>NC_137264.1:36944599-37617099 GCF_053477335.1 Acartia tonsa | reverse complement strand
CTATCATTTAAACATATTTACAAAAAAATGGATGGACAGACAAACATTTTGAGCTGTAGATTAGCATTGCTACTAAAAAAAGTAAATGAAATAAAATATCAATTACATTGACTGTTTGATAAATTGACAGGAAAACATCATGAAAGAAAGACATTACAACAGAGGGACAAATTGACAGACAGACATATTAACAGAAAAATAGAGAGACAAATTGACAGAAAAGACTATTGACAGAAAGACAAATTGACTGAAAGACAAATTGACAGAAAGCCAAACTGACAGAAAGACAAACTGACAGAAAGACAAATTGACAGAAAGACAAATTGACAGAAAGACAAATTTACTGAAAGACAATTGACAGAAAGACAAACTGACAAAAAGACAAATTGACAGAAAGACAAATTGACAGAAAGCCAAACTGACAAAAGACAAACTGACAGAAAGACAAATTGACAGAAAGACAAATTGACAGAAAGACAAACTGACAGAAAGACAAATTGACTGAAAGACAATTGACAGAAAGACAAATTGACAGAAAGACAAATTGACAGAAAGCCAAATTGACAGAAAGACAAACTGACAGAAAGACAAATTGACAGAAAGACAAATTGACTTACAGATAAAATTACAGAAAGACAAGTTAACAAAGAAAACATTTGACAAATAGTTTTATAGAAAAATTGACAGATGGCAAATCAATAAAGGTGACAAACTGTTTGGCAGACAGACTTTGTAAGTGTAGAGTTGCGTCGCTAGGATATTAGAATTATTATGTTTTTCATCCTTTATCCCTTGCGTTTGAATATCCAAATGTTGTGTAAATGTTTCATCATTTGTTTCAGCAAGTTGTCTCAAATAATATCTTTCTTCTTCAGATTGTTGTACAATGGCGTCAGCTTCCAGTACTTTAAAACACAATCAGTGAGCTTAACGTTATAAAAATTGTAGCTTTTGATCTCGCTAACCGCGAGATAGATATAGTTCTCATTTACAATGAGACTTCTTATAGGTCCAGGGAAGGTTTATAACTACTTTGTTTCCTAAGAGAAGTGACGTGGTTTGGTCTGCAAATTGATTTTTAAATGATGATTCTTTTGAAGACATGGCACAAAGTTGCAAGTCTTAAATTGTTCAAATAATTTAAGATCGATTTAATAAAATTTATTTTTTAAAGCAGAATTCATGAAAGTCAGGGAAAAGGGAATGTGATTCTGACAAACAATTCTAAAGGAAAATTTCCCCACAACCCCCTTCCCCTTTTCCTCCCCTCTTTAACCTAACTTTAAAAGGTTTCGTGATTTTTTGTAGATATTATTAGAATAGCTACCCCTGATCAAAGTAATATCACTATTTAAGTGCTGACAAGCTTTAAGTGTAAATGTCTGACTGATTACTTTATGGATGTTGTCATGCTTTTTTATTAAAAGAATAGCATTATACCTGGGTCACCAAGATTTCCTGCAAATTTTAGGGTTTTATTGTTTAATTAAAAAAAAATTAATTTAATTTCTCGTATTCATTCGAATCCGGTGGATAGGAACCGGTTCTCATCCATACGAAAAAACTATGTCTAGCATCGTATTATAAACGGCTTTCTACGAATATAGAAATGTACAATCATAAGATTAAAACCAGTTTTTTTAGCCGTTGCCTTCGGCACCACGGGGCTAAAAAAACTAGTTTTAATCTCATAATTGTACATTCTATATCCGCGGAAAGCCGTTTATAATACGATGACAGAAATGACTATTATTTGATTTTTATTTACCATTTATATAGATGAGAATTAATACACAAAGAATTCACTAGTATAAAATAACTTACAAACAAAATATTTAACTGTTTTCACAATCAAGGACAAGGACATTCAAGCTTCTTTACGGGGGGGGGGGGGGGGGCAAGTCATTAAAATCATAATAGAGATAATAATTATTGGAATGGAAAAATGACCTATTTATAATTTATATTCCTCTTTAATAAAGTATTAATTTCTATGGGGAAGGGGATGGTGACTAAATATATATTAAAACAAAGATGACAACATCCACAAAATCGAAGCACTGAAACGGTAGGACAAACGGAAATTAACACTTGTATAGTGCCAGAACTGAATAATAAGAATATAAATGTATTAGTGTCGAAGCAAAATTGTAAGTAAATTTATTGAAAAACTGCTTGATACAGAATAATGTTTATGGACATACTTACATTTTTAGGACTTGATTATAAAGTTGCATCGCTTATAATATTGTACTTTGATGTCTCAGGAATCAGTATACCAAAAACCAGATCAATCGGATAATTAGATCACAAAAAATTTGTTGTTAAAAAAGTAAAAAAAATCAACATGTTTAAAATGGACGTACGGACATTCTGGTAATGATTATAGAGTTGTTACGCTTTCTAAATCGTACCTAACTACTACAGGAATCACCATGCAAAGTTTGAAATCGATAGGACAATTCTAGCATGCCTAAATTAACGAAAAAAGCTATCCGTTACAGACGGACCGACTCTAATTATAGAAAAGCTTCGCTTTTAAAAAATATGGGATGGTTTTACACTATATTAGTTACGAAACCTTAAAAATATAATTATATGTCTTTTATTGCATAACCGACTGGCCGACAGACTAATAAATTTGTATACTGGATGCGGAAAAGGGTATCAATACAATAAAACACCAATTTATCTTAAATAGCAGGCGAGTAACTCACTTTCCTCCTTAGTTTTACGGAGTAACCGTCTAACAAACTAAATTATAGGGTAGCTTCACTACTACAAAGGCTGATAATTCAAAATTAGACGATTCTAAACATCTGTTAACATATTTATAACTCTATCATAGGTAGAAGTTCAATTTCATATTACATCTGTCTTTCCGCGCAGCAGGGAGGGAGGGAATATTAAACTGTAAATTACACTGGTACTAAAACTCAGGGGGGAAGGGAATATTAAAATATTTATAACTCGATCATAGGTAGCAGTTCAATTTCATATCACATCTGTATCACAAATATTTTAACAAATTTTTATTCAAAAGCACTTTGAGTAACACCTTGATCAACCCCTTAAGGCAGGTTAAGGCAAAAGTTTCAAAATGATTCAATAATTAAAAAAATATCTCACTTTATGAATCTAATTGCGGCTACGCCCCTAGAGGCCTCTAAGGGCAATTTAACTGTTTTTTTTATATTGAAAATATGGCTATTTTGCGTTTGACGTTTATGTTTCGTTGAACTCTCTTTCTAAAATCAAGAAATTTAAAAAAAAATTATTTCTCTAGGGAGGGTGGTGGAAAATAGTTATAAACCTTCCCAGGACATATGAGAATCTACCCTGTTAAGGAGAACCTGATCGGTTCAGCAGTTAGCGAGATCCTTTGTTACAAACACACAAACATCCTGTTACTTTAGTTTAAGGATAAAAAATAAAATTGGACTAATTCAACCCTAACAATTTAGATCTTTACAGAAAAATTGAAAATAATTAGAAAATAATCAAACTTATGCCTAAACCTTAGAATTAAATTCATTGTTCATTACTTTTTAAACAAGGATGACAACATCTATGAGAGCAAAGCTCTAAAACGGTAGGACAAATGGACATTAACACTTGTAGAATGTCAGAACTAAATAATCAGAATATAAGCAAAAATTGTAAGTAAAAAATGCTTGATATAGGATAATGTTTATGGACATACTCACATTTCTAGGACATGATTATAGAGTTGCTTCGCTTATAAAATTGGACTTTGTTGTCCCAGGAATCAGTATACAAAAAATAAATTACATCAAAATTTGTCAATGTTTAAAATGGACATACGGACATTCTGGTAACGATTATGGAGTTGCTACGCTTTCTAAATCGTGCGTAACTACTACAGGAATCACATGCAAAGTTTCAAATTCTAACATGCCAATGGACAGACTGATTCTAATTATAGAAAAGCTTCTGTTTAAAAAAAGGTAACCCTAAAACATAAAATACTAAATTCTATTTGAAGATCAACTTAATCTAAAATAAGCATAAAAAACCATATATTGGGGCTTTACCACAAAGTTGCCTATCAAGCACTGTTCCCCTCCTTTTTAATTTTTTTTTTGTTTCCTTTGCTATATCAAAGGACTACTGCCCCTTTGATCGTTTTCAATTTGTTTTACATGAATAGTAAGGAAATGGGGGGGGGGGGGGCTCTGTGCTTTACAAGGCTTTTTGGGGGAAATTACCCATATTTTTAATGATAAAAAAAGTTTGTAAGTTGTAATATTCAGAGAAGATTAGTAGTTTTTAGGTTTAATTGCAGTACTTAATAAATCATGATTTCAGGGAAGCTTCTTTATTACACTTCCCTAATTCGCCACTTCCCTCCAACATGTTTAGCCACTAGAGGTAAAAAGTTGTCAAGAAAGGCAAAATTAAATTATAACAAATAAAATGTATGAGTTGTAAAAAACATAGCTATGTAGTTCAGAATTTTATAGCAAGGTGCGTAAAAACGTTTTTTTATTTTGAATTTGAAGGGGTATTACAGATATTCACTCTTCAGGATTTTTACTAAATTTTATTCACTATTTAACCCTTACAGATCGGGCCCCTATTCCCACCTTAATAGATCGGGGGGGGGGGGGGGGGGGGGTCATATTGACCCCCCCCTCTATCTCGGCTCCTGTTACAGTTAGAGACATAAAATTTTTTTCTGGTGGTTCATGTGTATTTTTAGAGAAAATTACTTTTTCTAGTCATAGCGGTCAAACGGTCATAACACCACTTTTCTCAGAAGGTCATTGATATCTAAGTATTCACCAAAAAAATTTTAGGTTTCTACCTTATAAACAAAAGTCATAATGTAGAAATTAAGATTTATTTAGAATTTTTTATAAATTTGGTTCCACCTAACCGACTTTGACCGGACGCCACGACCGACACAGACCAGATACCCTTATAAGATCAACTCTTGCCGACGTATAATTACTAAACTTAAAAAGTCATGAAGTCACAACTCTCTATCTTACCTAAAAAAAAAATGACATTGAAAAAACAGAGAGGGGGGTCAATATGACCCCCCCCCCGATCTGTAAGGGTTAACATGAAATTTACGAGTTGTTTATGATTTCGATAAAATACCTAAAAGTTGTAAAAAAAGCTTTATTTCTGCTCATACATCTTTAAACTAAACGTGCAAACAAATTCTGACATTCCCTTTAGCATGGCTTTTAGTAAAGTGTTAAAATGTTGCTTGAGTTTCTTATCAAATTCTGCCAAAAGATGCATAGTCTCATCATCAAGTTTAAACCGGAAATCTATGAAATTGGCTCTAAAGCATTGTTTGCCAGAATAGCATTCCCTTGTCCCTGATTATTATGAGATGAAACTTTTTGATATTTTTTAGCTTAAACCCTCCATTAAAAATTTAATACCCAAAGTTTTTATACCAACGTAAGAGATTGCATGATTATAAAACTTTGGAAACACGTATAATTTACAATCTAATATTCCTCCCTTCCAAATAACATGTCAATATAAAAAAAAAATCAAGTAAATTTTGTTTTGATGAAATGCATTATTCGTGGATAAATTTTAATTTTTCGCCTTCGAAGGCCATAACCCTCAGGAGCCTGTACCTGCGGTGCCCTAACACTGTGGGACTACCCAGTACCTATTACAACCTAACCTAACCTAAAGTAATAAACAATTGAAAAAACTCTCTCCACCCTTATTTATGATTTATTTCAAATTAATGTGGGGACAGGGGATATTACTGTTCAATAGGTTATTTTTTCTGTGAAAGCGCCTTAAATTATTATTAAATAATTGTAAAACCTTTTCCTGTAATAGAAATGATGACCATGGTAGAGCCCGCAACAAGAATAAACAGTCTCCAAACAAACTGATGCGGTGAAATCACTGACAATTGCCGTAACATATTCATTTTAATGTCATCAATCTAGAAAGCTATTTATACAAAATATTAACAGCTAGCGGCCACGCATCCAGTGACTTTTTGAAAATAGGAGAGGGATGGCGCCTCTAATATAATAACACATATTTTATAACTGTTGTATTTTATAAAAAAAAAGCGAAGCTCTGAAACGGTAAGACAAACGAACATTAACACTTGTAGAATGTCAGAACTGAATAATCAGAATTATAAATTATAATTTCGAAACTAATTTTTCAGTATATTTGTTGAAAAACACTTAAATACAAGATAATTTTTATGGGCATTCTTACATTTTTAGGACTTGATTATAGAAATGCTTCGCTGATAACATTGTACTTTGTTGAATTAGTATTGCAAAAATCAGACCATTTGGATAATTTTATCACATAAAAATTTGTTGTAAAAAAGTTAAAAGCAACATATCTAAATTTCTGTTGACGATTATAGAGTTGCTTCGCTTTCTAACTCGTACCTAACTCCTGCATCATCAATTTGAAATCGATAGGACAATTCTAATTCAACGTACCGACCCTAATAATAGAAAAACTTAGCTTTTAAAAATATTTGACAGCTAGCGGCTACGTTTATTATGAAAAATTTCTACAATCTAACTGCTAGAACTAACAAAGTAAAATGATGTCTCTAGCCCAAAGATAGCCTTTGAGGACGGGATACACTACGGAAACCTTATGACAATATGGTTACACGCCCTTTAAACATCCAACCCTTTGATTTCACGACCTGGAAGTCCTAACTGTGCATGGTAATGCGTTGTGCCTACTTTTGGGCCAAGGTATTCCCCCTACTCTAACAAGTTATGTCGTGCACCTGACATTGCAGCAGTAAAAACCACTTTCAGTTGCTTTGGTTATGACACGGTTTTGGTCAGAAATTCGGACCTATCACCTACCCGACAACGCTCTGATGCGTTTCTCTTACCTACTATATTATCACTTTTGTAACTTTTCACTAAAAAATAATCAATTTTTAATCAATATCAATTTATTATTAATACATATGTATAGAGCAAATATGTTAAATGAAATAATTTTCAAAGACATAATAATTTTCAAACGCAAGTGTAACATAACTGGTCAATAAATTGATAGAAGTTGTGTAGAGTGTAGACTTGCGAACAACTAGGGTACTTATGTCCATAAGTAGGATAAATCATTAAAAGGTAGTAGGCTAGCTTATGAGTAAGGGTTACTTTACATTAAGAGATATAAGTTTTCTGGAATTTTAATGTAGGGAGGAGATTTGAAATCTGCATCAAATTTTAAGGATTTTTTTTATAAAATTCGTTTTTTGTATAATTCTTTATCTAAAAGCGGAAATACATTTTAAGTTAATTAATTTTGACCAATAGGATAGGTGGATTTTAAACTACCTGCGCTCTAATTGGTTGAATGATGTACGACATCCAATCAGAGCGCAGATTTTTTAAATCCACCAATCACAGATGCCAAAATTAATTAACTTAATTTGTATTTCCGCTTTTAGATAAAGAATTATACAAAAAATGAATTTTATAAAAAATCCTTAAAATTTGATGCAGATTTCAAATCTCCTCCCTACATTAAAATTCCGGAAAACTTATATCTCTTAATTTACATAGATATTTAGGAATATGTAAGACCATGATCTAAAGGGATAAGACAATGACCGATTAAATAAAATGAAATAAAAATCCCCAATCATAACGCACAAATTTACACCTTCTGTAAAATAGAATTAGTGATTGAAACGTTTGAATACTCAACTTAATAACCAACCAATTAAATTCCCCAAATTTGTAAAGCTAACGAATAAGAAAACGTTATTATAAAACTTTGGGGACTATTGTAATATACAGCTCATAGTCCCCCCCTCTCTCTCTGATATAAAACTCTAGCTCTTGGGATAACCTAAGAAATTTTACACATTTTCAGCTAATGATATTCTTCACCAAGAAAAGTAAACTTTAATATAATAAATCGCACAATAAAGTTGCTAGATGTGGATTTTCTTGGACCAGTGTGTCGGACAAACCATTGTTAAAGAGTATCTGTGCTACTAAAAATTATAGAATGACCACTTGTCAATATATAGTTCCGTTTCTACTCTATAATACGTAGGTAAAGGTTAGCTTTTATCGTTAATTTAGGCATGTTAGAATTATTTTTCCAGTAAGACTTCGAAACCTTTTAATATGCGCAGTCGCTGGATTGAACCGGTTCTCAGCCATACTGAAAAATCATGTTTAGCATCGTATTATAGCAACTTTTCCCCCATAATTAAAAGAAGAAATTATTAACAGTTTTGTTAGACCGGGCCTTCAGCCCCACGAGGGTAGCAAAACTGTTCTTAATCTTATGAATTTTTATTTTGATATCCACGGAAAGCTATCTATATACTAGCAATAAATAACTATTATCAATTTCAAACTTGGCATTGTGAGTGGTGATTCCTGTAACAGTAAGGTTTAATCTAGAAAGCGTAGCAACACTAAAATCGTTACACAAGAAAATGATATTATCACATTGATGCAGCTCTACTTATGGACATAATAGTCCTTGTAAGAACTGACGTTTCTCCAGTTATTTTCCATAAGGAATTCATTATAAAATACGATTTTTCTATACAGGTTTAGTTTCCCTCACTAAGTCTGTCTATATGTATTGTTTTTTTTTTTGTCTGTATGTATGTTTTCAATATTGGTTTTTTGAAAAAAGTAAACCTTTTGTCATTAAGCTTTACTTTTGAGGAGAACCATACCGGTTTAGCAGTTAACTAAATCCTTCGCTAAACACAAAAAAAGACATTTTTTTACTTAAGTGAGGATTAACAAATAACTAATATTTTTTGCGAATAAAAAATAAGATTTCTTGCGGTAATGTAGACTCACCGACATAATGTATTCGTTGCAATAGTTTTTTGGTCAATTTATTATTTTTACAGCAGTTTTAACTTGATTTTGACTTAAAACAACTAAATATTATCTTTGACAAGTGTTACTTAATCAAGAATCACAAAAAAATGGAATTTTTCATGTCTAGAAAAACAATAAAGAATTGGAATAAAAAAAATAAACAACATCCATTACCGCAAAGATCAAGTAGAAATTAGAATTTTGAATGCTTTCGGCAAGAAAATAAAATGTAGCAGACGGACTGAGCTTATACCAATAACGAAATTAACCAATATACCAATAACGAAATTAATTCGGGACAAAATCATGAAACCTAAACGTGTTTTTCAGCTGTCGGGGGGGGGGGGGGGGCAACACATAGAAAAATTGACGACCTCTACATTTGCCCCCCAAATATTGTTTTAGATTTATTTGTCTTGTTGGTTATACCTTATTCCCGAGACGGACATCCAATTACTTGAAATTACATTTGACAAAATGAAAAAAAAACTGTAAATTAAAATTAAATGATTTACTTCATAACAAAAAAAGGGTACAAAATACAATACTTGATATTTTCATACAATGAAATATATAATTTATATAACATCAGGACATACATAGATTCAAACAATCCTTTCTTTATTTGGTAAGGGTAAGGTATTCGCATCGAAAAGAACATGTCCTAACTTTTTTTAATCCATTCGTAAAGAGCTCCCAAAGTTCAAATAGATTTTTCAATAATTACTCAACAGAATTCAAAAGGTAAGGTGTCAAATTTAAGATTGTACTATTTTTGTTCAAAATGTCAATTTTCTTCTTTTTTGTTGCGTTTTAGTACCTTAAAACCAACATAATTTAAAAAGAACTTAAATAAAAAATAAGAGATCTACAAAAAAAAAACGATTGCATATCTAAATTCTTTAGATCATTTTATTCTACTACCTACTAAAAACACAGAATAGCTAGGTATCTTTTTAAAAATCACAAAAGTTAGGACACCTTCTTTAAAGTTAATTTCAATCCATTTTTTTTTACATAAATTCGTTCTTTTATTGTCCCAGCGATCAAAGCATTAGCGCTTTAATTATAGAATATTTACAATAAACTTTCGTTTAGGAGAAGTGAGAGGTTGTCAACTCTTTAATTTTGACTAAATACCTTACCATAACATCAATAAACTTAAACAATTTTCGAGTATAGTCCCTTTCGTGGCAACGCCTCTTAGGGGGGGTTTCATCGTATTTTCACATTAGTTTTTATAGGTTAATTTAGGTAAGGTAAAGTTGGGTTAGGTGATTGCCCCGAAGGGTTACAGCCCCCCGAAGGGACTTGGAATAGGAGAAAATTTACAGTGAACATACGACGAAACGCCCCTTAAGAGGCGTCGCCACGAAAAGGACTATACCCCAATTTTCTTCTGTTATGATACAAGGAATTTTCGTATTCTTACAATTCATGCTTTCCTAATTTCTTGAGATCCAATATAATGACACATTATAAAAATATAACAAAATATTTAACATTTCAGTGGTTTTTTGTTCAATGTTCTAAACTTTTTGTAATATATTACTGAGGTAAATTTACATATTTTTTTTGTATCTTATTGATATTATATTACTAAATATTCAAGCTAAATGTTCAATGTACCACTGTTTCTCAAAAAGATTTAAGGAGGGGGAATTTTGGCTCCCTCACTGCTATTGATAAATTATCTAATATGGACTATGTTCATTTTCATTATGGTTGACAGTTGTCATATATCTTGAGATGTCGAAATCCATTTCACATTGCAGCACAGCTGAGAGCACAAACTCTGAAGTATAGATGTGCTGCTTCGACCTAAAATTAAAATTAATATAAGTAAAAAGAAGAGGGCTCTAGGGGCGTAGCCGCAAGTCTTTATATGAAATAAACAGAATGCCTGTGAGTTTGTCTGTCTGTCTGTTTGTACAGAAAGATCTTGCTAACCTCTCAAGGTTCTCCTTTACAATGTAGCTTATTAATGTAGGTCCTGGGAAGGATTATAACTAATTTAGGGGAGGGTAAACCACCCTCCCAAAAGAAATTGCCACTCACTTTTAGCCTATTTCTTTGAAAAATTAAACTTGGAAAAGGGGAACAACAGACAGACATTCTGTTATTTGTTATCAATGGACAATTATTGCTGCTCTCATTAATTGGTTTCTGTGATTTATTTACCTGAGAATTTCTGTAACTAAATGAAGATCTTCTGCACAAGTTATGATAATATAATTCACTACACCTCCCTGAAAATAAATATTTAATGATCAATAATAATTTAACGGCTGCGCCTGTCCTATCTAGGACTAGGTGCTATATGTATATATATAAGGTGGAAGGGAAAAGCCTGAAACCATTCTGGATCCATGTTAAGCTTCCTGGAAAAGGAGAACTCAATTGCTTTCGTAGTTAGCGAGATCTTAAAGGACATAATAGCGTACCCTTAATTACTTATTGAAAAAATGAATGCGGGGGGACTCGACACTCCTTTTAAACTAAAGCCCTAAGACTCTAAAATGGATATTTGTCTGCTGAAATTGTTCATTTGTAAAACCTGGGTTTTAAGTTTATTTTAAGTCCCCCTCCCCCCCTAAAAGAGGAGCATATAGAAAAATCCAATTATATTTGCAACCTACCTTATTTAATTCTCTAATTTGGTTGGTAGTTTTCAGCCTTCTGTTCTCTACCCTACCCCCAGCGGATTCCACCAAACTCTTGATAACCTTCAAACTGGGCTCTACGCTTGGAGTTATGTAGAATACCTAGATATGGATAATTATATAAAAGTAACAGGATGTCTGTATGTTTGTTTGTAATGAAGGATCTCGCTAACTGCTGAATCGATGTGGTTCTCGTTTACAGGGTGGCTTCTCATAGGTCCTGGGTAGGTTTATAACTATTTTTGGGTAGGGTACCACTACCCTCCCCAGAGAAAAAGCCAAAAATAAAAAAACAGCCGCTCTGCGGATATTTTTCCAATTAGCAAAAAACATAACTAACACCATCTTGCGGTGAATATTTTGGGAAAATAGCTGATTTCAACATAGATTGAAAAGAAACAATTTTACGTGCCTCTAGGGGCGTACCCGCTAGTGTCAATAGTAAAAATGCTCTGCTCTTTTAGTCAATATTCAATAATTTAGTCACAGTCAGTTGCTATAAAATATAGATCCTTAGTAATGTTTCCTCTCAACTATAAGCATTATCTGTGAGAGTTGTGTGCTTCGCCACTTGTGTAAATTGTTATCATTGGTGTATTTTTTTAATTCTCACCTTCCCATGAAATATTTTGTTTCTTTCAGGGTTCCTCAACAATTTTGCAATATTACAACCAAAAGCTTCTTCAAACTAAAAACAAATACGGGTTAGTATTAAGCTTTGCTGCTGTTATGTGCAGTGCGTGACATGAAAAAATGTTCGGGCCCAAAACAGGCGCAACTCATAACCATGCATTTCCATATAAAGGTCTTGGTGTTAAAAGATTGCTTGACTGTAAAAGTTGAATTGGACAGTTATAAAAGAGTGTTTTAAAAGTGAAACTGATCGTTGTTATCAACCAACCACTGCGGATAGCTTGAAATAAGTGTAAGGAGGGTTTATAACCATTTTGTGGGTAAAAATTACACCCCTCCTCCATTTTGCAACAAAATAAAGAAACCTTTTCATCCTTGACTATGAAGTCTTGTTCAGGTAGCCATTTCCCGGCTGCTTTACTTTTTCTTATCCAATCTGGAGTCAAAATATACCTAAATAGATTATAAAATCATTCCATGGTTTTAAAAATTACAATCCTTTTTCGAATTTAGATTTTTTTCTAAAGCTTAAGATTTCATAAACCACTGAACAGCTTGAGTTCTCCTTCATAGAAAAGCTTCAATAACGTCCCATCCTATTCTAATTTTATATTAAGCCTTTAAGTGGTTTTAGGCTGCTATTTAATAATTTATCTGCCCCTTTCTTACCCATTAAAATACAGTTTTTTTTATATTTTTTTATAATATCTGATCTTGGGTTTTTTTCTACCTCATAACTTCCTCTTTGATTACGGAGTAAGTGGCTGGGGGCGCAGACGTTATATTATGCTAGTAGTTCAGAAAATTAGTCGAAATTTAGAAGAACCGCTACTATTCAGTATTCATAGAGGCAACATTTGTGTAGCTTCATATCAGAATATTGTTTTGCCCAAAAGATAAAACCAATTACGTTTAACAATAGCCAGGGACAGTGATTCTGACTAATAATTCTAAGTGAAAATTTCACTTTCCCAATTACCTTTGTTTTACGCCAAGTGGCGTACCACAAAATATCCAAATTTCCAGCAATTTCAAATGAAATTAATTTGCTGAATTACAGCCCCTGAACAAGGGGAAAAAACTTACTTTACAGTTGGCAAAGCTTGGAGGAAATTATTTGTTCTGCCCAGGGAAGACATTATGAGGTGGGTTACTTCACTGGGGTTTGTTGTATACTCTGTACACATATCCTAGTAATATAAAAAAAACTGTCAATTTTCTAAATTGTTCTCGTATAATAATAAAAGAATGAGCTAGAACTATAAAGCCAAAAATCTATTTTAAATTCAGTTTGAAAGGGTAGGTATCAGTTTGTTAAAAGAAATATATGATTAAAGATGATCAAAATTAGTTTTCAAAATTAAATAGAAGCTGAAGTAAGCCATCAAAATAAAATAAAATTACCGTAAGTAAATCATTTAATTCCATTTTGATATTGCTAGGTGTATTGGTGAACATTATCTTAATTGTTTCTACTCCTGTAACCTAAAATTATAATATAGTTAATATTTTGATATTGGTAGGTGTATTGGTGAACATTATCTTAATTGTTTCTACTCCTGTAACCTAAAATTTTAATTTCTTTAATTATATTAAAATAATACATATGAAAACCAGAGCTCGGCAGCCCCGCGTCAACCGCCTCAAGGAAATCAACCTTTTACAATTAAAAAAATAAGCCGACCCAAATATGGCAAATCCAAACGGTTTTAAAATTAAGGCTTAGTCGCAAATTACTCGCGGCAGCCGAGCCCTTACAAATAGCAGAAAGGTTTAAGTAAAAATACAATTGTACGCAGCTTTGTTTAGTTATGGACAAGGGACACTTCTTTTATTTCTCTTCTTCTTTACTACTTCCCTTTAGTTACATCTTAAAACAAGTTTTATCTCAAAAATCACTCCCTAAAAATTTATGAATTTTCGGCAATTTCAAATGGTTTTAATTTGCTGAATCACAGGTGAGTTTAGAATTCTCTTTTTTTCTGAAAGTTAAATAAGATAAATTGTGCTATACTACATATAAATTATTATGATTACTATAATAAATGATTGTAAAAATCAAATAAGGTCACCTTGAACGGATTGTTCTCTTTCTCTTCCTCCGCCTCCTTTTTAATTGCATCCCCCTTTTCTTTGTTCTGAATAGGTGGAGGAGGTGGTGGCTGTGGACGAGGGACAGGTAGTCCCGTGGCAGGGTCCAGGTCTGTCTCACCTTCCAGCTGAGTGAAACAACCAGGTTCCAGTGGAGGTAAACCCTAAATAGAAGATAAGTTTAGATTTCGTCAAAAATAGTAAATCAATTTTCATAAATTGGGTTCGAATCTACGCTCAAACAGCGTTGTAACTAAAAACGTTAAAAGTTGTATCTACGGCTGCTCTATGTCAGATGCGTGACATTAATAATAAGACTATAGTATGGGGACCGAATGTCTTGGCTCAACAGGCTGAACTCATTAACAGGCAAAGTTAGGACTTCCAGAAAAGGTTATTTAATAAAGTGTTTGTTGACTGCAATAGTTATGATGTTATTGCTTTTGAAATTAGCAAAGGCATTCTACATTACAAAGGTTATTAAGTTGTTACAAAACAAGGTTGTAAACTTCCATTGGTAGCAAAAAGAGATAAACAGATAAAGTGAGTTACAAAGATGTTCAGTTATCATAAAAAAAAGAGATGATATATGCAATAAACTAATGAAATTAAAAAAAGGCATTTATGTCTTTTGAAGCATTAACGTTAGACCGACGGACAAAGTTAACTATATATTGAATGCTTATTGGAACAGAAAATCTTCAAAATCAGCTATATATCTTGAATAGCGGTCTAGGAAACTACAATTCTACCTTTAGCGTTACGGACGGACCGATGGACAAAGTGAACTATAGAGTAGTTTCGCTAATAAAATGGTCTTCCCAACGATGGCGAAGCCATGAAAAAGGGGTTCTAAATAACCTGTGCAGCTCGTTCTTCGTTTAATCTTCTTCTTTTCTCCTTAGTTTCATTTTCCAATCTTTGTTTGTCTGCCTTGCGCTTAATTCTGGCTGGAGGATTTGCCTTGAATTTCTGATAGGTTTCCTAAATTAAAACAGTAAATGAAAATAAATTTATTTCTAGTATGGCTTTAAAACTGATTAATATCACTTTGATTAGAACTGGTTCTAAGCCATACTAAAAAACTCTCACAAGTTTTTTTTGGAGGAGTAGATAACCCCAATTTTTACTGTTAAATTGTTACGGATCAGAAAATGGACGATAAATTAATATATATCCCAAATGATCATAAATTAAAGAAAAACTATCCCTTCAATCCCATTTTTGTGAGCTAACAAATATGATAACATGGTTATTCTAGTACTAGTAAAATTTATAGTCCAATGTCCACTTCCTTCCTGCAAATTGTCCCCATTTTATTTTGTTTTTTATTGTTATATTGTTGTAGTACTCTGTAGAGTCCAGGTAGGACCATTGTCAGAGGTTTACAGAATCATCTGTTTAAATAAATATCTAGTCTTTTCTTAAAAATGTTCAAATTCACTGCAGTTTTCACATTATTTAAAAGTGAATTCCATGACTTTGCTGCTCTGGTACTGAAAAAGTTTTTGGTAATTTCTGTACGTTTGAAATCAATCTGTAATGAATTTTCACTATTAGTGTTTTTTTGTAGCTGGCCTTCCCTGCTCAACTCTTGTAAACCAAGTGTCAGCATTATCTGAATCTAATCCATTTAGTATTTTTAATGTTTGGATCAGGTCTGCTCTTGTCCTTCTAGTTTCTAGTGACATCAGATTAATTTCTTTCAACTTAGCTTCGTAGGTTTCTCCTTTTAGGCCAGATATTATAGAAACAGCCTTCCTTTGCACTTTTTCAAGAACTTCAATATCTCCACTTTGCCAAGGATTCCAAGCTGGTGAAGCAAATTCAAGGGGTACTCTAACATATCTTTTGTACAGGTTTAGAAAGGTAAATCTGTCTCTATAGTGAAACGCACGAGTAATATCCAATCTTTCCAGAAAAAAGCTGAACTTACCGGAGTAACCCTAATACCAGGTAGTTTCCATGCAGAGATAAGATGTGGAACCAGACTGTAGTCTATCCGCAGAGGGTCATCGTTTTTAAATCCCTTAATATAAAACATTATAAGATGTGGAACCAGGCTGTAGTCTATCCGCAGAGGGTCATCGTTTTTTAATCCCTTAATATAAAACATTATAAGATGTGGAACCAGGCTGTAGTCTATCCGCAGAGGGTCATCGTTTTTAAATCCCTTAATATAAAACATTATAAGATGTGGAACCAGGCTGTAGTCTATCCGCAGCGGGTCATTTGTACAACATGTACTTCTAAATCTTGATATAAATCAGGTATATTCAGGGAAACGACAACAAGGGATAACTTGCAATACACCGAAATTATATGATAACAGATTTACTCCATTCTCAAATATATGGTTGAATAATTCTAAACACTGCTATAGTCGCTAGTATGTACAAACCAATCAAGATAGTATAATAGTCCCTACAGCTTAAAGCAAACGAATATGATTGATTATGTTTTCATCAAACCATTTCGGCCAGTATAATTTACAGTCCAATGTTCTCTTCTTCCCTGATTGCAATACAATCGGTTGGAAAATTACATTATAATAATTCAAACAAAAAGTTACTAAAAAAAAACAGATATTTTTCCTTAAAAAAGGCAAATATGAATTGAGTAGGTAGGTAATTTTGAGAAAAATCTTTTCCATCAAAACAATTTAAAGCAGCATAAATTTAAAGTTTGCTTTTCTGCAGAAAACAAAAGTGAACAAAATGATAGACGCGTATGCATGTACCTGATACTTAGCATTAGACATGCACTGCGCCGCATTAACCGACCCAAACATGACGTCATTTAACCACTGGACGGAAACCACAGGAACCTTCCACTCGCGTGCCTTATCGTACTTCTCCCCCACAGGTCTACAATGAGAGATAATTGTATGAATTATTTGCAGGACGTTATTCTCTTTGTGATGACATATGGTGTAAAATAGAAAAGAAGAAAAAATCTGGTTAGAAATTATAAAGAAAAGAAGTAGTATACTTAACAGAATACCTACTACTAACATACTTTTTGAAGATAATTGTTTTGGAGGTCTTAAGAGACATACTAATGTAGAGAAAGCATTAACAAATGTTTTGAATTGTAGAAAAAGTAAAACCTACATGCCTTTCTTTTATAAAAAAAAATAATTTAAAAAACTTACGCTTTGCAGATGATAGCATGGTTGTGCTTTGAGAAATATCTTGTACACTTGGCTCCAACTATACGAATCATTTCCTAAAATAAATCAAAATATGTATTTCTTAGCTTAATATAAGAAAAATTCAATTAATGTTAAGGTAAGCAAATGTTTCTCATGAGTTAATTGAAGAAAGGACAGGGGTGTATATTTTACATGGGATCCCCTGCTCAGGGGGGGGGGGGGGGAAATAAAAAATAAGTGGTTGGAGGGAAAAAAAATGTAAAAATTAAGAAAACTGAAAACATTTTTTCCAGTTCCCGAGGGGGGAATCAGGCTGGTGGTGAAAAAAAAATTTAAAAATGTGTGGTAGGAGGAATAAAATAAATAAAATATAGAGTTCTTTAAATATTTTTCCATTTTCCCCCTACTTGGTGAGAAAAAACTAGGGGGGAAGAAAAATATAAAAATTTTGTAGCAGGGGAAAAAAAATAAATCTTGTGCAGAATATACACCCCTGAGAAAGGACTTAATTTTTTATTAAAAATCATAAAAACACCCAGGTTGATAGGTTAAGTAACCTCCAACAATCAGCTTTTTGATTTCATAAACTTTGTCTGGAAGTTCTAACTTCCCCTGACATAGCAGTAATGGAAACATTTTTAACGTCTTTATTTATAACGGAATATTGTGCCGAGATTCAAACCCATGCCATTCCTAAAGTTGACTAACCTTGACCAGATCCCTGTCCCTGTCCTGGAAACCTGTGAGACAGAGGATCATGTTGGTGCACGGAGGTTCAAACTGGGCCGGCAGCGGGAAGTGTATCGCTTTCCAGGGAGGCATCACCTTCTTCTTGCGGATCGTGTCATTCAGCCAGAAACAGGTGACCAACCGTTTACCCTCGACTCTAGCCTGCTGGGCCAGGGCAGACTTTTGTGAGGAGCAAAGAAGATGGGTGACACGGGGGGACAGTGACGTTTCTATTTCACCGCCGTACTGTGTAATTGTCTTTTTCCAGCTGGCCACAAATTTAGCATACTCCTCGCTGTCCTGGTAATCAGTTACGACAAATATACAGCCAAGCAAGCATAAGTCAGGCGGGAGGCGTGTTTCAATATGATGGCCGATAAACTGTGGCAGTCTTGCTTGCGGAATACCGCCCGGCACCTGCGGAGTCGGACGCATGCCAACCATGGTTGTCGGACCAACTGTCCGCGGACCGAAGCGTGGACCCACGGCGGCGCCGGCCATTCCAGCCATGCCGGCTGGTTTACCGCCCATCATAGCTGCATGTTGGGGAGCGGCGGCGGTTACGTTTGTTACGTTGCGCAGAGCGTTGTTGCGCTGTTGCAAAGCCAACATCTGCTGCTGCTGTTGGGCCATCATGTGTTGTTGTTGGGATTGGGGTGGCATTCCTACAATAAATTATTTTTTAGGAGATAGTTTTAGTAATAAACGTATTGGGAACACAACATTTTTTAAAAATCTATGCTTCTCAAGTTTGTTGATGTAGTACTAAACGGAACTTGCTAAGCACTGGTAACCTTATTTCCCTCCAATATTTTTGAGGATGACAACATCCATAAAAGCGAAGCACACGGTAGGACAAACGGACATTAACACTTGTATAGTGTCTGAGGTTGTCGAATTGGGCACTTTTTTTGATATTGGGCGGCCCAATTGCCCAAAAGGGTTTTGGGCGGGTTTTAGGCGCCCAAAAGTGGTTTTGGGCACCCTTTTTGGGCAAATGTCGTAAAAAACATATAAAAAGGATATAAAATAGCCTAAAACCATACCGAGACTTATTATTAGAAATAAAATAGCCTGAAACCATCTCAGGACCTATAAAAGCTCCACTGGAAAGGAGAACCATATCGGTTCAGCAGTTAGCGAAATCCTTCTCTAGATACAAAAAAGCTTACTAATTTATATAGTTAACTAGCGGCTACGGCCCTAGAGGCCTCTTTGGGCACTTGAGTAGGGGAGAGTTAAATTTGATAATCCAATTATTATATTAGATTTGAAAAGAAAAAGTAAAAAAAAATTTGGGGGGGGAATAATTTTTTTTTTTTTGGGGGGGGGGGTTAGTTTAAAAATTTTTTAAAAAACTTTTTGGGGGAGTGTAATTTTTTTCTAGGGGTGATTTCTCTTAGGAGGGTGGTAGTACCCTCCCCCAAAATAGTTATAAACCTTCCCAGAACCTATGAGAAGCTACCCTGTTAAGGAGAATCCGATCGGTTCAGCGGTTAGCGAGATCCTTCGGTACAAACACACAGACACACAAATAAACAGACACACATCCTGTTACTTTAGTATAAGGATATCACCCAAAAAATAGGCCCGTCCCCACTCTTTTTTAACCCCCTCCCCTTTTTCTCTTCCCCCAAAAGGGGGGTGCCCAAAATGACCTTATATTGGGCGGCCCAAAACTGCCCGCCTAAAAATGCCCGCCCAAAAGCGCCCGCCCAAAATGACAACCCTGGTCTGAACTGAATAATCAGAATATGAAAGTATAATAGTCGAAGCAAAATTGTAAGTAAATTTGTTGAAAAACTGCTTGATACAGGATAATGTTTATGGACATTCTTACATTCTTAGGACTTGATTATAGAGTTGCTTTGCTTATAATATTGTTCTTTGTTGTCCCAGGAATCAGTATACCAAAAATCAGAACAATCGGATAATTAAATCAACCTGTTTAATCATATCAAACGGATATTTAAATCACATAAAAATTTGTTGTTAAAAATGTAGAAAAATCAACATGTTTAAAATGGACGTACGGACATTCTGGTAATGATTATAGAGTTGCTACTCTTTCTAAATCGTACCAAACTACTAGATGAATCATCATGCAAAGTTTGAAATCGATAGGACAATTCTAACATGCCTAAATTAACGAATAAAAGCTATCTATCTCGGACGAACGTACGGACGGACGGACCGACCCTAATTATAGAAAAGCTTTGCTTTTAAAAACATAAGAATTAGTGGGAGGTGTAATTTTTAGTTTGCTTGTTTTTCACTTTAGTAGGTACATGTTATGTTAGATTATATCGGGTTCTCTGTATTACAGCAAAGCTATGTCCCCGCACAGGGGTTAAGCATAGGAAAACAAGGATAATAACATCCATAAGTAGCGAAGCTCAAAAATTAAGTATGGAAATCGGGAAAAAAATACTATAGAGCAGTGTCATACAATATACATTATACTTGTTAAAATAGAGAAATCACAAAACCTTCAAAATCGCGAAAACTTAAAAATATAGGAATCTATCCAGCACCCCAATAAATAACAAATCTTAATAAAACTTTGCGAAAACATGTAGAATATAAATTAATTAACAACTGAAAATTTCCGCCCTCTATCTTGAAAAGGAGTTGAGAAAATCGCAAAAACTTGAAAATCTAGGAATCTATCAAACTCCAAATAACAGACAGATGGACAAAACAATGGATAGTCATATGTCATAGGAATCTTCACTAAAAATTTCAGCTGTCTATCTTGAATAGTAGCTGAGAAAATCACGTTTCCCACACTTTGTCTCTGACTGACGGATGGACAGTGAATTATAGAGTAGCTTCGATACTAAAAACTATCCACCCCCTTTATTTTCAATTTATTTCAACAAGCACTTTGTGTGCAAGCACTATCAGGTTCTTACTCTTCCATTAATATTGATTTTCAAATTTTTATCATTGTTTGTTTATAAAAAAAAAATGTTTACCTGGTGGAACACCCTGTGTCATTATCTGCATCCTGGCACCAGGAGGGACACCCTGTGCCTGCACAACCATTGTATCACCGGATACACCAACCCCGCCAGGGATGCTGGACACAACTGGCGGGGGGCCCGGAGCTCCTGGAGGCAGCGGCTGCCCGCCTGGACCCAGTCGGTTGGATAACATGTTCTGTAGGGCTTGCTTTGTCTGATTTTGGCCGTTGGGCCCTAGCATTACATGTTGTGGCATACCTGATAAAAGAAAAATTATTACCCAAATATTTATGAATATAGCTTTTTATTTATTTCTTATTTTTAAAACAACTTCTCAATCAATAAGATCCTTCTGTCCGTACATTCGATCCACTAACTTTAACTTACTTAACGTATTGACGTTTTTTTTTTCAGAATAACCATACATTATTTATTTTTAGATAGAGTCACCCGAAAGAAATGTCCTATTCCGCGATTTATTGACAATACTTGCCAAAAACAATAATGTGTAAGAAATAGTTTTGTTGTTTACCTGCGACTGTTTGTGGGACGGATGAAATCATTTCCATGCCTCCTCCACTACTTACTACAACTGCTTTGCCCATCTACAATAAAACATTACATTAAAAGTGTCCCTTTTCTTTAAATTTTTCACAAGTCAAAAAATTCATGCAAAAAAAATTAACGTAATTTTTGTTAGGTAGTTAAACTATGATTTGTGTTAACAAAGTAGGTAGGTAGGTACCTAACTAGTTAAAATCCAAAAGAAACTGTTATTTATACCTATCTTTTTGAGTTGGTTGTAAATAGTTTTTCATTGTAAAATTTTAAAAAAATCTTATTGATTCAGGGAAATAGCTAGTGCAATAGTTAATTTATATGGGAACTTTCTTGATTGTTAGGGAAAGCGCAAAGAATGCCGCTATCTCTTACCTGAGCCATACTTTGTTGTGAAGACATACTCTGTTGTGGACCTACCATGCTTCCACTACAATCTGCTATGCTCTAAACAAAATGACAGAAAATTAATTTTAATTTAAGCAAAATTCTAAAATATTTCACGATAACTATTTCATTTACTATTTATTCGACGATACGGACATAATTATCCTTGTAATTGTACCTGGGGTTGACCGCTTGGATCCTGAACACCACCAATCTGTTGTCTTTGCATTTGAAGACGCTGCAGGTGCTGGATCTGCTGTGGAGTTCGTGGAACCTACACAAATATTTGTTTTAGTGAAATGTTCAATATTAAAAAAGGAAAGGGGAGGTAAAAGTAGATCTCGTAACTAGCACAATAAGAAACATTTGTATAAAATTTATATTATAATATAGCTGCCTAGAACAAGATATGACGAAGCCAAAATAAAAATAATACAGGGGTGTATATTCTGCACAAGATTTATTTTTTTCCCCTGCTACAATTTTTTTTATTTTTTTCCCCCCCTAGATTTTTCTTAAAAAGTAGGGGGGAAAATAGAAAAATATTTAAAGAACTCTATATTTTATTTATTTTATCCCTCCTACCACACATTTTTTTAGTTTTTTTAACCAAGGAGGGGGGCGAAATGGAAAAAATGTTTTCAGTTTTCTTAATTTTTACATTTTTTTCCCCTCCAACCACTTATTTTTTATTTCCCCCCCCCTGAGCCGGGGATTCCATGCAGAATATACACCCCTGAATTAATATTAAAAAAAAAAAGTTTTTTGTTAACTTGAAAACGATAGGAAAGTCGTCTTAAGTTTTAAAAAAGACTCGACTACCAAGAAAATAGTAGGAAAAAGGTATTGATCAGGTTTTATTTTCTATTGGGATAATTGACTGGGTTACGGGTGGGAACTAGTTAAGAATAATAAACGTAGAAACTATTTTGTCTCTAAAAAAGAAATAAAGCTGCATTACCTGTGCCAGGGCAGGATGAGTTTCTCCACTCCATTGTGGAGGTCGTATCTGTGTAGTAGGTCCTCCAGCCACACTGCCCACAGGAGGCCCCACTGGGCTAGCCATCCGCTGACCAGTAGGCCCTGTTGCTGGGGAGATGCTTCCTAAATTTAGGTATTAATCAATATAAAAAAGTAATAATCTTCAAGCTACTATCTTACAATTATCTGTAGATTAAGTTTTTAATAGCTACTGAACCAATTGAGTTCTCCATTTTATGGAAGCTTTACATAGATCCCTGGATGATATTGGACTTTTTGTTTTTTAAATCTACCTGGCGACATATTTGGATGTTGTTGCATGGGGGACACAGGCTGATGCTGAGGACTGCTGGGTACTGGGCTACCTTGCTGCCACTGGCTGGTCACTGGACTGCCCACGCTGACGGCCTGCTGCTGCCCTTGCTGCTGGACCATTCCCTGGCCCTGCGGACCTGGCATCATACCCTGCGGGCTCATCATGTTCTAAATTTTTTTATATTATAACATACAAAAATGATGCCAAATAAAGTTAAAAATCTGCATGTTTTAAATGGAAGTATGGACTTTCTGGTAACAATTATAAAGTTGCTACGCTTTCTAATTCGTACCTAACTGTTATAGAAAACATCTTACAAAGTTTCAAATCGATAGGACAATTCTAACATGCCTAGGTTAACGAAAAGAGCTAACTGTTACGGACCGACGGACCGGCCCTGATTATGGAAAATCTTCGCTTTTGAAGGGAAGGGGGTGGAGAAGTTCCTGTACTTGACTGGGTTTAGTTGGTATCTTAACTGTTGTTGTGAGGCCATAATATTTTGTTTGGTTGGTATCTTACCTGTTGTTGTGAGGCCATAATATTTTGCTGCTGTTGTTGCTGAGCCATCATATTTTGTTGCTGAATCTGCATTTGTGCCCTCAACTGTACCTCCCGCTCCTTGGAAATTAAAAACATTTACAGAGTGACCACTCAAAATTTACAAATATAAAGTACATTTATAGTACATAAAATTTTTCATATAGTACCATATAGTACACAAAATTTAAACTAATATAGTACCATATAGTACCAAAATTTTAACTAATTGTGTAGTAATACCATATAGTACCAAATATTAAAAAATAGTACCTATATATCTTATTAAATAAAGTAGTAAGGGTTTTATGTCTGAAGCTTAAGATCTCATTAACTACTGAACAATTGGGTTAGCAATTTTAGGTAAGCTTCACTAAGGTCGTATGTAGGTTTTGGGCTATTTAATTTTCAGAATTATGTCCTGGGATGTCCTAGAATCTAGGTACTTAGCTGCTAGTCTATAATACAAAGAAGCTTGATGTCTGTCCGTCTGAAGAATTTGGTAACTGCTGAACTGATTGGGCACTACTCTCCAGGGAATATACATACTGGTCATATAGTGGTTTTAAGCAATTTTTGTGGGGTTGGTAAATCCTAACCCCCTCAAAAAAAAAGAAAATGATATCCCCCACTAAATTTTTTCTTGTAAGTGAAAAGTAATTGCTGAACCAATTGGGCTCTACTCTTCAGAGAATATTTGTACTGTTCATGTGGTGGTTTTAAGCACAGTGTGGGGCGAAAAAAAGAAAAAAAAAACAAATAAAGGGGATAGGAAATCCCCCTTAACAACCCCCCCCCCAAAAAAAAAATTCACCCAAAAAATGGTATATTCGTAGTAATTTTAAACAAAAATAGTTTTCCTTAAAACTGAGGACTTTTTAAAATGAAATAATAAGGTTTTTGTGAAATGATGAGGGAGCATTAAACAATTTTTTTAAAGAACTGAACACTAGAAGACTTTTTTTCAAATAAGTCCAAAAAATAGACATTTATTGCGTAATTAAAGGGACTGTGAACGAGAAATTTTCTCATCAGATTATCAAATTATGTCCAAGATTGGGGAAAAATTTCCGGACTATATGAAAGTGCGGTTACTTGTCTTTTTTTAAAAGCGAAGCTTTTCTACAATTAGGGTCGGTCCGTACATCCATCCGTCCGTCCGTCTGAGATAGATAGCTTTTATTCGTTAATTTAGGCATGTTAGAATTGTCCTATCGATTTCAAACTTTGCATGATGATTCCTGTAGTAGTTAGATACGATTTAGAAAGCGTAGCAACTCTATAATCATTACCAGAATGTCCGTATGTCCATTTTAAACATGTTGATTTTTCTACTTTTTTAACAACAAATTTTTATGTGATCTAATTATCCGTTTGATCTGATTTTTGGTATATTTATTCCTGGGACAACACAGAACAATAGTATAAGCAAAGCAACTCTATAATCAAGTCCTAAAAATGTAAGTATGTCCAAAACATTATCCTGTATCAAGCAGTTTTTCAACATATTTACTTACAATTTTTATTCGACTCTTTTGATACTTTTATATTCTGATTATTCAGTTCAGACACTAGACAAGTGTTAATGTCTGTTTGTCCTACCGTTTCAGTGCTTCGCTTTTATGGATGTTGTCATCCTTGTTCCTTCTATAGCTAACACTAAACTTTTGACATAGTTCTCTATTTTTCACAACAGTTAAGCTGACTTTAAACACCTTCCTTGCTTTAAACCAATGCAATGTATAGTTACTTAGAAATTGATAAAATAAGCAATATTTTTTAATGAATACCAAATACAATAACAAAGCTAGAAACAGGTTTTTTTATTAGTAGCTAGGTAACTTTAGATGGCCCACCTTTAATTAAAAAGGGGGGAGGCGGATGTGCCACTTTTTGAAACCAAAACCAAAAGTCAACAAAGGAACTCATCTAAAAAAAGAGTTACAGGTCTGAGATTTTGCATGGCAGTTGCTTTATAGGGGTACAAAATGGAACTGTGAAGAAACGGCGGCGCAACCGGCGTTTACCGCCGAATTTTTTTTGCCTTTTCTCGGCGGTTGCGCCGCCATTTCTTCACAGTTCCATATTGTACCCCTATTAAGCAACTGCCATGCAAAATCTCAGACCTGTAACTCTTTTTGTAGTTGAGTTCCTTTGACTTTTAGTTTTGGTTTCAAAAAGTGGCACATCCGCCTCCCCCCTTTGTAAATAATAAAGGTGCAATATTTATTTATAAACAGTCTGATAAAAGTGTAAACTAATTCTCCAAAGTGGGTTATTTATTGTCCACACAATAAAAAGGATATTATTACTTTAAATAACCTCTGAGATTCAACCATTTGTAGACAGTGAGTATTAATAGGACGTTTTTGGTTGACCAGTGTAGTGAAATGTGCTTAGAAAATGTTAAGATTTGATAATCAGATGAGAAATTTTTATGTCCACACTCCCTTTAAAGATGTCGCACATAAAGGTATTAATTAAAATTTACAGTGAGGATCTAAACCTATACATTTCACCGACTCAGAATTACCAATTTTTTTTATAATTCAATGGTCGTGCTGTTCCAACCAGTTCCTTTCATGATATAATGACTATTGATACTCAAAAAAGTGTTCTGGTTGCTTTTGTTCAGCAATATGTCAGTTTTGATTTTCATAAAAAAGGGAAGGGTTCCCTCTGGAGGAGAAATTTTTTCTTCTTTCAAAGCATGGCTTTATTTACCTTCCTGAAGAGTAGATTAAGAATCAAAAAATGGTTTATAAAAATATTGACCCTTGAAAGGTTATCCTTAAATAACTCAAAATCTGCTGATTTTGCTAAAACATCCAAAATTGTCAGTCTTTTGAGGATAGCCCTTTCTATGATCAAAATCTTTAAAAATCGTTTTTTAAAATTCTTTAATATACTTTTGGATCTACTGCAGTTCACGGTAAAATATTGCTGAGCTGGATCTTTAAAAGCGTAGCCGTTGCCGTAGTCGTGGTCAGAGTTACAGCCACCAACCTAATAGCGATCTTTAAATCATATTAACCACGCGTTGCCGTGGCCACAAAAAAAATGCGATCTTTAAATCATATTGGCAACGCGTAGTCGTAGTTGTAGTCGTGGTTGGCCACGCTAAAAGAAGCTACAGTCCGTTAGTGTGGCTAAAGCGTTGCTAAAGCCACAAAGACAGCTACTTTTGATAATTTTAACGTAAAACCATTGAAAACGTAAATTATAATTGTTAAATGAATGTATAAATAATTGTACGGGCATGGAATATTCTATTTTAAAACTATCATAAAAATATTTTAATTGTGGTTTTTATAAATAATAAAATAAAAGTAAATTATAAAAGTTAGGATGTAGTTTATTTATATGATGTATAAAATAACATACGGGCATGGAATGATAAGTTAATATTGAACCGTCACGTATGGGTATTGGGTAATACTAATAAAGTATGTTGCCTGTGTTACATAAAGAGACAGTTTTTAGGAAATTAATATGATAAAACTATAAATATACTTAAATTAAATTAAATTCTTTTGGGGATTTATTACTGCAATATTATTGATAAGGTTGGAATATGATTACATTTTTTAAATTTTAGTAATCGAATGTATTTCTTTATTTATATTGAATTTACTGGACTCTCCCTTTGTCTTGTGTATAGTGGCTGTTTGTCCAGCTGTGCTGGGCAATTGGCCGGGCGTGCAATGTCATGCTGTGCTGTGCCCTGGCACGATATAGGCCATACCAGCCGTAGTACCAACTACATTGGATCTTGCCCTTAATAATATGTAAATATTACAAACATTTAAAATGTGTTATTAAAATAGTAATTTTGTATAAAATATAATTTCATTTCTTTGATGAAAATAATTTATTTTTAGGTGGGCCATAAAAGATTTTAGATATCCATAATTCTAGGATAGCCGGCATTGCACTTCTGTAAAATCATTTAAAAATCCATGTTTTATTAGCAGCACTATGGCGATGACTACAGCTACAGCTACAGCTACGAATACAACTACGACTACAACTACAACTACGGCAACGGCTACAGCCACGGTTACGGTTACGGCAACGCCAACGGCTACACATTTAAAGATCCAGCTCTGGTAAGCAATATTTCCAAAAATCTATAAATTTTAAAGGCTGCAAGCTGCCAAACGGCTGAAAGTACAGATCATGCCCGCACACTGTTTTAAGCGGCATAAGAAGGCCTACAAATAATCTGGAATAGCCATAAATCAATAATGCATAATCATCTCGCAGTGCTGAGAAATGCGCAAAAAAGACCTATTTTACGCGTTTTTTCTTCAGTGAAGCTTTCCCTGTGCATAATTGGATCTTGGCTATTCCAGATTATTTGTAGGCCTTAGTAGGCCGCTTAAAATGGTGTGCGGATATGATCTGAACATTCAGCCGTTTGGCAGCTAACAGCTTTTAAAATTCATAGATTTTTGGAAATATTGCTTACCAGAGCTTGATCTTTAAATCATTTTAGTGGTGATTTAAAGATCAAGCTCTGCAATATTTTACCGTGAACTGCAGTAGATCCTACTCTTCAAAGCAAATTCAGGAAGGTGTATAAAGCCATAACAAAAATTCTTTTTTTTTATGAAAATCAAATTGACATATTGCTGAAAAAAGCTACCAGAACACTTGTTTTGGTGTCAATTGTCATTATATCATAAAAGAAATGGGTTAAAATAGTGCGCCAATTTTTTTTTGCATTTTGAGTCGGTCTACTATACATACACCTCCAAGGTCCTACACTAACCCAGCAGGGCATTCTTTACTTAACCTAACTTGGTCATCTAGCAATATACAGGAAAAGCACTAATTAAAAATTTAGCCTATGTACACACCCTGCCTTAACAAAATAAAGGATAAACAAAAATTACCATGAAAACGGACAATGCAGCGTTCAAATAGGACCTAGAGACAAGTAGAATCCATTGAGAATGAAATCCTAGCTGATCCTTCTTGCCAGATATTTCAATTTTAAGATTTAAGGTGAAAATCGCAAAATTCGCCAAATATAAAAGGCAAATCTACTTTAAATACAGCAAGATGAGATACTTTTTTAAATCATGCTTGTGAGGACTCTTTTTAAATCAAATAAAATCTTAGTCATTTAAAATCAATGAAGCAGTTGTGATTTGACTTGAATCTGGTTAACTTGTCTTTGTGTTTTTCTTGTTTTCTTAACCATCTCAAACATTAGGGCATAGAATTCTAAACACAATGTGTATACACCCTCTGTAAATCAGCCAATAGGATGACACTGGAAGAATAATCTGACTTTGTTATTGGTAGAGAAATGTATAGATTTTAGCTCCAAAGGGCAAATTGTTTTCATTTTGTTCTCATAATGAGTCACCTATAAATAAGTGCATTCCTTAGTATAAATCTTTGCTTGGGTAAATCATATCCTGTAAAAATGTATTCCCGCATATAATGTGAAATATATACAAACAATATCCTTATACTAAAGTAACAGGATGTTTGTCTGTGTGTTTGTAACGAAGGATCTCGCTAACTGCTGAACCGATCGGGTAGCTTCTCATAAGTCCCGGGAAGGTTTATATTTATTTAGGGAGAGGGTACCACCACCCTTCCATGAGAAATCATGAAAAATCTAAATTTTTTGAAAATATCTGAGAGACTTGAATGAAACATTGGTAGGTATCATAAAGACTTAAAGAGAGACTTGAATGCAACATTGGTAGGTATCATAGAGACTGGAACAAAAAAAAAATTTAAAGTGCCACTAGAGGCTTCTAGGGGCGTAGCCGCTAGTATAATAATAATCCAACTATGAATATTGTATTATTGTTGTATTTCTTAGGAAAGAGTTAGCATTCTGTAAATCAGATTATGGGTTCAGTTTGACAATCTAGATATACTACACTGTTTGTTACAAACCCCTTGTCCAAGTCCTTGCATATAGGGTAGCCTAAGATTTGGCACTATGTTTAGCAAGCTTGAGATCTTCAGTGAACTTGATGTAACAGACCAAAAAATCTTGACTTATATTCATAAACCAGAAGGAGTTAGTCTTCTAAATCTCTGATTGGTGCCAAACAGTTAGAACAGGGAAATGAATTTTTTGATGTCTTAAGAACTATAGTAAGAAGAATCCCTCTCCTCCATCTATAGTTATGTTCATATTCCCACTTAGCACAGACTTTAGGTTCCACCAAGGCAGCAAGTTTTTATTAAGTACAAAGCTATACAACAACTTAAAGCAGAAGAGACCATGAAAGAAGAAACAATAACATGAAGGAAACCTTACAGAAACAGAGTAATAGACATTCTTTAATTCATAGGGAGCAAAGGTATATTTGTTACAATCATAATCAGTCTTCTGTTATGTTAAACAAATTTAATTTATAAAAGCTTCTAAAGGAAACAGATTGATTTTAAATTATTACTTAGCAGATTTATATTATAGAAATACTTTAAAACACAATATTAAATACATAAAGCCTGGATAATCATACAGTCAAGGAACCAAATAACCTGTATAATAATATCTTAGACCAATAGATATAGTATATCTAGATGGTCAAACTGGACCCAAAATCAGTCAAACTTTAAAAAATTCTAGCATACAAACACCTTTGTTTCTTTTATTTGTTATATACAATCCATTGAAATAATGCAGATTGAACATAAGCAGGTTTTTTTCTAGGGAAGGATTGTAAGCCCCACCCAAACCCCTGGACTGGGGGAAGTTTCAGCCCTTAATTAGTTCTAAATATTTCCACAAAATGATTTATGGAAAGCTAACTTTAACCTAATAAATTCAACTATTCATAGGTGACTTACTATATGTTTTATCATATGTTTCATATTATATGAGAGAATAGATTTTTACAAGATATGATTTACTCAAGCAAAGCTTTAACCCAAGAAATGCATCTATTTATAGGTGACTCATTATGCAAACAAAATGAAAAATTTTGCACTTTTGAGCCAAAATCTGTACTTATCTCTAGCAATAACATAGCCAGATTGTTCTTCCAGTGTCATCCTATTGGCTGATTTACAGATAGTGTCCCTACTAGACATCTCTATTCTAAGTGTATACACATTGTGTAAAGAGTTCTAGTCCCTGATGTTTGTTTGATTAAGATTTGATTAAGAAAACAAGTAAAAAAACAAAGACAAGTTAACCAGATTCAAGTAAAATCACAACTGCTTCATTGATTTTACTTAACTAAGACTATATTTGATTTAAAAAGTGTATCAGAAGCATGATTAACAAATAAAATGGATCTAATCTTTCTGTATTAAAAGTAGATTTGCCTTGTATATTTGGCGAATTTTGTGATTTTCACCTTAAATCTTAAAATTGAAATATCTGGCAAGAAGGAACAGCTAAGATTTCATTCTCAATGGATTCTACTTGTCTCTAGGTCCTATTTGAACGCTGCATTGTCCGTTTTCATGGTAATTTTTGTTTATCCTTTATTTGGTTAAGGCAGGGTGTGTGTATTTAGCCGCTTCAGCAATCATAAAAATATGAAGAACAAAAAAGAGTTTTATATCTTATAAGAAACTAGCGGCTTCGCCCCTAGCCTCTAGGGGCTTTGACCCAAGAGGTGATAAAATTTTTTTTTGCGAAATTCGTAAAAGGACCAAGGAAATCTTTAGCAAAAAAATGAGGGGGGGGATTTTTTGTTTTTATGGGGGTTGGGGGTGTCCCACCCCCCAAGAAAATAGCCTAAAACCACCACAGGACCAGTAGGTATATTCCCTGAAGAGTAGAATCCAATCGGTTCAGTGGTTACCGAGATCTTATGGGATGGACAGACAGACAGACAGACGGACGGACAGACATCATTCTACTTTGTATTATAGATAATAAATGATTGAAGCAAAAAAATATATGATCATGGTGATTTTAAAAGTCATTGCATATTTCAAAGCTTATAATTTTACTTTACATACCCAAATCACTACTCTCTATATTAGTATGTATTAGAGCTGAAAGTACATTGTAATATTACAAACAATATTATAATACTTTGGTTGGTAATAAGTTTTAAAATAATATTAAAAAAATTTCATATAGTACCAAAATTTTATCTCATATAGTACATATAGTACCTAGTTTGTCATATAGTACCATATAGTACAAAATTTTGACTATATAGTACATAAAGTACATATAGTACACAGTGGTCACCCTGCATTTATTCCATTATATAGGGTAGTGCGGGGTAATTCCGGTCAATTTTTTGCTTCAACTTAAAAAAAAACATACTTCCCAAAAACTTTTTCCGGTTTTTAAGAGTGCAAATGAACGATATGGCAATAACGAAGAAGCCTGTCTTGGTCCCATTAAGATCTCGCAACTAGAAGTCGGTTAAAAATCGGTTTAAAGGGCGGCGGTTGGCCTATACCGGAATAACCCCACCGGTGGGGCTATTTCGGTCAGTTGACTTTGGGGGGGTGGAACACCCCCTTAAAAAATTTTTTTTTAACATTTTAATTTATGAGTAGAAAGCTGAGGTCATTAGCTTTCTAACAGTACTAGTCGCATGCAGATCAGACAATTTTTTGACCACATTTTCCCCATTATAAAAAAGTCGGTAAAATCGCAAAAAAAACAACAATTTTTTTCATGCAAACTTTAAAAAAAAATCATACTTTTTTTATATGATTAGGTTTTTTTAAGCTTTATACATAAATTAGAGGCAATTTCTGATTCGCAGGTCTTGGAATTTCTTGAAAAAAGTGATTTTTTCCCAAAAAATTTTTAATTTTAAAAATCCTGCCAGTTTTGACAGCAGTTTTTGATACATTTTTTCTTGTCTCAAATTGGCTAGGATTGACCTACAAGGGTGGTGAAGGTGTCTAAAGATGCAAAATTACATGCCTGACAATTAACTCGAAATGATATGGGGTCTAACTCTAATATTTCAACACATTTTATGCAACAGTAATTTTGAAAATGCAAAATCTTGAATATGTACTCTAAATCTTGGAGATAGAACCCATATCCTGGGGAGTTTTTGTTAGGACATGCAAAGAGCTTTCTATAGACACCTTAAACACCTTTCTAGCTTAATCCTAGCCGATTTGACATAAAAAATCCAAACCGCGCAAAAATCTCGAACACCCTCTTATACGAAAAAGATGCAAGGGTTTCATATGGAATTTTAAATCTTCTAGCAGTCTTTCTAATAGACATACCCCTTCTTACATGAGCCAATGCAGCTGATACATCTTCAGGAAAATATTTAAGGCGTTCCTTTGGGTGATATACTCTTCCCATTACTATAAAAATATGTCTTGAAAATTTTTAATGTCTTTACAAATTGAAAAGCTTAGGCAACAAAACATGACATAATACAAGCAGTAAAATGACTAGTAATGTACATCACACAACAGGCAAGGCAATGATTAAAGCTTAGGTCATGCATTTAGGTTGTTTATGCTTCCAGATCACCTAAATAAAACATTAGGGTATTATACAGTTATAAAACAGTAATAAAAAAAAGTAAAAAAAGTGACCGGAATAGACCATTTTTTTTAGACGAAAGTAAGAAATGAAAGTATAGGCGGCAATAAACTACAACTTTGCTTTTCTGAAGATCTCTCGCAAACGTTTAGAACACCGTTAAAAAACGGTTTTAAAAAAGTTGGTCGTTTGACCGGAATTGACCCGATGACCGCATTAACCCCGCACTACCCTAAAGTAGTAAGCTATTTTTGTCTGTATCGAAGGATCTCGCTAACTGCTCAACCGATATGGTTCTTCTTTACAGTGAAGCTGAGATGGTTTTAAGCTATATCATTTTTATAAATAAGTATTCTTGGTATGGTTTTTGGCTATTTTTCTGCCATTCCACATCCCTTAGAAAATAGAGCCCTTAGATGCTAAGGGCGATCCACTAGTCTTTAAAAAAATAAAAGGAAAAGATGTCTGTCTGTAATTGTGTGTCTGTACAGAGAGAAGTATATCGTTCACCGATGAACCGATTATAGTTCTCCTTTACAGTGAAGCTTGTCATAGGTCCTGGAAAGGTCTTAACTGTTTTTCTGAGTGTAGAAATCACACCCAGAAAAAAAGATCTCGCTTTCTACTAAACCGATAGAGTTTATATTAACAAATATAACAGAAGTAGAAATTCAGAAATTTTTATTAATACTGACCTTTGACAGCTTTTGAATAAAAAGACTTCTGTCTTGTGGGTTCATATTTTGCAGCATCTGTTTTTGTTGTTCAGTCAGCTGGATGGTATGTCTCTGAAGCTGGACAGTCTGGCCCCATTGACCAGTTGGGTTAGGTATTATCAGTCCCCTATAGAAAAATAGTATTCATCTTAACAATCCTTTTAATATAATTGACACTATTGGTATTTTTATGTACAAACCCTCTAGAATACTGGCTAAGGCAATGACCGATCCATTGATGTACCATCCAGCGATTATCCACAAAATTATCTCTTCTGTAGATATAATAGTGGGGAAAACGTTTGGACATTTAACTTGAACTAGCCATTCATTAAAATTACCTAAAGTGATTGAGCCAACGAATAAGGAAACATTATTATAAAACTCTGGGAACTAATTTAATAAACCGCCTATTTTATCGGGAAGGTATCAGGTTCGAGTCTTGACTACACCGCGCCATACTATAGTACCTAAATCTATGATGTTCTGCGTTTGACATTTATGGGCAAATAAAGGCATAATGCCTTAGCCCTTAAACAGGTGCAACTCAACTCAATACTAAACCCCGTTATGACCTCCAAACATATGTCGTGCAATAAAAAAGTTGGTTGTCTCGTGGGCGTTACTTAACCTTAAACCTGGGTGTTACGACAGAAAAAGAGGCATTGCTCCACATAGTTATTGGATGCTTGACCTGACGTTAGGACAGCTGCCTCGCCTATACGAGGTTACTGACAAGATAAACTCATCCCATTTCACATGATAATGATATCAACCCAATAACAAATAAGAAAACTTACTTCTGTGCCAGATACTGCTGTTTCTGCCTGGGGTCCATGTTATTGAACTGTTGTCTCTGCTCTGGTGTCAGCTGTTGTATGTGCTGCTGTATCACTTGTTGTTGTCTTTGCATGTGGGGTGTCATGGGCCTCCCTACCACCCCGCCGGGAGGACCGATCATACGTCGTGCCATGCCCTGCAACAAAAATGTAATGAGATGAAATTTTTAGCTCATTTGTGTACTAATATTGACATAAAAAGGCAGGAAGGAGGTACAGCCAACAAGCGAATTAAATTAAAAACAATATACAGGGGCGGCTAAATAGGTCGTCTACACAAAAACAGCTGAAAGAAATTACAAAATAATGTTTTTTTTCTAATTAATTCAGTTGTTGGTTTGATACAACTGCATAAAATGATAAAAGGGGATGGATAATAAAACTTTTATGATGTCTTTTAGCAATATTTTCTTATATTTTTTGAGGAGGTTGACCTATTACAAAAATCTACAAAATAACCTAACTAAACCTGACTACTTAGGATTAACTAAAAACTCACCTGAAAATTGAAAAGTTATGGTTAACATATTATCAGTTTTCTAAATCAGTGATTTTATTTCTTTGGGAAGTGGGGTTAACTACTTTACTCTTCTAAAAATAACCTAGAACCAATGTAATGATAATTTTAATATCTTATTCTCAAAGCTTACCCCTTTAAGAAATCTAATATATCACACAAATACACTAACTTTTTTTTCTTTAAGGATGAGTGTTGCTAACCTGTGGCATCATCTGCTGTTGATTCTGTGGATTCCATTGTTGTTGTTGCATAATTCCTGGCTGACCAGGCTGTTGTTGCATGATGCCAGGCTGACCCGGCTGTTGCTGGCCGCTCCATTGTTGTTGCGGTTGGCCCTGTTGTTGCATCATACCTGGCTGTCCCTGAACCTAAAACAAGGAATAAAAGGTATAGTAGATTAGTTATTTCTCGCATCATATTATAAACAGCTTTCCGCGAATATAAAAATGTACAATTATTATAAGATTAAAACCAGTTTTTTAGCCTTAAGATGCCGAAGGCACGGGCTAATAAAACTGGCTTTAATCTTATAATTGTACATTTTAGTAGTCGTGGAAAACTGAATATACTACGATGCTAGAAATAATGTTTTAGTATGAATGAGAGCCGGTTCTAATCCACCGGATATTAATCGGTTTTAAAAAATACGAGAAAACATAAAATAACTTATTTTAATAACCTGTTATCAAAGTAAATCAAATAGCATTTATTTGATTTTAAGTAGTATAGTAACTTTTGAGTCAATTTAATTTGAATTAATTCCCTTCCACACATTATCTTCTTTACTTAGGTACTATTAACTGACTATTCTAAAAAATGATTTTTCATAAAAATCTTCTATTATCAATTACTTCCTCAGTGCCCATCCTAGTTTGATTTTATCAACATAAACCACTAGTTTTAGAGTAGTAAGAAAAAAATCATTAGATACTATTTATTAGGTATATAAGTTAATTGTTAAAATATTGTAACCTGCATCATCATGCCACCAGGCTGTTGTTGACCCGGCGGTCCAATCATCTGTTTCTGCATCATCTGTCCTCCTCCAGGTTGTTGTTGTCCTTGCTGTTGCTGTTGTTGTTGTTGCATTCTGATCTGTTCATGCTGTTGCAGTATAGCTGGGTGACCTTATAAACAATACAAAATAGATTAATAATCATAGGTATAACGTTAACAGATGGTCTGTCTGTGTGTCTGATTAAGATCTCGGTAGCTGATTGACTTATATGGTTATCCTTTACAATAACGGACTCATTTAAAAATATTATTTATTTTTTAGATCATACGGCTATATTAAAAAATAAGCTCAACAAAAAAATTGGGAACTTATGTAGTAATTTATTGGCGTCCCAATCATTTTAAATACAGTAAATGGCTGCAAATGACACAACCCTTCCCCAGGTCTGTCTATTTATTCAAATTTACCTTGTGGGGCTCGAATGCCCATTTGTTGTTGAGGACCTTGCATTCGCATTTGTTGTCCGGGCATGCCAGATTGACCAGGTTGTTGTCCAGGCATACCAGGTTGTTGTCCTGATATTCCAGATTGTTGGCCGGGCATTCCAGGCTGACCAGGTTGTTGCCCAGGCTGACCAGGTTGTTGCCCAGGCTGACTGGGTTGTTGCCCAGGTATGCCAAGTTGTTGCCCGGGCATTCCCGTTTGACCAGGCATGCTAGGCTGACCAGGTTGTTGCCCGGGCATACCAGGTTGACCGGGTTGTTGCCCCGGCATGCCAGATTGTTGTCCAGGCATGCCAGGTTGTTGCCCGGGCATTCTCGGCTGACCAGGTTGACCTGGTTGTTGGAAGGTCACCTGTTGCCCGTTCTGGATTCGGACCATTTGACCGCCAGGACCGGATATTATTTGAGCACCTTCAAGAGAAATATTCTATATATTAAATGCATCAAAATAAATAAACTGACAGAATTGTTTTATATGTGTAGAATTTATTTATTGTATAATAATAGGTACATATCCTGTTTTTTAGAAATTAAATAAACATATCACGGCTGGTTTTTTATTAAATGAATAAGTTAGGGTACAATGTTTGGCACTTTCGATATAAGTAAATGATAATAAAAAACCCATAGAATGCGATAATAACTTCAGAAAAATCGAAGAAAATAGTTTTCATACTTAATTAACGTTTTTAAGTTTTTCTTCAAAAAGTTTAGATAAGATGCCTTTAAAAGTCGTCTATGATTTTGTCAGGGATAAAAATGTAACTTTAAAATAAGAATTACAACATATTTTGTCAATTAGTACAAAGTAAAATTTTGAACATTTTATTGATCAGTATATTTTTTAAAATGTGAAGTAGAAACCTGAATATTTTATCATGAAAATTGTGTTATGATTTGATTGTCTGCTAGATTACAAGAAAAAAGATACTGACAGTACTTGTTGGTTCTTTAAAAAAAATTAGGTAGATTACTTTCAGAACCCCTCTTTTTGCAACGTTATTTTAATAGAACAGAGACGTAATCTTAGTGTACTCAATATCTAGACAGCCAACCATTGTTTTAGAATTGTTCAATTTTTTTAACTTCTGATAAAAACAGAATTAATGGTATTTTTGTAAATATTATACCTCCAAGAAATGGCTATACTTCCCAATCATATGTTGTGTGATATTTAAGAGGAATTATTTTGATATAATGTCATTAAAATATTCGTTGAAAAAAGTGCTATTCTAGCTTATACTTTACATTTTAATGTGTATGATAATTCAAATAAAAGATAATGAAGATTTATATTATATTTAATTGTTATAATTATAAAGAAAAACCTGGAAACAGTAAAAAACTGACTTTATTTTATTGACGTAGGGAAAATTTTGTCAAATATTTGAATAAAAAAGCAATATAAAACAAAATAAATTATTTTTAATATAGTCACAAAAAGGCTTAATGAGTTTAGGAAATATTTCATTCACTAATCATGTCATTTAAACTCTATTACATAGAATACAGTGTAAAAAGATGTTCTCGTTTTAATTTTAAGTAATTTCAAATGCATTTTAATACCTTTTAATGATTTATTTTTTGAAACATCTTTTTATAAAATGTTAATGATTTTTGAAGTTATATGTTAAAATGTTTTTAAATTATGTTAACATTTTGTTTTAAATGTAGAAAATTGGTAATTCTAAACATTCTAAAAATGATTTTATTAAATTTTCATCACTTAAATTGCATGTTTGATGAAATTTTCAACTGATAATTCAAGAAAAATCGTTTAAGTTTTATTATATTTTACTTTGAAATGTTAAAAAAATATATTATTGTCAAAAATGTGGAAGTTATACTTTCCTCAAAAAAAGACCTAAAACATGCAAATTAACACGTGTAATGAGATTTTTTTTCTTTCAGGTTTAATTTTAAGTAATTATTGATATTTTTTGTAAAAAGGATTTTATATAAAAAGTTTTAAAACTCGAGTTATGTAGTGGTTCTAAAAAAGGTTGCGAATTTATGCAATTTTCTTGCAAAAAAAATTTTCTAGGATTTTAAAAATAGCAAAGGATGTTATTAGACGTACTTACAGATACAATTGCTAAGTCATTTTGGCCAAACACTAAAATAAAGTTTTGACATCTGAGGGCCCATACGTGATATTGTAATATAAGGTCTGATAATTATACGTAATCCTTCGTAAAGTTGATGTTAAGAAATGTCAGTCCCTAAAACCTTATTATTTAAGTAATCCTAAAAGCATGACAATTGAGGAATTTTAAAGTGTTTGTTTTAGGTATAGTTTAAGTTTGAGGGAAATTACCAAAATATTGTATTTTATACCTGGAGGTAATCCTTGAGGCCGTACCATCATGCCCTGCTGTTGCATCATATTACTACTTTGCTGTTGTGAAGGATTCATTGGATTATTTGCAGTAGTTGTCTGCATAGATCCAACTCCCGTGGTTGGCGTGGGTCCACTTGTCGACATTGTCATTGATCCTGTCATAGTTTGTTGTCCAGGAGGACCTCCTGCTGTGGAAACAGACATTCCAGACGTGCTTACTGGTTGCTGCTGGCTTCCTGGAGGCATGCTGCTACCTGGTATACCTGCACCTGTTGACGGTCCGCTGGTTGTAGTTGTAGGTGGTGTGCCACGTCCTCCAGCCATGGCCGCTTGGTTGGGGAACCTTTGGATAGTTTGCTGTTGCATAGTATTGAATGGCTGCTGCGCTAGTGTAACTGTTTGTCCTGTAACTTGCTGTAATTGACCATGAGGAGGTTTATTTTGTTGCTGAGGCAGCATACTACTTGGTTGACTTGTTTGCACAGATTGACCAGGTTGTCTATGGCTTTGATTAGGGCCACCAAGAGTCATTTTTCCTGTTGCAGGTCCTGAAGGGTCAGTTGGATTTGTCTGGACGTTTAAGGGCTGTGGAGGAACACCTGCCTGACTTGTTTGAACAGATGAGAGCTGAGATATATTGGAATTTGTTGTTGTAACAGTTGTGTTATTGGATGGAGTTGTGATAATTGGTTTATTTGGCATTGATGCTGTATTAACAGTTGTCATTGCTTGCACTTTAGGCTGAGGCTGGGAGTTTGTTGTTGTATTGGTCACTAGCTGTGGTGTTGTTGCAGCAAGAATTGTTGGAGGTTTCGAACTTGCAGCCCCTGAGGCTGGGGTTATGATCGTAGAGGCTTGAGAAACTGTGGTTGCACCAACAGTTGTCGTTGAAGTAGTAGTTAATGGTGCTAATTTATCTGCATTTGAGTTGACCTGGGCCACATTTGAGACTGGATTGATATTCAGTCCTGCCATAGGCATTGTTGACTGGATTATGGTGGCAATCGCTTTAGGAGCTGTGGTTTGTGTTGTTGTAGTAGTTGCTGTGGTTGTGGTGGTTAAAGGACGTTGTGGTACAGCTGAGGTTGTTGTTGTTGTATTTGCAACTGCTGCAGGTGTAGGTACATTAGGCATGGCTGTAATTGATGGTGTTGATACATTTGATAAATTGTTTGATGTTGAAGGCACTGAAGCTGGTGTTGGCGTTCTTACAGAAGATTGAGAAGCTAATGCGGCTAATCTTGGTGTTGCAACTGCCGCGCCCAGCGGCCTGGGTGTTGTCGTCAACGGCGGTGGCCCCGGTAACCGTGGTTGGCCAATTTGCGGCGGTCCAGGCAGTCGGGCCGGACTCACGCCAAGCTTTCCAGTTTGCGCCGTTACTTTGTCGACCTCAGTCTTCAGTGATGGTGCAGTTGGAAGGGTGGAGTGGAATATGGGTTTGGGAAGATTTTCAGGGATGTTTAGGAGTCTGGGGTGGTAGGTTACTTCGTCAGGACGGATACCCTCTCTAGCCCAGTCACTTAGCCAGTCGGGGGTTACTATCTTACACTCTAAAATATAAAAGCTTTGTAAAAACAGGAGTATATAAGGGGGTTTTTTTTAATGCAACCATCTCGTAATCAATGATTAAATGGCACTTAGAATTCGAATTTCGATCTCAAATTTTTCATGAGTAGGCAATCCCTGGTAGGTCTATTTTCCCTAAATCGAACAAAAAGTTGGAAAAGTAACTGCTGGCGGCTCAGCCGTTTAGCCGTTATTTGCCTATTTTCAGGGAAAAGGGGGGGGGGGGGTAAAATGTGGTGACTCGGGCCACGACATACCAGCAATTTTATTTTGGATGCTACACCCTTAGTTTTAGAGATAATTGGGTAAAATCTTTTGGGCTGGGTCACTAATAACCCCAAGTTTTGGTTATCTTTCAAAAAAAAAAACGCCGCCACCAAAAATTTTTTTTTTATTGCATTTCTCGCCGAATTAGGCAATTTGGAATCATTTGAGACCATGTTATTTTTTTCAAAAATTTTTCCCCTTACAAGCAACCCTACTTCTGTGCTTTTGAAGATATTGGAACAAAATCTTTTTTGATGGGTCAGTAATAAATATTTGAATACAAAATGGCGGCGGAAAACGGCGGTGGACGGCGGGAGCGGCGGTACCGCCGCCATTTTGTATTCAAATATTTATTACTGACCCATCAAAAAAGATTTTGTTCCAATATCTTCAAAAGCACAGGAGAAGTACTGAATTTAAGTTATACCTTGATAACAAGAATCTGAAAAAATGAGTAAGTCCCCCCGCAGGGGTGCTTGTAAGGGGAAAAATTTTTGAAAAAAATAACATGGTCTCAAATGATTCCAAATTGCCTAATTCGGCCAGAAATGCAAAAAAAAATTTTGGCGGTGGAAAACGGCGGTACCGCCGCCATTTTGTATTCAAATATTTATTACTGACCCATAAAAAAAGATTTTGTTCCAATATCTTCAAAAGCACAGGAGAAGTACTGAATTTAAGTTATACCTTGATAACAAGAATCTGAAAAAATGAGCAAGTCGGGGGGACTTGTAAAAGGAAAAATTTTTGAAAAAAATAACATGGTCTCAAATGATTCCAAATTGCCTAATTCGGCCAGAAATGCAAAAAAAAATTTTGGCGGCGGAAACGGCGGTGGACGGCGAAAGCGGCGGTACCGCCGCCATTTTTTATTCAAATATTTATTACTGACCCATCAAAAAAGATTTTGTTCCAATATCTTCAAAAGCACAGGAGAAGTACTGAATTTAAGATATACCTTGATACACAAGAATTTGAAAAAAATGACCAAGTCCCCTTGTGCTTGTAAGGTGCTTGTAAAGGGAAAATTTTTTGAAAAAAATAACATGGTCTCAAATGATTCCAAATTGCCTAATTCGGCGAGAAATGCAATAACCTTTATTTTTCCAACTTTTTGTTCGATTTAGGGAAAATATACCTACCAAGGATTATTCATGCAAAATTTCAGATGGAAATTCGAATTCTAAGTGCCATTTAATCACTGATTACGAGATGGTTGCATTAAAAACCTTCCACTTTATCTAAATTAAAATTTTTCAGTCAATAAAAGTTTGAAATTACAATGAATATACCTTTAGAAGCTAACATCCTAGTGTAAAGTTGACTACCAGGTCTGGTTGCTAGCAGATGGGTCACCTCAGAACTCCATACCTTAACAATTAAAGTTGATTTACGGCATTTAAATTAAAAGGGACAATTATGTCCTATGGCTAATAATATCTTGAATGAAAAAAAAAGATAAAAGGCAGGTTCTCAAATTAATATTTGAAAAATTTTACTAAAAAACAATTTTTTTATTTTTTTTGAACTGTAAAAAATATGTAGGTATTATAAAACTATAGAAGGGTTAGGTAATAATGTAGGATAATGATGCTTTTGAGTTTATTATTATGATATCAAAATATTTTAAAATAAAATTTTGAATAAATGCAAACTGCTGTTTGTAAAATCTTCAATTTGGCAGGCAATTTTGATGATTGAGAAACAATTTTTATACAAAGGGAGAAGTAGTTTGTGCTTGTAATGCGTAAAATCCGTGAGTTAGCTTCAGTCGAAAGCGATTTTCAAGTCCAAATTTTATTAAATATGCATTTAATTACACTATGCGTTTTGTCAATATGAAGAACACTTAGACTTAATAATCGCTTACGACTGAAGCTACCTCACGGATTTTACGCAATACAAGCACAAACTACTTCTCCCTTTTTAATTGTCTATTTTATGGACAATTTCATTACATTACCCACCCTTTTTAGCACGTTGAAAACTAGTTTTGATCCAGAGGAATTAATCTAACGTTGTTGGTATGGGCTAGTTATATCTACCTTAGTTAATTTAGCTCCATGAAAGTTGGTGATGGCCCAGAGTATATCAACATCAGGTGATAAAATACTGGTATCCACACAAACTAACACTCCGCGCATTATCTTCTTAGCTGTGGGACTGAAAGCCTGAATCAAAAAGGCAAAGATCACGACATTCATAAGTGTTGTAAAATATATACTGAAAGCTAATTGCTAAAGGAAGTCTTCGCCTAAATTTGAATTTGATTGGCAGCTCAGTGAGAAATTCAAACCCTTCCCTTTTCTGTTTAATACAGACAGAGAGACTGAAGGATATTTTGAAATATACACTTTCCTATTTAATTCTAAATACAAGGTGATTTTTCTAAACAAAAACAAAAAAAATATATATCTTCCCTGAACCTAAAAGAAGCTTTACTGCAAAGGAGAACATAATCAGTTAAATGGATCTTAGGTTACAGACACACAGAGGGAAAGAAATTCTGTTATTTTTATAAATAAAATGAGATAGGCAGGTTAAGATGAAATTAAAAATTTTAGAATTTAATTATATAAATTCTTAAGTTCTGAATAACTCACCTTTAATGGAAGTAGCTGTTTACAGAACAAGGACGCCAACACCCAGTTTTGATTTACTGCTGGTACATCTAGCATTTCTGTCGCCTAAGAAAATAATGAGGATTAAAATAAAGACACTTCTGCAAGACTAACCTAAAGACGTGTTTACAACTGTCTCTGACGGACGTTCGTAGTGTCCAAGATCGGCTAGGTTTGTTTAAAAGATTTCGAAAACTGAAAGAACAGTTCTTCTAGCTCTACTTCAGTATTTATAATAAACCCTTTTGTTAGCTTTCTTGGACGAACAGACGTACTAACAGACAGATATGCAAACGGACGAACCGACCCTAGTTATAGAATAACTTGAACTATTAAAAAAAAAACGTAATTTTTCACGAGAACCATGTACCACCCTAATATATAACTGACACGCACAAAAACACAGAAAACTTTTTTGAGACCACTATTTAAGATGTTCCAATGGCCACACAATTAAGAGAAGGCATTAAAAAAAATGGGGAAAGAATGTAAGTGAAAGCTATATACCTACTCATGATACCTACATCTTTTTCTAAAAAAATTAAGATTGCTTTTAGTTAAATTTTCCTACCTCAATGATATCGCTCTGCTCTGGATTATTGCCGACAATGCAATGGGTGCTGTTGCCAGTCAGATAGTTCATCTTCTTGGCTCCCCCGAGGCTCAGGGCCTCGCTCACCTTCTCCTCCAGCTCACCAGTGGCAGAAAATACAACATCCTACAACAACAACAAAAATCGCATCAATTATAGCCAGTGGTGTTCAATAACTTCCACAGATAAATAACATTATCAAATCAAGAGAACAGTGTATTTTAATTACAACCAAAGATTATATTTTCCTTTACATACCCCTAACAATCCTCTCATGAAAATAGGGAGGGAAAGAAAAAAAAAGAAAAGGACATATTCACAAATTTCTGTAATATAATTGGAGGAAGGAATAGATAGGAACAGAAATTCAGCTTAAACTTGACCTTCTTTATTTCAATCATTCTGTCATTTATAAAATATGAATCCTATTCATTTTTCACAATTTTGAAGGCGACTAAAGTCTAAACGGCTGGCCGCTCAGCTGTTTACAACAGACTATTAGAAACTGCTAAATGAGGCCTAAAAAGTATCTTTCAAGAGACATGAAAGCTAAAATGCAGATAAATAAACTCTTTTTATAAATCTTGATTAAAAGCAACTAGATACTCAGAAAATCAATTAAATAGAATTCGCCTATCTAGTCTCTTAATTAATACTGGGTAAAGTTGCTAACTTGGCAACTTATTAAGAAATTGAAAATATTTACGGTAGTTTCCTCCAAAGTGCTTAGTCGAGCATTCCCCCTCCCCCCAACCTAAATAAATCTAAATCAAGGGGAGTTGGGTAGTTTTTGTGTTAGATTTATACTAAAGAGCAGATTATATAACCCACTAATTTTCAATTTTCATCAAAATAAGTGGTGGGGGGTTCTTTTATGACTTTGAGGGAAAGCACCCATTTTACCTTAAAGAAGCCAGCCACATGGCTAGCTTTCAAGTCTGCGTCAAACATCTTTTTATCTTGTCGAGCAACCTTTTCAGTTTCTAGGTCAGTCTTTCTATCAATGTTATCATTTCAAAATATATATAAAAAATCTGAAATATATTATTAGTAACATATTATCTTAATTTTACATATCAAGTTTCCAATAGAATAAAATTTGTATATCCACAAATATAACAAGGATATTACCATGGCAAAGAGACGAGTTTTCTAAGAAAATCCAAACAACAGGACTGACAAAAACCTATGCACTAGAATTTAGAAAATATAATGAATTGACAAAGTTAAAAAAGTTCAGGAAAGCGTTATTAATTACATTCAAGTGACCAAGCATAGGACACCTAAAGGTGGAAAGGAACATGTAAATATAAATCTTTATCTTTCCTGTTAAATATATTTTTTTTAGAATACTTATCTCTTCTACTTATGGGCTACTACCAATACAATATAATAAAATATTAATTTTACATAAATATTACTTTTAAAATTCTACATATTTGTATTTTGACTGGTAAAATTTGTTGGTCATAAAAATGCTTATTAAATCTAAAAATGATTAAAATATAATTAATATTTTCAAGTCCAGTAGGTATAGTATGTATATAATAATAATAAAAATAGTATTGCTTATTAAAGGAAAAGCCAAAATAAAGTTAGAGTTGGGTTCCCACAGGGTGAATTTAGTGGCGGAATATTAACAAATTTTTGCTTAATTCTAATACGTTTTTATCATAAGAAAATTAACCAATTTAAGTAGAAGCTAAAATTCATCCTTCATTTGCAATGGCAAAAATATCCTGTGTTGACCAAACTTATATACCAATAAATCTTTAATAACAAAATATCTTTATATTGGTATTGATTATACAAGTAATGCCTCTTTATAAACAAAAAAAAAAGATAATTGACAATATTTAATAAATTACATTATTGTATTAAGGAACAGATTTAAGATATAAGATCTAACAAAAAAAAACTAACAATTAAGAAGCTTATTTAACGTAGTACCAATTTACATAATTTGTAATCTTTTTAAAGTAAAAATATATCGATTGCATATTCTCTTTATTTGTATCATAATAAATTACCTAAAGAATAATTTTTTCTATTAAAATTACTATCTTCAGCTAACATTTAGCTAGTCTAGGACAATGGCAATGTTAAAAAACTTAGAGGCAAAGGATTGCTTTTCAGATCATTGCTTTTGAGCTAGAAAATTACTAATTGATAATTTAAAAACTTTGACATCTTTAAAGAACTGAATTTAATGTCAATGGATCAAATTTCTCTTTAAAATCATATTTGCTATTATTTCCTAATAACAATTACAATAAAAACTAACAATAATTTTAAATAAACTATTTTTACTTTGACAGGATAATGCTATATATTAATTTCTGGAAGAAGACAAGTTAGTAGAAATGTTCTGGAAATGGATACAGAATACGTGGATATTATCACATTGTGACAGAGGAATTTTTTGTCGTCAATTTAGGTTGCTAATATAGTCCTCAGATATTGATCAATACACACCTCCATGGTCAGGGGAGGGGAATGGGTAAAGTTATAAGTAGGGTGAGGGAGAGGTTAGGTATTGTTATATTAACCAGCTGGGAGAAACATTTGATCAGGGTATACGAGAATCTCGCACAATATCCACGTATATTATATCTATTTTTATGGAAAAAAATAGAGCATGGCAGTCTTGTTCTAATATTTTATATTTCAAAACAATTCTCCATGTCATTAGTTAAACTATTGACCTAACAAAACTTTTATATAAAAATAAATAAAAAAAGTTTAAGTTCTACCTATTGTTTTCAATTTTGTAAAAATACACCAATAATAGGTACCTAATGTTAATTTTAACTAAATTTTAATGTAAAATATGCACAAATCCTACAAACAGCAGTAATATTGATTTAAATATATCAATCTTCAATTTTTAAAATAAATGGCGAAGCCATTCTATGGTTGTTTTTAAGTCTTTTCAATTAAGAGAGAAAGAGTAATTTTTTTGAGTACTTTTAAAGCAGCTTATTTTTTCATTACTATATGATTTTTTTCTTGCCAAAAAATTGCATTTCTAAAATGATAAATGGCACAAAATAAAAGGTACTAATAATATTTACCTAACGTAATAGACTTGCATTTTATACTATTATTTATAACAAAACATTTCAGAATGAATAAGTTTTTTTTTTCTTAAATAAATCCACCACAGTTAAAGATCAGTACATCACATATTAATTGCTTTTAGAATGTTGTCAGAAAATTGCCCAATTATTTGAGAGAGATGGGCACTTTCGTAGCTTCTCAGTTTCCATCCCATTTTCAGTTAAAAATTGTTCTGTTAGTAGTATTTTTGTTACTTTACTAGAAACGTAGTAAAATTGCACCATAGTTTAAAGCCAAATTACCCTACATCCAAATTGAGTTTCGGGGGAGGGGAGGGAGGATGGAATCTTAACCAGTTTTGCAAGGCAGGGGGTAAGTCTTTAGTTTTGCATATAGAGGTTTACTCCTGATATTAACACCAATTGAGAAATAATACCCAGGGAGGAAGGAGATATTGAAATGTAGATTATACTAGTACCCAAAGTTTTATAAACACACTCGCATTCATGAGCTAAAATAATAATGAATAAATGAATGATTTAGATTATTTTCGTTGGGAATCTATATCATTTTAGCGTCCATTGTCTTATACCCCACACACCCTTGAAATCTCTTTTGAAACTGAACAAGAGTCAAACCCTTAATTCCTACCTCATGAATATAAAATTTAAAACCAAATGATAAATATTATCTATCCTATAATTGTTGTATATTGTACTCGTTATTTCTTTAATGACACCGTTAATACCAGGTCGTTTTTATAAAATCATAAATAAGGAACGGGGTTGTATATTCTGAGAACAAAAAGTAGAATAGAATTTTAAAATATTTCAAAAACGATTTATCAGAAGTTTAGGATCCTAGAATTAATTATCATATTCTACCATATAGTCTTAGAATTATCATAACTTGCAATTATATCAATTGACAAAAAAACTATATTGAGTATTGACTAATATATGGGTAAAATAGTCCGATTATATAAAAAGTAGTATAGTTTTTTTTTATAAAGTCTGAAGCTAAAGATTTTAATTTAAGAAATTGCCAATATTTTCCCGTCACTATTTATGTTTCCTGAATATAATCCCTGTTTATGTTGTATTAAAGTAGGTCTACCTTCAACTCCGCACTAATATTACATCATTAAATCATCAGAACCGCGTATTATTACAACAGCACAAATTCCCCCTGTGCTTCAATTTTATTATTAAAAAACATCTAATCAGATTTTGTCGTTTTTTGGCGAATATGAAACACCATGCGGATGTAATACTATGCGGGAGTGAAAGCACACCACTATTACAGTATGATAAAAAGTCTATTGCATTTTGCAGTCGTCTCTGGCCCTGTTGTGTACAAGCCTGTCATCAGGTATGGTGACATCCTGTTCTATCTGCTCGTCATGGTGGATCATCTGTTCCTCGTACTCGCCCTGCATCACAAGCTCATTACGCTGGTTCACCACCATCACCAACTCCTAGCAAGAACAGCAGGTAAAGGTATGTCAATGCATGTTTAGACTATTGAGAAACTTTTTATAATGGGATAGTACTAAAATTTTAAAAATTGACAAAAATTTCTATGGGGGATATTACCCTTAGCCAAAAGTCGCAATAAGTCAATTTAAACTTCCTCATACTTAAGAAATATAAGATTGAAATAGTTTTACTTCCAAGGAACTTAGAATAAAATTGTTGTATTATTAAAAAAAATACTAGCGGTTGCGCCCTTAGCATCTAGGGACTCAGCATTCCAAATTGGTAAAGAGAAGGCAGAAAAATAGCTCAAAACCATCCCAGTACATCCGTTAAGCTTCCCTAAAATTATTCAATCGGTGAAATCCTAAGCTTCAGACAAATAAACATTACTGCTTTGTATTATAGAAAGATACCTGGAGGAGCAATTCTTCCCTTTGTTTATCCTCGTCCGATTTCTTAGATTCTGCCATATCAGACAACATTCGTAACTCCTCCTAAAATTAAGTCATGATAAGATGTAGGCCAAAAATCCGCGGCTTTCGCGTAATGAATTTGTAACGTGTCTCCAGCCGAGAAGGTGTCAGGTTCGTGCCTAAACAACACCCCGTCACATAGAGACATTTAAAATTGAACCTACTACTGATACGTCAAGCGCGTCATAATAATAATAGTATGGGGAATACATTGACGTATAAACAGGTATAAATGATAACCATGTAAAGTTAGAACTTCAAGATAAATTAAATGCTTGCTTGTCTGTTGGGTTTTAAATCACACATAAGTAATTTTATTTCTACAATAGCTTAGAATTGTTATGGTAAGAAAGAAAACAAAGTAGATTAATATGAATCCTATTGTATATCTACTAGGGATGGCAATCCGTCAACTTTTTGGACCGGATTCGGATTCTTATAAGAATCTGTCCAAAAATGGCGGATTCTCGCGGATTCCGGATTCTAGCAATATTTTAAAAGGCTATTTATGAAATTTAAAAATTTAAGTGCTACATATGTCCTAAAAATTAATTTTCTTTTTTTTTCTTTCTATAATTTACTTCCGAGAATTGAACCAGATTTTAAAAGATAATATATATAATGATGATAATCTTTGCTTTCAAAAAAGGGGGAGTTGAAAGTAATAACTCAAGACGCTAATTTTAGCCTACCAATTGAGAATCCGAATCCACTATTAAAAAAAACGGATTCCGGATTCGGATTAAAAATTTGGCGGGTTCCGGATACCGGATTCGGATACGGATTGCCAAACCTAATATCTACTCTCCTATTACAATAAAATGTCTATGTAGTAATAAAAACTTTAACAATCTAAAAATACCAAGAAAAGTTTAATAAAATTAATTTTATAAGGATGAAAATAACAATAACATGCATAAAAATTGTGGTTGGAAATTTTAAAAATGTAAAGCATTTTTTAAAAAATTATATCTTCTCTACATAAATAAAGATTACTAGTGCATTAATGAGGATTTTATATGGTCATATTTTTATGTTATGCCTTATTTTAATGCAATCAAAGCTTAGAACTTGGAGATGTTTTAGTACCTATACTGTTGGACAATTGAATAAAAATATCATCAAGGCTTATTTTAGCATAATTTTCAATTGTTGGCATGTTTAGAAATTGTGCTAAAACCAAAGGGAGAGTGTACAATAGGCTGTTTATTACACTAGTCCCCAAAGTTTTCTTATTCGTTGGCTTAAAAACTTTGGGGACTTCAACGATTTTGATTGTTTTTTTCATTAAGGTGAGTGTTCAAACGTTTCAATCACTAATTTTAATCTACAGAAGGGAGAATTTTGAAAATCATCATTGGGAATGTAATCAATTTATCGGCCATGTCTTAGGTATCCCTTTTGATCCCTGGCTAAAACCCCAAAAAACCAGAAACTGACAATTATACTTTTTGCTGTATGTAGTGAGCCAAAATAAGTTCCTAGCTGTGTAACAATACAGTAATCATAACTTACAGTGGGGTGTGAGGGAAGCGAAGGTTTATAACGCTCTTCAAATTTTAATAATACTTTAAGGTGGGCGGATGCAACAAATAAAACCCATTTAGGTGTGAAAATTTAAAAATATCTTTTCAATACAGATTTTAATTAAGGTTTAGTCCATACGTAATTACATTAAAACCTTTTCATATAGGTAGGACAAAGATCCGTTTGGATAAAAAAATTATGGGAAATTTAGGAAAATATTTTTATTAAATCACGAAATCTAGGCATTTTAAAGCAAATATTAGATAAGAAAAATATTATAACAATGCAACCTATTAATTTGAAGTAATAGCGGATAATTCTTGGACGGACAGACATCCTAATTATAGAAAAGCTTCTCTAAAATTAGATTAACACGCCGAGCTAGTCCTCCGATCCGACTTTTTGGTATGTATATATATCATGCTTAATAATTTTCAAAGAGATCAGGGATATGAGGTTAATAGTTTTTTTCTTTAAATCCTTGATATTGCTCAAGGGTGAGCACAACAACTGCGTAGATTTTTAAAATTAAAATTGCGCAACTTGCATTAATGATAGAAAAATGTTACGCATACCGTTAGAACCGCTATGAACTTTTTGGAAATATAAGAACGGTTCCTGTGCTACAAATAATCTAGGAATAGGTGGTAAAATGTCCTAAACTTTACTCGCAAGTCAAGTTTTAAGTCAGTAGGGACATTTTACCACTTAGCTCCCTTACTATACTTAGCAAAGGAATCGTTCTTATATTGATGGGAACAGTTTAACGTTATTAATCTATCCCTCAAAGTCTAAGGGTAAAATTCTGCAATAATTAGCCGGTACTATAATCTAAATATAAGAAGTGGGTATGTAATTAAATTTAATTAATCATACATTCTCCTCTCACTCACTTAATATATACACAGTTCTTAGTTAAAAAATAAGGATGACAACATCAATAAAAGCGAAGCTCTGAAATCGAACTGTAGAACAAACGAACACGAATACTTATAGAGTGTCAAAACGTAATAAGCAGTAAATTAAGTAAAGTAAGTAAAGGTAAGTATACCAAGTTTTATGCAAAATAATAGTAATAAACAATAGCAACGCTTTTAAAAAGCGAAGCTTTTCTATAATTAGGGTCGGTCAGTTCGGATAGCTTTTTTCGTTAATTTAGACATGATTTCAAACTTTGCATGAGATTTTTTATGAGGTATAATCATCCGATTGATCTGAATTTTGAAGTACTGATTACTATTACAATAAGAACTATATTATAAGTGAAGTAACTCTATAATCTAAAAATGTCAGTAAGTCCTAAAACAGTATTCTGACTTTATGAAGTATGAAACTAACCTGTAATAAAATATATTTCTTCTCTAAATCGTCTTCCCTTTCGAGTATATTCAATTGCATTTGTCGTCTAAAAAAATTATTTATGAAAGTCAACTCTATCATACAGCACAACATGACCGCTAATTGTCATATGTGGTTATTAGTACAAATTTGGGGAAAGCAGCTGTAGATGTTGAAAGTTAAAGTTACAGAGCTGCTCTGTTAAAGATGTGACTGCAAAATAAAAGCTGTGCGATCAAAGATCCTCGCACTAATCATTAATGCTATATCATGTTTAGTTAACCATGCAACAAGAACCACCTACTGACTATCAAAGGCTTCGAGAAAGTCAAACTTACAATAAATGGTTTATATTTTTATCAAGTCAAAAAACCTTTACAAAAAGCCTATCTGCCATTTAGACTCAAATAACCTTAATATAAGAATTGCGCTTATTTCTTGTATTTGTCTATTTGTTGTATAAACTGATATTTTTTTAATTTTAAAACTAAAATTTAAAGTTAAGCCCCTAACGGCCCCTAGTGGTAAATGTTATAACATACCTTATCAGAGTATTTTTCTTATTGACTAGTGTAAACCATTGCTGCAACAAAGCATCGTAAACTAATTGGTCATCTTCCGAGGTCTCCCTAAAATATTGACAAAATTTGAAGTTCATAAGTTTACAAAGATGACAACATCAAAAAATAGCAAAATGCTAGAAATAGCTATTTTTACCTCACTCTAATTACAAAAATAGAAAAAGCAGGGAGGGAGGGGATATTGGAATGTAGATTATATATATTATAGTTAAGTTAGAATTTCATAAACATGTATTTTTTAAATTAGTTTTTTTTTTTAAATCTGACAGGATTGTAAAAACTTTTTTTTTATCAATATTATCAATCAACAGTTAGAGTGACTTATTTATTGTTTGTAATTGAGGGTGTGTGCAATTTAATAAATATATATCAATTTATCGTTAATTGTCTTATCCTTTAAGATTCCTGAAATATACATTGATGATATTTTTATCGTCATTTCAAGATCTATGCAAGAAAATAATACGACCATTCACTTTTTGATTTTATATTCAAGAAATAAACATATGTGTACCTTATTCTCCTATCAAGGATAGCTGCCTGACGGTCAATTTCTTGAGTTTCAGAATCCAGTACCAACATCTCATTATCAATATAGGACAGTCTACTATCTACTGTATTATTATTCATCTTTAAACGTATTATTTTCTATATTAATGAAGCTTAGCTACTCTTCAACTCATTTTTAGAGGCCGCACTCCTAGCATCTAGGGGCTCTATATTCGAAGGGAGAGGGATGAGGCAGAAAATGGTCTAAAATCATCCCAAGACTTTAATTTTAAATCTAAAACCATTTTGGAACTAATGTAAAACCTCTCAAAATGGAGAACCCAATCGGTTCAATGGTTATCGATATCTTAACAATAGCAAAAACCTTTTAGTACAATTTTGCTTCTATTTAATAAGCTAAAATGCACCTAACAACTGTATATGATTGAATATTTTTTTTTAACGATGAATTTCCTTTAGATTTCGGCGTCATACTTTTCTGTCGTCTGACAACCGAAACACTCGATACAACCGATGTAGAACCACTTGAACTGACTGTCTTTGTTGATGTTATTGACGTGTCCAATGATTCTGTTAACTTTTCTGGTGACGCTTCTAATTTCGCGGATTCCATCAAGTTTTTGGCCTATTAATCAGGGGGTAAAGTAAAATCTGTAGGTAAAAAATTGATAATTGAAAAAACTAAAATCGGATTATTCAATATTTATTTTAATAAACTAAACTGACCAAGCTATACTTGCTTGATTCACTTCACTAAAAGAAGCCGTAAGCCCAGTTCCAGATAATAAAAGTGCTTTTTAAATTGTGAATAAAATGTACGGGCTAGGCAAAAAAATGAGAGGTACAGAGCTTGCTGAGTGATACACAATAATTTCTTGTTGTGATGCGTTTAGCCAGGAGGCTATACAGCCTGGCGAAAGAAACCTAGAACATTAAATTTTTAAATTTTGATAGTGAATATCACTCAGAGTTGCAATAAATAATTATCTGACTAAAATAGTTATTTGCGGCAAAACTGGGATAGCGTCTGGGAAGCTTTGATAGCCCAGGAGCGTCTTGGGAAGCTTTGATAGCCCAAATTCTAAATTTTTAAAAAACAGTTTTAATTTTTACTTTATGTACCAAATGATAACCATAATTGTTGATCTAAATCTAACCTGCTAACCCTACTAACCAAAATAATTTAAGTATTTACTGGAGCGTATGTAGTGAAAGTAAGTACTACTAACATTCTAACACCCTAACTTTTTTTATATATCTGTCAAATATTATGAAATTAATTCATTTTTTTAACTTGTTAGTTGATTTGTTATAAATATTTAATTGTTTAGTACAAGTGCACCTAATAATAAAAAAAAAGATTGTACCCTACTAAAAATAAACAAGAACAAAAAAAAAAGAAAACGAAAAAAAAAGATACAAAACAAAAAAGAGAAAACAAAAAAAAGAAAACAAAAAAAGATACCTAACAAAACAAAAGAAAAAAAAAACAAAAAAAAAGCCTAACAAAAAAAAAAGTTTTTCAAAAAAAAAGTAAGCAAAAAAAAGAAGTGCACTTTTAGTTTTGTATGTTTTAACTTATTGTGATAGAAATCTCTTGTGATTTTATTTGTACTTTATTCTCACGGTGATCCTTCGCAGGGCCACCCTTTAAGGTTTCTTTGAAGCCTCGTCTAAGGGGAGAAGAAAAGTAATTTTATATTTATTTGTTGTATAATGGCGAAGGGAAAAAAAGAAGAGTTCCTCTGCCTACAATGTCATCAAAAAGTAACAGAAAACCAACACTCTGTTTGTTGTTGTATCTGCGACAGATGGATACACAAAGATTGTGGACTTGATGATGATGAATATAAACTAATTGACAAAATGTTCAGAAAAAAAGGTTCTCATTGTTGGTCCTGTGATGGCTGTTCACTAGGTCTCTCCAAGCTTCAAAAAATGATTGTCAATAACACCAGAGAAATCAATACATTGAAGCAAAGCGTAACTGATCTTGAAACTACGAGAGATAAGCACAGGGAGGATATAGACTCTAACACCACAAAAATACAGAATCTTGAAAAAGATGTTAAGGAGTTGAAGGAAAGTGAACCTGCAGCAAGTTCAAAAGAGGATTTTATGGATGAAATTGATCTCAGAGAATCCAAAAAAGCCAATCTAATGATTTTCTCCCTGCCTGAACCTGATTCCAGTTTTACAAACAAGGACAAAAAGAATGCTGATACAGAAACTGTTGTCGATATATTCAGCTGTTTACATGTTGATGTTGACAGTCAAGCTGATATTAAATTCATCTACAGGGTTGGAGAACCTGGACCTAAGCCAAGACCTCTCTCTGTTGGCTTTCGTAGTCCCCAGATAAAAGATAAAATTCTGAAGAATGCTTGGAAACTTGAAAAAACACAATATAAAAAGATTTCTCTTGCTCCAGACCTTACCCCCCTCCAACTTAAGAAAGAGAAAAAAATGTTAGCTGAGGCAAACCAAAAAAATCAGGAGATGTCGGACACTGATGCAAAAAACTTTACATGGAAACTGGTCGGAATGAGAGGACATCGAATGCTAAGAAAGGTAAAAATAAACCAGCAGGACAATCCAATGAGAGAAAGAACAGCCAGCATGAGAAGGACAAGATCGGAAATGGAGGAGGGAGAGGAGGAAGGGGAGGGGAGAGTGAGCAACTCCAAAAGAAACAAAAGACAATGTTGAATGTTGTCTATCTAAATGCAAGAAGTTTATCAAGAAAACTTCCTGATTTAGAAATCTTAGCTGCAGACAAACAACCTGACCTAATTCTTATTACAGAAACCTGGTGTAATAGTGATATTCAAGATGCTATGCTCAGACTTAAAGACTATTATTTTGATCCTAATCTTCGTGTTGATAGACATGACACGCAAAATGGAATTGGTGGAGGCCTTATTATTTATGTTAGACATGGACTAACTATTTTACCCTGTGACAATAATTCTGAATTTAATCAGTTTGCCAGTTTCAAACTTTTAGATTGTGACAATACTATTGACTCTATTTTTACTCTAGTGTACAGATCTCCAAATTCTAACAGTGATAATAATGAAAAGCTATGTGAACTTTTTAACAATTTTGACGACAATGTGACAAACTTTATTGTTGGTGACTTTAATATGCCAGATGTAGATTGGAAGTTGTTATCCAGCAGTAACAAGCATAAAACTTTTTTGGATACAGTGATTGACAAAGCTTTCAATCAACTTGTTGATTTCCCAACACACAATAAAGGTAACATATTAGACTTAGTGTTTACTAACTGCCCAGACAGAATAGCAAATATCGAAAATATTGGAAATCTTGCTAATAGTGACCATTGTATACTGAGTATAGACATCCTATGTGATTCTCCTCCACTCGAAACCTGTGATATGATACCAAATTTTTATAAAATGAACACAAATGATTTTGCTAATTATCTTGAAAATCTGGATCTTGAAAACAAAATTAAAAATTTAGACTGCAATGAAGGCTGGAATGTTTTCAAAAACTCAATTTGTGATGGTATTGAAAAGTTTGTTCCAAAGCAAAAAAGAAACCTTAAATCTAGACCAGTTTGGATAAACAAACATGTGATAAGATTGTGCCGCCAAAAAAGACGTAGATTTGCAATTTATTGTAAAGACAGAAGTGATGAAAATTTAAGAATTTACAGAAAAGTAGAAAAACAATGCAAAAATGCCGTTAGAAGATCTAAAAGAAACTTTGAAAAAAAATTGTCCCAGGATTCAAATAAAAAGCCTTTTAATGCTTACATGAAATCTAAAACTAAGTCCAAGTCTAATGTTGGTCCTCTCAAAGTTAATGGTAATGTTATTTCCGACAGCAGTTCCATGGCCACAATATTGAATGACTATTTTTCTAGCATTTTTACTCAACATCACGACAAAACTATTCCCGACCTTCCTCCTCAAAACTTTAAGGATGAACTGAAATTACTGTTTATAACTAAACACATGGTTGAAGAGAAGCTAAAGAAACTGAAAGATTCTCCTTCAAGTGGCCCTGACTGTATTCCAAGTTTAATTCTTAAAAGATTTTCTTCTTTTCTAGCTGGTCCACTAGCCATCATCTTCAACAAATCAATTCGTAGCTCAATAGTTCCAGAAGATTGGTTACTTGGAAATGTTACTCCCATCTACAAAAAAGGATCAAAATGTAAGCCTGAGCATTACAGACCTGTTTCCTTAACGTGCATTTGTTGCAAAGTTCTAGAATCTTTTATCAAAGATTGTATAGTGAAACATATTCAAGAAAATAATCTGTTGAGAAAGACCCAACATGGCTTTCTTAAAGGCCGTTCCTGTACAACAAATCTTCTTGAATTTTTAGAACAACTTATAAACAGCCAAGAAAATCTAGAACCTGTTGATGTTGTGTATCTTGACTTTGCCAAAGCTTTTGACAAAGTCCCCGTTTCCAAGCTTCTGGCCAAGGTAAAAGCCAAAGGAATATCAGGCAACATTTTTAATTGGATAAAAAGCTGGTTGACCAATAGAAAACAGAGAGTTGTTTTAAATGGAAAATTTTCATCCTGGCTGGCTGTTCTGTCTGGCGTCCCACAAGGAAGTGTCTTGGGCCCATTACTGTTCCTGATATTCATTGATGACCTAGATGACTTTGCCCCGCTGATAAACATTCTCAGCAAATTTGCTGATGACACTAAGCTTGGCCATACTGTTATTAGCCAGAACGACAAAGAAATTCTACAGTCTCAGCTTGATTCTTTAACTAAATGGGCAGATAAATGGGGAATGGAATTTAATGTTTCTAAATGCAAAGTTATGCACTTAGGTTCCAGAAACAATAATTTTACCTACACTATGAAGGGAGAAATCTTAAGTGTTGTTGATCGTGAAAAAGACATTGGAGTTACATTTAATGAATCCCTGAAACCAGGCCTTTACTGTAAAGAAGCTGCCAGAATTGCCAGAGGAGTCCTGTTCCAGATATCCAGATCCTTCCACTATCGTGACAGACATGTATTTTTAAACTTATATAAAAGATATGTCAGAGTTCACTTAGAATTTGCTACACCAGTATGGTCACCATGGCAAGTTGGAGATATTACTACACTTGAAAAAGTTCAGCAAAAAGCAGTTGGTATGATATCTGGACTGAAAGGTAAAACATACGAGGAGAAATTAAAAGAACTTAATCTACCTACACTTGAGAAAAGGAGGTACAGAGCAGATTTGATTCAATTATTTAAAATTTTGAATGACATTGACTCTGTTGAAGCAAGGACATGGTTTCAGATAGTGAACGAAAATAGGCCAAATACAAGAGCCATAAATTCTGACCATGGAGTGATAAGCTTTCAAATTCCAGTGAAAAGAACAGATCTGTCCAGAAATGTATTCAGTGTTAGAGCAGCTAAATTCTGGAATGATCTTCCTGTTAATGTGAAAAAGGCCGTGACTTTATCTACATTCAAGAAAAGACTTGATAGTCATATTCAGACTTTGGCCTAGATATTCAGACCTCTTACTATGACCCTACTTGGGTTCTTAAGAGTAAAATAACAATAAACAAAAAGGAGAGCACAATTTTATCTATATTCTAAGTGGGGTTAACCTAAACTGAACATTCACGAAATGAACATTCACGAAAACGGTGATCAAAACTATTTTGTTAAGAAGGTGACTTATTGTGCAAATCCTATCATTGTGTTACAAAACTTTAGGTGTATTATCTAAAACCAAAGGTAATTTTAAAAGTTTTTTTTGAATCCTATCATTGTATTATAAAACTTTAGGTGTATTATCTGAAAACCAAAGATAATATGGGTATAGTCCATTTCGTGGCAACGCACCTTAAGGGGAGATTCTTCGTATTTTTCACAGTAGGTTTTCTCATATTTAAAGCCCCTGCGGGGGCCTCTAACCCTGTGGGGCAATCAATTAACCCATTATAACCTAACCTAACATAAACTATAAAAAGCCATTTTAAAAATACGACGAATCGCCCTTTAAGGGGCGTTGCCAAGAAAAGGACTATTCCCGATAATTTGACACTTAAAAGATCCAATAAAAAAAATGACCAAACTGATAATTATCTTTTACACTTTATGTTTAAGTAGTAAAATCTTTTCCAGTTTGGCTTCGGAACCAATTAATATCCACTTTATTAAAACCAGTTCCCAGCCATACTGAAAAATCATGTATAGCAGCATGTAACCGACAATTTTCCAAGAAAAATAAATTAAACAGTTTTGTTAGCCAGGCCTTCGGTACCTAGTGGTAACAAAACTGGTTTTTTCCTTATAATTTCTAATTTTAATATCTGCGTAAAGCTGTCTATAATACGATGCGATAAATAACTAATCTTTACCCCTGCCTTTTGTCTGTATTTGGAAACATTGTTATTGGTTGTGCTGGGTGATTCACTACCATTCGTGGATGGTGAGTTCGAATCTTCTTCTTGGACTGTAGGCAATTCTAGAAATATTACATCACAGTTTATAAATCCTTATAATAAAGTAACATCATGTCTGTCTGTCTATTTGTCTGTATGTATGTATGTTTGTTTGTTTGTGTGTCTGTATGTATGTACCGAAAGATCTCGCTTACCACTGAACCAATCAGGTTCTCCTTAACAGGGTAGCTGCTCATAGGTCCTTGGAAGGTTTATAACTATTTTGGGGGTAGGGTGCCATTAAACTTCCATTTAATTTTTTTAACTAAAATTAAAAATGGTAGAGCATCACCTCCTCCAAATATATTATAAGTTGGGTTATTGAATTCAACTCCCCCCTCTAGGGGCGTAGCAGGGAGTATCCTGTAATGTAAAGCAGTAAGTTTTTTTAGTCTGTAAATACTGATAACTACAGAACCGATTGAGTTCTCCCTATGAATGCTTTGAAAGGTACCGTGATGGTTTTATACTATTCTTTTTATTATTAAGTTTAAGGCTTGTTATGGTTTCAGAATATTTATATGCCTTTCTTTTTTCTGCCATTACATGACCCCCTTCATGCTAGGGGCGCTGAGTCGCTAATGTTTTTTAAAAAATAGCAATGCCTAGAAGGCTCGCGACTGTAGCATAACACGAAGCAGGTAAAAGACAAAACATGTGCAGTGTATCAATGCCCAAACACACAAGCAAAGGTCTTACAATAAAAGACGTTGGTAGGACGTCGCTGTTAACAAATATCTTACCTAACTGACCCTTCTCGGCATCAAAGGTTGACTGTTTGGCAAATAATTTAATATTTCCTTCCGAGAAAGATTTTCTGATGGCCATACCACTGCTAGGACCTTGTCCGGTTGTCTTGAAAGCTTCGTAAATTGCATTGGTTTCTTCAGTACCTGTGAAAAGGGGGGGGGTAAAATGTGGTGACTCGTGCCACGACATACCAGCAATTTTATTTTGGGTGCTACTCCCTTAGTTTTAGAGATAATTGGATAAAATCTTTTGGGCTGGGTCAGTAATTACCCCAACTAGAGGTATCTTTCAAAAAAAAACGGCGACGGGACCGCCGCTCCCGCCGCCCGCCGCCGTTTTCCGCCGCCACCAAAAAATTTTTTTTTTTTGCATTTCTCGCCGAATTAGGCAATTTGGAATCATTTGAGACCATGTTATTTTTTTCAAAAATTTTTCCCCTTACAAGCAACCCTGCGCGGCGGGGGGACTTAGTCATTTTTTTCAAATTCTCGTATATCAAGGTATATCTTAAATACAGTACTTCTCCTGTGCTTTTGAAGATATTGAAACAAAAATTTTTTTGGTTGGTAAATAAAAATATTTGAATTAAGAAAACGGCGGCGGGACCGCCGCTCCCGCCGTCCGCCGCCGTTTTCCGCCGCCAACAAAAAAAATTTTTTTTTGCATTTCTCGCCGAATTAGGCAATTTGGAATCATTTGAGACCATGTTATTTTTTTCAAAAATTTTTCCCCTTACAAGCAACCCTGCGGGGGGACTTAGTCATTTTTTTCAAATTCTCGTATATCAAGGTATATCTTAAATACAGTACTTCTCCTGTGATTTTGAAGATATTGAAACAAAATCTTTTTAGGTTGGTAAGTAAAAAATATTTGAATTAAGAAAACGGCGGCGGGACCGCCGCTCCGCCGTCCGCCGCCGTTTTACGCCGCCAACAAAAAATTTTTTTTTTTGCATTTCTCGCCGAATTAGGCAATTTGGAATCATTTGAGACCATGTTATTTTTTTCAAAAATTTTTCCCCTTACAAGCAGCCCTGCGGGGGGGACTTAGTCATTTTTTTCAAATTCTCGTATATCAAGGTATATCTTAAATTCAGTACTTCTCCTGTGCTTTTGAAGATATTGGAACAAAATCTTTTTTGATGGGTCAGTAATAAATATTTGCGAGAAATGCAAAAAAAAAATTTGTTTGTTGGCGGCGTAAAACGGCGGCGGACGGCGGGAGCGGCGGTCCCGCCGCCGTTTTCTTAATTCAAATATTTTTTACTTACCAACCTAAAAAGATTTTGTTTCAATATCTTCAAAATCACAGGAGAAGTACTGTATTTAAGATATACCTTGATATACGAGAATTTGAAAAAAATGACTAAGTCCCCCCGCAGGGCTGCTTGTAAGGGGAAAAATTTTTGAAAAAAATAACATGGTCTCAAATGATTCCAAATTGCCTAATTCGGCGAGAAATGCAAAAAAAATTTTTTTTGTTGGCGGCGGAAAACGGCGGCGGACGGCGGGAGCGGCGGTCCCGCCGCCGTTTTCTTAATTCAAATATATTTTATTTACCAACCAAAAAAGATTTTGTTTCAATATCTTCAAAAGCACAGGAGAAGTACTGCATTTAAGATATACCTTGATATACGAGAATTTGAAAAAAATGACTAAGTCCCCCCGCAGGGCTGCTTGTAAGGGGAAAAATTTTTGAAAAAAATAACATGGTCTCAAATGATTCCAAATTGCCTAATTCGGCGAGAAATGCAAAAAAAAAATTTTTTTGGTGGCGGCGGAAAACGGCGGCGGGCGGCGGGAGCGGCGGTCCCGCCGCCGTTTTTTTTTGAAAGATACCTCTAGTTGGGGTAATTAATGACCCAGCCCAAAAGATTTTATCCAATTATCTCTAAAACTAAGGGAGTAGCACCCAAAATAAAATTGCTGGTATGTCGTGGCACGAGTCACCACATTTTACCCCCCCCCCTTTGAGTTATTATATTACTATGAAACCATCATTACACCCTGGTATTTCTTTTTTTTTATACTTGGGGCTAGCCCGAAGAGGCGCAGGCCTTTAGGTGACGTCTCATATGACTCATTCTAAACCTACGAGAGACGACATTTATTGAATAAACAGTTTCCTAGAGAGCTGGCTTTATAGTTAATACATCAAACTATTTATAGTTGACTTATCATATTTTGATGAAATGTAAAAATAACTGTCCTTTCGTACCAAAATGTGTACACGTTACTTATAAGAAATGAAAAGGCAGGATTGTTCCCTTCTTATTGGTCATATTGACTGATTAGGGATCTAGATCCATTATATTTATTTCGAAGAATTAAATTTTCATTTACAAACCTACCTAGACTAGATCTGAGCTGATGTAGATATGTGATGACCGCTAGCTTATCTGGAATCTTTCTGATGGCCATATTTTCTGGCTCCAACACCCGGGGAATACCAAGAATTTCTCCAGCCTCGAATGCAATCTGGGTTAGGAGAATTTATGTTAAGTAATTTAATTTTCGGATTTAATTGATCATGTTAAAGAAAAACAAATATTAACAAAGTAGAAGTAGTAAAAATAACAGATCGTTGCATAACATGCCGCATCTGCAATTGTTAAGGTGATGGGTTCCACATTCAGCTCAGTACCCCATCATAACTGCAGACGTTAAAGGGAACTATCCACGAACAAGAGCAAGTGATTCTAAGCACCTTCCAGCATTGATCCATAGTATTTTTTAATGAATAAATATACTAGGTTTATGTTTAATATTTGGTTTATCGACTAAAAAGTTAGGTTTCACCATGGTTCTATGTGAAAAAAACTTTTAAATGTAAAGCATTTTTAGGTGCAGTATCATCAAGTGTTTTGATGAGTTCAAACTGTTGTTTAAAAGCCTTGACACAAAAGTATATTATTTTGATTAAAATGTATATTTAGAAAAGGGTTGGTAACTAGTAATATTGTAAACAGTTTAATTAATGTACTTTTGCAATTTACAGCATTTTCTACCATGTTATTTTATTTGTTCCTTTGAACTCAACAAAGCATTTGATGATATTGCATCAAAAAAATGCTTTACATTTCAAAGTTTTTTTATATAAAGCCATGTTGAAACCTAACTTTTTAGTCGATAAACCAAATATTAAACATAAATTTACTAAAAAAAATACTATGGATCAATGCTGGAAGGTGCTTAGAATCACTTGCTCTTGTTCGTGGATAGTTCCCTTTTGTTCCCTTCTGCTGCTATGTCAAATCCTTGAAATGCCTTGGCTTAAATCATGCAAAACTCAAGACGTGCCCAGATAGGGATTCAAAATAAAGGTCATGTAATCAAAGGGTTTGTTGTCTGTAGGATGTTTGGCCACGTAATCATGCACTTCATTCGCAGGATTTTCTTCAGAGATTATTGTGAAATAGTTTGAGTAGGTACCCATTTTTCAATCAAAATGTTTAGTCATATAAAATAAAATCTACCTTATTATTAAGCTTAATGTCATGCGAGTTAAGATCTTGGAACTGCACGAGGTCAGGGTAGAAATTATGGATAAGGGCACAGAAAGCCAAGCCATTCCTCCAGCTTGTTGTAAAGTTTGTCACCTGAAAAAAGAACAAGGATGACAACATTCATTAAAGCAAATCTTAACAATTCATACGAATATTGATAAATAGGATGAATTATTTTTATTGTTTAACATTGACATATGCACATTTTGGTATTTATTAAGTTACTACGCTTTCGAAATTGACCCTCCCCCACTTTCAATCTCAGTTTATAAAATAATCTTTTTTGGAATAGGACATTTTTTGTAGTGGCGATGGTACCCCCCCCCCCCCCAAATATTTATAAACCTTCCCAGGACCTATGAGTAGCTACAATTTAAAGGAAAATAATATGGTTTAACGGCTAGCGAGATCCTTCGGTACTCAGAGACAAACAGACATCCTGTTACTTTTTTATAAGGATAAGAAAAATAATATATTAAAATTTTCCGTACTGTTCTCATTTAAAATGAATATTGTTAAGGAAAAAAGTTAATTATTATCTCAAAATGTAAACAGTAAAAAGATAATCAAAACATAAGGATATCACACAAATAATAGCAAAGAATCTAATTATGTTTATAAGGGCTTGGCAGCCGCCGAATTTTACGACTGTAGGTTGATACAACTACGAGGGTGGGGGAAGGGGTGATTAACCCACCCCCCCCCCCCATAAAAAATTCGAAGTTGGAATATTTAACTCCTCAAAATAAATTTTAAAGATTGGTCGTCCTTGCCCTATGCCTATATGATATAAAGATCCCCCCCCTCCCCCCAAATGAAAAAGCTTGGTCACCCTTTTGAAGGCTATTACATAGTATCAATAAAACTACTATTAACATAAAAATATTATTTGAAAATTTTCCACTATTTATTTTTCATTAATTACCTAATTATGATTAGATTTGGATTAAATCAAGCTCAATAATATATTTATAAGAATTCTAATTTTGTTATTGTATTATTATTCTTATCAAACAAAAGTTTTAAGAAGAAAAAAAAATATTAATCCGTACGTCATTAAAAGGTTCTTAAAAATAGACTCTACGAAGTTAATTTAATGCTAACACATGCCCATTGCTGTCTATGTTCATTTTCTAAAGGCTGAGACACTTTTGTATAGCCACTAGGGCTATCAAGCTCCACGTTCAAGCACATTATGACTTGACCCGCTATCTCATGAGAGCTACTCATTATTACCTCACCCTCGCCGAGTATGGCAGGTGTCCCAAATTAAGTCACTGTAATGAATGACGCTCACCGTAGAGGAGCTTGGGATAAGGGTAGTACTGATATTATGTACGTGACTATTGAGTATCCAAACTTACTCAATAATCCCCTTCTTACACAACCAGGGGAAGTTGCGTGAATGTATTCAACTGAGAAATTCGAGTTGCCACATGGGGACTTGAACTCGAACTCTCATCACCGTAACTCAGTGCGTTACCACTGAGCTATGACGCCCCTATAGCTATGACGCTATGATGGGAGGTGTCGAATTTGTGTCTGGTCCACACTGCGTCATACTAGAGACGTTAAAAATTGTACCTATGCTATGTCGGCCACGTTACACTATTTGTGAGAGCAGGGGGAAAGCCTTGGCCCTAACAGGCACAACTCATCACCATGCACGTTAAAACTTCATGACAAAGGTCGCAAAATTAAAGGGTTACTTAACCTAATATCCCATAACACGCCTATAATGCTAGAAAGTAAAGATAAACGGCAAAATAAATTTTGGTGAGTTTTGTAATATTTTCAGTATTGATTATAGTTCTTTAAAAACAAAATATTGTCACTTAATTACAGTTTCAATTTATGATAATATTTTACAACAACAATACGAAAAAAAATGTTTAAAATCCATGTTATATATGACGTATGTATGTTATTCATGACTAAGTTAGAGGCAGGGATCTAAAGGGATGAGATAATGGCCGTTAATTTAATGTATATCCCAATAATGATACATAAAATTACCCATTATGTAGCGTAAAATTATTGGTTGAAACGTTTGAACACTCAACTTTATAAAACAACCAATCAAAATTTTATTAAGTCCCCAAAGTTGTTAAGCCAAGGAATAAGAAATTGATACTTTAAAAGTTTGGGGACTAGTGTAATATACAGCCCATCGTCCCCTCTCGCTATGATGTAGGGGCCTAAGGAAAAAAATTAGATTTTATGCATTTACCTATTTTCCTTATTGTGTATTTTAAAACTCTTCATAAAAAAAAAATTGTGGCGCGAAAAGTTTAACCACTGGACCTTTAATTCATTCTTAAAACTAAACCCTAGAAATTTTTAAGTCAACGAAGAAAATTTCAGCTTCGAGGGTCAGAATAGTTTACATTCCGATTTCCTCTCCCACTCTGGGTGAAAGAAATGCCCCTTTCTCCTCTTTAATAGGAAAAAACAAGTGAAACTCACCTTGACTGTAGAATAGTTGGCAAGATTAGTTTTGGCCCAGTCCAGCAGGTCAGAACTCGCACCGATTCCAGTTCCCCCAACTTTTGGCGGTGGCACGGCCGTTACCGGCGTTAGTGCCACCTCATCTACGGCAATTTTACCAGAAGAGACGCCGACGTTTTCCGCGGCAATGTAGCTTAGATTTGGCGAGGTTTCTGAGCTGACAAGGCCGCGGCGATCAGAAATTAATTTGTGGCTGTTTGAACCTAAGAAAATATTTTTATTTTAAAGTATATATTCCTCCATCCATTCAAGAAAAAAATATACAAAAAGCATCTACCAAGCGAAAGCCAGTGCTGCTTTTGGAATTTCTTTTGTATTGGTTTAAAAAAAAATTCAAGTACCTGGTTGACCATTGCTAGCCGTTGGGGAAGGACTTTTTGACCTGCTACTGGCAACTCCAGGTACATGGGAGGGCGGAGCCAATGGACTTGGACTCTTACCCCTACTGCTGCTGCTAGCGGTTGCCGGACTAGCTGACCGCCGCATTGCCGGGGTGTCCTCAAATTCAAGCCTAACCGGCTTAAACTTTGGCTCTTCTGAATGAATATTTTGCTGTTTGCTTGTAACAATGTCAACATTACTCTTAATAGATGTTGATTTAATATTGTCTTGTTTAAAATCACTTGAAACAGCTGTTGTTTGAGGCTGTTTTGGTAAAGTTGTCCTTTTCAATGTGTTATTCTTGGACTTGGGTGTGTTTTCAAAAGTCATTGGATCAAAATCAACGACAGTAGAAAGTACAAACTCCTGGGTGAATTCCCGCAGTTCTTGACTTTTGGACTTGTGTAATTTTTCGGTTTTCTTTGCGGAGTCTACTATTCTTATCTCCACATCTTGTTCATTGGTGGTAGGATCATTTTCTTTGTTATTGTCACTGCATATATTAACTTTATCATCATCAATTATGACACTGGAAGATATTTGTGAAATTACACTTTGGTTAGCAGAGGTTAGCTCCTCAGTGACAGCCACTGTTTCAGTAACAGTTCCATTGGACTTGTCAAGGATGAGACTAGCTTCCAAAGACTTGGTAATGTCCTGATCAAGGTCTTTGCTGAGCTTAGAAGCACTGCTGATACTGTTGTCTTCTTCTGCTGAAGTGTCGGCGATATTTTCTAATCTAAAATAATCAATTAATTCTATTAATCTTATTATTTATAGTATGATTTTTTTGCCAAAAAGTTAGATTTTCAATAACTACTGTAATAATTCAGTTCTCCTTTAGAGAATCTTCCTGTATGTCTGATGTCTTTATCCAGTAATATATCATTTTAGATTTATATAATCAAAAGTGGTTTAACTATTGCTGTTGGGCAACCCTCTCATAAAATTTTTGAAAAAGTAAGTCGATAAAACAAATATTTACCTTGTTGCAAGATCTGACATGGTAAAATTATCAGCAGCAATGGTTGGCAATACTTTCTGCGGCGTGGGCCTTGCAGGCAACGGCGGAGGCTGTTGCTGAGGTGTTGGCGGCAAAAAGAAAGGACTGGAGATACTGGTATTCCTTGAATGTCTTCGCCGCGGCGGTGTTGCCGGTACTTTTTTGGTCGGTGTACTAACGTCTGGCGGCGAGATTGACTCCTGTTTAACAGGGTGTATGCGCGGCTGAATGACCGGCTTAGGGTCATCTTTGGCAGTTGTTTGACCGCCTAGCAAAGGTTCAGAGTCATCGTCGTTTGACTCTACTGCAAACGTATTTTTGGACATGGTTGCCAGTGGCCTTGGAGGCGGGGTTGGAGCCTTGGGGGAATACTTTGGGGAATAAGAAGTGGAGGGGGCGGCTGAAGACAGATGGTTCGGAGGCGGGTCTGGATCTTTAGCAGGTACACTCTATAATAATAAACAAGAAGTTAAATAGGAACAAGGATGACAACATTAATGAACAGCGAACCACAAAAAATGGAATGACAAACGATTAAATTGAGTTATCGAGAAAATTTCCAGTTGTCAGGAATTTGGATCAACATTACAGAAAAAAAGGACAGAGAAACAGACGCAGTTACTTATACAGTATCTTCGCTACTAAATCATTCCTACCCTGGATGGTGCATCAGCTTGTAGAAGAGTCCTTACTGGCAGGACACTTGGATTCAGGGTCTCCAGCTTTTCATTCATACTCCTGATGGACTGGGTCAGGGCTGCCAGCTCGTTTGTAGGAACACTCACTGTTTCTATAAATAATTTTACACTATTACTAGGAGCATTTATCTTTTATAAACTAAAAGAATTTGCAATATATGCCTTAAATTACATTTTAAATATCCAAGTATTTCATTAGGTACATTATGAAAAGTTTACATTTGAAATGTAGATAGCTTGTTATTGTATTGCGACTTACCTAGTTATATAAAAAATCCTTATTTAATAAAAGAAATGTCAAATCCTTTTTTGTTATTTTCTATCATTATGTTTGTAAGGATGCAAAGCTAATTATAAACCAAACAAAAAGCTTAAAATAGAAAGAAAACATTAATTATAAGGATTTATAAATAAAAGAGATATGATTATTAAGGAGATCTCGTAAACAAGGTATGAGGTGACCATAGAAACACCCAAAAAAACTAATATATATCTCATATGTAGCTACTTAATTAGTAAAATGGTATTAGTTGGTCAAACTTTAAAAATATCTTAATTTTCATGGTTAAAAAATACGCAATTCATCAGCATTTTTAACAATAAATGTTTTACTGAGTTTCTTTGTGTTTCAGATCAGTTTACAAAAAGTTTGACTCCCTCATCTTTGAATGTCTCATAGTACTTTGATTTACGAGATCTATAAAATATTAACCCCTCCCTTTGTGTATATCATCAACAAAAGAACGAAATACAAAACCTTAATCTAATTAGCAGAGAACAATGTCAGATTACAACTTTTGTTAATTTTAATATTTTAATTTCTGACAGATATTGTTATTACAGTTTCTATTAGCGCAGTTAATTAATAATTTTTATATTTACCTCAGTGTGTCTTAAGAGTATTTAAAATATCGATAATCGACTAGAGTATATATACGTATATCATTATTAGAATAGAGTTATTATAATTAGACTTACCTTCATCCTCTAGTAGAGTATCAAGGTCAGAAATATCATTATTAGAATAGAGTTATTATAATTAGACTTACCATCATCCTCAAGTAGAGTATCAAGGTCAGCAATATCATTATTAGAATACAGTTATTATAATTAGACTTACCATTATCCTCAAGTAGAGTATCTAGTTATATCATTAGGTATTAGAATAGAGTTATTATAATTAGACTTACTATCATCCTCTAGTAGAGTATCTAGTTATATCATTACTAGAATAGAGTTATTATAATTAGACTTACCATCATCCTCTAGTAGAGTATCAAGGTCAGCAATATCATTATTAGAATAGAGTTATTATAATTAGACTTACCATCATCCTCTAGTAGAGTATCTAGTTATATCATTAGGTATAAGAATAGAGTTATTATAATTAGACTTACCATCATCCTCTAGTAGAGTATCTAGCTATATCATTATTAGAACAGAGTTATTATAATTAGACTTACCATCATCCTCTAGTAGAGTATCTATCTAGCTATATCATGTATCTAGCTATATTATTATTAGAATAGAGTTATTATAATTAGACTTACCATCATCCTCTAGTAGAGTATCTAGCTATATCATTATTAGAACAGAGTTATTATAATTAGACTTACCATCATCCTCTAGTAGAGTACCTATCTATCTAGCTATATCATGTATCTAGCTATATTATTATTAGAATAGAGTTATTATAATTAGACTTACCATCATCCTCTAGTCGAGTATCTAGTTATATCATTATTAGAATAGAGTTATTATAATTAGACTTACTTTCATTCCCTAGTAGAGTATCTAGTTATATCATTGGGTATAAGAATAGAGTTATTATAATTAGACTTACCATCATCCTCTAGTAGAGTATCAAGGTCAGCAATATCATTATTAGGAATGGTAGAGTTGCTCATGAGACTAGCGACACTCTTCATGTCATCATCCGTTGCTTTCCCCTCCTATCCAATAGTTTCAAGTTTTAAAGCTTTATCCGGGGATCTTAAGGGATAAGCCAATGGACAATCAACTGATGAAAACTCCCCAAGACGATAAACAAAATTAACCCTTCTTTAGATTATAATTTTAGGTTGAAAAGTTTGAACACTGCAAATATTAACCAAACAATTAAAATTTAATAAAAGTATCCAAAGTTTTTAAGTCAATAAAAACTTGAAAGTTCCTTGATAAATTGACTGGATATGGTGAATGTGAGGTAACATGCAGAAACTTTCTTGTTCAACGGTCGCAATTTTATCTAAACAAAAAATATCATCTTACAAAATTCAATAATTTAGGCAAAGATAGTTTTAAAATATTAGGTAAAATATCTAAAAATATTAGGCTTACAAATTAAATTAAACGTCGTGAAGTCTCCTTTAATATTATAGAATCGACCAATCGATTTTAAACCTTGAATTAGAAAGGATCCATGTAACCATAAGGAGTATTTATGAAATAGTGATTCCGAAGGAAATATGGAGTATTGTTATAAGCGAGGAATCTCTATAGTTATGACATAAAATGTAAGTACTTCCTTAATCATCCTGAATTTTAATAAGTTCTTAAGAAACTATTAAAATGATATTTTTGTACCTTAGAAATAAAAACAGTCACAAAAAGTTTTTCTTTGGGCATGTTAGAATGCACATTAATTTCTTAAGAAACTATTAAAATGGTAGTTTTGTACCATAAAAATAAAAACAGTCACAAAAATTAGTTATTTAGGCATGTTAGAATACACATCGATTTTAAATTTGCAGGATGATTCTTGTAAGAATTATGTACAATTTCGAAAGCCTCTCTATGATTTTCAGCGGAATGTCTGTACGTACATTTTAAACATGTTTATCTTAATTTTTCTCTAACTCATAGGTAATAAAGTAATTTAGGAATCGATTTGGAATTCTTGTTTAGAATGCTAGATTTTATTAACCCTTTACAGTCGGGCTCCTTGCCGCACCTTAATCAGTCGGGGGGGGGGGGGGCGTTCAACGCCCCCCCTATTTATCTCAGTTCCTATTAGAGCTAGAGGGCTAAATTTTTTTGTGCAAGTCCCCTGTTTGATAATGAATTTCCGACCTTTTATAAGTCTAAGTCAATTTTCGCTTCCTTCACCCTTTTATTTAACAACCTTTGTTTTTAGGTATTTTTTTACTTAAAAATTTTAAACGGCTGTAATTTTCTTATTTTTGAAGCTAGAAGAAAATTCTTTTTCCAGAAAATGTTCATCTTTATGTAAATTTTACATTAGAAATATCAAAATATAAATTTCAGCGGCCGCAGCTGTACTTGGCAGCTGCCAGCCGCCGCAGTCGGCGGTCGGCGGGAAAACAGCGGCGGATCTTCATGAAATTTTAATACGTTATGTAGACATGTAAGAAAAGCTTAAGTTTAAAATTTGAAGTATCTAAGTCTAAAATTGCGGCCACAGGAGCCTTTTAAAGATTTCTGGAGACCTGGAGGATCAGGACCTGCAGGATCATACCTGGAACCTGAAAGTGACTTGAAAACCTGTATTTTATATAAGGATGTACTACTAGAGGATTTTTTAGTATTTTGGTATGATAAAATGCTTTGTTTTAGTCAAAAAAATATTTTTGCTCTTTACCTGGATGACCCTGCCAGGTTTGCTGGCATCCTGTGCCCGCCAGGATGGAGATATTAAAAAAATTCCAACTCTCAGTTATGTGTCATACCCATACTTAATAAGTCAAGCAGTTTGGGCTCTTTATCTTTCACACACAGAAAATGAGATAGAAAAAACCGGATGGGGGGGGCGTTCAACGCCCCCCCCCCCCCCGACCGTTAAGGGTTAAATATTGAATGCGTTGTTCCTTTATATCTATTAATTATGGGGGGGTTTTAATGCAACCTCGTAATCAATGCGCAAATGGCACTTAGAATCTGAATTTCGCTATGAAATTGGTATGAGTAATCCTCTATTTATTTTCCCTAAATCAAACAAAAAGTTGGAAAAGTAACGGCTAACGGCTTAGCCGGTAAAAATGTCTGGGAGCGGCCAAAGAATAATGTGTAGAGCTACAGACGGATTTACCCTGAAAATAGCCGAAAAAGGCTTAACGGCTAAGCCGCCAGCCGTTTGCCGTTACTTTTCCAACTTTTTGTTTAATTTAGGGAAAATAGGTCTACTAAGGATTACCAATGCCAGGTTTCATAGAGAAATTCGGATTCTAGGTGCCATTTGCGCATAGATTACAAGATGGTTGCATTACCCCCCCCCCCCCTCTTAATAAAAAAAATAAATATAATATTTGTTTGTTTAGGTAAAATCTATTCTTACATTAATGCGTAAGTCATTAAATGAAAGAGAGGTAAAAAATCTACGAATCATGGAAAGTTGTTTTCATATTTACATTTCTATTTTTTCTGTACAAAATATTTTTACAATTTATAAATCAACAATTAGATAGGAAGTGGACAAGGGCATATAAACTAAAAACCCTTAGATCCCCAAAATAATATGAGTTATCAAAGAATCCAGTTGATTTCCGGTGGATAAAAAACGGTTTTAACATTGAAATATAATGTATCACCTCTAGGGACAAACTCAACTGCAATTGATTTTAAAAATTCTCATTTTACAATCCACAGAAAGCTGTCTATTATAAGATGCAATAAACACCAGAAAATAAAAACAGTCGTTGAAATAAACCGAAATGAATAAATACTTACTTTTAGGCTTTCTTGGTGTGGCAGTGCCTTGGCATAGTCTTTCAGATTTAGTCTGCCCTGAGCTACTGGTTTTCTTTTTCCCTCTCTATACCAGAATACTTAGTTATGCTTGGATATAAAATATGTAGGTATTAAGAACCAAAACAGGAAGGTTTGATTTTTGTGGATATTTCGTTAACAAAGTTAGATATGACAAGGTAGGGAGGAGGGGGCATTTTAATGTGAATTAAACTTGTTATATTCGTTGGCTCAAAAACTGGGTACTTTTATTGAATTTTTATTGGTTTGTTTCAACCAGTATAGTAGTGACCAAAAGTTAATTTATTGTCGATTGTGGGTTTATTATTAGATTATTAGAGCCTATCTATTTATTTGTCTCGGCCAAGTACCTATCAAGTGCTAAAATCTTCGTAAAAATCGCTTATAAAAACAAGAAAATCTAAAAATAAATTCTAAAAGTATCCATTCCTGACGTCTTCTAAGACAAAGAACCAATCTTTATTGTCATATTCTTCTTGTCTTTGGTCTCTGTATAGTGTTACTGTGATCTCCTAAATGTAAATATTTATTAGAACCAGTATTAGTTGGACAGTTATAAGTGCTATATAAATACCTAGTTTTTTTCCATCAATATTTAACTAATAAGAATCTGGAAATCGTAATTTAGCCTTTTTCTTTTCCTTATAAACTCAACTGGTATTGGCTTCGAGATAAAAAAAATCGCGTCAAAGCATAGTTTTCCAGAACCCCTGTCCCTGCATAGATAGATACTCACCTTAGCATCAGGTACCGGCCAGACACACATGCCAATATACGGCGACTTCATAGTGGGCTCCCATTGCACAGGCTCGGATACAACCCGTCTGCCACGCCGTGTCCATACAACGGACAGGGTGTGTGGCTGCCAGGCGGGTCCAGCTTCCAGGTACAGTTCCTGGTACCAGTAAAACAAATTATTATAATATATTTTCCAGTATGCCTTCGAAACCGATTAATATCCGCCGGATTAGAACCGGTTCTTTTTCAGTCATAGCCAAAGACTGCGTCACCCTGGGGCTAACATAACGGATTTAATCTTGTAAATTTTCATTTTTATATCCGCGGAAAGTTGTCTTTGATACGAAGCGATATAAAACTATTCAGGTATCTTAAGGAATGATAAAATGGATAATTGATATACACTACTAACGATGAGAAACAAGATCTATGTTTTTCTTAATAATGCTTTTTAGACAATTTTCTCTAGCCACCTTTGTTTCTATGAATAGTAGTTTTTTTATAGATAAATTCAATTCAAATACCTACCTTTTTAACTTTGTAAATAGCGTATAATTTCATTGTCCTTAATTCTTTTATTGCTATTGTATCATAAATAAAATAAAAACACGTGATATTGACGTTACGGTTAGAATAATGAGAATAAAATATATAACTCTAAAATGTTGGAAAACAAAGATGACAATTGCCATAAGTAGCTAAGCAAAGAAAAAAGTGTTTTTTTTAGAGAATATAAAGAATTACAAACATAAAAAGAGAGAATAATACCCAATTTCCTAAAATCTTAAGAGACATTTAAAAGTCTATATCTAAAATAGCATCTTAGTTAAAATTATATTTCCCCAATAGACATCGTATTAAGAAAGGACAAAAATATGACTTAGAAAAAATGTTGGAAAAAATCTGAAAAATTATAAGTCTATTTAACATAGCATCCAAGTAAGTCCTGTAACCCTAAAGGACATTCTATAATCTTCTACGCCATTACGGACGAAAATCTTCACAATAATTCCTCAGACTAACAAACGGACAAACATGTGTACAATGTGACATATAGAGAGGCTTTGCTACTAGTAAACTTATAATAATAGTTTTGTTTCCTGATAAGAAGCTGTGAATGTATATTTGCTGGCTCTCTTGTTTATCCTATTCAACCGTTTCCAAACTGACCCCATTTTGTTATTTAAAAAAAAAGTATTTTTAGTCTATTGTTCTGAAATCACAGATTAATACAATAATAATTAAATAATAAGATAATAACTAAAATCAATTATAGTATAACGCGTGTAGCAGATTTTGTAAGAAATATTATTCATTGAAACTGGATTTTTGTTGATGTAAAATAGAATTATGATTTGACTCTTAGGTGTTCAATTTAACTTATTATATCAATTTTTTTAATGAAATAAAATACCCTTCCCCAATAAAAAAAAAACTACCATAGGCATAATTGGGCATAAAATTTGACAGATTTGTAAATTCCAATTCCTATATTCCTGGTAAATAATTTGGATTCTTATATTAATTAAACTTACAGGAATGGGACAATGATAAATTAACCTTCCCCCAGGGGTGTATATTCTACATGGGATCCCCTGCTCAGAGGGGGAGGAAAAAATAAAAATAAGTGGTTGGAGGGATAAAAAATGTAAAAATTAAGAAAACTGAAAACATTTTTTCCTTTTCCCCCGCCTCCTTGGTGTAAAAAACTTTTAAAAATGTGTGGTAGGAGGGATAAAATAAATAAGATATAGTGTTCTTTAAATATTTTTCCATTTTCCCCCTTCTTGGTGAGAAAAAACAAGAGGGGAAGAAAAATAAAAAAATTTGTAGCAGGGGAAAAAGAATAAATCTAGTGCAGAATATACACCCCTGCCTTCCCCTTAATTACTTAAAACTGCTTGTGGTAGGTGGTCAATATTGTGGAAAAGAAAGGGTTGCACATTAAAAACCATTTTACGAATTGAAATAAGAAATTTTGCTATTACGTTTCATTTTAAATCTTTAATTGCACCAGTTTTAACAAGAAAAAAATCTTCCAATTACACGCAGTTAATAAGGGTTATCACAATATAACATCACAATTAAATTAAATCATCATAAAAATTATAAAATAAAATAAATTTCTGGAATCAAATTAATAAATATTGGCTTTATAGTTAATCAATATTTGTTTATCAATGGTTGATTGTAATAATTATGAATGTATACAAGAGTTGACTAGTAGTAACAAATTAATGCAATTGTATCAAATAGAATTACTAAACTTCTTGGATCAAGTTAGATTTACAAATAAATATCTTTATCTGTAACTATGTAAATATAAAATCTGCTGAATAGTTTCTAAACAGCTAAGAGCCCAGGTTACACATTATAAGAAAGCGGTCAAATAATCTTGAATTTAAAATAAAAAGGAGCGCAAGGCTAAAGAAAACGCCCCTTTGTCAGATTTTTTAACAGTTATAAATACTGTGCGCTTCTTACAGTTCTTTCTTTAGTCAAATCATTTGATGTGCGAATTTACCTATCTATGAAGCCAGTATTTAGAAGCCGTTAGCTGCCAGTAAAATCATTGAGAAGAAAAAAAAACAATATTCGCATTTTTTACTTGATCCAATTTTTCTCTGCATATTTCAAAGATTTTTTTTGTTTGTTGTGAATTGAAATTACATAATTGTAAAATATCTTTGAATCTAATCTATGACTTAAATCCTGCTTGTTAATCAATAGCGGAATAAAAAGAAAGGACACATATATCCATAAATAGCGCAGCAATAAAAAAGGGAAAGTTTTTAGTTGTAAATTGGTCAAGTAATTTCTGCATGGAATTTATTCATGCATTATTTCTAGGTATATAATAAAAATAATATTCACATCTTAGTTGTAGGACATACAGATATTTTATAGTTTTAGAGTAGAAAGGTAAAAAATAAAGAGTTTTTGTTTTTATTTGAAAAATTATACCAATTAAATTACCTCTTTTATAAAGCAGTCATTTCACTTTCAACTATTATATCATTTTTTCTTTAGTTAACATAACTTTATGCAAATGGATTTAGTTCATCATCATAATCATCACCTTCGTCCCCGAAAGGATTCGCCCCACCCCCATCGCCAACGTTTGGCACATTTTTGGGACTTGGCTTGGGGCTGCCAAACGGATTTTGACCGCCAGACACCTGAAGACCGGCAGATTTTTCTGCAAACGGGTTATTTTCATCCAGGGACTCTGAACTCGCGGGACTGCCAAAAGGATTAAGCGGCGAAACTTTGTCCTTGGAAGGTACCGGACGGGGACTGGGCGATTTTGCCGCTGCCTGTCGCTGCAGACGTGGACTACCACCGCCGTATTGGCGGTGCTGCGGCGTGGAACGGGAGATATTTGAGGTCAGGCTTCCTGTTTCAAATGGTTGATTTCGGTTACCCTCTGAAAAATGAAACAAGATAAGTTTCATGAATTATAATGTTCTTAAATGAAATTAACTCCATAGTATTTATAGGCAAACAATTTTATTAGAATGACTGTTAAATTCTAATAGTTATAGCAACAAAATTTAAAAGAAAATGAATTAGACATCATATATAATCTTTAATATCATAGGTGTATCGACTGGAAATAAAATTCTAATAATAAGAATGATAAGGTACCTGCCATCCTAAGCCTAGCATCACTCTGTGGCTGTATGATTTGACTGGGCTGTGTTGACCGCAACCTTGCCTCTAGATCCACACCTGCTCCCACAGTACTAGATTCACGGGTGTTCTCAGATCTCATTCTTCCCTCACTCACACCTTGTCAAGTTAGTAAATGAAATCAGCTAAATGATGACCACTTCTCTACCAGAAAGAGTGGGCCTGGAGAGATGGGGGGGGGGGGGGTGTTGGCAGATGAAATCCTTGACTTTTAATATTATTTTTTTTTAAATTACACCCCCTTTATATTTTCTAATGTCGATTTCTCTTGGGAGGGTGAAGATGTCCTCACTCAGAATAGTTTAAAACCTCTCCTAAATCCATTGGTAGCTACACTATGAGTAAGAAACCAATGACATCGGTTTAGTGGTTTGAAAGATCTTTCATAATACAAACACACAAATATCATAATTATCAATTTATCGTCTATTGTCTTATCCCTTAAGAACCCTGTATAGTTCTGTAATTGCTTACCTTGATAAGGTTTGTTACTCCCGGCACCGGATCTCAACCTTCCTTCAGATTCCAGTTGGGTCATCCCACCTGCATAAAAATTTTCTCTGAGAATGTTAATATTTAATTACAAACGCGAATGTAACACAGTGCGTTCGAAGGTGCTTTGACTTTTGTGTCAGAACCTAAATTGGGACATAGTGCATTTCATTACCCTAGGTTAGGTAACTTCATTTTACTTTTCAATAAATCTAAAATGCAGCCGTTTTTGAGAAAATTAGATTTGAAAATTTCAAATTCAATTTTCATCCCCTAGGAGTTACCGCATTATCATACCAAGAAAAGCAAAGATTGTTTATTTAAAATTTTGAACAAGTTTGCTTTTATGAAGTCTTTCTTAAAACCTCTCTATATATGATTTATTTAAGCCTGAATTTCCGTGACCTTAGCAAAGCAACTGATAAAAATGGCTATGAATCAACCCACTTCAGGAGTGGTTTTATGAAGAACTTTATAAAAGCAAAGTTGTTCAAAATTTTAAATAAATAATCTTTGCTTCTCTTTACTCCTTGCTTAAATTTGATATTACTTCTTAAAGCTTCTTTACTAAAATAGCACAATGCTGAACGGTTCAATCCAGATTTTGTTTAAAACTCAAAAAGAAACCTATAAATGCTTGATATGACGCAAATATAAATCTCAAAATACCAATTTCTTTTTATAGAGATAGGTAAGCAGTTAATTAAAAAAAATTAGAATTCAGCCAAATTAATTAACTGATGAAAATCTGGTTTTAGATTGATATATGAAACAAGTTTATTAGGTAACTAATGTTAATCAAAGCGCCCACTCAGCCACACAACCCTCTTTTATAAAAAAAAAAAAAAATTAAGAAGGAGTGATTTTTAGTGTGTTTGTTTTTAACTCTAGGTGAGGTTAGGTTAGGATAATTTGGGAAAAGAATAACTCCGCAGTGCTAAGGTTAGACATAACAAAGAAAAACAAGGATGACAACATCCATAAAAGCGAAGCACTGAAACGGTAGGACAAACGGACATTAACACTTGTATAGTATCTGAACTAGAAAATCGGAACATAAATGTATAAATGTCGAATCAAAATTGTAAGTAAATTTGTTGAAAAACTGCTTAAAAATAGGATAATGCTTATGGACATACTTACATTTTGGACTTGATTATAGAGTTGCTTCGCTTATAATATTGTTCTTTGTTGTCCCAGGAATCAATATACAAAAAATCAGATCAAACGGATAAATAGAACACTTGAAAATTTGTTGTTAAAAAAGTAAAAAAATCAACATGTTTAAAATGGACGTACGGACATTCTGGTAATGATTATAGAGTTGCTACGCTTTCTAAATCGTACCCAACTACTACAGGAATCATCATGCAAAGTTTGAAATCGATAGGACAATTCTAACATGCCTAAATTAACGAATAAAAGCTATCTATCTCGGACGGACGGACGGACGTACGGACCGACCCTAATTATAGAAAAGCTCCGCTTTTAAAAAAGGGTTAAACAAAACAATTGGTTAAATCTAAGTTAGAATTTAGATGTATAGTGTTGTATGTAGGTATCTATACAAATACAAAGTAATAGTATTAAAGCTACTCTAACTCTATTCCGTATATTGGCCAGTCTTTCTGACTGCCTGACATTAAAGAAGTAGTTACCCAGCTGTTAACGGAGATAGACGGCTAAATTTTCTTGTTAATTTTAACTTGCCCCTTTAACTTTTGCAGTGCAATTTACCTTGTTTGTCAGTCCGTATGTTATGCTTAAAAAAACTTAAGAACTTTCCTTAACATCTCTTTTCAGTGCATCATATTTAGTTATTAAAAATACCTGTTGCTGGAGCAGCAGCCAACCTCAACCTGGCCTCGCTGTCAGTCTGAACTGATCCATAGCTACGCTCCTCCGCACGTAAACGTGCTTCTGACACCATGGTAGCTGCGCCACTATTGGTAGGCTTGTTATTGTAACCTAAAAAGATCAATTATTTTTTTATTTGATCTTTTCAAACACAAATAAGTAGGTATGAAAAAAAACTAGGGACAAAAGACCAGGATTTTGCCAAACATTATTAAGTGAAATTCTCCTTCTTTTATCCCCTTCAATAAAGTTACAGCACAGAAAAAGTTTTATGCCAACTTAACGCCAAAAAATATCTAAATTTTCAGCAATTTCCAATGGAATTAATTTACTGAATCACAGCCACAAAATTAAGTACAAAGCAGACCATGTTTTATAATAAAAATTTTCCAAAAAAACCTTTTCTGTAGATTAAAATTATTGGTTAAAGAGTTTATACACTGCTAGCTTCAAACTAACCAATTACAATTCAATAAAAGTACCCAAAATTTAAGAGCTTACGAATAAAATAACGGGGTAATAAAACTTTACGTTCCAGTCCAATGTATCCTCTCTCGATCCCTGTTTTCATTCCTATGCATGAAAGAACTTAAAGCTTTTACCTGGCTGCATCTGTCTAATAGTTGCTGATTTGGTAGACATTGAATTTGAGCCATTTCCACCGCCCCCATCTCCCGACGCGCTACCGCCAAAGTTGGGCGGGGCAGCAAACAGTCCGCGGCCAAAGTACTCCGCCACTATGGAGAATCCATCCTCGGCCTTCTCTAGCTGGGCGTGGAATTGGTCGTGCTGATATCTGGCTGCATCCTATAAGGAAAAATGAAATCTAGTAGTCATTAAACTTAGAACAAACTGCGGAGGGCCCCTATATGCAGTGCCCTGACCCTGCGGGTCTACCCAGTATAACCTAACCTGGCCCACAATAATAATCAAAGAAACAAAAACTAACCCTCCAGCGTATTTTCTATTTATTTAAAAAATAATGGGTTTCCCTTTAAGGGAACGTTAATTATAGCATAAAATACATAAATAAATAGCAAATATTTTGGCTTCAGGATTTTTTTACACTAAAATTTTTATATCATTTTTAATTTAAATCACCTGCGCTTTGATGATGTCCAATATCTTCTTATTTTCCTCACTGCACTTTGGACATTCCTGATAATAAACAAGGATGATTTTACATTCATAGGAAGCGATATAATTATACAACTACAAAAAAAAATACTTTTAATTTAAGAACAGTCGAACTAACGGACGAAGAAAAGAGCATCTGATCACATTTTTCTAATAGAAACCAACTAACTATCTCCAAATAGCGGTTGGACGGACAATATTAGTTATAGAGTAGAGAAATAAAAGATACCTATAGCAATAGGGAGCAAAGCAAAAAGGGCATAGGTATCTCTATTTGCATTATATGAACATATATTATTAGATATAAAGTCAGACTGTCAGACCAAAACGATGACTCGTAGAGTAGCCCTTCTCCTAATCTTTTTAATAACTTTTCACGTGTATTTAATTGCTAATATATATTGAATCCTGAATTCAACACAATAGAATCAGAAATCACTTTTCTTACATAAAATACATTAGAATTAACATAATTTAAAAAAAATTAATTTTCTCTATTTCGAATAGTACTTACTCTTATCATAACCAAAATCAATTTTATATGCCAATAACAAGGACAATAAGTTCCAGAGGTAGCAAAGCAACAACAATCTTGCAACATTTCATGTAAATATCACAAAGATGTAATGAACTTACCCTACACCCTACTCTTGGTAAAATAGGCAGGGAGGAAAGGGACATTGGACTGTAAATTACACTGGTATCTATGTGTTATTACCAAGTTATCTTATTTGTTGGCTTACCAATTTTGGTGCTTAAAGTGAAATTAAATTGGTTTATTTAACAGTATTCAATTCTTCAACCAATGATTTTAATCTTCAAAATGCCAATTTTGTTTATCATCATTGGGTGGATGCATATTATTTCTTTATCCAATGTCTTGCCACTGACCTGCTCATTATCAGCCAGAGCTTGGAAACAATGTTGATGATATCCATGGTAGCACAGGAAGTGAACACTGGGAAGATCCAAAGTTTGGTCACAGGCTGAACACTGAAAATAAACAAGCTTAAGGAGTCTTAAGGTATAAACAATAAAATTACCCCATAGATTTAGTGGTTTTGCGTAAAAAGATTTGGTACTTTATAGTATACTAGCGGCTGCTTCCCTAGCATCTAGGAGCTCTAAATTAGAAAGGATATAGAAGGGCAGAAAAATAGCTTAAAACCATATAAAGCTTAGTTAGAAAAATAAAAAAAATAGCCTAAAACCATCTCAGGGCCTATAAGTATACAAAACTTCCCTCTAAAGGAGAACCATATCGATTCAGTGGTTAGCGAGATCCTTCGCTACAGACAAAAAAGCTTAGTACTTTATATAATAGGATACCTACCAAATATAAACCGCTAAAGATTTTTTTGCGGGGGACAATTTATTTACAATTGATCAACCCCCCCCCCCCCCCCCCCCTCCTTACTGATAATGGTTAAGATTGGACGACAAACAAAGCTTATCTACATTTGTCTTATAACATATAAATATATTTATCTACTTTAGATTTTTATCTATATTTATGATATTACCCACCTTAGTTGACTGGAAGACGACAGCCTCTGTCTTGAGAGCATGGATAATCTTGCGCAGTTTATCTGACTCACGTCTGTATTCTTCTATCTTTACTTTGTCCTCAGTGATAGCTTGGTCCTCGGATTGCAGCGTTCGAACCAGGTATTCTCTAAAATAAAGTCCATAAAAGTAGCAGAAAAAATAAAAAACAAGTTAAAATGTTGAAAATATATAATCAGGGATCAAATATAATATGAAAATGGAAGAAATACAACCCCAATTATGATAACTAAAATTACCTCTTCCATAGGTTAATTTTATTCGTTGAAAGTTTCGACACCAGAAAATAATACCAACCCAAAGTCTTTTACAATGATAAAAGATGTTTATAAAACTAGAATTTATAGTCAAACGTTCCACAATGAGTAACAACATTTCTTGCCTAATTACTCAAAGTGCAGCTCTAGGACAGCTGGACAATATTTCTTACCTAATAACACCAAGGGTAGCTGTGGGACATATGGACAATGTGGTGACCACCAGGAGTGGCGACAACATTTCTTACCTAATAACACCAAGGGTAGCTGTGGGACAGCTGGGCAGTGTGGTGACCACCAGGAGTGGCGACAACATTTCTTACCTAATAACACCAAGGGTAGCTGTGGGACAGCTGGACAGTGTGGTGACCACTAGGAGTGGCGACAACAACCTGTGCTTCTCAATATTGTCCAACACCTCCTTGAAATAATTCTGCGGTACATCAGCGCCCGAGGCTGCTATAGATTGCAGGGCTGATACCCATAGATTCGGGTTTTGGCCTCCAAACCTAAATTTTTCAAATATACTTTTAACTTTATTTACTTATTATTTATATTTTACTTATATACTTTAACCTTAAATCGCCGTCCCAAAGAAAAAAAACCTTTTTTCAAAATTAAAATTAAAGGTGGAGTCCTTCTCCAAACCTCCCTCTCTCCATTTAAAAGTGCCTGCACTTCCCGAAGTAGTAGGTAAGTACTTTAAGAGTAACTTTGATTTAATTGATAACTTAAAATTTAACTTTATAAGATTTTTTTATTTTTGATTAAAAAAATATAATTGATCTTATTTCAGAAAAGCATAATAAATCTTTATAATGACCAAAGACACAATTAAAGTGTTTACATTAAAACTACACAAGTAGGTTGCATAAATCAGTTATTTTATAAAAAAAAATGTTATCAAAGTATGTGGTTTATGTTATTTTTTGTTACCCTAGTTATTACAAAATTTGCATGGTCGATATCATATTATAGTGAGGTGGGATCTTACTAAGGGCTATTTTTCCTGGGAAGGCGGTGACACGCGCATACACATCCTGATACTTTATAATATAAGGATTGAAAAAAAATAGTTGACCCTTGAAATGTATGCAGGTATAAAATATCTTTCCTTGTACCTACGAATATATTTCTCACAAAAATGTAATTTTAATGTCCTAGAAGTTTTATAAATAGGTCCTAATGGTATATTGTAGAAAATATTTTTTTTCTCTTTATTGTTTAACAAACTTATTTTTTAAACATAGGAAAAAGGTTATGAAAACACATAAGAAATACTTAGAAATAATATTAAAAATTTGAAGAAAAAAATTAATAAAATTACAAAAGTTTTTCATATATTATAATAAAAGTTTTATGGAAAAGTAATTACTATGTTTATCTTTTGATCAAATTGAAACCTTTTCTTCCAAAAAAATATCTTAGATAACTTCCTAACACGTTTTAAATGTATTAATTTTCCATCATTAGAAAACAGTATTTATTAAGACTCACTTAGTATGAAAATTATTATTCTTATAATAAAGTAACAGAATCTGGTTCTGTCTGTGTGTGTGTTTGTCTGCACAGAAGGATCTCACTAACCACTGAACCGATATGGTTTTCTTTTACAATGTAGCTTCTCATAGATTATGGGGAAGGTTTATAACTAATTGGGGGGAGTGCACCACCACCCTACAAAGAGAAGTCGCCCCTAGAAAAGAAAGTGCCGCTAGGTGACGCTACTGTGTGACCTACAGGACTTCGCTCACTAATGCTATAAGGAAGTTTACCAATGCTGTTTTAATTCTAGGCTTTTTTACTGTACCATTCCAATACAAAGCTACTAGACCCAAGGGGCGAGGCTATTAGTAGATCATACAGCCTTAAAACTTATGAAAGGGTGTATATTTTCTATATTTCCCCTCCCCTCTCAAGGGGGAGAGGGGAAGAAAAAATAGAGGTTGGGAAATAAATGAAAAAGGTTGGAAAATTACACCCCTGAATTTAATTATTTAAATGATACCTGCGACAAGTTAAAATTCCATCTTCATAATTTGCTGCCTGGAAATGGAACTTTAATATTTCCTCGTGAAGGCCACATTTCTGGTATATGTACAGGAAACCTGCAGGCATAAGGAAAAAATAAGGTTAAACAATGCTAATTTTTTTATTGTAAGACCCATGCGGTTAAAGTTACTCAAATTTTACTTTAATGTTCTGCTGTATTTTCAGTAAAAGAGCCTTGTCGAGCGCAGAACCCTCTACCCGCCAACATTTTAAAATAAAATTGTAAAGGGGAAAAGGGGTTGTATTACGTTGGTTTGTTTATTGCTTTAGATCAGGTTAGGTAAGGTTATAGGTACTCCACAAAGTCCACTGGTTATGCATAGGTAAAAAAAAAACATTTTCAATTTGTCAAATATATACCTATGAGTAAGAGGTTCAGTGCTCGATAAGTACTTTAAGAGAAAGCACATTTTTTTCTGCGTATACCTGGCGGGAAGTTGTTGAGCCTGCAGAGCACCAGCGCCTGCTCAGTATCATAGTTGGATCTGTCCGCAGTAAGAAGGTCCATTATTTTGGTCTCTGCTTTCCTTTTGGCCTCTCTGACAAGCAGAGCAACTTTCAAAGTTTTGTGATATTTTTACAACTACATCCTAAAGGGGATATACCCAACTCTTCCACTCTGTTTCATAACCTTAACTGTTTTCTTCTTAAATGACTTCAACTTAACTAATATGACACAGTGTGGCAGGGACGTCCAAAGAGAAGGGGTTAAGGGTTGATTTGATTAATCCCCCCCCCCCCCACCCGCAAATTTGAGACCATCAATATCTTGGGTAAATGTTATGGAGTAAAATGTTTAGGTATTATTCTACCCTTTCCCACCTCCCACCAACCTGAACTACCCCGTAAAGTACATCTTCACCCCCCGAAAAAAGTAGCACAAAATTACTATTGACAGAGCATAAAAAATAACCCCTTGAAAGTTATCTATACTCTTGCCTGTTATCTCCTGCACTCTTATAAACATCTAGGTTATATTCCAGCATAGTATTCCAGATGTGGGGAGAGGCAGGTTTCCTGGAGGTGGCCACCACGTGCTCCAGGTAATCAAGCATCTAAACAGAAACATAACAGGGTTGACGAAATCCATAAAAGCGCAGCTCTAAACTTAGACGGTCGGACAAACGAATAATAGTTGCAGAGTGTCAGAACGTAATAATCAGAATATTAATTTATAAGTGTAAACAAAAATGTATGTACCTATCTAAGATTCAACATTGCTTAAACAGGTATAGGATACTTTCTAGGGGCATTTTAGCATTTTTATTGAAATTTATCATCATTCACTATATTGTGGAACTGTAAGAAATGGCGACGAAACAACTGCCATTTTCTGACGAAAGGGGGGGGGGGGCGAAAGTGACACTTTTTGAAACCAAAACTAAAAGTCAACAAAGGAACTCAACTAAAAAAAGAGTTACAGGTCTGAGATTTTGCATGGCAGTTGCTTTATAGGGGTGCAATATGGAACTGTGAAGAAACGGCGGCGCAACCGCCGAAAACCGCCGTTTCCCGCCGAAATTTTTTTGCCTTTTCTCGGCGGTTTTCGGCGGTTGCACCACCGTTTCTTCACAGTTCCATATTGTACCCCTATAAAGCAACTGCCATGCAAAATCTCAAACCTGTAACTCTTTTTTTAGTTGAGTTCCTTTGACTTTTAGTTTTGGTTTCAAAAAGTGTCACTTTCGCCCCCCCCTTTTTTTGCCTTTTCTCGCCAGAGAATCAGACAATTTGAAATCATTTGAAACAAACTTTTTATCAACAACAAAATTTCAGCAAGAGCGGCGGTTCCGCCGCCATTTCTTTACTGTTCCACATTATACCTCTTTAATGCAACTACCATGCCAAATTTCAGTGCTGCAACTCTTTTTATGTTCCTTAGACTTTTAGTTTTAATTTCTTAAAGTATCACACCACCCGCCCTCCCCCTCTCATAAACTGTGAGAGACAGCTAACTTTTGGACATATGTAACAGGATACGAGGTATTTTAATTCAAAGAAAAGTTTTACAAAGTCTTCTTTTTATGGAAAAGTTCTATAGAAGAAAATTTATAATCTCTGAATACATAAAAGAAATATTTGATAATTGGGAAATTATAGAAATTATATTTTAAGTTAGGTACTAAATTGAGCTTTTAAGATGAAACCAGTTTTCAATTTATAGTATCAAAAGAAAAAAAGTTACGTGGGTACACTTGTAATGGAATAGTTATATATCGCATCGTATTATAGACAGTTTCCTTAGATATTAAATGAAAAATTTTAGGATTAAAACTGACACTGACTAAATTATCCGTAATGCGATGCTAAAAAAATTTATTTTTACATTTTCCTACTATTGAGCTGCATAGGTTGATAACCAATTGATAAACCATTAATGTTATTCATGTTTGTTTTAACATCTGATGTACCTATCCCATTCCTAACAAGTTTTTTATACCTGACGGCCGCTTTTGATGAAGAACGGGATAAAAAGCTCAGGATGAGATTCCGGCTGCTCTGAAAGTTTCTTCAGGATACTTGTAGTCTCTACTGGTTCTCTCTAATAGGACAATCAACATTTTTATGGGGAAAAAATAAATATTAGATAAAATAACTACCTAAAATACTTTTAGTTTAAGAAAATTTCTAAAATTGCACTTTCTTATTCTTTAAATACTGATTTCTTATCAATTTTCCTCCTTTTCAGTGAAATTTTTGTTACATATGGTAGGTAAATATTTTTAAAAAATTAATTTTGGATGTCGACTAAAATCGATGCTTTATTATACAAACAATGCAAGCATGACAAACCATAAAAGAGAAGCTCTCAATTTAAACGGTTTGACATACGAACATCAACTCTAGTAGAGTGTCAGAAGTTAGTATAGTAGAGTATTCGTAAGCCTAAACAAAACGGTCCTACATAAAGGGGGGAGGCGGATGTGCCACTTTTTGAAACCAAAACTAAAAGACAACAAAGGAACTCGACTAAAAAATGAGTTACAGGTCTGAGATTTTGCATGGCAGTTGCTTTATAGGGGTACAATATGGAACTGTGAAAAAACGGCGGCGCAACCGCCGAAAACCGCCGTTTCCCGCCGAATTGTTTTTTGCAATTTCTCGGCGGTTTTCGGCGGTTGCACCGCCGTTTCTTCACTGTTCCATATTGTAACCCTATAAAGCGACTGCCATGCAAAATCTCAGACCTGTAACTCTTTTTTTAGTTGAGTTCCTTTGACTTTTAGTTTTGGTTTCAAAAAGTGGCACATCCGCCTCCCCCCTTTGTAGCAACAATTTTTAAATACAGGTTCTTGCTTAAGGACATAATTATATTTTTAGGATTTGATTATAGAGACGCATCTCTTATAGGTAATATTGATAAATAAGATAATTTTAAAATAAAAAATATTTTGTCAAAAAAGTAAAAAAATCATCTTGGTTAAAAGCAGGTATGTCGTGTGCAGAGTCACCACATTTTAACCCCCCCCCCCCTTTGCTACACTTTCTAAATCCCACCAAATTGTTACAGAAATCATCATGAATTGATAGGACAATACTAATATGCCTGCCTAAGTTATCGATAAGAGCTGTCCTTTAAAAATGCTAATTGATTCCTGAATAAGAATTGATCCGTACAACTTCATCTGATGTTCACATTGGTCTGGTGGTAGCTGGTTAATATAACGTAGAGCCTCCTTATAATCCTGACAATTTTAAAACATTGTTTTGATATTGAACAGTTTTAACAAACAAGGAGTCTAATAACAAAGCAACAATATTTTTAACAAGGATGATAACATCTTAAAGTAGCGAGGCACCAAAAAAACCGTGAATGGTCTTACGGACAAGGTGATTCAAAAGCAGTTGTTCTGTGGTAATAAATCAATTATATAATTTTTAAAGAATAAAATTACGATACCTTAAACATTTGTATTTTTGTAACACGACTGACAGACCAACGGACCAAATATGTTACTTACTGGATGTTTATTGGTTTAGGTAATAAATGGTAAAATGCAAACTTTGCAGTCAAAGAATATTAAAATAAATTAACGACGGTAATATTAATCAATTCAGGATTTTTTGTACCCATTGTTTATCGAAACTATGTTTTTTTCCTGATTATCATCAATCTGAATTTTGAGATATAGATCATGTTTTGAATGTTTCTCCGCCAAAGCCAGGGCATGCTTCAGGAAACCAGCTTGCCTACACACACGTATAGCAATGTCAACATCAAAGTCAACCTCACGATCTTTTGTCATAATAAATGCATCAAGGTTTTTGTTATCTTTCAGCTTGGTGTAGCAATTTAAAAGCAGTGTTGTGTGGTCTTCTGTAGCTTCACCCTTAAATATTTTTAAAAAATTAGCTTATATTGTTACCAGGGGTGTATGTTCTGCACATGATTTTTTTTCCCCTGAAGCATTTTTTTTATATTTTTTCTCCCTCCTAGTTTTTTTTCCAGCAAGGAAGGGAAAAAATGGAAAAATATTTTCAGAACTTTTTATTTATTCATATCCCCTCTCCCACATATCTATTCTTTTAAGTTTTTTTCACCAAGGAGGGGAGAAATTTTTTTTAAAAATGTTTTAATTTAATTGAACTTTTAAAAATAAAAAAATATCCTTGGAAAACTTTTTTTGTTAAGTTTTTCTTGATTTTAGGTAGCAGCCTGAGCCGGAACCGCAAAAAAAATCAAACGGCTCCGCATCCCTACTTGCATGTTAAGTATTTTACTATGTCTGTGTGTTAGTACATTACAGGTGATTAAAGTAGAACACCTGCCGCTACTAGCAATTACGGCGAACAAAACGAGTTAACTATTGTTAGAAATGGAGTTTTGGTAATTTATATATTCTGTTATCTATAATCTCATATTAGAGCTGGATCTTTAAATCATTTCAATGGTGCGCGGGGTGATTTAGCGCACCATTAAAAGGATTTAAAGATCCAGATCAGGATTAGAGCTCATACCCAATACCTTCCAAAGGAGAGTCAAACATAGGACTAGAACAATAAACGATAAGTCCCAAACCCACTCAAATTACTCCTTTTGTAAAAAAAAAAATATTCAAAATATCCACCATACGAGTTTAGGGGGGTGTATTGTCCTTTTTCTCCTCTTAATCAACATTTATTGAAATTTTCCTTACCTTTCTATGTAAAGCTTGTAGGTAGGCCGTCAGATTATGAATCTTTTGAGTATCTAAATATTTTCTTATCACATAGGATGGCTCCAGGCAGCCGATAGTCTTTTCATATTGATCAATAGCTCCACTATGGTCTCCTTTCTCATATAGATGATCACCATATTGTCGAAATATATCTACTAAACCTTCCTTGCCAAGATTTTGGCTTCTGGCTAATTTTATCGCAACATCATAAAAGTTTTTCTTGAATAATATTTGCAACTTTGATTGAAGATCTTTTTCAACAAGCTGGATTATTTTTCCATCCGCGGATATAAGCAGGACAGTTCCCCATTCTGCACAAATTGATATCAAAGACTTGACTGGGGCTGAGAAACATATGATTTTGTTTTGGACATCAAAGATGGTGACACTGTCTTTGTTGCTGCCGTCGGCTATGGCTACAGCAAGGTACCCACGGGACCAGTTCAATATCTTCTTCCTACCATCCAAGACATAGCACTGTCCACGTCCCTCGGGGTTATAAAAGTAGAGTGCGTCTTTCTGGCCTAAAAAGAGATTCTGTGTTAATCTTATTAATATCAATCAAAGTTTATATTTTCAATTTATTTGTGTAACTGCAATATAACTATGGCCTGTTAATGTCCGTCCAAATAACTTTTTTAACTGAATATTATGATTATAGGTCAGCAATAAAGACATTTGAAAAACTTACCTTTCACTAGAAAGTTTTTGAGATAAGCAAATAATGACTTATGGTTACCATTCAGAAAAAAATGTTTGTAGGAATAAATCACAAGAATGTCGTTAAATATTAGTATTTCATAGGGAAGTTAAGATAAAGCATATGGCCTTCTTAAAGTTTTGCCTTAGTGTTTTGATTTTTTAAAACAACATGAACATGGTAAATTTTTCTAATTATTAATCTTTGAAAATATATTTGGTTCACTAATTTAGGTTAAAATGCATTTTGTGTAGGTAACTACCCCTTTACAAAAAAAATTGTCAAAATCTAAATATCTCCTACCTGTGATTAAGTGAGCATCATCAAAATTTGTTGTAGCTACAGCAAGACCAGGCTCACAACCCAATGTATCTATGCACACTTTAGTTTCTTTATCTTTAACACCTAAAATTAATAGGTACTTAGTCTGAAAATTAAGTAAATGTCAAAAAGGGTTGAGATAAAAATTGGAAAATTTGCATTTATTTACAAGGATGACAAGAATCATAAAAGCGTAGCTCATAAATAAAACAATGCAATAATGTCCCTACAACTTTCAGACAATTCAATTTGAGTTATGATATTTCATGGAAGTTTTATCAAATATAAGTTTTTAAACTTATCAATCTAATTTGATTAGTTACAAAGTCTACAATATAAAAAAGTGCACGAATTTTTACTAGATTGTAGAGTAGCTATACTACAAATATTGTAATAAAAAAAATATTCCTAATTTAATTTCTTACCCACATAAAACAGAACGACATCGTGCAAAGTAGCAACATAAAGTAGAATAGCCGAGCTTGTAACTATAAAATGAAGACCAGAGACAGTTTCTCCCTTCTCTATTAAAACCTGAACAAATAAAATAGGTAATACATATCAAGCTAAATAACTAAAAAAAATATATGGATATGTCTCAAGAATAATTGGCGCTTTCACATTAAGTATCCTCTTGAGTATTGATAATTCTTTATTTTGAAATAAATTGAAAATAAGCAAGGTGGGCAGGGTTTCGGGTCCGCATTGATTGTATGCGGATCCAGATCCTCAAAATTTGGTCGGCGCGGATCCGGATCCGGTTCCGGATCCTTGACAATAAAAATAAAATCACCAAATTTTTCAATAAAATTTATTCTTTAATTCGAAGTCAAAAATACTTTTAATTTTCAAGTCTGAACCTAAACCTTAAAGATTGGCTCTCATCAAGAGAATGTCTGAGATTTTATATAAATTTAGGTAGATTTTTCCATTTTTTTAGCATTTTTTGAGTCCAAGGATCCGGATCCGCATTTTTTTGCGGATCCGGATCCTTGGACTCAAAAATATGCGGATCCTTGCGGATCCGGATCCGAAACCCTGAAGGTGGGGATAGTTTTCCGTTTGTTGTTTATTTATTACCGTAGGATAGAATAAGTTAAATTATATTTGGGTAATAAGTAGCTCCGCAGACTTTAGGCTTTACAGGTACAGCACAGCGGTCTAAGGCCGGACATTTCGCCAAAAATCAACTTTGGAGTTTCTCTAAATTAACAAATTATTTTGAAAATATATACCCTATCTCATATAAAACAGAAGAGTTTTTGTCTTTTTAGTTATTGGTTGATGAATTATGAACTTTGAAACATGAAGGTTAAGGATTATTTTCACGTCATGAATTTTACCTTTTGAATTTTCACCATCTCTGGAAAAAATATTTTTTTTCAGTGTTACATTGATACAATCAAGTTTCTTCACCTATTTATATTTATAATACTACATGATCTGTTAGGAAACTGGGGTTTAAAATTTTTTTTTTACTTTTTTCATCCATTTTTATGTTGTTTTTGAAAAATTTTCATGTCATTTCTTAAATATTTTTGCAAAAAATTTTGGCAATAATTTTCAGTTTTTTAAGTTTTTCACCAAAAACCGGGCCCCGCAACATACCAAACCATATATTATTCTTAATATACAGGTATAATGCCATAGTTTGATGTTTAGTTTAGGTTGTTGCAGGGCCCGGTTTCTTGCAAATTTTAACTTTAATTTAAGGGGCCAAACTCTAAAATTACAATACAAGAAGAAAAAATTGTTGCAATTTTTTTCTTTTCATTGTTAATTTTAATTTCTGATGCATTTAAACTGCTTATAAAGTGCCTACGATAAATTAAGAGACTTTATGAGATTTAAAATGAATGTTTTAATATTTTTAAGGGGGGGGGGGGGTGTTTAATGCATCCTTTTCGTAATCAAAGCGCAAATGGCACTTAGAATCCGAATTTTGTTATGAAACTTCGCATGAATATTCCTTGATAGGTCTATTTTCCCTAAATCAAACAAAAAGTTGGAAAAGTAATGGCTAACGGCTGGCGGCTCAGCCGTTTAGCAGTTTTTTTTGCCATTTTCAGGGCAAATCCATCATTTATTACATAGGAAACAACTTCTTGAAACATAATTTTGCTATATTTGATGTTAAATTCTTAAAATGTTAAATAGCCATTTTAAGAATTTCTTGTGCCAGCTGCTCAACGGCTAGAACTAGCGGAAAAGGCTGGGAGTGGCCAAGAGTATGATGTGTAGATAGGGCTTGTGTCGTAGCTAGGGGTAGGTTTTTATGGGTGCTGAGCTCAAAAATACTTCCAAAAATAGTGGAGGCCCATCCATATGGCAGCTGGGAAACGGCTTCTGCTCAGCTTTTAGCCATTTTATAAGACTATTTAATGATATTTTTTAACAATAAGAATTTCGGTAATTTTAACTTCTTTCATTAATACCCATTTCTAATTAATTTTACTGGATATATTAATAATTTTTTTAATTTCTAGATTTAGCTGTTAAACAGCTAAAAACATTACTATATAGATTAAGTACCTATTATTACTTATCTAAGAGAAAATAACTTCGTAAAAAAGGGTGAAGAAACTTGAATTAGTTGTATGAAATGTATGTTGCACAAGGTTGGTGATTGGGCATTTACCTTTATATAATCATTTCTACAGTAATATTTATTAATGCTTAAAGGTTTTTCAATGTTTTATTGCTATAAAACATCGAATTTAGGCACTTTACCAATTAAGAAAATATTATGAAAATATTAAATTTTAGCTAAGTTTCAAAGTATTTTCTAGACCAGTTGGCTTTTGTTTTTCTTCTCTATATGAATATACGAGTTGCATTGGGTAATAATAAGGCGCAGGCTTTTTATTTTGAACAATTCTATCAACTACAAGCTGAGAAAATTGACTTTGAGTAGAGGTAGGTGAAATGTCCACCAAAAGGCCAAAATAGACCACTGTGTACAGGTCCCGCAGAGGTTAGTCGTAAGGGGAAAAAACTATATCCCCGCTCTTATTTTCAATTTCAAAATTTTTCATTTCAAAAATAAAAATAGAGGAGAGAGTCAAATCTCAACAAGCATTTTTAAAAACAAATTACCTTGTTTTTAAGTCCCTTCTCTTTGGTAACATCCCCTCTTTGAAGCAAAACTGTTCCATTCTCAAATGCTATCGCCATCAATTGGAGATTCTCATTAACAGCCAGCATAACCGATTCTGTTGGGGGTCCACCTTGACCCGGCGTGGGTCGTGAAACTCGAACCTATAATGCAAAGATGAAATATTATGTACATAATAAATTCTACATATGTACCTAGTTAAGAGATAAATTGCTATTACAAAAATTTCCTAACAAGGAGGTAAGTGTTTATACTGTACAACTATAGAAATAATCATAATAGTTTATTTCCAAGTCTACTGATAGCATTAGCAATATGATGTTTAGAATTACTGTTAGGTCCCATACAATTGCACGTGTCAAAGTAAGGACATTTGATATGAAACCAAGGTAATAAGGTAAAAAAGGAAGGCTCTTTTTAAAAATGTGTTTCTGATAATGATCTTATAAATTATCCTTTTTATTTGAGGATTGTGTAATAAGACTATAGTCGATGAAACAAATATAACATAAAACGATTATTATGCGCAAATGAGTTTATAAAAAATAAGAGCTAAACAAATTAATATGCAACAAACCTGGGCACAATCTTTCTCTAAATCCCAAACTTTTATGCACCTCACCCCAGCCTCACAACCCAGACCAAACAAATGGTTGGAAAGCCTGGGAAGGACCAGCTGCTCTACAGGTCCGGCCTCCCAGCCGCCGACACAAGTACTCTCCCAGTGACGATTGTACAACCAAACTTGTCCATTTGAATCTCCAAAAATAACATTGCCCCGGCCGCTTGTTGTACAGGTTATTGTTCCTTCACCTATAGGAATTGATCAAACTTTATTGCAAATTCATAAAAAAAAAACATACAACTAGATAGATTATACTTCAATTTAGACTATAAAATTTTTTGATCGACATGTAATGCAGCAGAAAACATTACTAATAAAAACATTCTTTTTATTAGGAGGGGGAAAAAATGCTAGGCAAAATTTCTGCAAAATTATTAAATTCAAAATTAAATAAAGGTAGTATTTCATATAAATTTGGTCGACAAACATACTTATATAAGATTTTTACGTAATAATAATTTTCAAAAACTTTACCTAGCTGCAGTAATACGTTAAAAATATGTTGTTTTATATAATTTATAAAAATGCAAACCTACCTAAATTTTTAGAAATTTCTCCTTTATCAACATCCCTAAGGATATCAAAGAAATTAAGTTTTCTCCAGTTAAAAAACGACATTTTTATGCAGTCATATCTAAATCTAAATAAAATATTATATTTTTTATCAAAATTAATAAATTATTTTTGCGAAATATTCGCAAGAAATTTAATTTGTTATGATTTGGGTTTTGTTGTCATTTGTTGACATTAGCCCCGCCCGAGCAGAGGGGTTTGCGCGATGCCGCGTGGTTTTATAAATATGAAGACGACATTATTCCTTATTCGAAAAAGAATGAAATCCTAAATTTTTAAACAATATTTATATGCATTCGACAACTTTTGACATCCTGAGAGTATAAAATAAAGTGGCATTTTTCATAATTTTACTCCAGACTGTTGCCTACCGACACGAATATGAAAAACCAAGGAATTTAAATAGGCCTAATACATTGATAAGTATTTTTATTTATGAACATATCAAACCTGATTTGATTTGTATCATTTAATTTTGGTACCAGTGAATATGAAATTATTTCTTAGCCGTTTAAAGAGTAATTTTTCATATATTAAACCACTGTGCTTTCTATAAATTTAACGTTGCTTAAGTACTTATTATATTTAAATTTATTTCTCAATCTTAATTGTAAGTTATAAGTTTACTTACACCTAGCAAACAGAAATAGTTTATTATTTAATTATTTGACACAAAATATATCATATTTTCATAATGACTTACAATCTTTATTTCAGCATATCATTTAGTTTCTTCAAATTTATTAGTAATTTTATTACTTTGTCATTAGAACGCCCCTTTTGGATAGTTTTGTCCTCGTTTACAATAAGTTATAAAAAATCTGTATTTTTATATATTATTTTTCTGGTCTGAAACTTGATTTTGTATACAAGGACCTGAATTCTCCTATCCCACACCTCATGATTATGGGCGTGCGATCGATAAAAAGGACAGTTACCCCACCCAACTAACCCCCTGCTTCTCCCTTTGGTAAAAGTCATATCGTGCATGCACCCTTCTTGGAAAAATGAAACACCCGTAAAGTGCCTTAATTGCCAAGGATATATAATTTGCAAAGGTATTAATTAACCTCAGAGAACATTTGTTTTAATTCTTGGGATAAAATTCTTATCCCCTCCCCCCCCCCCAAAAAAAAAAAGTTTTTTACGCACCTTATGATTGCCCTTTGCCTGCATATTATTCAAATTAAATGCAATTAAAACAGGAATTTCAATTGTGCACAAAGTTCTTGTTTAATTTTTAAAGAATTTTTGAAGCAATAAGAAAAACCACTGTAAAAGGTATTTTTTTTTAACTAAAAGTAAAAGTGGTGCCCTCCTTCAAAAAAAAGAAAAATCCCCCCCCCTCCCAATTTTTTTTACTTTTTCTTTTAAAATCTAAAATAAGAAATTTGGTTATCAATTTCGACTCCCCCCTCTTCAAGTTCCCCATATAGGCCTCTAAGGGGCGTAGCCGCTGGTATTTTAAGTAAGTGACTAAAACGGCTACCATTTTAGTTTTAATAGAAAAGGTAAGGAAAAAGTTGGAGGGAAAGAGGTTTCAGCGGCGATTTCACTTGGGAGGGAGGAGGGTACTTATAAACCTTCCCTGTATTTAAAAGAAGCTCAACTTTTAAGGTTAACCATATCGGTCTTGCGGTTAGGGGATCTTAAGCATGAGACACAAATACAAAGAGACCCTGTTACTTTTTAGGAGAAACAAGAAGGACATTTTTTCAGCAATGTTTTTTTTCTAGATAAATATTTTAATTTAGTATTTTAAGAATACAAAATTTCATTTGACAGCGAGCTTTCCCACCTAAAACTGACTAGTACACTTATATTTTATGTTAACTCAAATATTACATTAGGAACCTAGTAATAGTGTCTAACTTTTTATAATCTTTGTGACGTAACAAAAATCCATCTCTTTTTAGGGGTTTACTTTCCCACCTCCCCTCTCATCCTTCGATTTTTGTTACGTCACAAAGATAAAAAGTAAGACACTATTACTAGTTTCTTACATTAGGGCTTAAAAGATTATATACCCTTGCAAAGCTTTGAATGCTACATTTTAACAAATTTTAATAGTTAATAGATTTTTTTAATAAGTATATGTTTGGCATCCGAAGAGAGAAAACAATTTGTAATGGATCAGAATAAATATGTAAAATTCATATTTTATTGAGTAGTAAACCTCTTATATTTTACAGTATAAACTACTTTAAAAAATTGGATATGTATATTGCATAATGTATATAAAATATATGAAATAGCTAAAAATTCTCAACATAACAACAAATGGCAACAAGAATAAGTAGAAAAAGTAACAAGGATGTTGCAATGTATGAATTTCAACAAATTTTTAAATCTAAAGTTTGAGGGTTTAATTTCTGATTGAATTATTTTTTTGAAAATGAAAATAAAAAAAATTACAAATTTTTTGAAATTAAAGGTAAATATTTTCTTAAAAGTACCTAGCGATCACAATGCCTAATCCTTTCGGAGAACCCAGCCTGTATCTGCAGTACCCTAGCTCTGGCTTGCGTGGCTACCCTATACCTAAACAAACCTATCTAAGTAAAAACAAAAAACCTTTCTCCCCTTATTTTCAATAAAATTCAAAATAATGTGTATAAGGAAGGTTGTGCAATCGACAATGCAAGGGGCATTTTGAGGAGAATCGCCAAAAGGTATTATTGGATGCGGATAGCTCCGAAAGTCGGAGCGGAAACCATCCAGTTAAATTATCCTGCCTACTTTACCTATCAGCGCATTAAATGAAGCAAAATTTCTACAGGAGAAAAAATGCCAGAAATTTGCTTACTGCATTTTTTTCACAATTTTTTTAAATTCTCAATTTATTTTCAAATAGTAGGAAAAGAAAGAGTTAATTTCTAGTAGCTGCACGAGATCAAAAGTGGAGGCCTGCTTCAGGTTTTGAGTTCTGTGTATGTATTTTTTTTTATCTAGTATGTATTATTTGATCTTGTGGGCGCAATTGTTTTTAGGGCGCAACATTTTTTTTTAACCAAAGGTGTATTTATAATAAATAATAATATAAATACGAAAAAATAATAAACTTTACATTTTCTAGTTTTTAACGCCCCCCACCCCATGTAATCGCTATGAAGATTTAAATAAAATTGCGGCAGTCTACTTGGAATCTTAAGGGATTAGACGACAAAGACCATAATTAGATAAACATGTTAATGATAAACAAAATTACCCCTTTATGTAAATTGAATTTTTTGGTTGAATAGTCTGAACACTACTACATAGTTTGGAACCAACCAAATAGAATTTAAAAAGTTTTTGAGGCAATAAATAAAATATCGTAATTATAAAACTTTGGATACCAGATCAATTTACATTACCATGTTTCCTCCCTACCTCTAATCATCATAGTTCTCACATAAAAAATTCAAGTCTACTGATGATAACAATGATAATCTGCAGAGAGAAGAGATTACGCTTTCAGCCTGCTAGCACTCTCTTGTTGTTTACACGAATTTATATCATTATATCTTCCTCAAATCAAGGAATAAAGAAATTAGTTTTAAGAATTTAAAAATACTTTGAAATTACACTGTGTTTGACATAATATAATTGTCGAAACGATACAATTATTGATTTTGTTAACCTTATTAGAATAATAAGTTATAAAATAGTCAGAAACTAGGATTCATAAGAAGTTTCTCTGAAAAGATCATCTAAAAAGACCAAACATTCCCAAGATATTTTGCTTTAGACAAAACGAGCACTTCTTTTTGAAATTCTAGTGGGTATACCCTAAACTTTGAATTTTAGGTATAAAAAGAAATAGAAAAAAAAGTTTATCATTTATTTCTAGGCACAATTTCTCTTGGGTGGGGGAACGTTCCCAAAAAAAGTTAATCTTCCCTGCACATATATGTAAGGTTCGCTTTATCAGTTCAGTGGTTAGCGAGATCCTTCCTGTATATAGTAAAACTCAAAGATAGACATCCTGTTACTTTTATATTATTACAAAAAGTAAATTCTAATATTTTTAAACCTTACCCATTCCTTTATCTAGATTTCTAAGGATTCAAGTTTTCTTTCCTTCACATTCTTTCTAATTCTCAGTAGTACGCATTAACTTGCACAGCTAACGCAACCCCAAACGCTCTGTGTTTTGTTTATTCACAAAATAAAATCTTGATCATGATAACTGTTCAAAATTTTATTAATGGACAATTTGAGAAAAGCGAAAAATTTATAGACAGGTAGGTGATCATTGTAATATTGATAAGCATTTTTTTTTTTTGTATTTTTTTCTACAATTAAGGCTTGTTCGTTTGTTCACAAGTCTTTAATGGATAGCAGTATTAGTTAAATTAGGCATGTCAGAGTTATCCTTACAATTATGCTTTGCAAGATGTTTCTTGTAATAATACAGTAAAACCTTGAAAGCTGAGCATCTCTTTAAACCACCAGTACATCTATTTTTAACTGATATCTTTTTGGCTGCAAATTAACCCATTATTTACATAATATAAGATAGGTAGCGATTCTTAAGATAACTAAGGGAAGAAAATGGTAATCTCCTACCCCACTTCATTGTATACCCTGACGGTAAAATTTACATAGGGGGGGGGGGGGGGGGGCGGGTGTTATATACCTTAATTTTTTTTTGAAAATCATAATTTGTAAATATTTGAAAAGAATGTTTCCATATTAAATTGTTTTATCAAATTTTAAACATCTTTACAACAATGTAAGGTAATATTAAAATATTTAACAATAGCAAAATATGGAAAGTTTTTGCAATTGCAATATAATTTTTTTGAAAAAAAATATTTTTGTTTGTTTTGTACCAAGGAAAATGAACTTTGAACATTAGGTAGTGAAAAATTATAAAGTGAAAGTTATTAGAAAATCTTTTCAGAAACAAAGCTACTCTATAATTCAAAATGTCCGCACGTTCTTCTATCGGAATGTATGGTTGTGAGCTTTTACAAATGATTTTCTCGCTTGTTCTTTGGTAAAAATTTACATGACCAATGATTATCTTCTGTATGTTTCAGTTAGTTCGTCTGTTTGCCCATTATCCGTACTATGTCGTTAGAAAATCAATAGGAATAAAATTATTTGCTCAATTGCTATAAAAGATAGATGACTAACATTTCTTGTGAAAAATCCTATAATTTTTCGCGCTTAAATAATGTTGTCGATCTTGTTGGATTAAAAATTGATTAATATAATAATATATTATATAAAAAAATCCAAATCAATTTTATATCTAATATCTATAAAAAGAGAAAAAAAATGTCAACAAGAACGACTACTTTCATAGAAGTAAGCAAAATATTTCTTGTGCAAGCAAGGTTTGAGTGTCCTTTGAATGTCATTCCGCTCGTCGTTGGGGCCGTGAGGTTTTGGGTTTGTATCTTGGCCCAAACCGCTTCATAACTAAAGACGTTAAATGTACCTACTTTTACAAAGTAAGGCACACGACATTAAAAGTAAAAGTCATGGTTTAAAATAAGTACGACTCATCATGCACAGTTAGGACTTCAAGCACTCACCCGCCCGAAAAAGTGTTAATCATACTTGGTATTAATCAGTCGCATTACATCCAATGATTAACGGACATACGGACATGCCATTGTTATAGACTTATAGAGTAGGTAAAACACGACCCAACCAATCCAATTTTCATTTCCATAATAAAAAAAATCTTTTATTATTTCTAGTCACAACCCTGCCACGGGAGAAGTATGGGCTCTGATTCCAGATTCTGGCAGCCAGGAATCATTTTTATCATCAATGATAATATTATAGTATCATGTCCTTCTGTCCGTCCGTCCGTCTCTATCAAAGAGATTTTTTCCATAACTCTGTAGCCGTAACTCAGATTCAAACTCGTTTAGATGCTTTAATATTTTACAAATAGGGATTTTCATATTTGGGCCAGGTTTAGACTTTCAGCTGATTTTCAAAATTGTATAAGGTTGATTTACCTGAGGCATGCAGGAGGCTGGCGCGCGGCTGACGAGTCCCCGTTTTAACAACTGCAGTTTAAACTAAATTTTTAAAACATATTATCTTTAGTTCATCAGGCCAAAGTGTCATGGGTAAAAGAATAACATAGGATATCCAACATTAGTGGAATGTGATTTCTAGGAATCCGTTTGTGGGAATCTAAACAGGGGGGAATCGAATATGGGATATGTGTTGGATACCCTTACCTACACCTTATTATCATGATAATAAGATTTTAAAAGTGCAAGATGATAATTATGATAACCTGAAGGAGGTAGATGATGCTGTGACAGCTGCCGAAGCTGCTTTCCCCGCATGGTCTGCTCTAGATTACTCGGACAGGGCTAGATATCTATTCAAAATTGCTGACATTATTGATGAAAGGTGAGCAATAGGAAAATCAAAAATGGCTGTAATTCCATTCTTTAATAAATAATTTTAAAGTTCTGAAATTGTTCAATGTTTCAAATAAAAAGCCTTTAAAGAAAAATGTAAAATCAATTTGTCACACCTGCCAATAAAATCAAAACTAGTTTTTCTGAACTATTTCACCATATCTACATCCCTATTTTTAAAGGTTAGAAGAATTTGCTCTGGCAGAGTCTAAGGACCAAGGGAAACCTGTAAAGCTGGCCAGGACCATGGACATCCCCAGAGCATCACACAACTTTAGAACATTTGCTCAGGCTTGGCAGGTATCAGATTAATAGGCGTTTTCCCTCAAAGTGTCTAGTTGTGCACAGAAACCCAGCCCCACTTATTTTGAAATAATTTTAAAATAAGGGGGTGGTAGATCTTTGTTTGTTTGCTTATTACTTTAGGTTACACTAGCGGCTACGTCCCTATAAGCCTCTAGGGGGAAGTTGATCTCCTCTCCATTTCAATTTAAGTTTTTAAGAGAAAAAGTAATTTTTTAGGGGGGATAGGGGTTGTCTTTTTTAATTGGATGGAGGAGATAGTTAAAAATCTAACCTAGACCTATAAGAAGATTCACTGTAAAGAGGAACCTACTACTTTATATAATAAGAATTATGATGGATTATATTGATGTTAATGTTAATTTACGTCAATTTTTCCCCTGTCATAATATCCACGTATATTCTACATCCATTCTCACCATTTGAAACTTGATCATGGTAAAGGGGAAAAATTGGATCTACTGCAGTTCACGGTAAAATATTGCTGGTAACGAATATTGCCAAACGGCTGAACGTACAGATCATGCCCACACACTGTTTTAGGCGGCATAAGAAGGCCTACAAATAATCTGGAATAGCCATAAATCAATAATGCATAATTATCTCGCAGTGCAGAGAAATGCGCGAAAAAGGCCTATTTTACGCGTTTTTCTTTAGTGAAGCTTTCCCCTGTGCATCATTGGATCTTGGCTATTCCAGATTATTTGTAGGCCTTTTTATACCGCTTAAAATGGTGTGCGGGTATGATCTGTACGTTCAGCCGTTTGGCAGCTAGCAGCCTTTAAAATTCCTATATTTTTGGCAATATTCGTTACCAACAATATTTTACCGTGAACTGCAGTAGATCCGAAAAAATAGATAAATTATTGAGTCAACAGATCTTCTATTTGGCCTGACCATGGACCATCCTCTTTTCGACAGCAACTGATCAAGATTTTTGCCATATTCTACTTTTTGGATATTATAATGAATATTCTTAGAACTTTTGGGTCTTAATATAAGAAATACTGTTTCAAAAGTTAGGTTTACTTTTCATCTAAGTAAGATTAAACTATCAACTATATTGGAAAATGGTGTATCTATTTTTTTAGATAGGAATACCTTTTTATAAGTTCTTTATTTTAGCATCTGGTGGAGACAGCAAATGTAGTTAAAGAACAAGGTGTAATTAACTACAGTGTCAGACATCCTATTGGTATTGCAGGTATTTAATTCTTTTTAAAAGTATAGCAAAAGTTATAATTTGTTGATTTGTAAACTTTTAAATAAAAGTTTTGGTTGATTTTGATTCTTTTGCCTGCTTTGAAGAATATTTTATCTCTAGTAATAAATTAACTCTTTAAAAAAAGATACTTTAACATCAAATTTCTATAGGCAAAAGAAAACAAAATCAATTGTTTAGAAAATTATCACAAAAACATTTTATTATTTCAAACTCTTTGATAACATTTTCAATGAAAAGAAATATTTGATAGAAAAAATTAAAACAATATAAACAATAAAAAAAATTCAAGTTAACCAAAAATAATTTATTTCTTAACAATTTTGTTTCTTCCATAACCATTATAAAGCATTTTGCCGGACTTGCAAGTGACAGTCCCGGTGTTTAAACAAGCCTAAATAATCATAGCCGCTCCACAACTTTTGAGAAAATGCAGCAGTTGTGGCTATGAGCACAATATTGTCCTACTCCTATGTCGAGCCACTTCATTTCAACAATTCAAAATAATTCGCACAGGCATCAAAGCCGTATTTTTAAAAAACCCAAGTCTGGGCTAATGAGGGCGGCTGCCGAGCCCTGATTTTTAGAACATGGATAAAATTTTCCCACTTAAAAGCAACTTTTTCTTTGAAAAAAAAATATTAATCATGAATTTTTAAGGACTGATTTCTCCATGGAATCTTCCTCTCTACCTTCTCTCATTTAAAATAGCCCCCGCTATTATGGCAGGTAGGGAAATAGTTTCAGCAATTGATAGAAAGATAGAGAATAGATAGACCGAGCAATTTTTAGATATGATAGAAAATAGATTTTTTATGGCTTTAAGGCTTTTTTATAAGGTCAGGTTTGATTATTTATATTTTATTTTTAAGGTAAATTTAATTCTTAAAAAGTATGACATATTTAAAGAAAAATAATCAATCACTTAAGAAAGTTCTTTATCTAAAAACTAGCGGCTACGCCCCCTAGAGGCTTCTAGGGGCACTTGAGGGAGGAGTTGAAGTTAATAACCAAACTATTTTATCTTAGATTTAAAGAGAAAAGTACAAAAAGTTTTGGGTAGGCGGGTGATCCCTCACATTATGGAATTTAAGTTAAAAAGAATTACATAAAAAAAATTATGGTGGAGATATTTCTTTTCTATGGGCGATTTCTCTTGGGAGGATGGTGGTACCCTCCACCAAAATAGTTATAAACCTTTATGGGACCTATGAGAAGCTACCATGTTAAGGAGAACCCGATCGGTTCAGCGGTTAGCGAGATCCTTTGGTACAAACAAACAAACAGACAGACAGACATCGTTCTACATTGTATTGTAGACAAGGGCATATTTTGTTTAAAAGAAATATTTAGTTATAAAAGTTTAATCAATGTAAAAAAAAATTAAATAGATTTTTAAATCATAAATAAACACATTTATTTTCAACTTCTTTGAGTTCCAAATTACAATAGAATCTTTATTATCTTAATTTAATCATAATTTTTACATACATTTAAACTTTTGTCATGTATGTAAAAAGAAAATTTAACTGATAGTTTGAAATTATAAAAATTATGTTTATGACATTTTTTTCTAAACAATACTTGAAATAAAAAGATATGACATGTGGTCAGGTAACACTGTGGTTTGTAAGCCTAGTGAGATGACCAGTGTGACCGCCTGGATGCTGTGTCAAGTGTGCCAGCAGGTAGGTCAAACTTCAGCTCTGGTACAAGCAGGTAGGTCAACCTACAATCCAGGTACAAACACAAAGTTTGGAGATATGGATTTTTTCTTATATATAGATTTCATTCTGTACAATACATATACCTACATTAATTATATAAAAACTTAAAACTGAAAGGTTTTGTGGTAATACTCTTGTTTAATCACTCCCCGTTATTTTAAATCTTTATTTTTTCACTCAACTCTTTAGGGCTCTCCTCCTTCTCCTCACCTAACCTATCCCAACCTGAAATTTAAATATACACCACACTTTGAAAGTTATTTAAAATAAGGGTTGGTTAGTGATAGTTCCACTAAAAATCGGAAGGAAGTTATCTATCATTCTAGTAAGTACATATAAAACAGAACAAGCCTGTCGAAAAAAGATCATAGGTAAGTCAAAATTAACAGAGAGAAAAATTGGATGACTGGTAAGATAAAACTTTTATCTAATTCATCCTTAAGAGATTTTTTCTGAAAAAAACCAGGAAAAAATATTTTTACATTCTATATAATAATTCGAGTAGGTATTTGAAAAGTAAGGTACATACATACAACCAAGCAAATAATATTTAGATGAAAAGCAAACATAATTACTTCATAAAAATTTGACTTGTAAAATTTTGTCAAGTCATATTTATTTTAATGTACCTTTAAATGCATAGAAGCACAGAAATAAAAACATCTAATTTTTAAAAGAGCCTTACAGACAGACAGGGAAAATATTTAATAGAAATCTCAGCCCTAGAAAAATAAATTTTATCTCATAAAATACCTTTATAGCATTACAGGGCATCGGATGGTCATTTTTTTTACAAGGATATATCTTTAATATCATACAATTAAATTACACTGTCTTGTCACCAACTGATGCACAAACATATTAAGTATACTATGGATAAGCTTCGCTCCTAAGAAAAACATAATGTTGTATAAATATAACGGTGTTTTCCTTCAAAGTCCCTAGCCAGCTAAAAAAAACATACCCAACCCGTCTTTTTTTATAAATTGATTGAAAAAAAAATTACTATCTTTTTTTTCTCTATAGGGTTAGGGTCTTCCCTGGGTAAATCAATGGCACAATAAAAATAACCCCCTACCTTTTCTCTTTTCATTATAAAATAAAGGAGGTTGGGGCGTGGTTCCAGGCTCTACTTGACACTTTAAGAGAAACCACCTATAAAACTAATCTGTTATAACCTGATCTTACACCTATTAGCATTAATTATAATAGCACAGAAAGTGCAATTTTAGCATTAATATTACTTTTCTAAAGATACAAATGTTATTTTCTAAACCTGTACAAGGATAGACAGTGATTACATTGCTTTGTTTTAAAACCTAAAAAAAGACAAAAATTTTACAAATGGTTTAAATCCTGTTATTCATAATTTTAATCTGCCCTACAGTTATTTATATAAATTTTTAAATCTGTAATAATGTTGATTTTATAGAACGGTATAAGTCTGACAAAAAATTTCGGTATGGGTTCGAAGCCGTTGGATTGGAACCGGTTCTCAGCCATACTGAATAATCATGTAGAGCATCGTATCACAGACAATATTATACGAATAATAAAAAAGAAATAATAATCAATACAAGTTTTGTTAGCCTTGGCCTCCGGCCCCATCGGGTAACAAAACTGGTTTTAATCTTATTAATAATATTTAAATGTAATATCCCCGGAAAGCTATATATAATGCGATAAGATAAATAACTTTAAATGATTGGTTAAATAGCAATTTCGCGACAAAAATTTGTAACAAAATTAGATTTAAATGAAATCTATTTGTCAATTATTGAAAAGCTGTATTATACAATTACCAAATAAGGTTGAAAGAAAAATTATTTTTAAAAAATATTTAATATAATATAATATGTTAAGGCTGGCCTTCCGCAAGGAGTAGTGAACATGGTGTTTGGTTATGGACACACTGTTGGCGAGGCTATTGTTACACATCCACAGGTATATTGTGTCAGGCGAATGACAATTTTAACCCATTACCCAATATAATCTATCCTTACATGACCTAAAGTATTAAACAATCTAACAAAAACTACCCTTTGATTTCAATTTATTACAAAATAAGGAGGAGAGAGAATATGAGTGCTCGAGAGGGTATTTTGTGCAATAGCACCCAAATTACTTTCAGATTTTTATTTCAGTGTATTTGATAGAAAAGGTAACTTTTAAAACAACTTTTTTATCCATAAAGTTTAAAATAAATTTGTTTTTCATTCAGTATTTATCCAGCTTTCATTTTTTATAGGTATACTTTTCCTTAATATATTATTTATTTAAAATTTTGATGAAAAATATCAAATAAGTGTTTTTTTAATTCTTTCTTACTAAAAACTTATTTCAATGGGTTGTTTTGATATGATTCTCAAAATTATGTTTCTAAGGGCTCTGATCTTATTCATATTTGTAAAATTGGTAACTATACATATATGTTATTGGATGCGCCAATAACCTCGAGAGGAGTCCCCTGCGTGCCAGCAGAGTATATGTATTATCAAACAAGGATGGCAACATCCATAAAGCGAAGCTCTGAAGCGGTAGGACAAACGAACAATAACTCTTGTAGAGTGTAAAAAAAACTGAATAAGCAAAATATATATATGTATAAGTTTTGACAAACTTGTACGTAAATTTGTAGCAAAACTTATTAAATACAGAATACTGTTTAAGAACATACTTAGATTTTTAGGACTTGATTATAGAGTTGGTTCACTTGTTATATTGTACCTTGTTGTAATTGGAATCAGTACTCAAAAAATCAGATTAATAGGATAATTATATCCTACAAAAGTTGTTGCCAAAAAAGTTAAAATCAGCATGTTTTAAATGGAGGTAAGGACTTTCTGGTAATGATTATATAGATGTTGCGCTCACTAAGTCGTACCTAATTGTTACAGGAATCATCAGGATAAGTTAAATTGATAGGACAATTCTAAATTTTCTAAATTAACGAAAAGAGCTAACTGTTCCAGACGGACGGACTGACGACCATAATTATAGAAAAGCTTCGCTTTAAAGAAATAAGTAATATTTAGGCAGGAAAACCGCAAATCGCTTTTGGTTGTCAATGTCCATCCATGTATCTTGGTTAAATAAATAATCTACCACAAAGCTTAAAAAAGTTAATACCTAACTGGAAATTGCAGGATGTAATAGGAAGGATTTAAATGATTAATGTTATTATCAGATAAAAATACTAAAGAGTGTGTATGTACTAAGATAAAAGAGAAGGACAGTAGACAAGGGCATACACATGATTTTGTCTTGTCGGGGATGGGGGGGGGGGGGGCATAGTCCAGAGTCTTTTTTTTAAATGGGGCAATAGGGTTTAAAGATGAAACAAAGACCAAATTGCTGCAAAATTGTGTCAAAAATCATCCATGTGACGTCATAAAAATGAGGTATTATCCATCACTTGTTTAGGGTTTTCTTTCCTACTTATCCTATCATATCCCTCATTTTATGACGTCACATGGATCATTTTTTACACAATTTTGCAGCAATTTGGTCTTTGTCTAAAGATGAATTTGGTTTCAAATATTTTTTGATCCCTCCAACCAACCACTCCCGCATTTTCTACCCTCCCATGATAATTTCCAATATAAGAGTGTAGGTATAGTTCACTGAAAATAGTGTGGAGGGGTTATAGCCCCCCCCCCCCCTTGACCCAATATGAAAACTCCTATGACAGAGAATTATAAATATAAACCAAACTTGTTTGCTCTGGTTATCATGAAGAATTTTTTAAAAACATTTATTTCGATTTAATGAGAAAATTGCACGACAATTATTTTTAGATTGCTCCAATTTTCTGGAACATTAATTGGTCTAGAATTATTTAATGTCATACTAAGGTCGTTACTGAAGGAACCAACATTTTTAAGAAAAAAATTATTAGCATATGTGAGAAATAAAAAGAGTCATCTGATTTTGAGCATTTCTTTGAATTTTTAAAGCTTAAAACGTTTTCTATAAATGTCAGCCTCCCTTACTTTGTTTGTTACAATGAAACTATGTAATAATGTATTACATAGTGATTATTTAACTATAAGAAATAAGTTTATGTTTAATTGACCTATTTTTTATATTATTTTATTTCTTTTATTGCTTTGTAGAAAATTTGTAATTTTAATGAGTTATAGCTAAACCAATAAACAAATTAATTGTAAGGTCAAGGATATAAATTAAAAGTTTCTATTAAACTTGCAATAACTAAAAAGAAGGTATATAAATCTTCGGGTATAGTCCTTTTCGTAACATCGCACCTTATGGGGCGATTCTTCGTATTTTTCACAGTAGATTTTCTCCTACTTCTAGTCCCTGCGGGGGGCTCTAACCCTTCGGGGCCAATTACCTAACCCTGTGAGGCAATCACCTAACCCAATATAACCTAACCTAACCTAAAATAACCTATAAAAAGCCATTTTAAAAATACGACAAACCGCCCCTTATTGGGCGATGTTACGAAAGGGACTATTCTCAAATTTTCTTATGGATAAAGATCTAGTAAGGTTTTATGTCATTTCATTAATATTTCGCTAACCTTTTTTTGTTTCTTATCTGGACCTTTTAAGGTGTCCTTGGTAGGTTTATAGCTATTTTCCTTTGTAATATAGATGTTTCTAGATGGTAGTGGTGCAGATAATAATCCTTATATAAAATTAACATGATGTCTGTCTGTGTGTACCGAAGGATCTTGCTAACAGTTGAGCCAATATAGTTCTCCTTTACAATGTAACTTCTCATTGGTCCTGGGGAGGTTTATGGATTTTTTTTTTTTGGGGGGGGGGTATCACCATCGTTCCAAGAGAAGTCGACCCTAGATTTTTTTTACTCTTCTTTCTAATACTAAAATTGAAAGCTTGGGGGTCGACTCCCCCCCCCCCCTTCCATCACTCTAAGTGCACCTAGAAGCCTCTAGGGGGCGTAGCTGATTGTGAATTATATTTAATTTAGGTGAGGGTTATCAGCTTTACAGGATCTACGGGTGTAGGACAGCATATTGCCAGGTAAAGTCTAACATCCTTTCTTAATAAAGGTTGGACACACCTTAGTTTTATAGTAACTACTCTTCTTGTATTGCCTAAAGAATCAAGTCGTCTATAGGATGAGTAGAGCAGAAATAAAGGACGTACAGGTGTAGGTGTAGGGAGATTAAAGGGAGTTTATCCCACCTTCCCAAAAACCGTTGACCTCTCCTTTATCCATATGTCTTACCCCCCCCCCCCAAAAAAAAAAAAAAAAAAGCTTGGACGTCCTTAGTAGAAATTCATTAGGAAAATAACAGAGTTCAATTGCCTAACCCTGCGGGGTAATCACCTAACCTAAAATAACCAAAAGCCATTGTGAAAATACGACAAAAGTCCCTTAAGAGGCGAATGGAACTATACTCCAATATTGAAATTTCAAGTAAACTTTAAAAGAATTATCAAGCTTAGCCGTTTTCAAGATTCTACCGGACATACATCCAGCAACCAAAAATTGGCATTGTATTTCTAGGACTGCAGCCCCACTAATGAAAAAAATCAGCCTTGAACTGGGAGGAAAAAATGCGGCTGTTATTTTTGACGACGCTGATTTGGACAAATGTGTACAGGTAGCGTTTTTAATCAGGGATCTAAAGGAATAAGATAATGGTCGATAAATTGATGCACACAAAATTACCCCATCTGTACATTACAATTAGTAGTTTAAACACTCAACTTAATTGACCAATCAATTAAATTTCAATAAAAGTCTCCAAAGTTGTTAAGGTAACGAATAAGAAAACGTAATTTTAAAACTTTGGGGAATAGTGTAATATACAGCTCATTGTCCCCTTCCTTCCTTCCTGGACTTCGATTGTAAGGTTGGGTTGATGCCTCGAAGGTTAACATACTTTTAATTATCATTTGAGGACTCTTATTAAATCTTGATTGTGTTGCACAAACTAAATATGTCAAAAAATTCCACCAATAATTTCAATATTCAGAAGAGTAAGTCGTTTAGGGTTATACATCACTTTTTCTTCCATCGCTTTATCCCTTAAGATTTCTGAAATTGTGAGAACTAAGTTTTATGAAAAGTAAATCTTTATAAAAAAAACAAGGATGACAACATCCATAAAAGTGAAGCACTGAAACGGTAGGACAAACGGATATTAACACTTGTATCGTGTCAGAAATGAATAATCAGAATATAAATGTATAAGAGTCGAAGCAAAATTGTATGTAAATTTGTTAAAAATCTGCTTGATACAGGATAATGTTTATGGACATATTTACATTTTTAGGACTTGATTATAGAGTTGCTTCGCTTGCAACATTATACTTTGTTGTCTCAGGAATCAACATACCAAAAATCAGATCAATCAGATGATTAGATCACATAAAAATTTGTTGTTATAAAAGTAAAAAAAATCAACATGTTTAAAATGGACGTACGAACATTCTTTTAATGATTATAGAGTTGCTACGCTTTCTAAATCGTACCTAACTACTACAGGAATCACCATGCAAAGTTTGAAATCAATAGGACAATTCTAACATGCCTAAATTAAAATACTATCCGTGTGTGACGAACGTACGGAACAACCCTAATTATAGAAGAGCTTTTCTCTTAATAATAGATAACATTGGATTAAGGTCAAAAGTCAATATAATTTTCCCTGTTTTAATGAATAATCCGCATTTATGTTACTTATATACGCACAATAAATGTAATAGTGTATTACCCATACTACTTCCTGGATCTATTGTTGGGGACCTTTTTCGTCTGCCAGCAAATTTTTTTTTCCGCTCTTTTGTGTTGATATTTCCGACGCTATTGGCTGAAACCTAAATATCAAACTTATTGTCGGCACAGGGTCAACGGGGTAGGGACATACAGTTATCTAACCCCCTCCCCCTCTATTGTTTATTCTAATTTACGTACTAAGTTAATACTCTACAAGCCCTATAAAAGCTGTTTTATTAACATATGGCTATCGTCATTAGAGAAGCTATATAATTGAAGCTATAGGATTTTAAATTAACGTCAATTTTTGGCTTATAGCTGAGATAAATATGAAACAAAAAGCTCTTAAAATGACCAGTCAAAAATGTACCAGCAATGCTAGCTTGTATCAATTATCTTTTATGATGCCAAAATATTTTTCTTTTCTCAGGGAGTTGTGAGATCATCATTTCTGAACCAGGGAGAAATATGTTTGTGCACCAGTAGAATTTTTGTACAAGAGGTAAGTAATGAATAGCGACGCTACTCTTAACAGGTCTAAATATTAGTCAGTATTTCTGTCTGCAGGTATTAGTTGGTCTTTCTGTCTGTAATTATTTGAAATTTTTGTGTATACTAATTACTAATAGAAGTTTTGAGCAGCAAAGCTACACTGCAAGTGTTAGGATAAGCTGGCCTTCTTTTATAAGGGATTTAGTTATACTTAAGAGATGCATTTTCACATAATGATAAGAATTATGATGTTTTCTTCATTGTACTATCTCTGAGTACCTGATGGAGGATAAACTAGGCAACTTTATAACAAAAGCAAAACTTTCAAGTTTTCATAACCTAACTTTTAAATCAAATACAAAAGATTTATGGATCAGGTGTGACTAATACTAACTAAGGAATTTTCAGGGAGGGAAAGGACATATGGCCGTTTATAACACTAGTCTCAAAAGTTTTATGATATGGTTTTCTTATTCGTTGGCTTAACAAATTTGGGGACTTTTATTGAATTATGATCGGTTGGTTTATTAAGATATGTAATTTTGTGAATCATAATTGGGGATGTACAATGTACATCGGCGTTGCTACAAAAGACCTACTCTACAAAAGACCTACCCCTACAAAAGGTCTACTCTACAAAAGACCTACCCCTACATAAGACCTACTCTACAAAATACCTACCCCTACATAAGACCTACTCTACAAAAGACCTACGAATATATATTGTTATATAAACATCAAATTTATTAATAAAGTAATACATAATCAATACATGGCCGCAGCGCTCGGCCCCCTGGCCTGCCTAGCCGCGGGCGCTCGGCCTCCGTGCCTATAACCTAACCTAACCTTACCTAAATATTGTAAAAAAAAAATAATAAAATTTGAAAAAAATCTACCAACCACTTTTTGTAAATCAACGAAATTCTAAAATATAATTAAGTTAATGTACGATAAACATTCATACATTATTACATATAAGTTAGGTTAGGTTATAGGCAAGGGGGCCGAGTGCCCGCGACTAGGCAGGCCAGGGGGCCGAGCTCTGCGGCCATGACCTTCTAGCATTACGATTTTTTGTAGAGTAGGTCTTTTGTAGGTGTTGGTCTTTTGTAGAACCGACGAGTAGGTCTTTTGTAGGGGTAGGTCTTTTGTAGAGTTTATTAAGATATGTAATTTTGTGTATCATAATTGGGGATGTACAATGTACATGTACATAAATTTGTTGGCCATTGTCCATTATCTCTTTAGATTTCTGGTACTTTTCAATATCTTTAATGGCTGCTAACAACCATGAAGCTAGACATTCAGTGTCAACATAAACTTGCTTAATAATCAACCTGTAAAAATCTTAAGCAAGAATTATCAAGTAATAATTAGGGCGCGCAAGGCTTTAGGAAACAAGCTTAAATTTACTTTTTTTGGCGTTTTTACAAGCAGTTAGAACAGTGTCAGCCTGAAAACCTGGATAACAACATCAGCAAGTAACAAAAAAAAACATAGATGATGGATAAATGTACAAAGTGAGTTATAGAGCTTATATTCAGTTGTCATAAGAAGGTAATGAAAATGATATTACGCATTAAGAACAGACTGAAGGCCAAGTAAATCATTCACTAGATGCTAATTTCAATTGTCTATGTTAAATAATAGCAGAGTTAACAGCTTTTCTTCCTTATCGTTTGAAAGACAGACTATATGAATTATAGATTAACTAGCGGCTTTCATTGCCTCTAGGGGCTTTGCCCTTAGAGGCAATGAAAGAAAAAAAATTACCTCTGGAGATGCCCCCACAAATTTTAAATAATTTTTAAAAAAGGGGGGCGGATTTTTTCATTTTCTTGGGGTTTGGGGGTGTCCCACCCCCCCCCCCCCAAGAAAATAGCTTAAAACCACCACAGGACCAGTAGGTATATTCCCTGAAGAGTAGAATCCGATCGGTTCATTGGTTACCGAGATCTTAAGGGACGGACAGACGGACAGACAGACAGACAGACAGACATCATTCTACTTTGTATTATAGATATCGCCACTAAAAAGACCTTCCTTAGTAATTCCGACATGATCAGATTCTATTGTTGTAACAGTTTGTTTGAAGCTAAAATAATCTGTAAATAATCTCTTTTTAAATTTAAATAGGCTTATTGTTTACACACTTTACATTAAAGAGATGATTGTTTATTTGTTTTTGTACAGTTTAAGATGCATCTTAATTAGTGTCCTTCTCCCTCACTTACTGACTGTCTCACTCACACTCTTTTCCTTTTTTCTTTTGATCCTTTCCTCTATTTGTTCCTCCGTCCGTCAGTCTGTAATGCAATGGGGGGAATTTTCTCGGTTGATCTGATCATGGTTGATCATAAAAAAAAACAAGTATGACAACATCCATTAAATCGAAATTCTAAAATAAGAAGGTCAAACAAACATGAACACTTGAGTTAATAAAATAATAAACAGAAAATCTAAAAGTTGAAACAAAATTGTATTTAGACTTATTGCATAATTTCGTAAATACAGTATTTGGCTATAAGAATACTTTTCCTTTTTTTGGATTTGATTATAGAAATGCATCGATTTACATATCATAAATTGTTGTCCAATTAATCATTATTAAACAAGGATAACAACATCCATAAAAAGCAACGGTAGGACAAAGGGGCATCAACGCTAGTAGAGTGTCAGAACTGAATTATCAGAATGTAAATGTATAAGATTGGAAGCAAAATTGTAAGTAAATTTGTTGAAAATTTGCTTGATGCAGGATAATGTTTAAGGACATACTTACATTTTTAGAACTTGATTATAGAGTCGATTTTCTTATAATATCGTACTATGTTGTCCCAGGAATCAGTATACCAAAACCAGATCAATCGGATAATTAGATCATATAAAATTTGTTGTTAAAAAGTGAAAAAAAATCAACAAGTTGAAAATGAACGTTCGGACATTTTGGTAACGAATATAGAGTTACTATTAAATTGTACTTAACTACTACAGGGATCACCATGCAAAATTTGAAATCGATAGGACAATTCTAACGTGCATAAATTAACTGAAAAGCTATCCGTCGTGAACGTGATGACGGAGTACCAATCCTTATTATAGAAAAGCTTCGCTTTTAAAATCAGTTGGATGGGTTAATTATCTCATATAAAAATATGTTAGCAATAAGTTTAAAATCTGGTAAGGATTGTAGAGTTGCCAAGCTTTCTAAAACATACATAACTGTTACAAATATCACCATGCATATTTAGGACAATTTCTAGCATAAGCAAATTACCCACAGGAGCTAAAGTCTGCCTTATAAACAAAATATAATATAAATCTATAATACAAAGTAGAACGATGTCTGTCTGTTTGTTTGTCTGTTTGTTTGTTTGTAGCGAAGGATCTCGCTAACCGCTGAACTGATCATAGGTCCCGGAAAGGTTTATAACTATTTTCTTGGGGGGTGGGACACCCCCAACCCCCCCCAAAAATAAAATAATCCCTCCCCCCCCCCAAAAAAAATGTTTTCTTTTTAAAACTAAAATTAAAATAGTGGGGTTGAAAAATTGGTTTGATCAAACCTCTTGGGGCAAAGCCCCTAGAGGCTAGGGGCGAAGCCGCTAGTATAATATAAATCTATAATACAAAGTAGAACAATGTCTGTTTGTTTGTTTGTTTGTAGCGAAGGATCTCGCTAACCGCTGAACCGATCGGGTTCTCCTTTACAGGGTAGCTTAGCATAGGTTCCGGGAAGGTTTATAACTATTTTCTTTGGGGTTGGGACACCCCCCCCCAAAAAAATAACAATACCCCTCCCAAAAAAATGGTACAAGGTAAGCTAGGTAAGGTGTAATTTGATTTTCATTTTTAGGGTATTTATGAGAAGTTTGTAGAAAAATATGTGGAAGAAGCCGGCAAATTAAAAACAGGAGATCCGTTAAATGAAGAAAACTTTCTTGGTGCAGTTAACAGGTTAGATTTTGTTCAGCCGCAGCTGATTTTATTCGGCAGTTAGTCAACAATCCGCAGCTAGAGGCTAGCTAGCCACTTTTACCAAACATCTCTATATAATATCCCTGGAAATATTTGGTAAAGCACTCATACTTACTATTTTTGAAGCTTAAGATTTCAATAACTACTGAATCGATTATATTTTCCATTTAAAAAAGGACCTGGGTTTAGTTTTATAGACCCCTAGATGCTAGAGTCGCAGCTGCTGGTATACTCTTATTATGCTTGTATTTAGTAAGATCCACTATGACAAAGTGCAAAGCTATGTTAAACTGGCAGAAACTGAAGGAGGTACTATTGTCCTCGGGGAAAACACTAAAAGGTAAAAAAAAAATTTAAAATAAATAAAAATTTAAAATCTTCACTATATTTAGTAAATGTAAATATTTAAATGCATTACAACTCGAGTCGATATAGAGCAAAATGCATGGACAAATAATTGACAGAATAAACTTTTACGCATCAAATGTAGAATAACTCTACGAGTGCTTGAGTTTTTTTTAAATTAAGGTTTTAAAGGCATCTTTAACCTTGTACCTAACCAGAACGAGCATCAAAACAACCCTTTTCTTTAATCTTTGTAACACATCTATATTTTTTTTAAATTTAAAGTTTGGAACTCGTCGAAGAAAATAAGAATGGTTGGTTTGTGCCACCTACAATCATTACTGGACTACCAGATTCTTCAAGGTATGCCATATCTTTTAGTAGCGCAGCTACTCTATAATCCTAGTTTGTCTGTATGTCTATACGTCTCTACTTGGATATCATAGATGGTTTGTTCCACCTACAATCATTACTAGACTACCAGATTCTTTAAGGTATGCCATATCTTTTAGAAGCGCAGCTACTCTATAATCCTAGTTTGTCTGTATGTCTATACGTCTCTACTTGGATATCATAGATGGTTTGTACCACCTACAATCATTACTGGACTACCAGATTCTTTAAGGTATGCCATATCTTTTAGAAGCGCAGCTACTCTATAATCCTAGTTTGTCTGTATGTCTATACGTCTCTACTTGGATATCATAGATGGTTTGTTCCATCTACAATCATTACTGGACTACCAGATTCTTCAAGGTATGCCATATCTTTTATTAGCGCAGCTACTCTATAATCCTGGTTTGTCTGTATGTCTATACGTCTCTACTTGGATATCATAGTTGGTTTGTTTTACCTACAATCATTACTAGACTACTAGATTTCTCTAGAGGTATGATCTACCTTTTGTTAGCGTAGCTACTTTATAAATAGATAATATAGGCAAATAGACAAACGGACAAAGTGAGTTATAGAGCCGATCATCTATTAGCATAACCAAGAAAAGAAAGAGAAATATCTGCAAATAAATATGCAAACTCAAAATCACGAAACCTTAAAAAAAGGGTTATTTTATTTGAAAGTTATAAAAAGAAAAGCAGCTAAAAAACTGCTTAAAAGCAGTCCAACCGCTACAGATGTTTAATACTTAATCATGTTCCATATTGATGGAAATAGTGACAAGAATTATCAGCCTTCTGTCTTTTACAGGAGCCGAGAAAATCGGATGTGGAAAATAAAAGCGGCTAAATAGCTGCTTTAAAGCAGTCCGACCGCTAATTATGTTATATACTTAGTTATGCTCTATTTTGATGGGAAAGCTGACAAAAAGTATCAGCATTCTATCTTTTGTAGGAGGTGAGAAAATCACGTTTCCCTAAATACGTTTCAGACAGACAGACATTTCAAATTATAGAGTAGCTCCACAATTAAAAAAAATATTTTAAGATTCAAGTGACAGTATAGCTTCTTTATAACTATGTTAAATAGTGTTTTATCTTATAATTTAAAACTTTGCGGCTTAAACTATAGAAATATTTATACTTGTTTACATTATGTAAAAAACTTATTTGTTACTCTTTTGTTGCAATTTAATGATCAAGGCACTAACAAGTTAACGTGAAATCATTTAGAAGGAAATTCTGAACTTTCCGAGTATGGAAAATCTTTACATACATAAAAGTAACTGGATATCTCTTGGTCGTTTTTAGCTAAGAATCCCGAGCTGGATCTTTAAATCGTTTTTATAGTGCGCTGAATCGGGGCGATTCAGAGGTGATTTGTAGGTGCGCTGGTGGTTAGCCACAGCGCGCCTATAAAACATTGATATTTAAAAGATTTTCGGCGCGGTGTTGTTAAATCGCTTGCGACACTCAATAAAATATCGATCCGCGCCAGTACAACTTTATTACATAAGCCGTGTCAGTAAGGCATTTTATGTAAAATTCCGTGTCAGCATGGTATTTTATATAAAACATTAATATATAATTTATTTTAAAAATAACTATAAAAATGTTTTCACAATAGTTTTGCAATAAAATATTAAAGTAATTAAAAAAAAATATTTATTTATTAAATAAATCACCCCGATTTTAACCGGCAATGCCACTCGGTGAGTGGCGTTGCCGCGCCGGGCCCGCGCCACTGCCCGATTCAAATCGGCCATGCAAATTCGATTTAAAGATTGATATTAATAATTTGATGGTGCGCCAAATGAATCGCCCCGGTTTAAATCACCTATAAACGATTTAAAGATCGAGCTCCGATATCTTTTACAATGAAGTTTCTCCTAGTTCCAGGACAGGTTAATAACTAATTTCAGGAAGGGTACCGTAAACCCTTCCCAATAAAAATTGGCATTTGGAAAAATGCTCACCCCACAAAAAATTTGCTTAATAAAAAAGACTTTTAATGAAATTGGAGGGTCGAAGTCTATACCATCTAAGGAATTACTATGCTATAAAAATTCAAATTTTATTACAAATATCAAAATCTTAAATAAATAGATCAACATTTTAAAAATAAACTTTTGATCCTTCTTTAGCTAGGACTTAATATTATCGCTTTGCAACGCTTTTTAGATTATACAACATTGACACAGGAATCCTCATGCAAAGCTTTAGATCAAGGGGACGATTATTACATTCCTAACTAAATTTTCAAATCTTCGTTTAGACAAACCCTAAATTTGAAATAGTTTTGTATTATAGTAGTGTACTTCTAGATAGATCTATATAATTGGTAAAATAACAAAGACTTTTATAATAAATGTTTTTTTGCAATATATTTGTTTCTATAAGTATATTTTATTTACTACTTATAAACATATTTAATTATTAAACTAAAACCAAAATATTTCTGCTGAAACATATTTGTATATCTTTTATATTTTTAGAAAATTTACTTATTGTATGTTTTATGTTGAAAGGCTACAAAATATCGCCATTACATTTTTAGTAGCGAAGCTACTCTATAATTTGAAATGTCGGTCAGTATGTATGTATGTCTGTCTGAAGCGTTTTGTGGGAAACGTGATTTTCTCAGGTCCTATAAAAGATAGAAGGCGGAAACTTCTTGTCAACATTCCCATCAATATGGAGTATACTCAAGTATACAACATCAATAGCAGTCGGTATGTTGATTTTTTAAGGTTTTGTGATTTTGAGTTTTTGCATATTTATTTTCATATATCTCATTTTCTTTTCTTTATTATGCTAACAGCTTATATGCTTTATAACTCACTTTGTCCGTTTGTATATTTCATAATAGATTTTGTGCTTCGCTACTTTGGATGTTGTAATCCTTGTTGTGTTAGACCGTCTGAGGGTAAATATGTGATTAAAAGTAAAGCATACATTTAGGGTAATAGATGCTGGTTAATTTGGGGATGATACAATTGTCATATCGATTTCAAAATGAAACAGTTAGTAAGTAACATTCTTCAAACCTTTAATTCGTGAAAGGAGTAAGTTTCAATATCCGGGTTTGGGAGGGGGAGAGATGTAATATTGGTTTAACATATATAGACCTATCCCTTCATCCCTAATTATTACAGATGTATGCAAGAGGAAATATTTGGTCCTGTTGTTTGTGTCACCAGCTTTACAACTGAGCAACAAGTCATTCAAAGAGTTAATAATACCAGGTAGCTTATTTGCAGTTTTTTCCAGGGCAGATTTAAGGCTATTTTTCAAAATCACAATTATTTTGCACTTTACCTCAAACCCTTCTAGGACAATAATTGCAGTTCTCCAACTCTTCGGGGCTACCAAGAACCCAATATAACCTAACCTCACTGGAACTGAAATAAGAAAGAAACAAAGGAAAGGAAGGAGAGGGGGTGGGGTGGGGGTTCTGTGCTCGAATAGGGGAAACCGCCAATTTCTTTCAATGCTGAGAATATCTATGCTAAGGGGCTTAGGCAACAGTTGCATAAAAACCTTATCAACTCGAAGCCTAAGCCATCCTCAGCAACAGCCCTGCGGCTTACAGGAGAAGTAGCCGCAACCACACTCAGCCGCGAGGCTAACTGTGGCTGAATTAAAATTTTGTAGTTCAGGCTTTTGGTGGCTGAGGCTTCGAGTGGCTTACGTTTTCTTTTAGCCGCGCGGCTTATTGGGTGGGTGAGAAAGCCGCGCGGCTGATTTTGAGGTTTTTCTAAGCCGCACAGCAGATGGTGGCTGCGGCTGTAGAGCCCTGGCAAAAATCATCATAAACATACTGTACCAAGTTTAGTTCTTACAGGGAGGGAGGGGACGTAAATGACACAGGTACCCAAAGTTTTATAAGCAAACTAGCTCATTCGTTGGCTTAAATAAATGGGTATATAATTTTATCAATTCTTGATTGTTTAGTCAAAACTAGCAGTGTTCTAACTTAAAAACTTTTAACCAAAATTTTTTTTTGCAATAGGGGTATTTTGTTCATCATCAGTGACATAATCTAGATTAATTTATTGTTCATTATCTTATCCATTACGATCCCTGATATTTTATTAATGTATAGATATGGTTTGTGTGCCAGTGTATGGTCAGAGAATGTAGGCAGAATCCACAGGATGGGACTCAAACTCGAGGTTGGCACTGTCTGGGCAAACTGTTGGCTCAAACGTTGTCTCGACATGCCATTTGGTGGATGTAAGGTATGCCATTATTGGAAATACTGAAATATTAAAGAAGTTAAAAAGTGTACCTAAAGCTGCTGTTATGTCAGGCTTGTGATATTACTAGTAAGAGTAGGGGGAATGCCTTGGTACATAAACAGGCACAACTCATTACCATGCACAGTCAGGAATTTTATACAAAGGTCGTGCAATCAAAGGGTTGGTTGTCTGTAGATTCTTTACATATTCAGCGTAGCAATAGCATTTTGGATAAAACAATAGAGGGTTCCTATTCCATGAAAAAAAATATTTTCTAGAAGAATATGAAGGATTGCCTTAACTTCAACTTAACAATTTGATATATTAACCAGAGTAGCAATTATATCTATTATTGATGGATATCGTACTTGGATGGTAGGCTTTTTGTTTCTTTTTGTGTTCACTAGCGGTTTCGCCCCTAGCCTCTAGGGGCTTTGCCCCAAGAGGTGATACAAATTTTTTTATGGCGAAATACGTAAAAGGACCAAGGAAATCTACAAAAAAAAAATGGGGGGGGGGATTTTTTGTTTTTTGGGGGGATTGGGGGTGTCCCACCCCCCAAGAAAATAGCCTTAAACCACCACAGGACCAGTAGGTATATTCCCTGAAGAGTAGAATCCGATCGGTTCAGTGGTTACCGAGATCTTAAGGGACGGACGGACGGACAGACAGACGGACAGACATCGTTCTACTTTGTATTATAGATACGAGTTTCGCATTTATGTTCACATAAACTATTGATTTTTTCCAATGGAAAAAAATATAAGCGGAAGGGAGATATGAGACAATGTGTGTAAATACTAAATACATGATTAAATGAAACCTCATAGCTAATACCCCTAATCCAATTTTTCTCTTTTTCCAGAATTTCCGTGTATTTTTCCTACATTAGTACATTTGAGATACATATTTACAGTAGCGTGCACGGCTACTCTATGATCAAATTTTTCCATACGTCTATCTGTCAGAAACGGGATGGAGTTTATGTGAATTTATTAGTTACAATTTAAGAAATACAGCTTTTTTGGAAAATTCCCCAAAAAATAATTTAATTAGCCCGTCTATCTGTTGATCATTTTATAAAAGCCATATTATTTATTTTTATGAATGTTTCGCGGTTTTCTATTCTTCTTTATTTCCTTTTCACCCCTTTCTTTTTATGACCACTGAAAACTTGCTCTTTAATTCACTTCGTTCGATCGTCATTCATGATTATTTTTTTGTGCTTCTCTACTTCTTGATGTTGTTATTCTTGTTAATGGAATAATATAATATATTATAATGTCAAATATCGATTGCAAAGGTTTGAAGATAATTATTCCCAGTATGGTTTCAAATCCGATAAATTTCCGCTAAATTAAAATCGGTTCTTATACATATACTGAACCATGTGTATCGTACTTCAAATAATCCTATAATTTTTCATTTTATTATTCGCAGAAACATGTCTATAATACGATGTAATGATAGGTTTTTTATCGCATTGTATTATTTACAGCTTCCCGCGGATAGTAAAGTGACAAATTGCAAGATAAATCATGGTTTTGTTGGCCCCGAGGGTCAAAGGCCTGGGTCTACAAAACTGGTATGTAGAAATTATATTTTTATTTTTATTATTTTTTAATAATTCTCTGCAATACGATACGATACAGGATTTTTTCAGTTTGGTTCAGAACCAGTTCTAATTCAGTGGAAATTATCGGTTTTGAATCCATACTGGAAATAAGCATTCATGTTTGTCTAGGATTCTGGAACAGGACGAGAAGGAACACGACACTCACTGGAGGCATTCACTGAAGAAAAAACAGTCTGTGTGCAAATATTTTAATTTTAATCAGAAAATTCAAGGATAGGACAATAGACTCTTAATCAACTCCACCATAACTCATTTTATGAATGTGTTCAATTTTGCTTTTAGAAAATTATAATTATCAGAAGAAGAAAGAATTGAAAGTATTCAGCTCCATTGTCCTTTCCATCCCTATTAAACATTTCAACATACATAATCTAATGAAGACAATCAGCCTATTGCTCTAAAATGACCAATTTATTTATACAACTTTATAAACAAAAAACAATTTAATTAAAAAACGACATTTTAATTTTGCATTTATTAACACTAATCAACATTCATGAAAATTTACAACAGTTAGGGAGTTGAATCCATTTTTATAGAAGCAGAAATATAATCTATGATTATGGTTTGGACCCTCTAAAACTGTAATCTACCCTTCCACTTTCCCCTCTCTTGGTGAAGATATCTTCAACGCCGATACGATTTTTGAAATATAATCTTAAATTTCAAAAATCGTATCGGCGTTGAAGATATCTTCACCAAGAGAGGGGAAAGTGGAATCTTACATTTAAAAAATCGTATCGGCGTTGAAGATATCTTCACCAAGAGAGGGGAAAGTGGAAAGGTAGATTACAGTTTTAGAGGGTCCAAACCATAATCATAGATTATATTTCTGCTTCTATAAAAATGGATTCAACTCCCTAACTTTACAACATCAAAATTCTATCATTTAATTAGTTTTCATTAAACAATAAACAAATACAATTATATACAGTAATAGCGCAACAATTACAAGCTAAAATAAAACAGAAATAAATGACTGGGATCTAAAGTATCGATAAATGTATGTACATCCTCACCTTAATTATTAACACAAAATTTCCCCGTCTGTAGATTACTATTAGTGGTGAAACGTTTGAACACTCAACGAAATTAACCAACCAATTAAAATTGAATAAAAGTCCACAAGGTTCATAACCCAATGAGTAAAAAAGCTTTTTTTACAAGACTAGTGTAATAAACAGCCCAATGTCCCCTCCATCCCCGAATAAAAGGTATGGTTACTGTTAGGGTTATATTATCGAATACATTATTAAATAACATTTTTCTAAAAAAAATCTATAAGTAAAGAAACAAAAAATATTTTACCTTTTATTGAACGTTGTCAGACCAACGGGCTGCCTCTAGTAATGTTTATTTTACTGTACTTTGGTTTAATTATAGGAGTATTTGCGCTACTAAAGAAAACATTGTACATCACATCATTAAAAAATGTTTTCCTTATTAAATAAAATATATAAAATTCGTTCTTTTATTATGTTAATTAAGTACATCATTGTACATCAAAAAATTAAAACATGTTTTCCTTATCAAATAAAATATATAAAATTTGTTCTTTTGTTATGTTTATTAAGTACATCATTGTACATCACATCATTAAAATCATTTTTTCCTTATTAAATAAAATTTTTAAAATTTGTTCTTTTGTTATGTTTATTAAGTACATCAAAGCAAAGCCACTCTTTAACTATTGTAAAAATTATCTAAACTTTGTCATTTTTAGATTATGACTTTTGAAATTTACCTATGTCCTAAAAAAATTCCAGGGCCTATGAGAAGCTATCCTGTAAAGGAATCAGGGTTGGCAGGAAAAGTCCAGGGCAGTTAAAACCACATGATTTTTTCTTATTTTTTAACCACCAACAAAAATCCATAACAAAAGTCCACCTTAAAAAATGCTGTTTTCACCTCCAAAAAGGTCCTAAATTACTACTTTTTCTTAAGAAACTTCTTATTTTTTCTTAAAATGCCTGTACACACAATTTACAAAAAAAAACTTATTTTAAGAAAGCAACAATTTTATTTGAAAAATTTATTTTGGCATGAAAGAGGCAATAGTGAGCTGAGAGGATTTCTTGGTAGTACAGATACTCTACAATTCTCTTGAATGAATGAATGTTAGTAAAAAAAAATTAGGCTTGCCTCTTAAATTATAGAATTAACAGATAGAAATTTTTTGATTAAATATGCTACAAAAATTTATCTATGAAACATAGAATAAGAATTCAGAAACTAACAAATACTTTTAGCTTAAATTAAAACAGTGATCTTTTCACTCCCTTAATAATTCAACATTAATGTCGATGAGTTAATTTTATAATTTAAAAGGCAATTCTAAATTTCATACTAACGTTTATTCATTCAAGAGAATTGTAGAGTATCTGTACTACCAAGAAGTCCTCTCAGCTCACTATTGCCTCTCTCATACCTAAATAAAAAAGATAGGGTTAACATTTACGGAGATTAGTTTTTAAAAAATTACCTTTCCGAAATTTTGGACTTTTCGCAGTTTTAAACCAATAAAGTCCGGACTTTCTACAAAAATCCCGATTTTTGCCAACCCTGAAAGGAAAGCCATATCGGTTCAGAGGTTAGTGATATCCTTCGGTACAAACAGACAGACAAACAGACAAACGTCATGTAATTTTATCATAAGGCTTATCATAATAATTTTTTTGTAAGGGAGGGGTAAGGTAGATGTCGCAGCCATCTGCTAAATATCCTAAAATATCTAATAGTTGAATAGAATTATGTAAAACTACTTTAAAAATATCATTTTTGCCTTTTACGAGATCATAGCTGACATACATTTATACAGATCAGATATTCTGTTGCTTTAGAATGAATGATGGTACCACACTTGATGAAAATAGGACTTTACTAACAGTTTGATTTTAATTAAAACACCATGTTTAGATTCATGGATTATTATAAAACTAAAGGGCCTTAAGAGATAGGACAATGCACGATTAATTGATGTTCTGCCCCAATGATAATATACAAAATTACCCCTAGTGTATATTACTAATATTGTTTGGAAAGTTTGAACACTGCTAGTAAATAAACCAACCAAACAAGATTTATTAAAACTAACATAGTACCCATTGATTTTAAGCCCAAGTAACAAACTGAATAGTATTCGTTTTCATTTCTACTGTTTACTGTTATTTTTAATTTTATATTTGTAGCTGCGCTATCAAAGGACATAATAATCTCTGTTTAATGCTATATCAATAAAAATAGTTTTGATCTTTATTTAATATTTTCCTTATTAACAAGGATGACAACATCCATAAAGTCGATCCTAACTTTTAAGCTGAAAGACAGACAAACGAACATTAACAAAGAAATTTTATGCCATAAAACATATTGTTTATTTGAAAGTCAAAAATTATGTTTAGAATGTTAAAATGAACATACGAACTTTCTGTTATTGATTTTACAGTTGCTACACTTTCTAAATTGTTCCTTACTACTACAGGATAGTAACCACCATGTTTAAAACCGATAGTACAATTCTAACACATGATATACATCCCGAATAATGAAAAACAAATTTGGACACTACTAGTACGGAACCAACGAAACAAAATTCAATTACCCAAAGTTTTCGAGCCAACTAATAAGATAATGCGGTTTTAAAACTTTGGGCACCAGTGTAATTTACAATCTAGTGCCCCCCTCCCTCGCTGTTTTTTGGCACTTTAGTTAATACATGAAGTACCATTTTATTTTGTCTGGTCTATTTAGAGTTTTTAAATCTAATATATCAAAATTGTTTTTTCCTTTCATAAAAAGAAATCAATATCTTTTATTATCAGATTTAATACAATAGAAAATATAAATTATAAAAATGTACTATAGTCTATAACATTAAATTGAACAATTACGTTTTATTATTATACTTTTATTTCATAAAAAAATATCTATAATACAAAGTAGAACGATGCGCTGTCTGTCCGTCCGTCAGTTCGTCTGTCCTCCTGTCTGAAACCTAAGATCTAAAATTAAACATTTTGTTGTAAAAGAAAACAACCATGAAGACGAAGAAAGTCGCTCAAAAATCAGCATGTGACGTCATAAAAATGAGGGATTATCTATATCTTTTTTAGTGGTTTTCTTTCCCACTCCTCTCCTCATCCCTCATTTTCAAGACGTCAGAATTTTTTTGAGCGAATTTCTTCGTCTTCAACAACAATGGCTTATAATGTAGTTGAACTATTTTTTCTTATTCCTTATTGCAATGACCCTTGTGGCTGGTCGCAACACCACTAGTCCTATTATACAAAAAGACCAAATTGGTTATACTTTTCTGGGAAGCTTCTAAAATATCTAGGGTTGGTTTCATATTATTTTCCTAACATTTCCTAGGAGCTAGGGGCAAAGCATCTAGTGTCCTAAATACCATAGTATTCAAAAAAATGAATGAGTAGAATATTAATGTATAAGTCTAAACAAAATTGTAAGTAAATTTGTTGCAACACTTCTTAAATACAGGATACTGTCATAATGGCATACTTACATACTTACTTGATTATAAAAAAACCCGCATGTTTTAAATGGACATACGGACTTCCTAATATTGATTGAGTTATTAAGCTTCCGAAATTTTACCTAATTGTTATAGGAATCAACAATTTTAAACCGTCATTACTACTCTAACCTGTTTAATTTAACGGACCGATCCTAATTATAGAAAAGACTACATAACATAACAATTTCAAAATAAGTATTTTTGAATGTATAAATCATTACCTAAAGTTGTATTATTGTATTGATTTTTGCTTTCAGATGCTCTACTTCTAATAACAAACAAATCTTCATAAGTTCTACCACCTACTAAAATTTGTTTACCATGGTTTTAAGCTATGTCCCTTCAAAATGTCAGAAATTAAATTTTACAGTTTTAGATTTATAATCATTTTGATATTGCTTCACTTGGTAAGAACATATTTGTTCTGTTGTTTTGAGTTTTTAAGAATTTCAGTAATTTAACCTAACCTGACCTATCTAGTTTTAAAAATGCTTGATATGTATCCTTAATTTTGCACACAACTTGTTGAATTTTACTTTTTAATAGCAAATCTTTTCTACAATAGTCCATTTCAAGCAAGGTTATATATTTGGATAATGATCCTATTAAAATAATTTTAGAAGATCCTAAGACACTAGCCTCCCAACAATTCCAGACAACCAACCTTTTGATTGCAAGACCTTTGTCTGTAAGTCCTGCCTGTTATGGGCCAAGCAATCTCCCCTAATCTAAATGTCGCGAATCTGTCATCAGTAAGTACAATTTGTAAAGTAAACTGATTAATATCCGCTGGATTAGAACAGGTTCTCGTCCATACTGAAAAATAATGTATATAATAGCAATGCAGACAATTTTCTACCAATAATAAAGCAAAAAACATAAAATGAATAGCAGTTTTGTTAGACCGGGCCTTCGTCTCCTCGGGATTACTAATACAATTTTTCTTTTTAACACCCGCGGAAAGCTGTCTATAAAACGATGCGATTAATAACTATTCTAATATCATAACAGGTGTCACTTCATATTTGTTTTTAATCAATTATCCGAGTGTCTAATCGATGTATTAAGCCTAACTGGTCGTTTCCCTAAAAGTGCTAAGTCGCACAAAGAAAACCCTGCCCTCTTCCACCTTATTAAAAAAATAAAAATAAGGGGTGTTATTTTTTTTGTTTTTTGCTTTAAAAGTTTAGGTTAGGTTAGGTTAGGTTAGATTATTATAGGTATAGAGTAGCCCTTCAGGGTGGGGACACCAAAGGTATAGGCCCGGCTGGGATATTGAATCCCCGCAGGGGTTAGGTATAATATATAAAACTACTTCTCCCTATGTTCGCCTAGCACTTTTAATGAAAGCACACTTCTCTTTTATAAATTTTCATCCTTGTTACGCATCAAGGACATGGATGATAATATATTATGAATATCAACAATAGCTACAATATCTAAAATACTTCAGATATGTTTGGTAAATATTAGTCTTCAATATAGTTTAGGGTCTGTCAGTCTGTCGGGCGTATTTATGCCCAAACACTAATAAATATTTATTAATTACATATCACCAGGGAGAGTGTTCAAACGTTCCAACCATTAATGGTAATCTACGGAAGGAGATATTTTGTGTATTATCATTAGGAATGTGCATCAATTATTGGCCATTGTCTTATCCCTTAAGATCCCGGACATATCACTGTCTCTGTCTTACTTAAAAAATAAGTACGTACATTTACTTTTCATTTGAGTGTAAAAAATATTCATTTTAATTAAGCTGTCGCATTCTTGTACTTATCACAGCTTGGACAAATCTTGATTTGCCAGGGATAAGACAGTGGAGGATAAATTGATGCACTACCCAATAATAATATACAAAATCATCCCAAAATTACATAAGTTAAAATTATTGGTTTAAAAGTTTGGACACTACCAGTTTGGATGGAACAAGAACTTCCCAAAATTTATTACCCCTAAAGTTTAAAAATTTAAATTAGGAGGGGAGGGAGTAATTACCCACAAAGATTCATGAAACAATTATAGTAATATTTATTGTAAACCTATACAAAATATAGGAAGGGTTGCATGGACATCAGTGAAAAGGGAATAAGATTCTGACATTCTAACAATTCTAAAGAAAAATTTCCCCACAACCCCCTTCCCTTTTTCTTCCCTTCTTATCTACTCCCCTTTAGTTACAGGAAAAAACAATTTATACGCTAATTTACCCCAACAAAATATTAAATTTTGCGGCAATTCAAATTGGAATTAATTGGCTGAATAGCAGCCCTTGCATGGACATATTGATACCTTTAATCATAAGACGGGTACATAAAAAAACTCAGGATCAGGGAAATGACAATGGACGAACACAGTAATAGTGTCTGGCTGATTATGACGTAACAATAAAAATTAGCCAATGAGAGGCCGCTATTGACCAATGGTAAAATTTATAGTGGCCTCTCATTGGCAAATTTTTTTTGTTTCGTCATAATCAGTCAGACACTATTACTGTGTTCCAATGGACGATAGATTGACCAAATGGTGATAAACTATAAAAATCTTTCTGTAGACTAAATTCATGGTTGAAAAGTTAGAACACAACAAGTTTGAAAATCTAATAAAATTACCCTAAGTGAATTTGCTATGAAACTTTGGGTACCAGCATAATTTACTATCCAAAAATACTTGAATTTAAGCTATCTAAAATTGAGATGGGTTCATCAAAGAAAATAATCAAATGATCGGTCAGTAGCGCCGCAAAAAATATTTTTGAAAAAGTTCAAAAATCTTCCCAAATTTGTGAACAATTTTCTATTGTATATATCTCTTTACTCTCGTAAATTCTAGAGGAATAATAATTATTTGTTATTCTTAATAATGTTATTTCTTACTTAGTTATTCTTGTTATGTTACCAAGAAAAGTTTCATTTTGTAACATTTATCTCTCAGTGTTTGTTAGTCAATTATAGTGTTCGATTTGTTTGTTTTTGTCAGGTTTTATGCCATTTCAGTCATTACCTTCCCGTGAATGCAGAAAAACATTTAATTTATTTAATCCCCTTATAACGAAAATGAACCACAAATATTTGATGTTTATTTTTAATTTGGTTAGGTTCAGTAAGGATTAGAAGAGCCCCACATGAATAATAACCTGCAGAGCCCCGCAGTGTGAGGGTATTACCATATTTTCTACATTAAAGAAAACTAAACCAGAAATATTCTTTTTTTAATCAAAAGAATGAAACCTACAAATCCTTTTCACTTTAATAAGTGGAGATAAAATTAGATTTTATAACAGGTATTGGACAATAGGCGTTCAATAATATTATAAGTAATGTTATAAGAGGGAGGATTTATTGTTACTTGGATCTTAAACCAGATTATCATATACTCAAATAAAGTGAAAATTGAAGCGGGCTAAAATAACGATCTCCCCCCTCCCCCCTTCATACCTCATCCCCTACCCTCCTGCTGTATGAACAAACTGATCAATAAATGTCAGGGGAAATTGCACCCAATAATGACGACAACTTTTTTCCTGATATTAAAGGCAGAGAAAAAGTTCAATTTTAAACTAAATGAAATGTATAAAAAAGACTCCAGGATTTAATTAAAGAAACAAGAACGCAATCGGTCATACCACTTTTGGGAAAATGTAAAACAACATGCATAAATGAAGATTGGGTAAATCTGTAAACCAAAGTCAAAGGATGTAATTATGTCTGTCTGTCTGCCCGCTATGATCTTGTAAATAGAACGACAAATTGTTTTATAATTTTCAGGGAAGATTTGGAACGACACCAAACTAAGATATTGCCCAAGAAAAAGTTTCCCCAAAAAGATGTTATATTATGACCTAAATAGATAGAACAGCAGGAAACGGGACATAAAATTGGATACAAGTTTTGTAGAACAAGCTATGTTTGTTTAAAAGTATTAGTGTAATTAAATCCGGCTGAAGAAAGAAAACCTTCAAAAATTCCTTTTCTATATAAAATTAAATTTTATTTTTAGTCTTCTTTTATTCCACGTAAAAAAATTCGTCTGACATATCCTGTAAAAACTGATATCATTTGTTGACAATCAATTTATGCTCAACTACAACTATGTTGGTTAAAAAAGTACTCGTTGCTGATACATTATTCAATACCTGTTGCATCGCCTCTAGTATCTAGGGGAGTGTGTGTGGGGGTGGGCCTAAAACCACCCCAATATGATAAACTCCCCTGAAAAGTACAACCAGTTCGAACTAGTGTTATCCAAGATCTTTAGCTGTAGACAAAAAAACCATATTAGTAATGTATACAGTACATACGTGGATATATTGACAGGGAAAATTTGTCGTTAATTCAGCTATATTGGTCAGTTCGTTCATCTAGTTAGGGAGGGCATGGTAAATGAGATGGAAGGGCGGTATTGTCATTTTAGCCAGATGCGGATATCACTGTATCAAAGTACATGCAAATCTGTTGCAACATCAAAGAAATATCATATCGTTTTACTACAATATATTTTAGGATGGTTAGGAGTTATTAATATCAACTATTACCCTGCTTCAATATGGTCCTACCCCAAACGTAGGAGTCCCAAACGTCGGAGTGGACAAACGCAGGAGTCCCAAACGCAGAAGTCCCAAACGTCGGAGTGGACAAACGTAGGAGTGGGACAAACGTCGGAGGGGACAAACGTCGGAGTGGACATTGCTTAAGTAATACCTAGGAGTGTCCGCTGTTTTAATAATATGACAATTTTAAATTTTTTTTACCCCTGTCTACAAAATAATGAATATGGCCGCAGCGCTCGGCCCCCTGGCCTATAACCTAACCTAAACTTTAGGACTTCTGTGTTTGTCCACTTCGACGTTTGTCCAAAAATCCTGCGTTTGTCCACTCCGACGTTTGTACCACTCCTGCGTTTGTCCCACTCCGACGTTTGTGACTCCTGCGTTTGTCCATTCTTATGTTTCCCACTCCTACGTTTGGCGTGTACCTTCAATATGTGTCTATACCGACGCTATTCTCGTAATGCTGTCATATTATTAGTCTTATGTTGATATAATATCAGCACAAAGATTTACAGGGACAAAGCAATCAACTCGTACTATATAAAAGTACTTGTTAGATTAATGAAATTCACCAAAATAAGAATTAATTAAAGGAAAAAATCCAAATCACTCAAATGAAGTGAATAAAAAATTGCACAAACAAATTTAATTTAAAAATGTTCTTATGCGATTGAGGGATGTTGCTGCAAAGGGCAGAATTTTACACTAATGAATATGATTTAGGATTTATAGAAAGAAAAAAAACCTAAGGTTTATAGCAGAAAATTTAACTTTGGACATTTTTGCAATAAATTTGATCCGTTTTTTCTTTTGTTGTTATTGTTGCTAATTAAACATTTTTTTGTGTGCATCAATTTAATTCGGACAATAAATAAACATTTTTAATTGGATTATTCTGGATCAAATTTTTAAAAGTTTTTCTTTAATGAGAGTCGGTCCGTACTCTGTTTGTAACGGTTAGCCCTATTCGTTCATTTAGGCAAGTTATAATTGTCCTATTGCTGCCAAAACAATGCATGATGATTCCTGTTGAGTACGTGCAAACTCTAAAATCGTTGCCTGAAAGTCCGAACGCCCCATTAAAACATTCTGATCTTTAACTTTTTAATTGTTTTCTATGATATAATTATTCTATTCTTATGATTTTTAGTATAGTGATTCCTAGAACAACAAGGTACAATATGGTAAGAAAAAGGGAGGTAAGTTGTACGAAACTTCCGTAAAGGTGGAGATGCGATCCTCAATTTTCAAATTCTTTGAACGTACATATGAGACTTTTACAGAAATGCTTCGCATCCACAACTATCTATCTATGCTTGATATAAAATCAACACTATATAGATCATATTATGAACCTTTGATTGACACGTGCCCTGCAATTAACTAGTAGCACTCAGGGGCAAGACACAATTACTTTAGCTAGGCCCAAGGCATTATTTGTATCAATTTATGCATTCATAGGCCTGTTTCTACCTATATGACACCACATATGGGTAACGAAAGCCTATTCATGGTAATCTGTATGTGATTTGCTAATAGTATATGTTTATTAAAGATATTATGTTTATAGTTAATGTAATCATATAAACAACCAGTACATATATGTATGCCTACAACTATGCCTGATTTACGTCACATATTAACACACAGATATTTAATTGCACAGACAAACACTAAAATCCTGGTCCAGAGCTAATGTTATAGCATGTACCTCTTGAATTTATTCAGTTATTTACTAACTCTCCTACCATCAACTTCTCTTTCTGGCTTTAAAAAGGTAATGACTTAGTTGTTTGGCATGCATTGTAGTTTAAATTTAGGCCCCTTAGTACTTAGCATGAATTGAGCTCAGGCCTTATGTTAGAACTCTAACACTTAGCACAATTCACTGCTTGGGACTTAGGGCACATTTCTGTCCTACTCTACTTATAATTTTAACACTTATCCTGTAAATATTTCCATACTTAACTTATGCACTTGTGATATAAATACACTTTATAAAAACATTTTCCTTCCTTAATACTTAATATACTTATATGATTCTAATCGAATATCAAAACCAACCATTTATTCTTAGGTTAAAGCAACATAATACTTCGCGTGGGTCTTTTGTTGAGCTTCCACCAGCTCAACCAAATTCGTATTATACTTGTGGGAATAGAGGGTTAAGCATTCTAAATAAGCGAACCGACGATGAGAATGTCTATGTGTATTGCATTAAAATTAGGTTTTAGTAGTACTCATAGAAGAGCGGTCTCCATACCTAAATATGGACAAACGCCCCATTCGCACACACAATGGTGCAACTTACCGGTTGTATCTTGGAAAAATTTTACTTCATAAATTTTTTTTCTTTTTTTCCTTACCGTACCCGAACCGCCTAAGGCAGGTATTTTTACCAAAATCGAATAATTGTAGCTATGGCAAAATCGGATTTACCAAAATCTGTGATACTATTTGAGAGCAAGGTTAGGACTATGAGGCGTTTGAAGAGATAGGGACTGAAAGGCACGACACAAATGCAATTGAGAGCCTCGTGTACGAGCAGTTGCACTAGCTGACACTCTAGAGGCCCTAGAGAATGCTAGCATATTTGTGGCCATTGGTCGCCGCCCTATAAGGACACTCGCACTGGTTGACACTCTAGAGGCCCTAGAGAATACCAGCACACCGGCACCTCCATGTCCGCCTCTCTTTAGTAAAACACTTGGGTTGGAATAATCTATGATTGAGCTATGTGCAAAATTTTGATTTCTGGACTTAGTCAGAATTTTGAAATTTAGGAGTTGTGCTAGGTGGCGGAGTATATATATAAATCTTCGGACTTAGTATGATTTTTACTTATTCGAAAATTCTCTAAGTGTTGAAATACTTGAATCTTTGATACTTAAGCCAGAACTTATTAAGAATCAAGCATGGAGTAACTTTTCATTTATAAGCTATCAAAATACTATTTGTAAAGGACCATTTTGAACTGCCTTATTAAATGAAAACTTAGGAGCAAATCCTATAGAACACGGGAAACGCTGTTAGTTGGGATACATATTGTCTTTGGAGCCATGTTTCTGAAACAATATGCCGAAAGCAGTTAGTACTCTTGAGTCGTAGTAAAGGGCCAAAAGATTATTACAAACTTGTAGCATTTATACACAAGTTAAACTGTACTAATACTTTGGTGCCGTTAGAACCGATTTTCTGAGATTTGCACTTACTTATACATGCCTAGGACTTATATTCTTAATGCAATTCTGATTTATACGCGGATGTATCAAAATAAAACTATTGCCCCTAAAATTTTGAGTTAAACAAAATATTTCAAAGTCTCAAAGATATTCTCAACATCGATCGGTTGGAATGATATAAGTGTAGACAAATTGCTGTATGTAATCAGAGAAATAATTCCTGAGACTCTGAACAAAATATTCCACTTTTGGACTTAGCACCGTTTCTATTTCTTTTGTTACAGAGAGAATCTCGAATTTCTGGACTTATAGTAATTTTTATGAAATTGTGAATTTGGTTGGAAATTTACAAAAAAATTTCGGACTTGTAATAATTACGATTTTTCCAACTAGATTAACAAATTTCATTTTCCACACTTAAAAGAAAATTTTGTCTTAGAGTATTTTTTGTCTTAGCCAAAATATTCCAATTATGGACTTAGAGAGATTCTACTTCTTTTGGTGAAGGATAATTCTAACACTCTAATACTTTATAATTTTAAAATCCTTAACTTAGCGAGATTTGCATTTAGTCAAAATATTCCAATAGTGGACTTAGAGTGATTCTACTTCTTTTGACTTATAGGCAATCTCTAAAGTAGCTTTGTGAATGAACTGTTAGGAAATTTCATCTTGGACAAAATATTCCACGTCTGGACTTAGAGTAATTCTATTTCTTTTGTCTCAAGAAAATTTCACTATTTTTGTACTTAGCATAATTTCATTGAAAGATTTTTGGACTTAGTCAAAATTCACTAGTTTTGTACTTGGTATAATTTCAAAAAAAAAATCTTTTGACTTAGTCAAAATTTGCTAACTTTTTGTACTTAAGATAATTTTTGATTTTTTCCTGGGCCAAAATTTATTGATTTTGTACTTAGAATATTTTCATTAGAAACTTTTTGGACTTAGTCAAAATTTTCCAACTTTGGACTTAGAGTGATTCTATTTTATTTTGACTTAGAAAGTTTTTAATTCAATCTTAACTTAGAAAAATCTTTTGTTTGTATGTTCCTTACAAACACATACATAGATACAATAAACAGTTCACTCAACAATAAGTAGGACATGAAAACTAAATTTTTACTTGCTTTGCTAATGCTAAAATTTCTATTTCATGTGCCGCCAGAATTCAACAGACAACTTGAGAAGAGTTATAAACCATCAATCATTAGTGATAGTGAATATTAGTGATTTAAAAGTATAGTCAACAACCTAAGCCCTATATGTAATTTAAAAGCACACTTATAAGAGACAAAGTTCTAGTAACCAAACGCAGCAAAAGGTTGCAGCAGCCTATCTTGGGAGTCTTGGGACGTCTCTAAAAGAAGTAGCAAGTAATATTGGAAGTACTCTACTGTCTTTATAAAACATCCGGATTAAAACAAAGAAAGAATATTTTCTTTTATACCATTGAGAAAATTTAATTTTACTTAGGATTATTAGTATAAAATCTATAACCAAGTAAAATAAAGTGTGTACATATAGTTCATAGTCTTTATAATCTAAAATTGTTACCTTTTTAGAAAAAAAAGTGCACTAATTCAGCTAATTTGATTTTCAATAATATTTGACCAAGCAATAACACCAACCTTGTAGTCTACTTTAAAGAGTTTGATTGACAACTTCCAGCGTATAGATTGATCACCTTGCGTAGGATATCACACTTCAGTAAGACACATAGAATATTGTGTTCTCACTAATTAAGTAGAGCACATCCGGTCTATAATAACCTTGAAAACAGACTGATTATATTCATATATATAGGATAATCTAAATTGAGTCTCAATAATATAGTTATAAGGATTGAAATCACAAGTGAAGCCCCGTAATAATTCGCGAATAATACTTAGTAGGATTGGTAGGCATACCCTAATACAACTATAAGTATTGGGTGCGAGATCTTTGATATTCAGGCAAAACAGTTGCAATACTATTAGAATATAGACGATCCTTTGGGAGTGAACCTTAGTAAGTTATATTCATAAAGCCTTACAGGAATAAGCAGATTGTAAGCTACATATCCTTAGAGTGAAGTAAGAATTCAACAAGGATTATAAATTGCTGTTTTTCTCAACAATAACATTTGCTAGGAAAAGTCGACGCCTAAGCAAATAACAGTTAATTTGTGATAGTATATTAGCATACCCAAATTAACTTCGCTGCAAACTTTAACATTCTATCTAACCTTATAGCTAATTTGTATAGCCAACTAACCCACATTAGCTTTGTAAGCAAATATAGAATAAATCTGAGTAAAAGTGTTTCTACAGTTGAGCTTAATTAAGGATAAGAGTGCATTAGCGCACACTCCAGAATAAGATTCCAAGCTCACACGCAAGCATTCACGACGTAGAAACAACTGTAGGTGAAGTAGACAATACATACTCATCTATATTTAACAATTTTAAAAGAAAAATTTGTTATTGTAAACAATTCCTGATTGTTTTAACGTTAAGCGCATTAGTCGGTTTCTTCTTGTACCTCTGCTATTTAAATCCTAAAATAGTACAACATCTCATAAGCTTCTTTAAAGAACTCATAGAAAGTTTAAAAGCTTTAAGCTAGCTGTAATGCCATTATTTAATAAAAGTAAGAAAGATGACAACGCTGAAAAGGCGAACACTCCACGTCGAGGACGCTCGACGACGCCTGGAAGAAGAACTCCGTCAGCTGATGCAGCTTCTGCAGGAGATGATACACGAAGGGAGGAACCAATGCCCAACCAGGAGGAACCAGAACAGAATGGTGAGAGAACCCAGACGCCAGAACCAGACAGGGAATCTGTAAGATCCATACCCATGCGAGAGGACTCACCAGACGCACTGATCAGAGACCGATATGTTAGAGCAACACTAGCAGATCCTCTGGGAAATTTCCTGTTCCCACAATTCCTGGATACAATAAGACTTTGTAACCCCAACCTACGTGTGGACTCAGAAATGATGAGGAACTTCTGTACCAACTACACACAGAGTATGAGGGAATACAAAGAGGAACAAAGACGTGAAGTTGAGTTAGAAGCCCAGCGTATTGTACAAGTGGAGAATGACAAACGCACTCAACGACACTTCAGTAACTTCACCAACCAAACTGGAATTAAACCACCAAGCAGCTATGCAAGTAAGAGCACCCTAAGCAACGATCAAAAGCTTAAGTTAGCCAATGGAACCTTCCCTCTCAAGCATTGCTTCAAAGGAGATGGTAAACCACCCTACATTACTGATTACCTATCAGAGATGAACACTGCTCAGGAGTTATGTAACCTCTCAAGATCAGAATTTGAAACCTTTATGCTTAGAACCACAACTGGCGAAGCATATACTACTATCCAGCAGAGTTTCAATCTTGGACTATCCATTGAAAGTGTCTACAATAGCTTACTGCTACAGTATGATATACTCATCAGCCCACAGGAAGCTCAAGCTAAGCTGATAGCCTTTAAGGGAACAAAAGCCATGTCATTCCCTAAGCTTGTCAGTACAATTCAGAATCTTGCCAGCAGAGCCGCTGTTCATTATACAGACAAGAAGGAAAGACAGAATGTATTCAACATAACTGCAGTGGAGGCACTTAAACGTAGCTTACCAACAAATAGCCGCAATATAGCATCTGAAAACCATCACAATCTCACACATGATCTTGGAAGATCCCCTACATATCATGAGTTGACCGCTTCCATGTATCCTAGAACTGAAGACCTAGATCTGGACCTACAGCAGAATGGTGTATCAGCCAGTTACAATGGAGATTTATCGCTTCATAAAAAGACGAACAACACCAACTACTCACATGACAGGGATACAAGAATGAACAGAGACAAACAACCTGCTAAAGTTGCCGCTACGTCAAGCTATTATAAAAGGCCAACAGTTAGAGAAGTTACTGCTAAACCAGCTTATCCTAAAACCTACAACAGAGAAAACAGGGATAATAGAGATAGGCAACCACAAAAGAACACTAAACAAGATTATCATATCTCCTATGGTACATCCAATAAGCGCTACTGCGGTGCATGTGGTCAAAACTCCCACAAAATATCCGATGGATGCAGACTACTGTGTGATGACCAAGGACGACAATATCAAACAGCACTAACATCCGGATACTGCCCAAGCTGTCACAAGAAGTATGGCAAAGACCTATACCACGCGCAACACCTATGCCCTGGACGACCAGCAATGATGGAACTGTACCATAGTGGCAAAGTAAGACCTGGTGGTGTGTTTAGACAGGCATATGAAGAATGGGTTGAGGCCAAAGCCAATGGACAATCCAAGGAGCGTGGCAGAACAGGTAGAGTTAACGCTATCACCGTTCGAATGGATCCAAATGACCCCAAGATTTTAGCGGTCGATAGTTCTGCAGCTATCATGGATGAAAATAGGAAAATGTACCTGAACTGTTCTGGCTGTATGTCAAATGGAAACTACGATGTATACATGACAGCTTTGTTTGACTCAGCAGCAGACAGAAATATCATGTCAACCAGCTATTTTGGTATGTTATTTGGAGTACAACAAAATGAGGTTAAGAACCATCTGGAAAAGAGTGACATGGTTCTTGTCAGCTATTCTGGACACAAAATCCCAGTAGCTGGAGAGATAACTCTCATGATTCGTCTCACACAATTCTCAGGCATCTATAGACCAGTACCATTTATGATTGTACCTGAGGAACACAAGAATGTCACACCTATGATCATTGGAATGAACGGCATTAGGGATCTCCAATTAGGGTTGACTTTCGTTGCGGATAACCACCCGCCGGCACCATATCTATACTCTATGTTCCATCCTGGGAGAGTACTAGATAGCCTGTTCTGTTCTGATTATGAGTTACAACTCTGCACAGGGACAATAGACAAAATTGACCCTAATGAAACTCAGACTATAGAAATGAACATCAACCATTTCTTCAACTTAGCTCCCGGAACAAAAGTCATTCTCAGCGATGACCACATTGCAAATGATAGAAATGGAGGAATTAAAATTCAACCTGGACAAACGCAACTGACTGTCAACAACCGAGGACAACTTAGTGGAAGAGCAATGATAACAAATGTCACTGAACATGCAATCACTAACACTGTTATCACCGGATACTTGGAACCAAGCAACCAATTTGTAGTCAAGGAGATCACCACAGACTTTGACTTCACGCAATCATTCCTACACAATGTATCTGTGACAACTGAGCTAGATGAGATTGTACAAGCCCTGGAGCGACACGCAGAAAAAGATACGGCTCCAGCCATCAATCAGATCTCACTAGACACCAGAAACCATTCAGTTCAACTCTTATAGCTACCAAAATACAGCGCCATCAATCTGGTAGAACGATCTTTTCCTTTAGCTGATGGATATATACCGAATCCTACAGCTATAAACAATGACACTCCAGTACCAGGAGTAGCCTTATCTGACTACCGTTCTAATATTGATGAAATTCTAACTACACCAGATCCTGAAAAGAATAAACTCTTTGAGAATAGTGATGACGTTATTGAACTTGGCTTAAAACATATAGCTGAATCTGATAACCTCATGGACTATGTAACAGAACCTACTGGCTACAGTGTGCCTAAGGATCAGTTTGTTAAACCAGAGGATCTTGTGGTGCTGTCAGACTATCCACCAGAGGTAAGACATTATATAGAGGACATATTCCTAAAATCTTACCCTGATATCATATCTACACATTCTACTGACAGAGCTAACATGAGTAAATATCTAGGCAATTATACAATTAGACTAAAACCTGGTCAAACTTTACCCCAGCATAAGAAATTATATTATTTATCACCCGTAGAAAAAAATGCAAATGCAATCTATCTTAGAGTTTTTGTTAAAGAACGGCACCATTGAAAGAGCTAATTTGGATGGGGATTCCTATAACAACTATGCAAGCCCAGCATATCTGATTCCAAAGTCGGATCAGGGGAGCTGTCCTCGTTTAATTGTAAATTTTCAACAATTGAATCCATGTCTGCAATCTGAACCTGCACTGCTACCCACAGCAGAAAATTTGATTCAGTCTCTAAGGGACAAATTTGTGCACAGTAGTAGTGACATGGCTAACGCCTTTCATAGTATAACGCTAGAACCTTCTTGCAGAGACCTAACATTGTTTGCAACCCCCTTAGGAGCTTTTAGACATGCATCCTTACCAACCGGCATTAAGACTTCACCTGAAAGTCTATCACGCTTTATGGAAAAGATATTACACTGGGAATTGGTTTATGATGATAGTGGTAATGTTGTAATGGAAGGTGATTTAGCCAAGATGGTATACTCACCTATCCCAGAAGTCCAACACATTTACGATGATTTCATTGTCTCAACTGAACTAGCTAAAACTAGATCAGAATCATTGAATATACATTTTAAGATTTTGAAGAAAGTTATGGGGAGAATACACACGCATAAAGGAAAGATTAGTTTAAAGAAATCACAACTTTTTAAAAGTAGGGTAAATTTCTTTGGGTTCTTCATTTCACATAATTATTGCTGTGTAGATCAAAGGCGAGTACAAAAACTCCTAAATATTCCCATGCCTACTGATATTACTATAATGAGATCTTTTATGGGAGTACTACAAAGTATGCATAAACATTTAAGATTTGATATTATGGCTCCTACACATATTCTAACTTCACTTACTTCTACTAGAATAGGTAAAACTTTTGTCCCAACTCCAGAACAAAGACAAGCATTCGAAGACATTAAGAAAGCTTTAGCTTCAGGACCAATTTTTAGCAAATTAGTTAACTTATCTGCACCTAAGATTATCTTATCAGACGCAGCCGGCACCTCAACTGGCTCATATTCGGCAGTCTTAGCGCAAATAGTGACACCAGAATTACAGGCTAAAACCCTACCCCCTGGGCTAAATTTCGATGACCCTGTACACCATGTTATTTATGATAATAGGTTACCAATTTTACCTCTACCTTTGCAGAATGAAGGTGAAAACATTAAGGATTATGCGAAGCGTATGTCTGAAGATGGACCACCTGAGTTTGAATATTTGGCTAGTAAAACTTTGGGCTATCCTGAAGACACTGTACACAATAGTCTCGGGATATCTTTACAATTGCTTCTAGAACTAAATAAAGTTCAAACACCTTTGACCACTATCCTGCAAAGAGCATCAAAAATTATACGTTCTACGATGTTGAGACAAAAGTATATTCAATTTGTATTTAATAATGATAGGGATAAATTCTTAGAATTTATTCGCAAACTAGAGCATGGATATGTATATCTAGATCCGCAACAACTCATATTTGAAGCTCTTAGTGTAGCTATGTACCGTCCTGTGATAGTTATCACAAATATAGAGGGTGTCAAACCTGTCACTCAACACTGTTCAGACAAAACAAAACCCCCTTTTGTATTTTTACTATATGGACACAAAGAGCAACACATAGTAAGACCCGCAATGGTTTCATCAACCAATAGCTTTAATTTAAAATCTTTAGCGTCTATGTTTGAAATTATCGCATACACCTCAAAGAAAATTACCGTTGCTGAGTCAAGATTACATATCATAGACATTGAAATCCTAGGAATTATTTATGCAGCAAACTCGTTTAGAACTCTAATAGGTCCAAGCTGTGAATGTACTTTGTTAACAGACGCAAAGTGTGCTTATTATCTCTTTAATCCTAAAGCATTAACAGCCGTTAATAAATTGAAGAGATGGAATACCACTCTGTTGACTCTAATACCGAAGCTAACAATGTCTTTCTTAAGAGGAGAAGACAATTTGGCAGATTTCTTAACAAGGGCATATAAGGCTACTTTACCAAGCATTAAAAAGGTAGCCCTACCTAAGTTTGTTAAATCTGGGTTTGAAGATAAATTACCCCAATATAAAGTTTGGACTATTGAGGAATGGACACAGTTCATTATGGATAACCCCGACTATTTGGGTTATGATGAACAACCCCCACAGCCAAAGCAACAAAAACCCAAAATCACCATAAATTCACTTGCCGCAGAACATAGAGTTATAGGCAAAGTACTAAGACCTTTGGAAATCCTAAAAGAAAAGATTAGTATAGAAAATATAATTGCAAACCAAAAAGAGGAATACTCTGATATTTACACACGTTGTCTAACCTCTAAATCAAATACCTACACTTATAAAAGACAGAACTACGAACTTAAGGACACGATTTTGTTCACAAAAGTAAAAGGAGATTTAAAGGTTTATCTCCCAACCAAACTATTACCAGTATTAGTATGCTATACTCATCTTTTGTTAGTACATAGTGGAGAAATTAAAATGCTTTTGAATATGCAAAATTTCTTCCACCCTAACCTTAAGAAATATGTTAGAAATTACACTAGATCTTGTTTAAATTGTCAACTTCAAAATTCATCTACAAAACTAGAACAAGTAGGAACTTATAGTACAATTTCAAGACCTTTTGAATGTGTAAGTATTGACTATATACAATCCTTGCCACCATATCGTAGTTATAACCATATCCTCACTATAGTCTGCCAACTAACAGGAATGATTCTTGCATATCCCATGAAATCACTCACATCCCGTGAATTTATAAACAAATTCATGTTTTATTTCTATCCTAATTTCTCCCCCAGACAAATATTGTGCGACAATGCAAAATCATTCTTAGATAAGCAAAATTTAATATTCTTTGCTTCTATTGGCATCCGAGTTTTGTATTCTACTGCGTACTTTTCACCCTCTAAAGGATTGGTGGAAGCTAGCAACAAAGTAATAAAATGGCCAATCATTAAAATTTTGGCGCAAGACTCAAAAACCTCATGGGTATATCTACTACCGTTAATAGTCCGACAATATAATTGCACTAAAATACCAAAAACTGGATTCTCACCCATGGAATTATTATTCGGGACACGTAGCTCCCTGTCTAAATTGTTCTTTGGAGCAATAAAACCGGATGAATATCACCCTGAAATAGCACGCACAGAAGCTTATGTGCAAGACCTCTCAGACGGTATACAAGAAAACTTGGACATTTCAGCAAAAGCTATTGAAAAGGGAAGGGAGGCAAGACTAAAGTATATTAACAAAACCCGCATACACAAACAATTTGATATAGGAGATCTTGTCTTGGTTAGAAATAACACTATTACACCTGGTGTTAACCCCAATCTTAGACCTATCTATCATATTTCACCCTATAGAGTTCTAGATGTAAGCCCTAACAGTTGCACGCTTGAAAGAATTTCTGACAAGAAGACTGAAATATTTAAATACTCTTTCAACGAAATCAAAAAGTTCAAGCCAATTGACGAACATTTTGACACCCTCCCAGAGGAAATAAGGGATATTATCACAAAGCCTTATAATAAACTCACAAATCAAGAGATAGCCACATTAGTTAAAAATGACACACTTCCGCTTATATTTCCGGTTAATTCAAAAGATCCACAACCAGGAATACGCGCACACTCACCCTTAGAAACACGAAAAGAAGCGTCACAAAATAAGAAACCATTAGATTCTGATTCGGACATAGAGGACTCAAGTGACGACGAGGACATGACACTCGATTCCGTATTTATTACCGGAGGTCGACGACTTAGGAAAATAAATGATAGACATGTCAGATTTCGGAATGGCACAAGTTCACAACCATAATTTACATTTCCATTTACCCTGTAAACTTGTGAACAATATGATAATAGGTTATTTTAATCTGATAACTAAGTTATCATATTCATGTAAATTTTCCCACTCAAGGTTATATATTCAGTGGTAAAATATACATCTTTTCTCTTCAACGGGGAGACCAACTATATGCAATATACGTCGACTAAAGAGTCGATCCCTTCAAAAACACTTACATAAAACAAATTTTTGCATATAGAGAGTTTTGAATCTGTATAGGCAAACAGAGTCAAACAATTGATACAGATTGTACATAAATGCGAATATTACAAATGTTAAATACGCACCCTAAAATATACACAAAAACTATTTAAAACATTTAATACAAATTGTACAAAGTGCACAAACATAGCAGTACTAATAGGCAACCTATATATATTCGCCTTGAATTATGATGAGTTGATTAGTTATTAGAAACTATAACCACTCTACATACAAAAAAAATATGTCAAAAACTTTAATTATAACTTCGGACAGGAAACGCCCACTCAGAATTTTAGTAGTAGTAAACAATAACGATAACTTAAATTTTACCCTGAAATTGAGTCAGTTTACTATAACATATCCACAAGTGAGGAAATCACCAACCTTGTGAAGTACTACAGTTATCACATAACACGTAAGTCTTAATAGAATATTTTACAAAAGTTATAAAATGCAAACTAGATTCCGAAAGCCTATGCCTAGATCACAACGGGTTCTACATGAGACCTTCGCAAACCTAGTAGAATATTGTTATAACTTGCTTACGATGATTAAAGAAATGTTAGCGTTTAAAATTAGTTGTGGAATCAGCCAACCTAGTCGTATTGTACGATACTTGCACTGTCGTATACTTAGAAACACTTATAGAGACGCATACAACCGTTTGGTTATACGGTATAGACAGCAAGAGTATAGAAACCGACAGACTATAACAGACGAATTACGGGCAGTAGCACGCCAAATAGAGAATCTGAGAGACACAGTCCTTCTTATTTCTGGTCATTGTACTCTCCCCACTATCCACGAAGAGTAAACTAGATTACAACTGATTCTTATAATCTGAGTTCTAAACAAAGACGTACGGACGTATCCTAACGATATAAAAGTTTTGCATATGATAAAACCTCTTGTACATATGTGTATTGATGTAAAATATTTATATTCTCATATATCTCTATGTAATTATTGAAAACGATAGGAAATTAATCGCATAAATCATAGTAGAGATATCAAAAAGAACATAACAAGAAAGTTTGTTATTTATACAAGTTATCATAAACCAAGTGAATGTAAGCTAAACTAAGCACCTTGCAAAAATAAACTTTAATTATGTATCTAACTAAATTAAGGAACAGACAATAATACTTATAGAGTAGCTACGTAAACGGGAGTTGTACACAATAAATACTAAATCAGTAAATAACAGTGTATACGCTACTTAAAATTGCTATATTTATTTAAAACAAAAGTAAATAATCTTTAGAATGGTATAAAAATTTTGACAAATATTTTTCTTTGGTGAAAACTAAAATTTAAATCAATTTTGAAAACAGAACATAAATTTTTATTTTTACAGTATTGGGAAAACATTACGATAGTAAGAAGTTTTCTGACAATTTAACATCTTAGTTAATATAATTTGGACATAAGCTGTACATTGGCACATAATAAAACTTCGAGATTGCTAATACGATTAATCAAACGCTAAATGTTGAATTGGTTCATATAAAAAGCGCATAGCCTAACAACAAGCCAATGTGAGCACAAAAAAAAATTTTTTTAGCTCTACTTGTTGGAATTCAGACTTAGTTTTAAATCCAAAGGGACATAAGAACATTTTACCTTGAGACTTTAAACTTTATGACTATTGTATCGAAATTTAAAAGGGGAAAACCTTTTATTCTAAGCCTTACTAATTAAATAAAACTTCCTTAATGAGATCATCCAATCAATGATATTACTTTAATTACTTGAGTTACAAACAGCCTTTACATGAGTTCTCTTAAAAATACTTGAATAAGCGTATTTAAATGATTTTGTCTAAACGTCAGTCTTTCGGTCTACTTAGATATTGTTTTACAAAAAAAAATATATATATGCTATTTACAAGTCCTCTCTATATCACAGCACAATTAAAATTCACGATTAATGCACAGGGATGGATATAAATGAAATTTAGAGAAAAGGTACTGAGTTGCGAGTTCGATTAAATATCTATATATACATGACCCTTACAAGCTAACAAGAATGAATATACTGCGATATAAGGCTGCAATTACAGTTATTAATATACTATTGAAAAAGAAAAAGGATTAGTTCATTTACGAAGACAGTAATTAAGAATTGAATGAAGTTTTAAAAATTATGGGCATAAAGAAAATACAACCTTATAATCATTTCCTTACATACTAAATATCCTTACAGACTAAACATATATGTACATAATATAATGGCAGAAGTGTAAATTAATGTTTGGTTTTGTACAGTATAAAGAGTCATAATGTCTAATAACAAAAGTCTTTAATTCATAGTGATTACTATTTTGACTAGTTACATAAGAATAGAAAATCTGTAAATTTAGTCACATGTTGTCTAAAACTGGTCATTGTCTTAAAATTTGTATGTCATAGTTTCAACCAAGCTAACAGCGCCACTTCACGGCGTGCGTTTAGGGAACATGGGACCCCGACGTCGAGGGACTCCCTCGACGCCGGAATCCTCTGTCCTGTTGTTATCTGAGGAATGCGTAGCTGAGTTGAAGCTACTCTCCGCTGATGTTATCTCTTCCAAGATAGCAGGCGTTGGAGTACGCATGGAGCGGCGCAAACGTTCTAAACTGAGGACCCGCAGTGGAGTGGGATACTCGATTTCATCAGTCACCGCATTAAATCGAATCGGCGGAAGATCGGGGTCCTCGATATCGTCAACCAGTGGAACTAAACTGGCCGCATCCTAAAATTAAGAAAAGGGACGTTATTAGACAACCATATTAATAAAATGTTCACAAGAAAATTTATCAACGTTAATCCATATATGATTATGAGTCAATTTTACTAATACTTTATCTAAAATATTGCTACTAACTATTAGGAAGAAATTACACCATAGTTAAAGTAAAGTTATTGTCTAAAAGCATAGCTAGCTGAGCTAAATAGCCTAGTCTAAGTTACGTAATTTTTGCAGCGAAGAAATATTATAAGAGCTTATCAAACTTACCACAGACAAATCAGCTGCAGAAGGAGATTCAATGCGACTTAAGCACATAATAGAGCTCAAGGAAGAGCTGTCGCTGGATACCTCAGCTGTCCTCTCAGAGCTGACTCGATTACACCTCCCCATATTGGTGTAAAATTGTGCCAGGGGGATGGAGTTGGTCGCCTAAAATATAATAGATCTTATTAGTTTAATCGCAATACCAACAACGAGTCTAGGAAAATCAGGAAATGAGAATGCCTAAAATCCTGTAAAGCTATATGATTAGGTAGCAAGTCAACCCACTTTATACTAGAATTAAAATCTTAGATCGGTTCAAAAATGCTTATGCAACCATACATTTTAAGATTAATATTCTACCAATAAAAGAATTTTAGTTGCAAATACCTCTAGATACGTGTACAAATATACAGCCTCTTTCTGAAAATTAATAGAAAACTAAAGCATGGACACTTACATGTAAACGCTCTGTTTGATCCACAATCAACGGACGGAAGCCAGGACTTCCCGTCGAGGTTTCCAAGCCCACAGGCACACTTCTTCCAGTAATCCGATCCTCAGGGGCAGACAAACAGTGTACGGCAAACAGGCCAATTCTGGACCTCACTTCTGCTGGAGTCGATGGACTAGCAGAGGGAGCCTAAAACAAAAGGAAAACATTAAAGTCTTGATCTAACATTTAAACCCCAATGAGAAACGTACGGCACGAGCAAACTCTTAACTTTCCCAGAGGGAAATAATATTAGGTTGCTACTTAAGATTTTAGTAAATGTTAACTGGTATCTCAACTTAATTGCGGTAACCGAGCAGATTTCTCTGGCGACATAAAACGACGACAAACGGTGAGCGATATATATGGAAGAGCCGAAAGTCAATGTTGAGGAAGTGAGAATAGGACAGAACAACCATACACCAACATGATGCTTTATTAGACAAAACGGGTGGCTAGAAGAAATTATACAAAACAAAAAAAAAGAAATATACAACAGAAGAAAACTCACCTGTGTATCCGACAGAATATCATCAGTCTCAGAGGACGCGGCTTCATACATGGTGCCCGACGGCTCCGCAGTTGGCGACATAGCCCCAGCTCTAGTCCTGTTAGTCCTGTTACTGCAGTGGAGAAGCTCAATGGTCCTAACGCCTATGTTTCGGAGGCGCGTACATACATCTCTTATCCAGCGAGCCAGCGACCTGTCTGAGGTGTTGTCAACACGTGTGAGAGTCTCAAGCCCTACAGCGCCGAAGAAGACCACTATAAGAGCACATGAAAACAAGCCAAACCCCAACAACATGTTAATTAAGCCATCCATGTTGAAGGTGTCCAGACTCGTCTTCTGGTCTCTCCCCAACTCGGCAGACCCAGAATCACCTCCGGCAACATCGTCACCAATGTCACCGCAGGAGTTCTGCATCACCGAATTGAGGAGAGACCAGATGATTTGTATCGTTCTACTAAGCATCAGTGAGAGATGCTCGTTGCCGAACATCTCCCCTTGATCCCTTTCGGACTCTACAGTACTTGTGCCCCCATAGTCATCGACATCAGCAAGGCTTGGCATCCCAGACTGGTCGCTGTACACTGAACTCGAGTCGTCTAAGGAATTTTCAAGAAACGAGGAATTGGCGAGAGTGGCCGCAGCCGCCCTCATTGATTCCTCGAATCTTTCCTTAATATTCTGATGCGCGTCCAGGCTGTCAGGCACATACATTATGAGCGAATGTAAATTTAAAATAAGAGGACTAGTGATTCTGAAAGGCAATATAGCAAAGTTAATTTTATGAAAAAGACTGTACACACGAATAATTCTTTTGTATTTTAAGCAACTATGGTTGAACCTCCTAACCATTAAAACTTTGATTTATCATCTAAAAGTAAAATTCTTTAAATTAAAGAATATGTAATTAATTTTACATGATTCAATGCTTGAAAATAGCTATCGTTAAGCTATTCAAACATTAAAAACTTTATTTTATTAGATTCAATTAAGTTAAAGAATATGTAATTAATCTTACATGATTCAACGCTTAAAAATAGCTATCGTTAAGCTATTTAAACATTAAAACTTTGTTTTATTAGACTCAATTAAGTTAAAGAATATGTAATTAGTTTTACATGATTCAACGCTTAAAAATAGCTATCGCTGAGCTATCAAAAACATATTCATTATGATGTATCAAGCAGTTAAAACTTATGTACTAGCTAAATCTGAATATCTTCAATGATGTTTTAAAACACTTTAGATAAAGCTAGCTAAATATAATTTTTGTAAGCGACCATTTTTTTTTATATAATATGGTTGAGTTATTCGTAACGTAAATAATCTATCAATTAACGTCATTATAATTGAATTACGTAAAAAGAAAATCTTATTTCTAAACCTATAGTAAAATTGTTTTAGAAGATTTGAATCAGGACTCAAATAAGTTTTGATTATACAAAGGGAACCCTATAATCAAAAGTTAAAACGAGTAGAATGATGGAATATATCTGTGTCATTATAAGTTTTGTTTACGATGAACGAATTTAACTTTTGCAGACGGAAAACATAAACAAAACAAGGTACGTCAATTTACTTGCTGACTCAGATATGTCCTATCAAAACTACAAATATTATATAGAACAAAATTGTCATATATTGAAGATGTACCCATACTGCTTCAAACCCACTTTCGTTTAAAATACAGTGATAAAGGTCTTATCGACGAAAAAAAAAAAAATAAGATTCTTAGGTCTTAAATAATGGCTAACGAATGCAATAATGGGCGCATCAACAATCTATAACATAAAAACATTCATATAAAACAAACGGGTTACTATATTTTATCACTTTTATATAAATTCTCTTGGAATTTGGCGGTAAAATTAAACACTCGAACGCAAGCTCCGCTCGCAAGGACAATTATTATATAAATGAGCATAATTACTGGGCCGCCAGCTTTTTATAACCTCGCTCAAAGCCAACCCCTATCACTTTTGACCGCCCAAACATAAACAAAGGGTTGACAACTTATTGTTACGTAAAAATTTAATTACGGACGTCGAACGATATATTTTATAGATATTAAGTTTAAAAGGTACACTTGATAGCGACGTAATGTAAGATATTAGTCTTTAAAATGATTAAAATTTATTCATGTTAAAAATAACATAAATACAGCTAATACCAACAATGGTATAAACCATATGTACATATACAAAATATACAAACAAAGGGTTACCAACTTTTGTTAGTAAAATCTTATATTTTTACATATATACGAGTAATGTAACCAAAGAAAATAATACGATATGTAAATACTAATTGTACTTATACATTTTTATATATAATATTGTTTATATTCAGGAAACAGTTATATTTAACAGAAATAGAGATAACTAACCAATCCATTATAGGTCTATCTGTAACGAAAGAATTTCTAGAATATCCCAGGGATAAAAGGATTAATAAAAGATTATTAAAACTTCTTTTGTTTAGATTACCATAGCCAGGATACCCCAAGGAACCGGTTGGAGCACGCGCACTAACTCTTTTTAGGATCTACCATGGACCAGCCTGGAGATAACCTAGATGATCATGGAGTATTGGAGCCCTACCACCACCCTACCTTGGACGGATTGCGGTTGTGTTCCTGTCAACACCTTGACACAATAGACGAGAACAACAACATCATCACCACACCAGAGTACGATGGATTCTCAGAGAACCTGTCCATCACCATCAGGAATTTCTTGTTAAATACAGCCCTGACTACCAGAGAAGATAGTAGAGTGGAGACCGATAGTAACACCAGCTCCAGCAGCACACTGTCCCTCTCTACCGATGACCTCAACCAACTCTACTATGACCTGGAAAATCACTCAATCACCTTGGACGAGAATGGAAACGAGGTAGCACAAGTGGACGCCCTTGGCTACATATCTACCTCACCCCCAACCTCAACCTACACTTCGAACGAGAGCACTTCACCACCTAGTTCATCATCAGAAGAAGCTGAACTATCCAGAACTACCAACGCAAAAACATTTATTGATGTGACAAAGTTAGATAAAACTAAACCCCTCAAGAAAAGAATGTATTCTATTTGGGAGGTTTATCATCTTGTATACCCAGCTATGAAGATACGCAAATCATACTTTCTTAATGGAAAGCGTATTTAACTTAGCTTGGAATACATTTATAGTTTATTATATATGCCTATATACTGGGACTACTAAATTTTTTCTTTTTCTCTTTTTTCTTTTTTAACAACTTACCCCCATTGGAGATGCGATCCTCAATTTTCAAATTCTTTGAACGTACATATGAGACTTTTACAGAAATGCTTCGCATCCACAACTATCTATCTATGCTTGATATAAAATCAACACTATATAGATCATATTATGAACCTTTGATTGACACGTGCCCTGCAATTAACTAGTAGCACTCAGGGGCAAGACACAATTACTTTAGCTAGGCCCAAGGCATTATTTGTATCAATTTATGCATTCATAGGCCTGTTTCTACCTATATGACACCACATATGGGTAACGAAAGCCTATTCATGGTAATCTGTATGTGATTTGCTAATAGTATATGTTTATTAAAGATATTATGTTTATAGTTAATGTAATCATATAAACAACCAGTACATATATGTATGCCTACAACTATGCCTGATTTACGTCACATATTAACACACAGATATTTAATTGCACAGACAAACACTAAAATCCTGGTCCAGAGCTAATGTTATAGCATGTACCTCTTGAATTTATTCAGTTATTTACTAACTCTCCTACCATCAACTTCTCTTTCTGGCTTTAAAAAGGTAATGACTTAGTTGTTTGGCATGCATTGTAGTTTAAATTTAGGCCCCTTAGTACTTAGCATGAATTGAGCTCAGGCCTTATGTTAGAACTCTAACACTTAGCACAATTCACTGCTTGGGACTTAGGGCACATTTCTGTCCTACTCTACTTATAATTTTAACACTTATCCTGTAAATATTTCCATACTTAACTTATGCACTTGTGATATAAATACACTTTATAAAAACATTTTCCTTCCTTAATACTTAATATACTTATATGATTCTAATCGAATATCAAAACCAACCATTTATTCTTAGGTTAAAGCAACATAATACTTCGCGTGGGTCTTTTGTTGAGCTTCCACCAGCTCAACCAAATTCGTATTATACTTGTGGGAATAGAGGGTTAAGCATTCTAAATAAGCGAACCGACGATGAGAATGTCTATGTGTATTGCATTAAAATTAGGTTTTAGTAGTACTCATAGAAGAGCGGTCTCCATACCTAAATATGGACAAACGCCCCATTCGCACACACAAAGGTGTGAGTTTTAAGGCTCAAAAACAATAGTAGAACGATAATATTCACTAAATACGTGTATTCCTTATTGGAAAGAACTATAGACAAATATTTTTTTTAAAGTTCACATAAATTTTATCGTTCTACTACTGTTTTTAGGCCTTAAAACTCACACCTCTACGGAAGTTTAGCAGAACCTACCTCCCCCTTAATTTTATAATCAAGACCTAAAAATGTAAGAATTAATATTCAGTTTATTTATTTCGGACACTCTATTTCGTACTTGATTAATTATCATAAAATTGAAAATTAAATTAAATTTGTTTCTAAAAACATTATAGTTTTTTTCTTATACAATTATAATAAAAGTTAAATACGTTTTTTTAAGCTATGGTCGTGTAGTTATAGGATTGGTTGTTTAATGGGTGTTACTTTATTTAACCTCCCTCGGGGTGTTACTTTATTTAACCTCCCTCGATAAAGGCAAAAAGATAACGAATTCCACCCGTGAAAGGTTAATTTAGCCATATAGACATATTTTAACAAGGATGACAACATCCATAAAAGCGAAGCTCTGAAACGGTAGGACAAACGGACATTAACACTTGTATAATGTCAGAACTGAATAATCAGAATAAAAATTTATAAGAGTCAAAGCAAAATTGTAAGAAAATTTGTTGAAAAACTGCTGGATACAGAATAATGATTATGGACATACTTACATCTTTAGGACTTGATTATAGAGTTGCTTCGCTTATGATATTGTACTTTGTTGTCCCAGGAATCAGTATACCAAAAATCAGACCAATCGGATAATTAGGTCACATACAAAAAAAATCAACATGTTTAAAATGGACGTACGGACATTCTTGTAATGATTATAGAGTTGCTATGCTTTCTAACTCGTACCTAACTTTTACAGGAATCACCATGCAAAATTTGAAATCGATAGAACAATTTTAACATGCCTAAATTAACGAAAAAAGCTATTTAAAAAAGTAAAAAAATCAACATGTTTAAAATGGACGTACGGACATTTTGGTTATGATTATTGAGTTGCTACGCTTTCTAAATCGTACCTTACTACTAAAGGAAGCACCATGCAAAATTTGAAATCGATAGGACAATTCTAACATGTCTAAATTAACGAAAAAAGCTATCCGTGACGGACGGACGGACCGACCCTAATTATAGAAAAGCTTTGCTTTTAAAAAACGAAAAAGGGCCTATCTATTCAGTCTATTTATTTCAGGGCTCGGCAGCTGCGCGTAAGCCTTAGTAAAATCGTTATTTTGTGTTCACACATAGTTTTAACTAGAAGAACTTGAGAAGGACTAGAGAAGGCCTTTTCTTCCAACAAACTTTCCCTGTGCTTCATTTGATCTTTTCCAGATTATATATATGCCTTATTCCGTATATAACGTTGTGCAGGCATAACCATTACACGCTCAGCCGTTTGGTAGCTTGCAGCCTTAATTTTTGTTGTTGTTGAGATAATCGATTCCAAGAACACAATACAGTAAAATGCACTAGATCCGATTTTCCTTGATATCTTAGGAAATCCAGGTAATCTCTGTAAATCTTTGTTTTTTTTGCATTCAGTTCACACAATACATTTAATACAGGGTGACCACATAAAATGAAATACAAAACAAAAATTTTACTGACTGACAAAATCTATAACAATCAGTCAGACAAGATAGACTGACTAACATTAAACAATAAACATTAAACAATTTAGAGTAATAAGTAACTTAATATTGATTTAATATTAATAATACCTTTAAAGGTTTTATATAGCTAGGTAGAGATGCTTCACTGACTAGTCCTAGAAAATTTATGGCAATGTTTATAGAGTTGCTACGATTTCTAAATCGTTTCCAACTGTTACAGAAGTCAACGTATCAAGTTTGAAATCAACATGCCTAAATCTATTACAGCAATCCATTACGGACGAACGTACGGACCGGCCCATTATTATAGAAAAACTTTGCTTTTCTAAGCATTCTTTATATTTGTGTTTGTTCATAATTGTAAGTCGTAAAGAACTTACTTTTATCTTTTAAAGCATTTTTCAATTTCTTTCAGTAAGAAAATGTTTAACGGTCAGCCTATAATATAAAATCTCGATAGTACGTGTCTATTGTTTAAATTGCTAAGTCTAGTCCTAGGAGAACAAGGATGACAACATCCATAAAAGCGAAGCACTAAAACGGTAGGACAAACGGATATTAACACTTGTATAGTGTCAGAACTGAATAATCAGAATATAAATGTATAAGAGTCGAAGCAAAATTGTATGTAAATTTGTTGAAAAACTGCTTGATACAGGATAATGTTTATGGACATATTTACATTTTTAGGACTTGATTATAGAGTTGCTTCGTTTATTACATTATACTTTGTTGTCCAAGGAATTAATATACCAAAAATCAGATCAATCAGATAATTAGATCACATAAATATTTGATGTTAAAAAAGTAAAAAAATCATCATGTTTAAAATGGACGTACGGACATTTTGGTATGTAAATTGTATGTAAATTTGTTGAAAAACTGCTTGATACAGGATAATGTTTATGGACATATTTACATTTTTAGGACTTGATTATAGAGTTGCTTCGCTTGCAACATTAAACTTTGTTGTCCCAGATATCAACATACCAAAATTCAGATCAATTGGATGATTATATCACATAAAAAATTTTTTGTTAAAAAAGTAAAAAAAATCAACATGTTTAAAATTAACGTACAGACATTTTGATAATGATTATAGAGTTGCTACGCTTTCTAAATCGTACCTAACTACTAAAGGAATCACCATGCAAAGTTTGAAATCGACAGGACAATTCTAACCAGGGGCGTCCAAGCTTTTTATTTTAAGGGGGGTACAATTTTTTTAAGGGGGGGTAATTCGGTTTTTTTTTTTGGGGGGGGGGGTAAAATGGCGCGGGGGTAAAATTTGCTCGGGGGGGGTAATTACCCCCCCTGAAATCTGTTGGCAGGGGTAAAATTTGTTTACCCCCCCAAAATTTACCCCCGGGGTAAAATTTTTGGGGGGGGTAATTTAAATTTTATCAAAAATTTAGTATTAAAAATGCGCGCGAAGCGCTCAAATTTTTTTTTTAGAGATTTTCTATTTCAGGGGGGGGTTTTTACCCCCCCAAAATTGTTTGGGGGGGGGTAAATACCCCTTCTTAAATGGTTGGGGGTGCCCACTGCCTACGGCACCCCCAGGGTAGGGGTAAATTTTAAATGGGGGGGGGGGGGGGGGGTAAAATGAAAAAAATTTTGGGGGTGCCTACCAAATTCGTTTGTTGACTTTACAAAGAAAACAAAAATTTTTACACATTCTTAACGATTTTTGACAACCCCCTTAATCAGAAATCGAAGAGGCTGTATAGGTGTATGTGGGAGGGGTGGGGGTTGTGCTACAACAGGCAACAAAAGGGGTGAGATTTTAGTGTTAGGGGGGTAGATACACCCCCTTGGTTGTCTACTCACCCACTCAATAGTCAAACCAGCCTCTTTAAACTGGTAAATTGGTTGAATAAACCCCTCAACCCCCCCCCCAAAAAAAAAAAAGATTTAAAAAAACTCACCATCTGTTAGATACTGTTATTGTGCAAATGTGAAAAGTTAAGTTGTGAGATACCCAAACACTGCTTATTTTCTTTTAAAGTTTGGCCTACTTTCAATTCTAATTGAAAGAATGAAAATTAAGTATTTTTACTTAGTGTGCTTACTCTACTACAAAGAAAAAAATAACGATGATAAATTAAAAGAAACATAAATTTTTTTGACTTAATTCCAATTTGGCGGCCTGCAAAAGGGCATTCAGTATTGATATTAATTTACGTCTAAATTAATACAAAATAAATAAAGTTCAAATTTTAAAATAGAAGATTAGAATTTAAAAGCTTAAAAAGATTGAAATAATTTTGAAATTGGTCTAATGTATTTTTTAAATGATGCAAAATCTTGGTTACTTTTAATAAACAAACACCACGTATAGAAGAAAATGCAATTTGTGTCCGGGCTTTTTTGCCATATACTTTCGGGGCTTATACGAAACAGATAATTTTATATTACAGAAACACAGATTAAATATGTAGGCATATATATCTATTGATTAGGCATGCCTAATAACTATAATCCATACAATCGGCTTCGCTCCTAGAGCCTCTAGGGCACTTGATGAAGGGACAGTTGAATCCCAAAACCCACTTTTTAAAATTTAGATTAAAAGTAAAAAAATTAAATATTTTATAGGGGCTATTTCTTTTGGGAGGGTGGTGGTACCCTTCCCCAAAATAGTTATAAACCTTCCCAGGACCTATGAGAAACTACCCTGTTAAGGAGAACCCGATCGGTTTAGCGGTACAAACAAACAAACAGACAGACAGACATCGTTTTACTTTGTGTTATAGATAGGGTAACTTATTAATATATGTATACTTTACTTTAGATTTTTATCTATTTATTATTTCGTTAAATTAATATTAATTTACAGTGACAGTTATTTCTTTTTTTTATTTATATAGTGAGGGGACATTGAACTGTACATTATATTGGTCCCCAAAGTTTTTTAACCACATTACTTATTCATTGACTAAAAATTTGAATGGTTGGTTTGAACTAGAAGTGTCCTTACCTTTCAACTAATATTTTTGTTTGTTATTTCAGGATGAATATCAATTTATCTTTCCTTGTCTTATCCCCTAAGATCCCTATGACAACAAGGAATATTACGTCCAATAGAAGCGAAGCTGTTTAAAATTATAAAATATAAATTAAGGAAAAGAGAGAGGGGAAGTAAATGGGAAGTTATGGGAAGTGCAGTGATAAAAAGGTGAAGGAGAGTGCAACCATAGCATTACAGAAAGACAGACGGACAGACAGAAAGACAGACAGACAGGAAGACAGATAGAAAGAAAGATTGACATTCAGAAATTTGTCTTCCTATACTATTTAAAAATGTTAAAGATTATCTTTCTTTTAAAATTCCTCATTTAAAAGGGCCTCATATTCCGAATTGTAGACAAAAACTACTTTAAGTGACATTAAGAAAACAATATGCTTATGTAGGTGTGCTTACAATTTAGCATTATCGCATACATTTGCATATTTATTTTTTTTATATGTGTATTAAAAGGGTCAATTAACTATGAAAGTTAGAAAAAGAGTCTGCATGCATGCATGCATATAGGGGGCGGTTATTATTATTTGAAAATATGATTATTATGTGGAATTGAGGACACACCACCCATGTGCGTCTATGTTACTAAGCGGTTTCCGACGCCATTTAAAAAAAATAAATAACATTAACATAACAGTGAAGTGAAATAAGAAATCTATTGTGATGCCAAAAAAATGCGGGAAATCCTAAAGTGGGTGCAGAAAATATCCACGGATGGGCTGTAATAGGTGTAGTCATAGGCCTTTTAAAAAAGCATTTAGTGTCGTTGTCAGGTTACAGGTATACGGATCTAAAATCCTGCCTGCAAATGAATTCAGGTGTCTTAAAAAAAACTTAATAAAAAAAAGTGAAATTTTAGTGAAATGAACTTGATTTCTCTAAAAAATAAAGCTGCATATCTATCTATCTCTCATTCTAAATTATACATTTGTAATCTTTACAACTCTGTATAAAAATTATTTAATGTTAGGTTAGATTATATTATGTTAGATACAGTAAACTCCTGCAGGGTTAGGCCACTGATAATATAGGCCTAGCAGGATAAGGGCCTTCTGAAGGAGTAAAAGAAATACCTCCACCTTATTCTCAATTTATTAAAAATTAAAGGGGATTGGTTTTTGTGCTCGCCAGGTTCATTGAGGGAAAGAACCGATACTTTATTTACTTGAATTTTTTCTTATTAGTGGCATAATTGAATAATTATATTTAATATCAATAATAAAATGGTCATGTAAAAATTCTAATAACAATAATAAAATATTTTTGATAATAATTGATTTTTGACATTTTGTAACAAATTATTTGGATAACGTTTTAACCTTTGTCTGGAAAATTATTTTAATTCTTTTGCGTGTTAGACTTTTTAGTACCACTAGAAAAATTTATTGTATTTAAGATCAGAGGGAGTTTATAATATAGTTTTCTCGGATGTTATGGAAGATAGACGGCTGATTTTTTTTGTGAGGATTTCCTGTGAGCATCTAGTATTATATAATTTAAATGGCCAATCCGTCTTTGGATATGTTATTTCATAAGGTTTTGTGATTTTTTTTCTACTTTTTTATAAACACAGACCAACTGATCCATAACTAACTTTGTCGGTTTTCTTTTGGATGTTGTCATCTTTGTTTATATTTCGTTTTACATATCATTCTCGATCTTGATCTTATTAAGTCAAATGATACTTATTATTTAATTGAAATTGTCACTATAATAGCATTTAATTTGACACTGTGTGTTATATAATTTCAAGTATGGCTTTAAAACCGATTAATATCCGCTGGATGAGAACCGGTTCTCAGCCATACTAAAAAATCATATATAGCATCGTATTAGAGACAATTTTCGGAAATTATCAAAATAAAAAATCATAAAATTAATGTGATCTTGGGAAAACAAGGAAAATAATGTCCATAAGCAAATACAACTTTAGCTTTGTTTTAGTTACTAACGGCTACGCCCATAGAGGCCTCTAGGAAAACTTGAGGAGGGGGGGGTTGACTTTAAAAAAAAAATAGATTTGTTAAAAAAAAGTAAAAAATAACTCTTTGGAGGTAAGAGGGAGGGGTGGTCGACCTTGTTAAGGAGAACCCGATCGGTTCAGCGGTTAGCGAGATCCTTCGATACAGAAAAACTAACAAACAAACAACAAACATTCATCCTTTTACTTCATTATAAGGATTTGTTTCAGACAAATGATTTAAGATAAATCAATTATTGAAAAGTAACATTTTATTTCCTTATCCTAAGGACGTACAGACATATCAAATTAATAGAGTAGAAATGCTACTTGAGATAGATAATTGGGTTCTTGGAATTCTTAAAAATAAACTGAACACATTAAAGCATTCAAATTGTACTCAATATAAAAAAGCGAAGTTTACTCACTTTTCAAATATCATATATTTAAGAATTTTTTATGTTCAAAATAAAAACTACTGAAAATTTAATTAAGATTTTACATGTTAGCTCAATGTAAAAAAGAGCAATACATTTATCAATTATGTTTTTTCCTGTAAGATCTCGGAAACTAATGGAACGAGAGGTGAACTTATTTTTGGAAAGCTTTTTATCTATGACTATGACTAGTATAAGGCTATTTTTCATGGGAGAAAGGTAGTGGGTTATTTTATCAAAATCTTCACAAAAATTTTAAGAAATGACAATCGTGTTAGTAAAAATATGTTTTTTTTACATGTATTTAAACCTTTAATTATTACATCAATGCTAAACAATTTTGATGTTTATCAATTTGAGCTATTCTGTGTAAATCCCAAAAATAGGTCTATAAAATCAACAAGTTATTATACTCAGGGATCTTAGGATAAGACAAGTAATATGCATCCTCAATGATGATAAACAAAGGTGTACCTTCTGTAGATTAAAATTAATGGTTGAAAAGTTAGGATACTGAACTTCATGAACCAACCAATCAAGTTGCGATAAAAGTCCCCAAAGATGTTAAGCCAACGAATACACTATTAGAAAACTTTGGGGACTAGTGTAATGAACAGTTTAATGTCCCCATCCTACCTGTATTATACTTACATTATTCGAAACATGCATTACTTAAAAAATAGACAGACAGACAGACTAAGTTAGAGATCCTAAGGATTATAGAAACACGCTTTATAAACCAACTCGTAATAGATTAACTATCACGTGTGTATTGGATGATACCTTTGTGCTAATTTTACAGTTTTATACGCAACAATATAGGCTACAAAAGAGACAGGCAAATGAAATATAAATATTAGGAATAGATTAATTGGTAGCGCAGATAGGGTAGTCTGTATATCTGCTGGACATGTGCTTTCATTTATTTATAGTCTGTATCTTTTTTGAAAAATTATTGATACATACATATATGAACCACTCAGACACCAACAGAGGGGGGGGGGGGAATAACACGTAAAGGAAGTACAATACCTCCAAATTATTTCTGTAACCACCCCAAATGTTTTTAAGAGGGGTATCACAACCGTCTGAAAAAAAATCCGAAAAACCCCAAACAAGATCGATAAACTTTATCCCTCGTGGAAGTAACAAAATCTTCACCATCCAACCCCCACTAGAAGAAAAAAAATTTAATTATCCCCCCAAACCATCAAAAATATCTTGAACGTCAATGGTTTACCGATACCTTTTTCCCTGTAAACGTCTGATACAAAAAGCCTCGATCACATCAAACGTTTTCGATTTATAGCGATTAGTGTTTTTTTTTTATCTCATCTAGATACCAAAACTTGTATTTTTAAATGGTCTTCCCACTAAAGAATGATTGCTTTTAGAAGTTTTTTAGAGAAAACAATACCTCCTATTATCATAAAATACAAATTAAACACAAAATACCTTCTTAAAATTTAGACATTAAAAATTTTCTTATTTCATTAAATTTTTTACTTGGCCGTGTGTTCGAATCCTTGTCCAAACAATTTATAAAATCTGATTGTTTATAGTTCTGCCATCTGCCAGTAGGGCAGGGAGAAATGGTGTGCCTAATAAACAGGGTCAACAAAGTCAGGATTTCCAGAAAAAAGTTCTTGCAATCAAATGGTTGATTGTTTGGCTTTATTTCATTGGTAAGAAAAGGAAGAGAAAACACAAACCCTAGTTGTACAGTATATTCGCTAAATATAAATTGATACGTTGTTTTATAAATACAATTTCATGTAAAAAAACTAACCGAGGGCGTTAAGTTGTTCTTTTTCAACCGAAATTTTGAGATGATCAACCATAAGCACTTCCATATTGTACTTCTTAAAATATAGATTTTTACATAAATAATACACTTTCTAGAATCGTCTAGCTGTGTTTTCGTATTACATAAATTGTCAAGGGCCAAAGACAGCATTATTTATCAAATTTACTATGGAAAAAATAATACACCCTTCTCCCCTTTCCTCTATGCTTTTATTATTCAAAGTCATTTTAAGTCAACTTAATCAGACTTAAAAGATAGTTAAAAGCCTCGTAAAGGCTTACCCTCCCCCCCCAAAAAAAACAAATTTTGCATGAAAATATAACAAATTGGTAAGATACAGGGATGTACAAGTTTTTTTTTGGAACGGGGTTGGGGTATAACCCTCCCCCCTTTGACGTAATTGGGAGGTTGTTTGTATTCCAGAAGTCGATAAACAAAATCCTTAATTGGGATAAAAATTAAGAGACAACTTTAACAGATAAAATGTACAAAGCCCAAAATCTTAATATTTGTCATCAACAAATAGTTTGAATTTAAAATCTGTATATATGAGACCGTGTTATCATTATAACAAACTAAATATCTGATGATAAAAAGTAAATTTGTATTAATTTCATAATAAAAGCAAATAAAAATATTTAAATTCAAAATTTCAGGAAGAGAAGGGACAATGACAGTTAAAAAAATCGCAACAATTATATTTGCTAAACAGCTTCATAAAGCCTGAGTTATATAAAAATTCAATTGGGTGGAGTAATAAATTGTCTTGATTGCCCCCTCCCTGTATCCCTGCATAATACCCATAAAATTTGAACCATGATGTAACGCAGCTATCAAATTTGAATTTTTACCACGTTCCAGACAGACAGACATATAAAGGGTTCGTTAGCCGCTGCCTATATTTTGGCGGCTGGGATGCAGAATACAATTTTGTAAAAGCTATTGTCAGGCATGAAGACTTATTAGCAGGGAGGGAGGGGACATTGGTCTGTTTATTACAGTAGTGCCCAAAGTTTTATAATAACCTTTTCTTATTAGTTAGTTTACCAACTTTGGGGACTTTTATTAAATTTAGTTTTGTTCATTGAATTGAGCGTCCAAACGTTTCAATCTCTAATTGTAATCTACATAAAGGGTAATTTTGTGTATCAATTAAACGGCCATTGTCTCATCCATTTAGATCCCTGCTTTCAACGGTTACGGCTGTCGTATCCTTCATACATGTTATACAAGGAAAACATATTTAAAATATAAAATTTTGAATTTTAAACAGTATTTAAAGTACTCAATGAGAACGTTTTGGATAATAGACCAGCTTAAATCTTCACACAGGTCCACGCATGGTTTTAGACTTTTTTTATTTGTTATTTATTAGATGGAAGACTTTTGATGTTTTTTTTCTTCCCCTACCTACCCTGTGAAATACAAATTTCCTAAATGCTATGGGCGCATACGCTTGCTAATATACAAAACAATTAACTCATTAATTTGATCAATCTTGTATTATTTGTGTTAGAATTAACTTATATTAATATTTGTTATTTTTTTAACCTGACCTAAGTAAAACACAAACAATTTTTAAAAATTTATTTCTGTGCTCGCCCAAGCACTATGAGTGAAACTGTCAATGAAGCAAACCTGATTCAAATTAATCCAAATCCCTGAATATCTATCCCTACCTATTTGTGTTACCATGCAAGATGTACAATGGTACATATCAGGGATACAGGGAATGGGATAGGATTTTTGATGGTAAATTCTTACCCCAAACATATTTATTTATCTTTAGTAAAGTACTATACTTTAGTTTGAAGAAAGGGTTGTAAATTTACAGAATTATCTCCCTCTCGTTAAAAACATGGAAAATTTACATAAACTGTATTACCATTAAAATAAGGAAAGATTGGAAAAAACCATCATCATACGTAAAAAACATACGGGCCTGTGCAAGTGCGTGCACAGGTATTTGCGTAGGTGGTGCGTGAAGCGCAATTAAAATATTGATAATTTTTGAATTCCGTGAAAATATAAAACTTGGTAAGAGGGTGAATTACAAAGTTTAGTGACTGGGGGGGGGGGGGGGGAAGGTTGGTCATTCAAGTAAGTGTAAGATAGGAGAGTACAAACTGAAATGATGTTGAACATATCGCCATGGAAATTTTGCTAAGGTGTTGATCATCTAGATCCTCCTACTGCACGCCTCTGGAACATAACATTGTTAACTATTTTAGTATACCTAAAAATAGCCTTAAACCAAATTGCTTGATGGAACTTGGGACAAATGTTATAACAAATAATACAACGCAATAAATCACCTACATGCAAATAATAATCTTGGGGCCCTTAAAAGCTCAATTAAGTTTAATCTCTTTATTATCCCCCAAAAACTAATAGGTTTCCCCAACCACCACTCTCCCTTTTTTTCAAGAATAGTTATCCCACATTTTAGCAAACTTTTATACAAGGAAAATATAAATTTAATCATTTTTTCAGAATGGAATGGGGCAACAAACCGCATACTAAATTTAAATTTTGAAATTCATATAAAAAATGTACACAACAAACCATCCGTTTTTGATAACTTAATGTTTACAAGAAATTTCAGCCGATTTTCTTGAATAGAAGCCGAGAAAATAACGTTTCCCCAAAACATTTGGCTACCAAAATATTTAGTTGCTCTGTATGATGATTAATCTTGCAGCCTATGAAAGCTATGTCAAGCTCGATTTCTTGAACAAACAGCTTGGTACATAGGGTTTACTAGGGGGAAATTCCTTATGTGTTACCTATGTGGACTTAGGGAAAGTGATTCCCTATGACGCACTCACAGAAAGTGTCTCATGAATAATACTTATGTTAGCTGTGCGTATTTTTCACATATGTAATTAGCTGAGGGAAGTAAGCTGTCATAAGTATTTAAAAGCAATGTTGCCACATTTTTAATTATTATGTTGTCCAATTTTTTTAACAGTTTGATTTACACAAAGCCCATTTTGAAGATCTTATTAAATGTCTTCTTCTCTAAATTCCGGAAATAGAATCATAAAATGATAATAGTAAACATAACTAAAATTTTTAAGTATTAATATAATTTTATAGAAAAAATAATTTAATCAATATAATAACTTTTCTTAATTATTTAGGTAATACAAATATGTCCTTAAATTTTTTTCTCTTATTAACAAATTAAGTTTACAAAGAGTGTAGATAAATTAAGAAAAATACAAAGAGTAAATCTTTATACAAAAGTAACAGGATGTTTATCTGTATGTTCGTCTGTACCAAAGGATAATTGAACAAAATCTTTTTTGCAGGGACAGTGTTTGTCTCTGTAATATTTATCTTTTAGAGAAACTGCAGCTGCTGAAATCGCTGCCACTGGCAAAAAAATTTTTTTCACTATTTCTTGCCATATCAGACAATATTGTATCATTTAAGACCATGTTATTTTTTTCCAAAAATTTTCCACTGCAAGAGCACTTAGTAATTTTTTGTAGAATTTTTAATAATAAATTCTAATGTTAGGCTTTTATTTTTATAGTTAGTTAATGGTCTACATAAAAAAAGCAGTTGCATCCCCCTTGAAGAAATTAATTAAAACCGTGGTGGGATTAGAATTAATTAAAGAGTTTTATTTTCTATATTTTCTTCCATAGAACAATTTTTATCATTGTTTATTTTAGTTTTCTGGAGCTTTTTTATTTGTGTTTAAATTCTAATCTACAAAAGTACCTTGAAAAACATATCTACTTAATTCTAACCTCCCGAAATTATTGTTATTATGCACAAATGCCCCGTAAAAATCGATTATTTACTCATGTATTTGACAGCTAAGCTTAGGTAAAACAGCTTATTCACATAAGGAATAGCCTGTTCCCCATGTAACATAAGGATTGATTTCACATATGTAAATGACGTCCACTCAGGGAATTTACTTCGGGAATTCACTTCGGTTTTACATCGGGATTGTTCATGATACACTTTTTCTATGAGTTCACTCAGTGAAAGCTGTCATAGGGAAAATCAAATTCTTCAAGAAATCGAGCTTCAGTAGTGATTTTAATCTTGCTTGTAAAACTTGTTCAAAAAACTCTAATCCACAAAACAACAACAACGCTTTATTAAATGGTTATTATTGATGTTTATTTTGATTGGTGATTTATTGATGGAAATATACATGTGATAATGTTAATAAACTGGTTTGAACCAATTTTCAAATGTGTTTGTGAAAAAATAAGTAGTGAAAATAAAATATGAATTATGGTTTTTATAAGCAATATATTATTATGCATCATAACACATTTCTAAAAAATATTTCAAAAATAAGGTGTGACGCATGTTTAACAAAATATTTATTAAATATTTAATTTATTAGTGGCATGGAAGTCAATGTAAATATTTTAAGAAACGGTTTTTTTTCTCCTAATAGATTTTTTCGGCTGCTTGTTAAGATACAAATCTGATTTTGTAAGCGACGTTGGACTACGTGTTCTGTCCGCCCGTCTATTATTCGTAAATAAAATCTATTATATAGCTAACTTAGGTAATAGGTATGTTAAAATTATCCTATTGATTTCAAACTTGGTATGATGATTTCTGTAGCAATTAGATATAATTTATGAAGCTAATCTATTCTGTAATCTTAACCAATAAGTTCGCATCATTTTAGGCTGTTTGAAAACATATTTTATAGGATACAATTATCTCATTCACTTGATTTTTGGAATATGGATTCCTAAGACCATTAGGTATGGTACTGTAAATAAAGTATCTCCATGATTATTTAAGAATGTAATTTTTAGATAGTTTTATACGTATTGATTGTTAAAAATTATAAATAATGTTGAATATTAAATTAGTTGTTACCAGGGATAAGGGATGGGAAACGTAGGAAAATATTATTTCAGGCCTATTTCAAGCCTAGGCCTATTTCTAGCCTAATAAACCAGTTTTGGGATAGCGCAGTGGTTCGTATAAAATGCTAATGAAAAAGCTGTGTGTGTGTGTGTAGATAAAGTATAGAATCAAATTCAGGTAGCTAGTTTAAAGTAAAAAACATAACTTTTTATAAACCTATATATTAATGGCTTTTGTTAAAATGAAGTTTTTTCTCTCCCAAAATTTTTTATCTTTTACTTTGGTAATTTGAACTGTCAGAAAGCTATCGTTGGGTTTCCCTCAGACAGATTTTAGTTTGTATTATTTGCATTTTTATTAATGAGTAAAAATTTCATTTGAAAATTTCATTGCTAATTAAAATTCAAAATAAATAAATAAATATGCACTTGGGTAACATTCTATCAAGTTCTTTGGATACTATACTGGATATAATGTAATGATATATCTGTACTGTGTTGTATTGTACAAAAATTTGGGTGAAGGTGTTGTTTCAATTCCGTACTAAATTTTTAAAATTCAAAATACAACATCTAATTTATAAACTACCAAATGAAAATTCGTAGCTACCTTCTTTCCAAAAAAATAATCCCGTTATTTTTGTTTTTTCTATGTGGCCCTTTTTTAATGTTTAACTCTAAGCAGATTTAATAATTAAACTAATGTGATCTAACACCATTTATATTTATTTTTTCGTAGCAGACGAAATCATTATTTTTTCTAGAATTGTCTGCTTTTAAAATTTCCGCCATCTGTGATGAATCACAGAACACTATTGGTTTAGAGCGGTAGCCAATATGAGCCGTCCGCCAGTAAGGTCATTAAATTAGGCAAATGGTAAAAGTTGCATGATCCCTTTCAAAACCAGGCCGAGACCTAATTTATGGCCAGGTTTCCTATCCCTTATCCCTGGTTGTTACTCAGTATTTATTAATGTTCTTTATTGTGTGGCATTCTGATTTGTTAGGCTCTGCATCTACTCTATAACTCATTTTGTTTGTCTTTATGTCCATCCGTTCATTATGAGTAAAATTATATTAGCTCAGCCGTACATAGGATATACTGGAATTTATTACGATTTCCCTTATTGGAAATCATCAACTCTGTACTTTGTCTGTCAGTCCGTCCATCTGTCCGTCAGGATGCTATTATTTAACAATTACAACTTTGTCCTAATGTAGATTTGCAATAAGACTTTACTTTTTGTTTAAATAGATCTCATTTGAGAGTATTATACAATTAAACAAATCATTATATCACTAAGCAAGGACGTCCACCAAAAATTTATTTTAGGGATTATTTATTTTGGGAGGTATTTACCCCTCCCAACAGATTTCCGGAGGGGGGAGGGGGGTAATAACCCCCCACCCAAGCAAATTTTACCCCCAGGGTAAAATATTTTTTGGGGAAAATTTGTTTATGCACTCTTCCTCCCTTATAACTCTTTTTTCCCCATACATTTGTTTATAATTTTTAGATATTTAGATTTTTTCTGTAAAGCTTTCCTTATTTAAGATTTTGTCATCCTAGTTTACAACAATATCAGGAAAAACAACATTCCTTGGGATAGAAATTGCATATTTTTCCAGGAGAAAATCAACCTGCAATTATTTTTTTGCTTAGAGTTGAAACTACACTTTTACAGAATATGAACTATAAAATACATAAATATTTTTATCTTCTCCCAACTACAACCACTAATGGGTTTTTCATTCCCTCCCCCCCCCCCTCAAAAAAAAGGTTGAACATTAAATAAAGGGGTAGTTGCACGAAGTGCATTTAAACTTGAATTTAGTGACTTGCATATATTTTTCTGTTCCATAGTTTAAACTACAGCTATAGGACATATATTTGAAAGAATTTCAATTTTCTACTAGGTAGTTTTGAAATTATCAAGAATTAAAAATCATTCTATACCTATATGAGCAACTACTTTTTCTGTTTTTTACCTTATGAATTATTTTCTACAGATTTTTTTATAAAAAGGCTTGTTCTATTGCATCAAGATCCATGACAGATCTTCCAATAGTAGAGTGTTTAATACTCATAGTGCTCCAATAATCCATAATAAACTCTCATTGACCAGAACAAAAGACCCATTTTTTATTTCATGTTGCTATTTGAATTATAAGTATTCAATTTCTGTTCATTAAATAGAAAATTTAAAGGGGGAAGGCTAATGTGCCACTTTTTAAAACCGTTTCCTGCCGAATTTTTTTTTGCCTTTTTTCGCCAAATTAGACAGTGCTCAATCATCTGAGATAAACTTTTTTGTCATAAAAAGGGATAGTTCTATGAAGTGTATTTAAAGAGTTAAGGTACTTAGAGTAGTGAACTTTTATATGTCTTAGTAGAATATATTAGGCATTGGATAGATTTGATTATATGTTAAAGAATTTTTAACATTGACCAGACCAAACTTTTTTTATTTGACAATATCGAAAAAAGTTAAAGAGATTTGCCACATAAATTACATGAGAATGGTCTATTTTTTTCCAAATATGTATAGCCAAAACACCAATTTTAGATAATCTTTTTCCACATATTTCACAAGAGTTATAAAAAAATTGAACAGGAATTCCCCTTGGGACAAGTTACTTAAAAAACATAAAAAATAACGTCCGGTTCACTATAGGACAGGGTTTCTGTAGATTCTTTTTGAAAAAATAAAGAAAACCGTCCAGTTTACTTACAATATACACATTATCTCACGCGGAAATACCAACTAACCATACAACATATCTATATATATAAAAAGACCATTCTCATGTAATTTATGTTGCAAATCACTAACTCTTTTAGATATTGTCAAATAAAAAAAGTTTGGTCAGGTCAATGTTAAAATTCTTTATCACAATCATATCTATCAAATGCCTAATATATTCTACTAAGACATATAAAAAGATCACTACTCTAAGTACCATACTGAATATTTTATTGGTCATTCTTTGTTGTTATGTGTATTTTGTTGTATAAAAAGTTTAAAGTTCTATTAACTAGTAAATGCTATCTAAAGTTGTATTTATGACAAAAAAGTTTTTGCCATATATAACACGCAACGAAGTTGAAAATAAAAATGAAAAACTCATTTTTTAAGGAAAATCCCTGGTAAAATCTCTTAATTTTAATCAATAACTTTATATTATGCACTACTACGTTATTTAAAATAGAAAAAACTTACAGTTCACTATTTTTTTTTAAATGCACTTCGTGAAACTATCCCTTTCCCTTATATTTTCACATGACACTTTTCAAACATGTCAATATTAAAAAAATTGCAAGTGTAAAATCTTAAAGTGAAAATATAAGCGAAATTTTTATGAAAAAAAAAAAGTTTATCTCAGATGATTAAAAATTGTCTATTATGGAGAAAAAGGCAAAAAAAAATTCAGCGGGAAACGGCGGTTTTCGGCGGGAGCGGCGGTTCCGCTGCCGTTTCTTCACAGTTCCATATTGTTCACCACAAAAGCAGCAGCTGAGATCAAGCACGTTTTACTTTTGGTTTCAAAAAGTGGCACATCTGCCTCCCCCCTTTATAATATAGTAAATCAAAGAAAACTTTGTGAAATAATTTGATACTAGCTATGTGTCCGTAATGTGCATAGACGTCCAAGGGGGGGGGGGGGTAATGGGGTGATTACCCCCCCCATTCAAAATTTTCTCCTTCCTTTGGGGTGCCTTAGGCACCCCCAAACATTTAGGAGGGAGTATTTACCCCCCAAAAAAATTTTAACCCGGGGCAAAATTTTGGGGGGGTAAACAAAATTTACCCCTGCCAACAGATTTCAGGGGGTGTAATTACCCCCCCCCCCAAGCAAATTTTACACCTGGGGTAAAAATTTTGGGGGGGGTAAAAAAAATTTGCGCCATTTTACCCCCCCCAAAACCTGATTACCCCCCCCTTAAAAATTTTTTACCCCCCTCCCAAAAAAAAGCTTGGACTTCTATGGTAATGTGTTCAGATATTAAACTAAAATTTAACATTTAACTAAACATTTTAACCCTTTCAGGATGATAATTTGAATTTAAAGAAAGAAAAATTATAAATACGGTTTTAAATAAAAATAAAAAAATTTAAAAAAGACGGAAGGAAAGGGAAGTGCAAGAGAGGGACATTTAATCTTTAAAAAATGATGAAAAAACAAAACTAAAGTTGTAGTAATCTTTTATGTGTAGTAACTTTTTTTGTAGTTAGGTTGATATTCAGGGATTGGACAATGGAAGAAAAAGATTAATATTCAGGGATAGGACAATGGAAGAAAAAGATTAATATTCAATCTAGCCAATAGCGGGATAATTTTAGAACGCCGCCTCTAGTATTTTTTATATATGCAATATAAATGACTGTCCTATTTTCATAAAAACAGCACGATGACTTTTTTAGTGGTGATTGCTATTTATTAATAGTAATCCCTTAATTGGGAGGAATAATAATCCCCTCGTTCAAATTCTTTCGAGGCGCTTGGTTACATATTATTAATTTTTATGCCCGCTAATACCAGAATTCACTTCATGCATAAATGATTTTATAAAATATTAAAATACTAAACCAAATATGAAATTTCATCTTTAAAAGCAATGAATTAGTTATATATCTAAGTACTTTTAACAAGGGTGGCATTGTGTAAAGATTTCAGAAATATCTTCAGCATTTGAAAAATTGAAAAAGTTTTGAAAATAAAAGGCACTTTGTCCGTTGGTCTGTATGCTATGTATTTACAGAACATGAAATAATTATGTGATTTTCTAGAATTTTGATTGGTTGGTTCCAAACCAGCAGTTTCCAAACTATTCAATCGATAATTTACAAAAGGGGCAACTATGTTTATAATCCTTGGGGATGTTCATTAAATTAAATTATTAAATTATTTTCCTTTGTCTTATCATTAAAATCTCTGAATAAATATGGTTTTCTTAGTTGCTATAATAGATAAAGATCAACAACTTGTGGACATATTTCTTTTCAAATTTAATAGCAAGTTAAAGGATTGCTTTTTTTCAACTTGAATTTATCTGCTTAAAAAAGCATATCTTTTCTGATAATCACCATGCGAAAATTTAAAAGAAAGGATTAAGTGAATCGTTTCATTAATGGATAATTTTAATTTGGGATAAATTTGATATTTATATCCAATGGCCGTGTGGCCTTCCCCTTACAATTATTCTGAAACATTCCTTGAACCTATTCCTCTTTTTATGACACCTGAACAACTGCTCTAGAAGTCACTTTATATGTTTGTTTATTAAGATTTTTACACTTCGCTACTTATGGATGTTGTCATCCTTGTTGATATACGGAGGATGTAATTTTATTAATCATTGGAAATAGAGGATTTTCTCCATTCTCCTATCCCTTCATCCGGTACCCAAAGAAACTAGAATATTCCAAATATTTCCATTCATTTCACTTACAACAAGTTTTTGTTAGATTTGCCAAGTGGTTTTAATCATGTGTAAAAAGTTTTAATTTGTTCTATTTGTACTTAAACATGAATTACAATCTAAATCTTTTATTAGATTACTAATTTGGTGCGCGAAGCGCGCTGATTTTTTTACCACCCCGCTGGCTTTGGGGGGAGTATCAAAGAGTTTTAGTGGTGTTATAAGTATAAATTAAACAAATATTTTTTATTGTTGTTTAGAAAAAAATAAAGTATGATTATAAATCATAATTATTTTATTTAGATTCATTTTTAACTAAGGCTCCCTTTTGCTTTTTTTAATCATAAAAACTGAAAATTATTTTAATTAAAAAAGTTTATTAATTTAAAAAAAACCTTATATTTGAAATTTAACATTGGTTGGCATTGTCAATAAATCACTGAGTTTGAAACAGATATCTAATTTAATTTTTTTTTTAAATCCTAGTTTACAAAGCGTTTAGTTTCAATCAATTTTTAAAAACGTATAAAAAATAACAATAAATTGTAGTATTTTGATATTAAATTTTTTAGATTTTCATAAAAGCTGTTTATAGAAAGTTATACATATATTATATTATATATAAAATTTTAGCTTTTTAAGGTGTTACTAAATAAACTTTAGACTTGGTCTGTCTGACTTTATCAAACAGCCATATCACTTATGGCAGACGTAAATCCCTAATTGTCTATGTAGAAGCTGCACTTCTAAATAAGTGAATTTTATATCGATATAAATATTTCAGATAAAATAATATTAGTATGAACTCTGTGAGTTCCGAGGATAATTCCTCTACTACGGTGCCCACAGAAGATGCAGAGTGTTTGTCATCCAACATACAGGGTATACACCAAAATATATAGTTGCTGTGCTACTCTACAATTCCTTGGACCTTGCTTATGGTTAAAAACACAAAAGGGGGGGAGGGGCAAAAGTGACACTTTTGTAACCAAAACTAAAAGTCAACAAAGGAACTCAACTAAAAAAAGAGTTACAGGTCTGAGATTTTGCATGGCAGTTGCTTTATAGGGGTACAATATGGAACTGTGAAGAAACGGCGGCGCAACCGCCGAAAACCGCCGTTTCCCGCCAAATTTTTTTTTGCCTTTTCTCGGCGGTTTTCGGCGGTTGCGCCGCCGTTTTTTCACAGTTCCATATTGTACCCCTATAAAGCAACTGCCTTGCAAAATGTCAGACCTGTAACTCTTTTTTTTAGTCGAGTTCCTTTGACTTTTAGTTTTGGTTTCAAAAAGTGTCACTTTCGCCCATCCCCCCACCCACCCCACTTTATAGTTCTCAATAGGAAGTGTGTGTGGGTGGGGGGGGGGGGGAGAGGTATTTAACTTTTATGGCGGGAATAAAATAGCGGTCAAAGTGCGCCTAAAATTTTTCTCCCCAAAATTATTATCCTAGGGGTGGGGTGGTTGGTTGCATCAAACCTTTACAATGTTTTGCTAACGTTAAATAGATTCAGAATTCATGTGGAGGATTTTTTTTGCATATAATTGTCGGATGGACACACAGACAGACAAACCTGAATTATATAGTAGTTGCACTACTAAAAATCAATACCTTGGTGTAACTTTGCTAGATCATGAACATCTGTCATCAACGCGAAAGTATGTTAACTCCCCTTCCATCAAGCAGTACGAACGGCTTACCCACTCCGAGAAGTATGCCAACCCCCCCTCCGCAATGAAAAAATATGGCAGTTCCCCTTCATCCCTAAAAAAGTACGGTGGCTCCCCCTCCTCCCTGAAAAAATACACCAATTCCCCCTCCCTGAAACACTATGACCGGCTCCCTGATTCCGAGAAGTGTGCTAGTTCCCCCGCCCTCACTAAAAAGTTTGATAATCTTGCGTCAACAACGTCAACTGAAGCTGACCAATCATCAGAAGATTCTAATTCAAGGAAAAAATATCAACTCATACATAAAACCTACGTTAGTCAAAAAGAACAATAATAATATCATCCTTAAAAGCGAAAATTATCAGACCAAAATATTATGGAGTAACAGTAATTTTAATTAAATCAATATTTTAAAATCTGAACAAAGTTTCTATTTTAATCTGTTGCTTAAAATCCATAATATTGACGTTCAATTTTAGACATCAGTTTAAGGCTTAACGCATATAGCATTATTCCTAATTGTCCTAGGATTCAACATATTTAAAATGAAGTTGTTAAAAGTTAATATGCTTAAAATAAACGTACACACTTTATGGTATCAAGTCAATATTTTTACAGAAATTATTGATTTGAAAGCTTTAAAATAGGGCTCTTCTAACATGCCTATTTTAAGCACGCTAGTACGACGGACATAATGAATAAATCTAAATGTAGAAAAGCGATGCTGTTAAAAAGGGAAAAGTTTGTTATTGTTATGTTGTATAAATAATTGTATAATGATGGAGTGAACAAAGAACATAGCTTTTAATTATCTTATAGTCTATCAATTTGTAAATTTTAAAAGAGTTTATATTTTTTATAACAGAAAAATTTCAAGTAACACAAGTAATGCAGGTAAAAATTTTTTGGTGGATTTTTTTTTTGAAGATAGGAATCAACTTGCTGACTCGCGACCGTGGTATTCCATATAGTGCATCCGCTCGTTGTCGGAAAGGTGATAGAATCGAATCTTGGCCTAATACCACCATACAATAAAAAGCATTAACAATTAATCCCACTGCTGCTATGTCAGGTGCTAGACATATTAGTTAGTGTAGGGTGACAGCCTTGTCCAAAAACAAGCGTAACTCATTACCATGCACATTTGGACATTTTAGACGAAGGCCGTGCAATCTAAGGTTAGTTGTTTGAAGGGCGTTTGACTATATAGGCTATCTGAGGATACTAACTTATTAATTCCTTGTTTTGATTATTAGAATCTCCAGAAAACAAGCCTAGATCTGCTCTGTCCACCATCCCCTTTCAGTTGCCAATGCCACAGATACCATTTGCTGATTCTCTACCTGCCGTTTTCACAGGAAATTCTGTTAACTTTTATTTGGTTTATCAATGCTTGGGACCCAAAATAATATTGGATGCATTAATCTAATTAAAATTACGTAAATGCAGAATTCTGTTTCAGGACATACTTACCGTTTTGTTACTTGATTATAGTGATACTTCGCTATAAATATTGTATCTTGTTGTCTTAGGAATTATTGATCTAAAACTCCGATTAATAGAATGATCATATCATACAAAAACTTTTTGTCATAAAAGTTAAAATTAGCGAGATGAATGGACTTACAGATTTTATAGAGTTTATACGCTGTCTAAATCGTACCCATTTATTACAGGAATCATCATAGTTTTAAATCGTTAGGACAATTCTAACATGCCAAAATTAACGAAAAGAGCTAACTGTAACGTGCAGAGTCAGACATACCCTAATTATATACAAAACTTACATGTATTTTAAAAGCCATCATATAAGTTAACTCTAAAATTGACCGTAGGTCAGGAAGAAAATGTGGGGAAAATATCCCACCACCCCCAACCACTTGGTAACCACCCACATCTACATGTCAAATATGCCTCAGAATTATCTCTTCCAAGAAATTCAAGGGACATGCATTCATTTCATTTTCTTTCAGCTGCATATTTTATATAAGAGACGTTCTAGGATTCACAATTTAAAAATCATGTAGGACAAATATTTAGATATGCCTGATTGTTACATGAATCATTTTCTACCATAAATACAGGGATCTTAAAGGATAAGACAATAGACGCTAAATTGGTATTGAATTCCCAAAACTAACCTTTTAGACCTTTCTAGTTTGGAACCAACCATTCATAACTATTAAAAAGTACCCAAAGTTTTGATTTAACAAATGAGAATGCTTAGATATAAAACTTTGGGTACCAGTGTAATATAAATGAAATGAATATGTCTGTCTGTTCACATAGTTCACCGCTGCATCGTTCTGAAAGTATAAGCGGGGATGATAAATCTACCATCAGCTCATATCTACCAAACAGTAATCCTACTATCAGAGGTAAACTATCCTGATGTGTGTGTCTGTCTCTCTGTACCGACGGATCTTGCTAACCGCTAAACCAATATGGTTCTCCTTTACAATGTAACTTCTACCATAAGCTCATATCATCTACCAAACAATTATCCTACTATCAGAGGTAAACTAACCTATATGGAAGCTTCACACTTTTCTTGGGATGGTTTAAGGCTATTTTTCGGCTTTCCCTATCCATAAGTATACAGAGCTCCTAGATGCTAGGAGCAAAGCCGATCGTCAAGTAGTATAAAGTAAAAGTAATAGCTATTCTGTAACTGAGGTTAGTTCGTACGACCATTCGTCACTACATTAGATTTTGTCATACTTGTTATTATATCAACATTGGCATGTACTGTTTTAAAACTGAATTTCGTTAATGTGTCAGTTATGGATTCTTTTAATTATAAAAGTTGACATAAACCATTTAAATTGTATGTCGCCACAATGCTTTATTTATCAAAACGTCATATTGTCTCAGATAATAAAAAGAACTGTTTCAAGATATTGGGCTAAATTAGCTAGCTTTACTGTTAGTGTTTCCTCAGCCATACCTAGTCATTTAGGTGTCTATAATAGATTTAAGTAACCTAAACTCCTAGGCTAGCGTGGTCTATTTTCATTCTTGACTCGTTATTGCTCCGCTTTTTATGGTCTATCTATTCACAATTTTTTTTTTGCTACTTATGGATGTTGTCATCCTTGTTTATTTCAGAGTCAAACTTGTTGGAAACAGAAAGAAGTCGAAAGATAGGCCAGGTTCATCAAAGAAAGAAAAGGAAACGGGTTGATGCAACTTTCAATACTAACAGTACTGTTTCATTCAGGTATGATAATCCTATAAACTAAAGTAGTACGTATGTCTGAAGTAGGGTTGGGCCGGATACTTTTTTGGCCGGATACCGGATACCGGATATCCGGCTGATTTTAAACGCCGGATATCCGGCAACCGACCGGAAATCCGGCTAACGCCGGATATCCGGCAAATATCCGGTTATCCGGCCATAATACCGGATATCCGGCCGGATAACAGGCCAAATTACCAGATACTAAAGTAGCAAAAAAAAATTTCTTCAGAAATCTTATATAAATTTACATAAAGTTAAACTTGTTCAGAAAAAATGTTCTTCTAGCTTCAATAATAAGAAAATTATAGCCATTAAAATTTAAAAAAACAGAGATTTTTGGTGTAAAGTATAAAAAATTATAGAGCCGGATATCCGGCCGGATAATTTCAATATCCGGTATCCGGCCGGATATTGAAAATGGCCGGATATCCGGCCTCACCGGATATCCGGCCCAACCCTAGTCTGAAGCTTAAGATCTCAAGTGCTTGATTAAATAGGGTTTCGTTTCAAAAAGGCTCCCTACTAGTTTTGTGTGTCTAAGCATTATATCTCTATAAAACTATATGCCAATGTGGTATAAGTGTTTGATCTATGTCGCGAGTGCCTTATTTTTTATGTGTTATTAAAAATACAGGACAATAGGCCTTTGAGCAATGAGCAAAAGATTTTCTTAGACGGGGAGGCCAGGGTGGAAGAATTTCCCTGTATGGAGCCAGGGCGATGCAACCATATAATTTTACCAAGAAAAGTTTAAAATGGAAGGATTGAGAAAGAGAAAATTGCCAAGAAAAGTATCCAAAGTTTTTATACCAACCAATAACGTGGTTGGTTATAGAACTGTGGGTACCACAGGGAGGGCGGTGACATTGGACAGGAAATTACACTGGTACCCATAGTTTTATATATACCTTATCTTATTGGTTAGCAATAAAACTTTAGATACTATTATTGAATCTTTGTTAGAATTGACCAAACCTTTCAACTAATAGTTACTACATAAGTGATATTGTTTTATTGTCATTGGATATGTTATTGTTCATCAATGGTAATTTGTTTTCTCGTATTCATTCGAATCCGGTGGATAGGAACCGGTTCTCATCCATACGAAAAAACTATGTCTAGCATCGTATTATATCCAGCTTTCTACGAATATAAAAATGTACAATCATAAGATTAAAACCAGTTTTTTAGCCCGTGCCTTCGGCCCCCGGGGGGCTAAAAATCTGGTTTTAATCTTATAATTGTACATTCTATATCCGCGGAAAGCCGTTCATAATACGATGAAAGGAATAACTATTATCCCTTATAATCCCTGGAGGTGTAAATTATAAACAGCTTACATTACTCATTAATTTTTTTTAGTATAGCTTCGAAACCTATTAATATCCGGTGGATTAGAACCAGTTCTCAGCCATACTGAAAAGTCATGTATAGCATCGAATTACAGAAATTTTCCACGAATATTAAAATGAAAATCATAAAATTAATACCAGTTTTGTTCGGTCCCTCGAGGTTAACAAAAGTGGTTTAATCATATAAATTTTCATTTTAAATCCACGTAAAGCTGTCTATAATATGATGTGATAAATATCTATTCTTGAACAAAACATGTTTCAGGTTAAAAGAGGATGACAACAGTTTTATGCATCACACTGAACAGTAAGTTTTTTTATTTCTTTAAAACAAAGATGATATCGTCTAATTTAGCTTTTTTTGGGTATAAAATTTTTTAACCTTATAACCCCCCTGCAATCCTTCCCCCATTTCCAATAGCCGATGGTTATATAATTTGTACATTCATAAATTAATATTTGAAAATGGGCAAAAGATAATAAATAAAATAATAAAAATATTGCTTATAAATAAAGACATAATAATAAAACAATGAACCAGCCATATAGAGCATTTTTGATATTATGATAGGATGTATTTTAAGATTTTTATTTGTTTGTCTTTCAAGATTAAAGTCTATGAAACCTATTAAGTTTTCAATTTTAGGAAAGTTTCACATAGGACTAGGTATGGTTTCGGGCTATTTCATTGCCCCTCTTTTTCTTCCCCCTCGAATTCGGAGCCCCTATACTTAAGGGGTACAGTCTCTAGTTATCTTTTCTGTATTTTTAAATCTATATTAATTTTGTTTTATTTCTATGAAATCTTAGTAAAAACATATTTTTATACCTTCAATCTACTATAAAAAAATCGATATTGTATTAATTGGATGTTGCACAAGATTACCATGTACTCTACTTAGGTGATACTTACAGCTGGCTAAAATAACCAAACCCCCCTATCAATCTCTTTTCCCCATCCCCTTCCACCTAATGGATGAACGAACTGACCGATAAATTAGGTCCATACTAGCAACTTTAGTTGACGACAATTTTATTCCCTGTCAATAGACCCACGTATTCCATATCCATTATTTTAAATGTTTAATGTAATATATAAAATTATACAAGCGTGTAAAATAGTAACACATACGTCAATGATTAGCGCAACAATAACAAATTAACAACATTTTACTGCAAAAGATACCTAATTTTGGACATTTTAAAAATATTTTCACAATCACACAATCTCAAGGAAGAAAAGAATGTTATTTATTTGACGGACATATAAGTAGGCAAGAGCGTAGCTAAGCTACTGATAATATAACATATTTTATTATTTTTGAGCCTTTTTTTCACAATCGCTCAATTTCAAGAAAGAAACTTGTTTGACGGACCGACAGGTAGGCAAACCCTAGTTATAGCGTAGATACGCTATTTAATCATGAAATACTTTAGTATTTTTTGTGTATGCTAATATTGATAAAAAATATAAATTAACGATAAATATTTGTATTTTAAAAAAAATATCAATGTCAAAAAGGTAATCTCCTGCTTTTAAAAACTAAATTATCAAAAATACCCTTAGGTTAATGAATTATAAACACACTGACCTTAGCATCGCATTTGTTTATTAGGCTAAATTGAACCAATTAGTTTTAAGGGCGTTTTTTCTTGGAAGGATTCATCCCTCAGTATAGATAAAACCCTATTCTGTGTCGTATAACTTTCTTTAGTTCAAAAGTTACTAAATGAGTCCAGAAGTTAAGAGACCCTGACTGGCAGAGAGATACACATCCCATTACTTTTATAACCTTACTTATTTACAACTAATTTATCAAAAAATAAGTTGAATCACAAGAGTTACTCTTTGTATTATACCTAACCAGTAAATTCTACTTTAAAAGTTATATGTACTATATTGCGATAATAATAGATTATTATAATAATTATGTGGTAAAGTCCACTTCTTCGATACTTTACAGATATCCACGATGGAACCTGCAGTCCTGTCTTCTTGTCAAAGTTGTTCGTCCAAATAAAACAGTCTTCTTTCTTGTTAAGTCTTTATTGATCTTGTTGGTTCTACATTTTAAACATGACTGAATATTACAATGATTGAATGAGTATTTATAGTCAGTGCAAATAAGTATTATAGAATACATAATAAAATTTACAAATAGTATAAACATGGTGCCATTCTAAAGATAGAAAGGTCAAATTCATCATGCTATAGGAAGGTGTGGTGGGTTGGGTATTTTTGTGTTCATTTGAACTGACAATAGTTATGTATACATATGTACACAATAATTGCCTTCACAATATGGTCCCATGTTGAAGAGTACAAAGTTTGAACTGGAACACATCTGGTATTATTGTGTTTTTTTTTGTTAAAATGATTTATTCAACTTATGGAAAAAATCATAAAAAATCATAAGAAAAATACAAACAATTAACTAACAGAATGATACACAGATAGCAAATAATCATTAGTACAGTAAGTTAAGAACAATGTTTAACAATCTCACAGTGAGTTAGATAGGTTCAAAAACGATAAATATGATAAGTTAGTTATGAGATTATTAGCAACATAATGTTATAACATATATAATATAATGACACATAGGTTATAATATGGTTAATATCATGATATAATAGTTATTGGATGATAGAAGTTAAAGTTTTAGCAGCTAGATTCAAATTGCCTCATTTATTGTAGATATTTATCCACTGACAAATGAAGTTTACTATTGTCACTTTTTACACTATATACATAATCCAAAAAGACAAATGTCATTGCTTCTCGGTGCTGATTTCTTCTGCAGTATTACCATGACTTGAAATTTGAAGAGGAAGGTGTCAGGAAACTGCAACTCGTCGACAGCAAGACGCCAAAGTTTCAATTAAGAAACCCTTCATCCATAAATAAAAACGGCTGACGCCTGGCATGGATGTAACCAAGAGATTCATACTGAAAAATCAGGAGTTATGTCAAAATAAATTAGTCATCTCCAACCTAATTTATTTTAAATGTCCCAAGATTTACCCATTGTGTGAGTTGTAGTGTTATGATGCTTGGTTTCAAATTGCACGCCAACTTTAATTGCGCGTAGGTCAGGCTGGAAAGGAGGAGAGTAGGCTCTGATTGAGGGGTGTAAGGGAAGGTAGAGTATTTCTGTAAGGGGAATATTTAATCCCTTCTCAGGTGGGAAACAAGAATTTTTTTGAGAAAATGATAGCATTTTAACTAAAGCTGACGTTCATTGAATGGTTTTGGTATGTGGAATTTTCTTCTTGGTGGTTTAAAAAGTCTCACAACTCTATGCTTCACTGGGCTCTTATACATTTATTCAACCCATATCAACTTTGAGCTGACTGCATAAGAAAAACTGAAAAAACTCAGCTTTCATTGGAAATTGTCGGTTAGATCCACACTCCACCACAGCTGCGACATAACTGGTATTATTGTGTACACTTGAACAGGCAGTAGCTGGTGTACAGATGTATATCATTGCCCGTTTCCATGTTGATTGTAAAGTTGAACATCACAGCAGGATTTTATAACCGGTACTGTATAAACACAAACTTGAATCTATGGTGTGATGTGTGGGGGCTTGTACAAAAAGGGAAAGGTTGCCCAAATATGAATTCATGTTTTCCCTTGTGTGGTCACACCATTGTTTCTTACATAACTGAATTGCATGTATAAGGTTGGGGGGCTTACAACAAAAGGGAAGGTAGTCCAGAGGCAAGCCTAATGTTGAAGTTCCATTTATGCTGGGAGTTGATAACAGAAAAAGGGAAGGCAGCCCAACCAATGGTCTGGTTCCTCTATTTCAAGGACTGGAATTCTCCATGGTGTGATTGTTGGGGGTTTGTCAAAGGGAAGGGCAGCCCTTATTCCAAACTTGAATTTCAGTGCTTAGGCACACAACAACTGAATGTTTTAGGAGTTCAAATCTTACTGCCCTGTCTCTCAATTGATTTTAACATGCAATATTAACTTCAATGAGTAACAACTATAAGAATGTACAAAGCAGGACAATTTGACTCTTAATGATTTTCACATCAGTTTCTGTATTATTGTTCATAATAGTTTCTAGTAAAAGAATATTCCACAGTTATATCTTCTACAAAAGAACTTTATTCACAGTAATATGATTCTACAAAAGAATGATGGTCCATAATGTTCTACAAAAGATCTTTCTTCAGAGTGTTCAACAAAAGAACTTACTTCACAGTGTTCTACAAAAGAACTTTCTTCACAATGTTCAATAGATCTTTTCATGAAAATACCCTTTTTCGAATTTCAATCTTCTGCTAACCTAAAAAGTTACTTTAGGGGCCTAGAAATATATGTACAAAATTTCAGCTCTCTATCTCTACTGGCGACCTAGCGCCAGGCATGTAAAATATCAACAGATAACGGTAGCACGGCGGTTTTAACAATATCTCAGTAATGTGCAGGTTTCCAGCTCTTCTGCATATTTCAATTTAAACACATAAGGCCAAAGATATTATATCCAAAAAATCTTTTGTCAAAGTCTACTCTAGACCTAGCGCCAGTCAGTTTTCTAAAATCATGCATTTTATAACTGTTAAAAATGAAATCGCCAGCGCTAGGTGTAGAGTAGACTTTGACAAAAGATTTTTGGGATATCATATCTTAGGCCTTATGTGTTTAAGTTGAAATATGCAGAACACCTAAATTCACCTTCCAAGCCATTCTCTAAGCATTTTAATTTTTTTGTTGAAATAACGGGATTTCAAAACTGCCTTTTGAAAAGGCCTAAAAAATATCTTTTTTTGTCCCTTTTTTCACTGTATATAGTTACAACTTATTAAGATATTATTCTCAGTTAAAAAAAAATTGGCGCTTCCAGCACCAAAACCGGCCAAAACAGGCAGTTAAACTTCTGTACCCCTACTTAACCCCCTGACATACCCCCTCTCTATCTCGGCTCCTGTTACAGATAAAGACGTAAAACTTTTTTCTAGTTGTTCATGTGTATTTTTAGAGAATTACTTTTTCTAGTCATAGCGGTCAGACCGCTCCTTATCCGCTTTTTAGTGGCCAGCTGCTAAATATTAAAACAGCTGTAGAGCGGCCAATTTTAAAGCTAAGAAAACCAAATTTTATGACAAACTAGTATTTTTTATAATAAAAAAAATACCTTTTCTGACCATCGCCTGAAAAATGACAAATAACGGAAACTGCCAATTTTGGCGGTGAAACGGTGGTTGGCAGCGCTAAATAATATTTTTATCTGTTTATAGTTAACTTATTAAGATATTATTCTCAGATAAAAAAAATTGGCGCTTAGCAGAACCCCCCTCTATCTCGGCTCCTGTTACAGATAGAGACGTAAAACTTTTTTCTGGTTGTACATGTGTATTTTTAGAGAATTACTTTTCTAGTCATAGCGGTCAGACCGCTCCTTATCCGCTTTTTAGTGGCCAGCTGCTAAATATTAAAACAGCTGTTTAGCAGCCAATTTTAAAGCTAAGAAAACCAAATTTTTCATAATAAAAAAATACCTTTTCTGACCATCGACCGAAAAACGACAAATAACGGAAACCGCAAATTTTGGCGATAAAACGGCGGTTGGCGGCGCTAAATAATATTTTTATCTGTTTATAGTTACAACTTATTAAGATATTATTCTCAGTTAAAAAAATTGGCACTTCCAGCACCAAAACTGGCAAAAACAGGCAGTTAAACTTCTGTACCCCTACTTAACCCCCTGACAGACCCCCCCTCTATCTTGGCTCCTATTACAGATAGAGACGTAAAACTTTTTTCTAGTTGTTCATGTGTATTTATAGAGAATTACTTTTTCTAGTCATAGCGGTCAGACCGCTCCTTATCCGCTTTTTAGCGGCCAGCCGCTAAATATTAAAACAGCTGTAGAGCGGCCAATTTTAAAGCTAAGAAAACCAAATTTTATGAAAAACTAGTATTTTTTATAATAAAAAAAAAACTTTTTCTGACCATCGCCGAAAAAACGTCAAATAACGGAAACCGCAAATTTTGGTGGTAAAACGGCGGTTGGCAGCGCTAAATAATATTTTTATCTGTTTATAATTACAACTTATTAAGATATTATTCTCAGTTTAAAAAAAATTGGTGCTTCCAGCACCAAAACCGGCTTCTAAATAAAAAAAATATTATTTAGCGCCGCCAACCGCCGTTTTATCGCCAAAATTTGCGGTTTCCGTTATTTGTCATTTTTTGGCGATGGTTAGAAAAGGTATTTTTTTTATTATGAAAAATACTAGTTTGTCATAAAATTTGGTTTTCTTAGCTTTAAAATTGGCCGCTCAACAGCTGTTTTAATATTTAGGGCTGGCCGCTAAAAAGCAGATAAGGAGCGGTCTGACCGCTATGACCTGAAAAGTATTTCTCTAAAAATACACATGAACAACCAGAAAAAAGTTTTACGTCTCTATCTGTAACAGGAGCCGAGATAGAGGGGGGGTCTGCTAAGCGCCAATTTTTTTTAACTGAGAACAATATCTTAATAAGTTGTAACTATAAACAGATAAAAATATTATTTAGCGCTGCCAACCGCTGTAACAGGAGCTGAGATAGAGAGGGGGTCTGTCAGGGGGTTAAGTAGGGGTACAGAAGTTTAACTGCCTGTTTTTGCCGGTTTTGGTGCTGGAAGCGCCAATTTTGTTAACTGAGAATAATATCTTAATAAGTTGTAACTATAAACAGATAAAAATATTATTTAGCGCTGCCAACCGCTGTTTCACCGCCAAAATTGGCAGTTACCGTTATTTGTCGCGTTTCAGTGATGGTCAGAAACGATATTTTTTTTATTATAAAAAATACTAGTCTGTCATAAAATTTGGTTTTCTTAGCTTTAAAATTGGCCGCTCTACAACTGTTTTAATATTTAGCAGCTGGCCACTAAAAAGCGGATAAGGAGCGGTCTGACCGCTATGACTAGAAAAAGTAATTCTCTAAAAATACACATGAACAACTAGAAAAAAGTTTTACGTCTCTATCTGTAACAGGAGCCGAGATAGAGAGGGGGTCTGTCAGGGGGTTAAGTAGGGGTACAGAAGTTTAACTGCCTGTTTTGGTGCTGGAAGCGCCAATTTTTTTTTAACTGAGAATAATATCTTAATAAGTTGTAACTATATACAGTGAAAAAAGGGACAAAAAAAGAAATTTTTTAGGCCTTTTCAAAAGGCAGTTTTGAAATCCCGTTATTTCAACAAAAAAATTAAAATGCTTAGAGAATGGCTTGGAAGGTGAATTTAGGTGTTCTGCATATTTCAACTTAAACACATAAGGCCTAAGATATGATATCCCAAAAATCTTTTGTCAAAGTCTACTCTACACCTAGCGCTGGCGATTTCATTTTTAACAGTTATAAAATGCATGATTTTAGAAAACTGACTGGCGCTAGGTCTAGAGTAGACTTTGACAAAAGATTTTTTGGATATAATATCTTTGGCCTTATGTGTTTAAATTGAAATATGCAGAAGAGCTGGAAACCTGCACATTACTGAGATATTGTTAAAACCGCCGTGCTACCGTTATCTGTTGATATTTTACATGCCTGGCGCTAGGTCGCCAGTAGAGATAGAGAGCTGAAATTTTGTACATATATTTCTAGGCCCCTAAAGTAACTTTTTAGGTTAGCAGAAGATTGAAATTCGAAAAAGAGTATTTTCATGAAAAGATCTAATGTTCAACAAAAGAACTTTCTTCTCAGTAATGTTTATTTTCAAAAGAAATGTCCACTCTCAGTCTCAGGTCTCTATGTCTTCTTTAAAGTTTAAAGTAATCAGTTTTCAATCTTTGAGACACTGTGTGTGTGTGTGTGTGTGTGAGTGGTTTGACCACCTATTGAAGAAATACTATTTAGAAGCATAGCTACTCTGTAGTTGCTATTCTGTATGTCAGGGGTCATTCTACTACAATTATTGAGGATTATCACTTATAAACCTTATCCATTGAGATTAATTTCTCCCAAAATACTTTTCAAAAAAGCGAAAATTATACAAGTATCATATTTGGTTCTTTTTTAATTGTATGTAAAACAATACTCTTGTTATTGATGCAGTCGATTTTTCTTCTGAAATGGAAACTTTTCGTATTACAAATTACACTTTTTAAAATTACTCAAAAAAGGCATGGTAAAAGTTGCATTTCACGCTATCCCTCAAATGAACATTTTTTAAATATTTAAAAATATGTTTAATGTATATTAAAAACAAAGAGAGGAGGGAGTTAATGCTCGACAAGGCACTTTGATGGAAGTTAACTTAATTTAATTTCTCATCTTTACATTCTGGCTAGCAAGACTGATATCATAATAGGATAAAAAGATGCTGTGAGTATTGGTGCAAAAAATATGACGTAACAAAAAAAATTAGCCAATGAGAGTTCACTATAAATTTTACCATTGGTCAATAACGGCCTCTCATTGGCTAATTTTTTTTGTTACGTCATATTTTTTGCACCAATACTCACAGCATCGGATAAAAAGTATAGAAATTATAGTTTTCACACTTTAATTTTTCTTTTTAAACAAGGTTGGAGAGAACTTTGGTCAGTAAATTATTCTAGTACCCAAAATTTTATAACCACATTTTCTTATATTTTTTTTCTAAAAAACATTGATTTATTCTAAAAAAAAAAATTTATTAGTCGGTTCAAGACTAATAGTGTCCAAACTTTTTAACCAATATTTCTAATCTCTATAAGAATTATAAATGGGGATGTATATCACTTTATCGTCTATTGTCTTATCCCTTCAGTTCCCTGGTATTTAAACACCTGCATCACATTTCAAGGGTATCTTCCCTGTCACAAAATCAGAAATTCAGTAAAAGTTAATTAGACTAAAAATCTGACAAAACAATTTGAATTTCTTACTCAATGTATTATACTGGTTAGGATAACCCCGCAGGGGTACATTACAACCACGTATGTATAGGGGCCAACTGGGTTAGCACTCCCTGGAGGGAATTGAATGCTTATGCATTTCAAATTATTTTAAAGACTATATTCGTTGCTTTTCCTCAAACTGCTCAGCGAGACCAGAAACCCCAAACTCATTTTTGAAATTAATTAACAATTAGAGGGAGGGGGTATTTTTATTAATGCCTTCCCTTGAACGGATACCCTCTACCCTATATAACCTTACCTACGCTTAAAACACAAACACACGAAAAACTACCTTCCTTCCCTTAATTTAAAATTTTTCAAATTAAGATTGGGAGACTTTGATGGAAACTACCCAATCTTTAAATATTCTAACTAAAACCAAATAAGTATTCCTTGCACAATTAGTATATCTTATTTTATATGTATTTCCAACTCAATGTTCTATATTGCACCAATGTCTTAATAATTCAAAAACAGAAAAATTATGTTTAATATCGTATTACATACGGAACTGGTTTTAATCTTATATTTTTTTATTTTGCTATCCGCGGAAAGCTGTCTATGATACGATGCGATAAATAACTATTATAAATTACAATATGCTTTGCTGATCACCTTATCCATGTCAGTTTTAATTCATTGGTTCCGCTTAATCTGCTGCTGTGTCATGCCATTAGAAGTACTTAGAACCATCATTTCCAGTTGATAATATATGTTTAGGCCAAAATCTAGAGAAAATTATTGACTTTCTAAATTGAAAATATAGTATTTCAATCTTAATTTAAAATCGCTAAGATTCCTAGATTTATTATCATACTACTTCTAAAAGTTTTAACTACATATTAATAAAATCAAGATCTATTAATAAAATCTAAATTTTCTCTATCATTGTGACATTCTTCCATTACCGTTCTTAGTTACCTACCATAGATACCACTAGATGACCAACAACGTTACTTACTAATACATATACACATAATATATATACAAACCGCTAATTTGTATTCCACTAGATGACCAACAACGATACTTAAAATTATATACCACTAAAGGACCAACAACATTACCTACTTTTATATACCACTAGATGACCAACAACCTTTCTTACTTTTATATACCACTAAATGACAAACAACCTTACCTACTTTTATATACCACTAGATGACCAACAACCTTACTTACTTTTATATACCACTAGATGACCAACAACATTACTTACTTTTATATACCACTAGATGATCATCAACCTTATTTACTATTATATACCACTAGGTGACCAACAATATTACTTACTATTATATACCACTAAATGAACAACATTACTTTTATGTATATTTTATAAGAAAATGTAATTAAAAAGCTATTTAGTACTTTTAAATTTTTATGATAAATTTTGATGTAGCAAAACCCTAGTGCTTGGTTAATTGTCTGTTTCTGTATAAAAGTGTCTCTGTGTGTGTTTTAGTGTCAGCCAGATAATGTTTCAATGGACCATTTCAAATATGGATACTTCGGTGATGATGGAAGGGTAGTCGACCAGCCACTCAAAATTTCAGTTTAAAAAAAAGGAAAAAAATGGGAGTGATTGGAGGGTTGAATTTACCATCTCTAAACCTTTAAGAAGCTTCAATGTGGATATGAAGCTGTAGTTAAAGAAAATATGAGAGAATAGGAAAATATACGTTAGATCATCTTCACTCCAATATAGTTAAAATTCTGCTTTTGAAGCTTGTCTTTACTAAGGGAGAGAAAGTTTTAAAGATTTATTTAAATTGCATAATCCCTTGCCCTTCATGAAACAGTAATTTATTAATCAAGTATTTAAAATCATAAATCCATAAGATTATCACATCTAATTGGTTGTCTTAATTTGCCTTGGTCAAATTCCTAGAGTAGGCAATACCAATTTATAACATCAGGTTTTAGGATGTCAGCTGTTCCATAACTAGGGTATGTCCGTCCGTTTGTTTGGTTTTATCTACTTATGCCAGCCGTCGTCGTAATAGAATAAATGCCTTTTCTAAATGCTCTCATTACATCCCAACACCGCATTGTCTCTCACGTACATACTCATGTATTGACCAGTACAATTACAAATACTCAAATTGGATGTGCCATAGTTTAACTGTTCTTGTTGCGCTTCCAGTCGACAAAAATGACTGCAGAACCCGGATTTGGTCATGACTTTACTCTGATCTACTTGATGACTTTTTAGAAAAGGAAAAATCATTCTAAATTACTTTTTTTCTACTTCAACTGAGAGACAGCTTTCAATGTAAATTCTTTACTAAATTTTTTGTCTGCGTATCTTTCAGTTTGATTTAAACACATAATGAATATTAACAATATAGTATAGTACTGTAAAGCAAAATCTTATTGGCATAATTGTGAATATTAAACTCAAAAGACAGCTTTTAGTCGACAAAAAATGTACATAAATTAACACGACGTAGTGTTTTATTTCTTCAGTATGTCATTAGTGACTAGCAAAGTGAAATATGTTCAAATCAAGAATTGCAAAATCCTTATTTTGCCATTTGGCGCATTGTTCAGCGAAAATAAAGTTTTAGGTTCATTTCTTAGTTACGTGCAAAAGTGATTATACGTGATTTATTCTCTGTGCAATTTGAGAACTATAAGATAATAGTCAAAAAATCAAAGTAATATTGTATAGCAGCGTAAATGTAATGTTGAAAATAAGTATTACATTTGTAATTATAAAATAGTTTTAGGTCTTTTTAGAGTTAATTTTAATTCAATATTAATATGTTTTTTCATCATGATATTTTTTATAAGTGTTGTAATATATTTGGATCTAGTGCAGTAGGCCTTCTTTTGTTGATCAAATTAAAATTTGTGCGTAATCTATACGTTCCACCAGTTGGCCGTTAGCAGCCTTTAAAGTTCATAGATTATTGGATATGTTCGTTATAAAATTCTTTTTTATCGTGAACTGCACTAGATCCATATGCATTTTAATCATTGACTTTGAGTTCAAATTTCTTTTTTAATCCTCTAATATGAGGTAAGTAATGTTTTTTTTTGTCTGAAGCTAAATATCTTTGAAATTGCTGGTCTGAATTGGTTTTACTTGTTAGAGAAGTTTTAAAAATATCTTAAGTGTAGTTTTAGGCTACTTTCTGACCCCCCCCCCCCCTCCCTCGTACATATATGCTTGAGGCGAAGTGACTAGTTTAACGAAAGGTTTTAGTTCCTGACCGTGTGTCAGCTTAAAATTAAACAAATTATACAAAGAAGTAATTTTTTGTGTTTGAAGCCTAAGTTTTCAAAAACTACTTCTCTACTTGAGTTCTCCTTTTCAGGAAGCTTCACATATTTCCTGGGATGGTTTAGGCTCTTTTGTTTTTAGATTTAAGCCCTTTGATAGTTTAAGGCTATTTTTCTGCCACCTTCTTACCACAGTTCTTAAAAGCCGACAGATGCTATAGGCGCATTGCCATTATGCTTATAATCTAATTGTATCTAAGATATTATATTGTAGTTGCTACGCTACTTATTAACGTATCCTCCTTGTTTTATATTGAAACAAATAAATTTATGATATAACTATAAATTGACAAGTATGAAAACTAAACTTTTTTAATGGCAGAAAAGTTTTTTAGTAGCGAAGCTACTCTATAATTCACAATGTCCGTCCGTCTGTCCGTAATTAATGAATGAAACGTGATTTTCTCGGCTCCTATTAAAGATAGATAGTTGAAATTTTTTGTGAAGATTCTCACTATATATGCCCATCTAAAATATACAGTGTTTTGTCCGTCTGTTTGTTATTTGGGGTGCGAGATCGATTCCTAGATTTTTACGTTTTCGTGATTTTCTCAACTCCTTTTCAAGATAAAGGGATGAAATTTTCAGGGATTAATTAATTTTATATTCTACACATTTTCACCAAGTTTTATTAATATTTTTTTATTAACTGGGGTGCTAGATCGATTCCTAGATTTTTTAGGTTTTCGTTGTTTTCTCAATTCCTATTCAGGATTGACGGTTATCAGGGATTGAGTATGCGCATGTTCCACATTTTTTCATCAAGTTTCATTAAGATTTGTCTATTAATTGCGGTGCTAGATCGATTTCTAGATTTTTAAGTTTTCATGTTTTTAAGGTTGCGTGATTTTAAAGGTGTGATGATTTCCCTAGTTTACCAATATTAATATTTATTATATGACACTGCTTTATAATTTTTTCCCCTGATATACAATCATAATTTTTGAGCTTCGCTACTTATGGATGTTGTCATCCTTGTTTTACTACAAAAATTATGAGCTTTGTAAAACATATTTAGATAGTTTGTTAAGTGTTTTTTCAATATTGAAAATTAATTTCATTAAAACAGCTGGATCTGAGTTGTACATATGTGAAATGTGTATCTTTGTATGTCCTGTTAAGGTTTTAGGCTATTTTGTTTAATATACTTTTTGAATTTAAAGCAAATTCGAAATGCAGGTCGCTAGGGGCACTTAAGTATTTATTAAGAGTGTATGTAGACATTTTTATTACCTTATTTTATAAATTGCAGAAAAAATATATTTAGACCTTTATTTAAATTTTGGGATGGAGACACTTTCCTTTAAATAGTTTTAAAAACCTTCAATTCCCTCTCAATCTTACGCTACTAACAAGAACGACATCCTTCTACTTATATTTAAGGATGCAGGCAAAATTTACTTCCATAAATGTTCTAATAAAATTGGCTAGTTATTCCAATACCTTTCTACAATATTGGTATGCTTGTATGGCCACCCTTGTATATTAATATATTTCTTTAACGCGTCAGCAACATTTCAAACTTGGACAAACAATCTCTTCCAAATCTCAGGAAAAAACAGATAACTTTAAATGTCAACTAGCGGCTACCCCCTTAGAGGCCTCCAGGGATACTTATGAAGGGGGGAGTTGAATTCGATGACCCAATTTTTCATTTTGTATTTGAAAATAAAAAATAAAAAAAAAATTGAGGGAGATTTTTTTTTCAATTTTAGTTTTTAAAATTTTGTTTGGGGGAATGGCAATTTTTTCCAAGGTCCTATGAGAAGCTACTCTATAAAGGAGAACCATATCGGTTCAGCGGTAAGCAAGATTTTTTGGTGCAAACAAACAGACAGATAAACATAATGTTAATTTTTAAAAAGAATAACAGGATGTATAGCTGCCTATGTGTGTGTATGTACCTAAAGATCTCGCTAACTACCAGACCGTTAGTTCAAGAATGTCCAAAAGGGAAGAGAAATGTGATAATTCCCCCTTCCCTCAATTAAAGACTCTAGACCTCAGGGATCTAAAGGTAAATGACACTTGCCGATAAATTTATTTACATCACCAATGATGACAAACATAATTACACCTTCAATATGTTAAAATTGATGGTTAAAACGTTTGAACAATCTAATTAATAAAAGCAACCTATCAAAATACAACAAAAGTCTTCAAAGTTTTTGCACCAAAAAATATGAAAACATTATTACATAACTTTGGGGACAAGTGTAATAAACATCCCCAATGTATCCTACCACCCTAATAGGCCCTACAGAAATTTAAAAATATATTTCATTGTATATCCATTGCCCACCCTACTTGGATTCTCAACCTTCCCCAACCAATTAAAAAAAGCTTAGACGTTTGTTTTCTATATAACTCAACTATTAAAAAACTATTAAAAGAAAATTTGCATTTCTCCTTTAACCCTGATAACAAACTCGTTAAAACTTTACAGAATAGAAAAAAAAGAAAATTTCTGTGAATTTTCCTTTCAATTTCAATTGTACTGAACATTCTATGCCCCCTCGCATTTTTATTTTTTTTAAATAAACGAAAAAAATGAATATAGACAGCTATAGGGAAATGTTTTATTGTGCTTAAAAAACTTAACTTTTCATAACAATGATTAATAACATAAATTTCAACAGAGCTGTGCAGCATTAGTATCCTTGTTGCTTGTCACGTTTGTACCGATGTATCTCGCTCACTGCTATTTGATATGATTTTACTTTACAATTTAGCTTTTCATAGGTTCTGTCTACTAGCGCTCCCCCCCCCCCCCCGAAAAAAACGTTTAAAAACTAATATTTAAAACTTCCTCGCCAATTCAAGTATCCCTAGAGGCATCTAGGGGCATAGCCGCTTGATGCCTAATACAAAATTTACAATAGAGCTCTAAAGTGAATTTTGTTTGTTTGTACTAAAGGATCTCGTTCACCGCTTAACCGATATGGTTTTCCTTTCAATGTAGCCTTTCATAGGTCCATAGGTGGTTCATAACTATTTTAAGGAAGGATACCACATTTAATGATTTGTACTGTATTACATTTCACTGTTGAAGTTCTACTAATAGACAAAATAGTTCTATAATTTTTTAGAAAAAACAGCAAGGGAATCTAAGACAAAAAAAAATTTACACAGAAAAAGTACATTAGTTTGTCTTTCATGCTTTATGAGTTTGAAGATTTTTATATTGCGCTAACATGAATAGTACGTACTAAACTCAGTAATTAGCCAGTATCAAAATTTTGTTAAAGTTATCAACAAGAATGACAACATACATCAGCAGTGTAGTAAAGAAACTCGACGGACTTATGGACAAAAAAAGTTTTATGCCAAATGCTCTTTGAAAAGTGGTATATTCACAATAATCTTTTGAATAGTTATGATAAAGTACATTGTATTTTTATAAATTAAATTTTGATTCATGCTAATGTACATGCAACTAAAAGATAGGAAGCTAACAGTGAATTTACTTCTACGTGCGCCATATGTCCACAAATTAAAACTACACCAAATAAAAGCGTAGACGTTTTTGACTTTCATGTACGTAAAAAGACCAAATAATAGATAAATAAGGATGAAAAAATAGAAATACAAAGTAACAAAGCTTCAAAAAGAACACGAATGAACACTGTATTTACAGACAAATTATTTAGAGCAGATACCTTTATAAAAAAATAGCATGACTTTTTATCATGACGGACAGACGGACGGGCAAAGTGCGTTAAACATTGGATGCCTTCTGATAAAAAGGTTCTAAAAAAATCGGCTGTTTATCTTAAGTAGTGACTTAGTAAATCACATTTCCCCATAGCGTTATCGACAGCCAGACAGACGGGCAAAGTAAATTATAGTGAAACTTATCTTCGCTAAAATTTTTTAATACGAATTTTGTATTTTTAAAAAGGGTATTGCATAGAGAACGAATCTGTTTTTGATGGTCTAATACATAGCTGTTATACAGATTTGATACACATGGGTGGAAGTGAATGGACACCAAAGCTATTGGGGATATTTTTTACACTACGCTTGCTTAGATGCATTGTCATTACCAGGGCGTATTGTTGAGGTATTATTGGGGGAGGAATAAAACTGTTTGTGATATAAAATTTATCGTACAAATGCTGAATCACTTTTTAAACCATATCTATGTATATGAAGTGGAATTAAAATTGATTAGTATAGTACACTTGATGGACAAGAACCCATTATGTAGAGATGCCAATCAATGAATCCCACAGCTAGTCTAAATTTTCATGTAAATAATTCTCATTATCTTTCATAATTAGACTGATTTGTCTTTAAATGACATAACAATGTCGATAAGTCAGTCATATGCACTGTTATAAAGAGTAAATTTGTCGACGTTGGGTATGGAAATAACGTTGAGACACTTTTTGCTTTTCCTCACAAAACCTCCACCCACCCCCACTTCCCTTATAAGTTGAAAAAGGGTAAGGTAGTAGTTTTCTTTTTGTTTAATTCATGTTGGGGAACCCAACCGTGCACAGCAAATACCTGTGGTGACCAAACACTTCGGGGCTTCCCTCTATCCAATCTAACCTAACCAACCTAGCCTAAATTTAAAAAAAAGCCGGCATTTTACCTAAAGGATATGTTAATAAATAAAATCCCATTTTTTGTACTTTTAAAATTATTTCAAGACATATTGTCCCCAATCAAAAAAGCTATTACGTTTGTACATTACACTTACTTCAAAAGATCTCTTAATATACAAATGCATTGCTTTCAGAAATTACATAATAAGAGTTGTCTTTAAATAGCACAACTACTCTAAAATTCTCAATATGTCTTGTCTGTCCGTACGTAAATTCATTAGGATTTCTCTGGTTGGTTGGCTTATAATGGACCGCTCACAATCTACGTCTATCTGCAAGTCCTGATATTTTCTTGATGTTTAACAAATACTTATGTATAGAAAGATGGCTCGCTACTTATAGAAATATTCATCCTTGTTTTTTAATTGTATAATTGCTTCTTTATTATGCTATTAATAGCTTTTACTTAATTTAGGGTGGGGTACAATAAAACTTTTTATGAGTTCATTTTTGAGAAAAATTTTCAGTCGGTGTAAAATAATCTTACTTTAACCATCTAGTTAAATAATACTTTATAATTTTGTAATTTTTTTTAACCATCTTTGTAATAAAAACACAACTTTTAGGGAAAAAATTCTTTGCTTTCTCTCAAAGCACTATTTCCCCATTCTCAGTACCCTATTATACTTTTAATAATACCTTATACATATTATTCTTATAACCTAACCTAAGCTGACAAAGTAATTCTAAAATGAAGGAAAGAGTTTTTTTTGTGTTGGACCAGGCACTTACAGGGAAACCGTCAAAATTTATGTTATAGTTGCTACATCAACAAAGCTACCCTATAATTGATACCAAAAGTCAATAAAGTAACAATTTTAGATAAGTGCTGCAATTTTTGATGAAAAATCTGATTTTGTGGATTTTTATGGTGTTAACATCCTTACTTCATAAAGTAAATAAATACAGGGATTAAGGGATCGAATATTTAATGTTGTAGGGTCTCAAACCTTGGAGACCAGCTTAAAGTGTTCGTGAAGTATTTAGACTGAATTTAGGGACTTTGGGGACTAGCGCACACTTACTGCGGAATTTGTTAAGAATCTAGCATACAAAAATAACAAAAACAGACAATTAACACAATTTCTAGCAGACAAACAATTTATATAGTATAAAATTATTTCGGCTGGTTCTAACAAATATTTTTTCCATGATAATGTCATTTCATGTCTACAAACTCTACTGTGATATTTGTGTAATAAACAATCTAAGAACCCTTTGTGTAAACTTGATTATTGGTGAAATTTTGTGATACTAGCGGCTGCGCCCCTAGCATCTAGGGGCTCAATATTCGAAAGGCAGAAAAATAGCATAAAACCTTACCCAGACTTATTTTTAAAAAAATGAATAGCCTAAAACCATCTCAGAGCTTATAAGAGGCTTTACTGTAAAGAAGAACCATATCGGTTCAGCAATTAGCGAGATCCTTCGCTACAGACAAAAAAAGCTTATTACTTTATATTATAGGACAGGAGATTGGATGAACATGTTCTAAGAACGATTTTTCTAGTTATTAATTACAGAATGTTTACCTCATTCTGATGTACTAGTAATTTCATCTATAAGTAAATGTTTTTTTTTTCTTAGAACTCTTTCTCATTTTGAGTTTTCTGTTTTAGATATACATAGACATTTCACAATTTTCTTAAAAGAAGGTGTATCAACTTTTTTTTTATAGCTAGCCGGTTCTTTTAGTAAGTAGTAGATGTAAAATTTTTCATAGAATTCAGATATGCAATCGGTTTTTTTGTAGACCTCTTATTTTTTAAGTAATTTAAGTTTAAAAAAAAAAAAAAATTAAGTCGATTTTAAGGTACTAAAATGCAACAAAAAAAAGAAAGAAAATGGCCATTATGAACAAAAATAGTAAGATCTTTAATTTGACACCTTACTTTTTCAATTCTGTCAGGTAATTATTGAAAAAATCGATTTTTTTAAACCCACGAGAATAAAAACTTTGGACTTAATTTTATTATTTCACAGGTAAAAAAATATGGGTTCATATATACCTTTAGAATCAGAAAAATATTACGAATTCATTGTAAGCAAAATTGAAAAAAAAAGTTTACAATATAGTATATAAACTACAATAAAAAGGAATTATATGAAAATATCATATTATATTGTACAGGCAACGTCTTAATTCTTGAATTGAGTATAAAAATGGGAAGAGGGTAAAGAGGGGGTAAAAAAGGGAAGACGATAGTGTTGCCTGAACAAAAAATACAATTGGCCATTTGTTTAGTTTTTTATTTTTTTACTTTTTTTCAATTTTGCTTACAATGGATTCGTAATATTTTTCTGATTCTAAAGGTATATATGAACCCATGTTTTTTATGTCTGTTTGAGAAAATATTTAGGTCTAAAGTTTTTATTAAACCGAGGTTAAAAAAATTGATTTTTTCAATAATTACTCAACAGAATTTTAAAAGTAAGGTGTCAAATTAAAGATCTTACTATTTTTGTTCTTACTGGCCATTTTCTTCTTTTATTTTGTTGCGTTTTAGTACCTTAAAACCGACTTAATTATTTTTTTAAAAAACTTAAATTACTTAAAAAATAAGAGGTCTACAAAAAAACCGATTGCATATCTGAATTCTATGAAAAATTTTACATCTACTACTTACTAAAAGAACCGACTAGCTATAAAAAAAAAAGTTGATAAACCTTCTTTTCTGGATAAATCTGTTTTTCTTGGCCTTTCAACAATTAATTGCCCATTGTCCCCTCCCTTCCTCCCTGAATTAAATAACTTTCTTTGTGTGATGTTTTCAACACAAATTAAATTTTTTTTGTTTATTGCACTAGTCTTTATTGATTTTATAATATCCTATTTGTTGGCTTGACAACTTTTGGTAATTTTATTAAATTTTGATTGGTTGGTTCATTAAGTCGAGCGTACACACTTTTCAACCACTAATTTTAACCTAAAAAAGGTGTAATTTTTGTGTTTATATATTAGAGATTTACATCAATTTATCGGCCATAGTCTTTTATCCCTTCAGATCCCTGACTTGATTGAAAGCATGTATTTAACCACTGGTACGATAGTACGTGTCAGTCAGTGACACACGCGTCGTATGTGAAATTCAAACCATCCATCCATTTAAAATAAGAATAGATATTTATGTTGTGTAATTATATTTAATTTTGATAGTGTAATTAGATTTAATTTCGGTTTTATCCTGTTTTTAATCATTAGGAAACTTTTAATTATTAAATCAGGATAGAGAAATGCGGGAAGGATAGTACAAGTAAATGAAGTACATAACTCTTTTGTCTTATTTTCAACCATTTCTTTAATAAAATAAGATATGATTATATAAAATTGTCACACTTTTGCGATTATACCTCAACATTTTAGGAATTTTGAACAATAGTAGAACAGTTTTATATATGACATGACTTTATTTAAATCCGCTGTATTTTGAGTGTTAGTGTTAGGACAGATAGAAATACTCAAAAATGTGGATAACATTTACTCTCAATAAAGATTTTTTAAAGTTATTTAGCTACGCCCCTAGAGGCCTTCAAGGGAACTTGAGGTGAGGGGGCAAGTAAACCCCCCTCATTTTCAATTTTAGTCCCAAAATTAAATTTAAAAAAATGAGGGGGTGGTGGCGAAGATTTCTTTTTGGAGGGTGGTGTTACTCTACCCCAAAATAGTTATAAACCTTCCTAGGATTTTATTAAATAGCCAAGGGGGATTTCTTGTCTTTTCCCTGCTTATAAAGCAAGTAATAGGAAATTGATGTAAAGTTTTATTTTAACTTTTCCTGTTATACGAATCTTTATCATTCATATATAACGTCAAAACTTTACTTAGTATTATTATTTTTGCTTTTTTTCCCTTCATAATAATCAAAAACTATTCATTTGGCTGCTACAATTTTTACTAACTGCTACACCCTTTGAGACCTCTAGAGGAACTAGAGGTGGGGGAGGGGGTCCTTCAAAAAAGACAATTACTTTTATATAAGGATTTACCGATCTTTAGAGGTTGCTATTAAGAAGTATAATTCAATTTCAAAAAAATTAAAAATTGTTTATCTAAGGCTACCACAAACTTTGCCTTGTATCTTATTCCTTTAGTTTTTTTTACACAAAAAAATATCTATTTTCTCACAGTAGGACGTTTAGACGTTTCGGAAAAGAGAAAAATGAATAAAAATAATATTCGACACATTTGACAAAATATGATTTCATAGTGGGGCAAATATAGGATTAAAGTATGTTTTCGTGGGTCGCCACAAACTTCGAATTTTGTGCATGACAAAATCGATATAAATCGCTAGTTCACACAACCCACCGTACCCCGTAGGAACTTTTAGAGATAAAATCAACCTTATTTGACGTTCACTCAAAGCCCAAAAATAATGGACTTAAAAGTGTATTAAACTGTATATAAGACATTTGCGAATATATTGATACCATTAATTTGCCTCTTAGATAGAAAAAAGTATGTTTTTTTAATATTTTTCTCTTGCTACAAATCAAATTTCAAATTTAAGTCACCAAAAATGCTAAACTAATTTTTGCTCTAGAAGAATCAATTTTTGGAGTTAGAAAGTGCTTAATACCTCATTTTAATCGCCTGGCATTGCTTTATAATATACAGGTAATGACTTCGTTTTTTATGGAACAGCTGACTAATAAATCGAGGTTTTGTGATAAACCCACTTTTGTTGTTGCTCCATAAATGATATTTTTTTCCCCAATTTTTTTAACTGTAAAGAAGCTTTATATATTCATATAACATCCACCTAAATTTGACTTTTGATATTTTATTTATAACATCACCAGAGGGAATTGAATTTTGGAAAAAAATATCAATTTATATTTTACACTGCTATGCATTGTTCTTGTTCTTGTTTCTAAAAAAAATTTATATTATAAAAAAGAGAATTATTTAACGCTTCTATAGGTATGTTTATCATTTTTCTAGGCTAAATATAACTTTAATTAGACCATTTTAAAGTTAGACATCATAACATATTAACACAATTATTGAATCGGTCTGTATTATTAAGCTGGCAACTCTTAAAACAGCTGCATTTCATTATCATATTATATATAGTAATTATTATATGTATAAACACACTTAATTTTTTAACTTTTTATTGATGGAATACATATGTTTCTCTATAAAAATAGATCATCAGTTCCAATTAAGATGTATAAAATAAGAGTTAAAAAAAAATATACATATATATGTCAATGCATTTTGAATCATTTTAAAAGACTAAATAAGAAAGAAGTGTTAGAAAATTGTGCCCCCTGCCTGCGGGTTTTTTTACTGCTTATATCCTCTTGGGGTTGGGGGGGAATTAGCATCTTTATATAAAAAGGGGGAGGTGTTTAAAGAGAATTTTTAAAGAGAAAAAAATAGGTCATATTTTATCATTTGCAGTTTTACAAATTAATACATATTATATAAAGCTTTTTTGTCTGTAGCTTAAGATTTCGGTAAAGTATAAGGCTATTTTACTAATTTCCTTACTCCTTTATTTACAGAGCTCCTAGATGCTTGGAGCGCAGCTGCTAGTAAACAAACAAAGTAAAACGATTCCTGAATAATTGATTTACAATTTTAAAAAGCAAAACATTTTTACAATTAGGATGTGTATACCCACGCCATGGTTAGCTCTTATTGTTAATTCAGGCGTGTTAGAATTAATCTTAAATGTTGGAAGATGATTTTTGTAGCAGTAAGGTACTTAGCAACTTTATAATCATTACTTTATGTAAAGGGATGTCCCGGTGGGGGGGGGGGGGGGTTAGGGGGTTATTAATTAATAATGCATTACACATGTAATGCCAATAGAGAGGATGCTATAAGAGTGCTCTTATAATGTGAACTTCTCATAATTGAATGGGCTTCCTGAAACCAGAGACCATAAAGTTGGCCTAGTCACTACAAGGGGGAGTGCAGGAGTATCTAGGGGAAGGTGCTTGTAAAAGGGTAATTTTTTTAGAGATGGGGGTAATCACCCCCCTTAACATATTATGGGGGGTATAAACCCAGCCTTTTAAATTTTTTTTAATAGGAGTAAAGAAAATCCTTAAAACTTACAAATCTAGGAATCAAACTAGCACCCCAACCAATAATCGGTTCCATGCCAAATGTAGGAGTGGAAAAACATTGGAGGGACAAATGCATGAGTCCCAAACGTCAGAGTGGAACAAACGCAGGAGTGGGACAAAAGTTGGAGTGGACAAACGCAGGATTTTTGGGACAAACGTCAGAGTGGACAAACACAGTAGTCCCAAACTTTTTTTTCAATTTTGAATTTTTTTTATACAAACACAGCCCCCCTACCTTCGTCCTGTTACTTTTCTTAGTTAGGTTAGGTTAGGATATAGGCTAGGGGGCTGAGCGCTGCAGCCATAGTCATTATTTTGTAAACAGGGGTATAAAAAATTTCAAAATTGTAATATTATTAAAATAGTAGACACTCCTAGGTTTTATTTAAGCAATGTCCACTCCAATGTTTTCCACTCCGATGTTTGTCCACCTTGATGTTTGTCCACTCTGACGTTTGTCCCATTCTTACGTATGTCCACTCTGATGTTTGGGACTCCTGCATTTGTCCACTCTGACATTTGGGACTCTTATGTTTGAGGTAGAACCCCAATAAGTAAATCTCAATAAAACTTCATAAAATTATGCAAAATATCAAAGTATTCAATCCCTGAATTTCAATCATCTACAGCATGACCCTCAAAAAAGTATTTTTAAGCATCTGCAGCCCTTATTTCTCAATGAATTTTAAAAAAATGCATATGTCCTTGTTCTCCATAGTATTCCACATAAGTAGATATAAAAATATTCTTTTTACCTCCATTAACACCGGAGATTTTTAGAGCTAAAGTTTTGAAAAAGTGACTGAGAAAAAGAATTTTTTTTTGTTTCTCTTATTTTTTGGATGGTTATATTATGTTTTTTTGGCAACTGAATAATGAGACACAAAGAAAAACAAGTTAACTAATTATTTCTTTTTTATTCCACCAAAAAATATAAAGGGAGAGGTCATTTTCTAGTAAATCCCGTAAAGGTGTGTGTTATAAGGCCTAAAAATAGTAGTAGAACGATAAGGTGCTCTAGATATATGTATTCCCTATTGAATAGAACAATAGGGAAATTTTTTTTTTTTTTTTGATAACCGTACCTGGATTATCTAAAAAAAATACGAAATTTCTATCAAACGCTTTGTTTGGCTCAAACTGACAAAAATTAAAAAAAAATATAATTATAATAATAATGTTTTCTATAGGTACAAGGTAAAGGTTAAGAACAATCTATACCATTAAACAAAGGAAGAAGTCATTCTTTACAGGTTGATTTATTATAATTATATTTTTTTTTATTTGTGTCAGTTTGAGCCAAACAAAGCGTTTGATAGAAATTTCAGATATTCCAGGTACGGTTATCAAAAAAAAAAAAAAAAAATTTCTTCCCTATTGTTCTATTCAATAGGAAATACAAATATATAGAGCACCTTATCGTTCTACTACTATTTTTAGGCCTTATAACACACACCTTTACGGGATTTACTAGAAAATGACCTCTCCCTTTTTAATGGCAAAAAATACAACTGAATGAATTGATAATTTGCAAATTTTAGGTTATTTATTAACCCTTATTTGAGAAAAGGATTAATTATGACAGTTGCTCCGCCTACTTTTCTGACATCTCAATAATTTAATAGGGGGTTAATTAAGCTTTTTAGACAAAAAAATCATTATGTTTTAATTTTATTTTCTTCATAACTTTTTTGTTATTAAAGTTAGGATTGTGAAACAAAAACAATTTTCCTGCTATATTCATAAAGATTTATTTGGTTTTTTAATCTTAAAAAAATTTGCCTAATAAGTAAGTTTTTCAAAATATCATTAAACTAAAAAGACTCAAAAAATATGTGTAAAAAAATGCTTTTTACTCAAAAACAAAATTTTTTATTTCATTTTTGTATAAAGTTTCTGCTAGTAACAAAAATAAAAGGATTTCTACCTTAATTTTACTAAAAAAGTCGTTTCATGTTAAAAGTTACTTTTTCCTCAGTCACTTTTTCAAAACTTTAGCTCTAAAAATCTCCGGTGTTAATGGAGGTAAAAAAAATATTTTTATATCTACTTAGGTGGAATACTATGGAGAACAAGGACATATGCATTTTTTTATAATTCATTGAGAAATAAGGGCTGCAGATGCTTAAAAATACTTTTTTGAGGGTCATGCTGTATCTTAAATAGGAGTAGAGAAAATCATGAAAACTTGAAATGTAGGAATCGATATAGCCCACCCCAGGAAATAGGAAAATTGTTGTACACAAATTGATTTCAGTATGTTTTAAATGAGCTTACATAATCAAGGACGTCCAAGCTTTTTGATTTGGGGGGGAAGGGGGGGGGGAATTGAAATATCTAAATTTGGGCATCCCCATGTTTATTTTGTGGGGTAATCTTTATATAATAGAGGCAAGGACGTCAAAGCTTTTTATATTTTTTTTTTTGGGGGGGGGGGGGGGAGAGGGGAAGATTAAAAATTAGAAATTTAAAAATTATGGGGTTGCCCCAAATTAATTAATAACCCATGTGTAATGCATTATTAATTAATAACCCTTAACCCCCTAACCCCCCCCCCCCACCCCGCCGGGACATCCCTTTACATAAAGTAATGATTATAAAGTTGCTAAGTACCTTACTGCTACAAAAATCATCTTCCAACATTTAAGATTAATTCTAACACGCCTGAATTAACAATAAGAGCTAACCATGGCGTGGATATACACATCCTAATTGTAAAAATGTTTTGCTTTTTAAAATTATAAATCAATTATTCAGGAATCGTTTTACTTTGCATTATTAATTAATAACCCCCTAACCCCCCCCCCCCCCACCGGGACATCCCTTTACATAAAGTAATGATTATAAAGTTGCTAAGTACCTTACTGCTACAAAAATCATCTTCCAACATTTAAGATTAATTCTAACACGCCTGAATTAACAATAAGAGCTAACCATGGCGTGGGTATACACATCCTAATTGTAAAAATGTTTTGCTTTTTAAAATTGTAAATCAATTATTCAGGAATCGTTTTACTTTGTTTGTTTACTAGCAGCTGCGCTCCAAGCATCTAGGAGCTCTGTAATTAAAGGAGTAAGGAAATTAGTAAAATAGCCTTATACTTTACCGAAATCTTAAGCTACAGACAAAAAAGCTTTATATAATATGTATTAATTTGTAAAACTGCAAATGATAAAATATGACCTATTTTTTTCTCTTTAAAAATTCTCTTTAAACACCTCCCCCTTTTTATATAAAGATGCTAATTCCCCCCCCCAACCCCAAGAGGATATAAGCAGTAAAAAACCCCGCAGGCAGGGGGCACAATTTTCTAACACTTCTTTCTTATTTAGTCTTTTAAAATGATTCAAAATGCATTGACATATATATGTATATTTTTTTTTAACTCTTATTTTATACATCTTAATTGGAACTGATGATCTATTTTTATAGAGAAACATATGTATTCCATCAATAAAAAGTTAAAAAATTAAGTGTGTTTATACATATAATAATTACTATATATAATATGATAATGAAATGCAGCTGTTTTAAGAGTTGCCAGCTTAATAATACAGACCGATTCAATAATTGTGTTAATATGTTATGATGTCTAACTTTAAAATGGTCTAATTAAAGTTATATTTAGCCTAGAAAAATGATAAACATACCTATAGAAGCGTTAAATAATTCTCTTTTTTATAATATAAATTTTTTTTAGAAACAAGAACAAGAACAATGCATAGCAGTGTAAAATATAAATTGATATTTTTTTCCAAAATTCAATTCCCTCTGGTGATGTTATAAATAAAATATCAAAAGTCAAATTTAGGTGGATGTTATATGAATATATAAAGCTTCTTTACAGCCAAAAAATTTGGGAAAAAAAATATCATTTATGGAGCAACAACAAAAGTGGGTTTATCACAAAACCTCGATTTATTAGTCAGCTGTTCCATAAAAAACGAAGTCATTACCTGTATATTATAAAGCAATGCCAGGCGATTAAAATGAGGTATTAAGCACTTTCTAACTCCAAAAATTGATTCTTCTAGAGCAAAAATTAGTTTAGCATATTTGGTGACTTAAATTTGAAATTTGATTTGTAGCAAGAGAAAAATATTAAAAAAACATACTTTTTTCTATCTAAGAGGCAAATTAATGGTATCAATATATTCGCAAATGTCTTATATACAGTTTAATACACTTTTAAGTCCATTATTTTTTGGCTTTGAGTGAACGTCGAATAAGGTTGATTTTATCTCTTTAGCCCAATTTCTGAATATCTAAACATTGAAAAAATGCTAAAAGAAGCTTTCTAATGTTTTTAAAGGGCAGTTGATATAATATGATAATTGTAGACTTTTCCTAGTAGCAAACCTTATCAAAATAGTTTATTAAGAAATGGAAGTATGCAAGTTTTTGGTCTGATAAAAATGCAATACAAAAAAAAATAAAATTTTCTACAAAATTTGTACTAATTTTTTTTTGACATAATAACATAAGGCTATATTAAGGATTTCCCTCAAATTGCATAGTCAGGCACATTTGTTTTTGTTTAAATAAATTGAAAATAAGGGAGAGCGGGTAGTTTTTTTTCTTTTGTTTTAAGTTGATGGAAAGCTTAGGAAATGGTAACCTTTGATTATTAATTTCCATCAAAAATAAATAGAAATAGTACACTTTAAGCTAAATTTATTTAGAAAATAATTTTTGTCAGTCAGAAATTCTAGTTTGATAAAAATACACAAAAATACGTAAATAGTAGCCATTTATGTGTTATTGTAATTTGATAGATTTAAAAAAAGATGGATAAAAAGGAAAGCTGGCAGATTTACCACTCAATAACTAACTATTGTTGTAGTTTTGTCATTATAGTTAATTTTTCTCATGAAAACATTTAACAGCTGTTACTTTATTTTTAAAAATAATAAGGAAAATACGTGAAGGGAATATTTCTAAACCCTTTAATCGGGCTCGGCTGCCACGCGTCAGCCGCTTGTAAGCCTCAGGGAAATCGATATTTTACATTTTTATAAATCAGCTAAAAGTTTTAACCAAACCGAAATATGACAATTCCTCTTTTCAAACAAAAATTCAAAGAATTCAAACAGGTTAAAATCTAAGGCTTATTCGGGATATGCGCTCAGCTGCCGAGCCCTGCTTTTAATACCAAGCAAGGTATTTAAAGGGTTTATGTTCTTAGCATCAAAATCCTACAATTATTCGAAATTAGTCTTGATAATGATAATAAAAAAGTATATTTACATCATTAAAGACAGAGTTGTAAAAGTTACTTTTTCTTAAAAATAACATAATGAATACATGTTTTTATATTAAAAATTTGGAAATCTAGCATAACTAAAAAAGTGATTACTTTAAGCCAATTACGTTTTATTGGGTACTGATTAAGAGCCCCGCAGGGTTAGGACCCATCGCAGTAATTGGGCATAGTGTGGGGGGATGGGGACAATCCGTGCACAACCGGCACTTTTTGTGAATGCACCAAATACTGTTATAGGGACTAATTTTATTGCAATGACAAAATTACAACTTTTGTAAAAATTGTGAGTGGTAAATTTGCCAGATACCTTTGGAAAATCTTTCTTGTTTTCCACACTCACAATTTGAGTCTTGTTATGAAGATTGGCCAGTTAAAACTAGTGATAGTATGCAGTGGAAGGTTCGAGACCCAAATTATGACAAGTAAGATCATATTATAAGCAAATGTGGTATTTTTTAACCAATATTCTATGGGTTAGGTGGTTTCAGAATCCAACAGTATTAAAGATTATTTTGCCTTCCTGTTTAACTACTATTATTTTTTACGTTCTCATAAATTTAAACTTGATTTGTAATCACCTTTTTAAAATCTTGTCTGTAGGTCCTTCTGTTTGAAAATTCTCTCTCTTTATCTCCTTAAGCTTATTGTTTCAAAAGCTTCGCTACTTTTTGATTTTATTGTCCTATTCTTTAAAAAATTTGAAGTACATAAGCATTTTGGGTGATGTCAGGAAGAAGGTATTTTATGCATAAAAAAAACATTTTCCCTACAACATTTTAATGCCAGCTATTTACTTTATTTTTTATTGTTTAAATACGTGCATAAAATTATTTTAGTTTTGTTTTAATTGGCGGAAAAGCTGAAAGCAAATGGTTTTTCTTCCAAAACAATCCAGGGGTCTTATGGAATTAGATAAATTAATAAACAAATTATTAGTTGCATAGATTGTCATACTACTTTGGAATTTTGGATCCAACCAATCAAAATTCAAAAAAGTACCCAAAGTTTTGATCTAACGTCATAAATATAACGTTATTATAAAACATTGGGTACCAGTGTAATTTACAGTTCAATATCTTTCCTTGAAAATATTCCTTTCAAATTGTTTGCTTATAATAAAGTATTAATTTATAACACGACTAACAGCATCTTTAGTATTTAGATTTATCATGAAAATATTTATATATTATTACAAAACCATGCTACGTTTCAGGCTACTAGTGGATGCGCCGATAGCATCTAGGGACTCTGTATGGGGATCGGCAGAAACTAGTTAAAAAAACCTACAAATACTTGAATCTAAAAATAAAATAGCCTTAAACCTTCTCGGGACATATGCGAGGCTTCCATAAAACGGAGAAGCAAATCTATTGAGTAGTTACGTATATTTTCAGAGACAAATAACAAATCTTCCTACATAATAGGATAATCATCCAAAGAGTTTCCAATTGTATTTGAATTCTAGAATCGCATATAAGTAGTGCTAAATATATTTCTAAAAATACATACACTTATTGATAATTGATTTTCAATAAGATTTCTTGAATTGACACTTACCCCACATATTTTCAACCTTTACACTCAAGTTTACTTTCCCAACCTGACCTAAATAAGTACCAATATACGTTTTTTTTGTCAAAAAGTTGTTTTGTGATCCACTTTCAGAAATAGTAAAATTGCCTAATTTTCTTAAAATAACATAATTATTTTTCTCGTATTCATTTGAATCCGGTGGATAGGAACCGGTTCTCATGAATACGAAAAAACTATGTCTAGCACCGTATTATATCCAGTTTTCTACGAATATAGAAATGTACAATCATAAGATTAAAACTAGTTTTTTTAGCCGGTGCCTTCGGCACCACGGGGCTAAAAAACTAGTTTTAATCTTATAATTGTACATTTTATATCCGCGGAAAGCCGTTTATAATACGATACGAGAAATAACTATTATAAAATCTATACATTGCAAATTATTCATTATTTCTCAATACGGTTTACGTCAATTTATTGAAATTAAACGTGAAAATAATTTTATTTATGCAAGATAAGAAAATAGACTTAGAAAGTTTTCATAAAATTTTAAAAAATGTTCTAATTTTATATTTAAATATATCATTCATAATCAAAATAAAAATTCTAACTTAACTAATAGCTTTTAATAGAACGGAAATGTTTACCACAATTATTTACTTAAAATAATCTTGGAATTTTTTTCTCAAACAATCCATTATAATAGTTTTGATGTTTTTGAGCAATTGGCTGTTTCAATTTGAATGTGCATTTCATGGTAACTTAGAACTTTCAAAAATGAAGGGTTTCGTTGATTAAATTAAGTGGCATCAATAATGGGAGGGCTTATCATTAAAGAACAAGCATAGAACAACAAAGGGTCCCTTTGATTTAGAAAAAAACTGATAAAACCTGCCCGGGACCTCCACAAAGCTTCCCTGGTATAGAGAACTCAATGTGTTCTGTTGTTCGCGAATGAGGGATATTAGGGGTCAAACTTAGACTTCCAGCAGATTTTTGAAATTGTAAAAGGTTGATTTCCCTTAGGTTTACAGGCAGCAGACGCGCGGCTACCGAGCCCTTGCTATATATACTTCTAACCTTTTTGATAGACATATAATGAATGTTGATTGAATTTAGAATAATCTATTTCTTTATATTTCTTCCTAAGTTTCACAAGAAGTCTTTTTTAAATTAAATAAACATTTTTGAATGAAATATGTAAATGAATAATATTTCACATTAAAATGATAAAAAATTTGAACTCAAACGTCAGTGCAAGGATGACAACATACATAGTAGTCCAGTTAAAATAGTCACAATGATTAAAATAAAAATTCGAGATTGTGCAATAAAATTAATTGAATAGTAATTTTTTGCATCGTATTATATACAGCTTTCCGCTGATATTTAAATGAAAAATTATACGATTAAAACCAGTTTTGTTTTGCCCGAGGGACTGAAGTTCCAGACTATAAAATCAATTATATCATTTTTTTATTTTAATAGCCGTGGAAAATTGTCTGTAATATGATGCCCTACATGATTTTTCAGAACCGGTTCTAATCCAGCGGATATTAATCGGTTTGAAGTAGTTCCGCTACAAATAGCTTAAAAATCTTAAAAAGTTGATCACATATGTTTATATGGTGTATTAAATCTTTTCAGAAAATTGCAACAGTTTGTGTAATAGTGTGTGTATTTTACTTCGCGAAGTTTCAAATAGGGATAAAGCGAAAAAGTGACTTTTGATTTTTTTGAAAATTTGATTCTGTAAACATTTTTACATATTATTTAAAGTACTTTTCACTTCTGTTCTATCGTATGACATATATTTTGTAGTTTTTTTTTTTTTAAATGGAGTGTAGATATAGTTGCAAAAGTGCTAAAATTCTTACTTATATAGAGCGAATAAATAAACAACCTAAAATTTATCTCATATTTTATTATATACTATTTTATTAATTATATATTTTAATATATAATCTGCATGTTGTAGTTTTAAAATGTTTATTTAAAAATGTGTTTCGATTGATTTATTCCTTTACCTCTCTACAGCTTATTTATATATTATTTAACGAATATTAAGTAAATCGATATCTTGAATCCTTTATCCCTGTATGTTAGAACCTGCCATAAGTATTTCGCAACCTCTGGTGTGCTGCTGGCTGACACTGCAGTTGTTCTGACATCCAGGAATCCTGATCATACAAAGTTAAAGGTGGTCCACACACAAAAAAAATATTTTAAGTCCTAGATTATTATAAGAAATTTAATACAAATAATGATTTTTCTTGTCCCAGAGAGCATTTCTTTAAATGAATAGTTCTTTCTGATTTATTTTTCAACACATATTTATTTTAGACTTTAATACTGACCCAAATATGACTTCAAAACTCTGTTTATTCCTGAAATAAACAATGCAGTTGATTAAAGTGAACAAAATGAAAATACTTTTAACATTTTTTAGACAATTTTCTATAAAATAAAGTTTTGGGTAGAAAATTGTTGCTACTAACCCCAGTAAAAAACTTGAGCTACTTTATTTCTATAGTTATTGTCCAAATTTTCGAAAGAGCATCTTTCCTCATCAGGGCATCCAAATTTTTCTATACAATCTAACAACAACAGGCATAATATACATATCATCCAGGCATTAAAATTGTTTAATATGATTTCACAACAACAAACAATGATTATTACATCACAGTGCATGTCTACACTTTGTCAAAAAAATTTACAAATTAAACTTATTTTGCAACGACCTTCAACTTGCTTGGTCCAGGAGCACATCGTGGTGAATGATGAAAATGTTGACATTATGACTGACACGAAGAGAGAAGCTGGCACCGAGACCACATGCAGACACAATGACAAGGAAGGCTAGTCACACTTCAACAAGGACAATTATGCCAATAAGTAGCGCAGCAACTCCTTGCCAATTATGTTTTATATTCCAGAAAAACCATGATACATCTTTTAAAATTATTAGTTCCAAACATATAACAAAGATAACAAGATTCATAAGTAGCAAAGGATACATAATTCAGGGATGGAAAATTTTTCTAGCAGGACAGATATACCGACGGACAAATGAAATTACAAAACTGAATATCTATTGGCATTGAGAATCCTCACAAAAAAATAAACAGTCTATTTTGAAAAGCAGCTGAGAAAATCACGTTTTTCCCCTAGCATAACGGAAGGACAGACAAACAGAGAATATTATAAAGTAGCATCGCTACTAAAAATACATTTATTGAATATCTCTCCTCATAGTTTTATTGTTAGGTATAAAATGATTGATTACACTGAGACTGCAAAGCGACTGTGAATTACATTTTACTGAAAAGAATATTTCCCAAAAAGATAAAAAAAATTGTTTTTTGTTTTAACCATAGAATATCATAAAACATAAATGTTCATACAAAGGCATGGCCTGGTATGACTTTTATAAATTTTGCTACAATTGAAAAATGATTTGATATGTTTTGATGCACGCTTTTCATAAAATATTTACCATTAAATATTTAATTCCTTATTGCCTGTTAAAAATCTAAGTTACTAGAACTAGCATTTGTGTGTGTAGATGTCTTGATAAAGATCTTTGTGATGCTGTCTCCTCATGTTGTTCTGCTTCCTATGGATCCACAAGATGGGATTATATTCAAAAGGAATTACAAATAATTTTAGTTTCTAAATATTTAAAGGAGGCCTGCAGAAAACTGCCACAAGTAGACCCAATACCATAAATTTGACGCCTCTAGCTCTATTAACAAAACAGTTATGGGCATCTTAAAATGACATGTTAGGGAATTGAAAAAATATTCCAGCTCTCATATCAGAGATTTCAAAATTAAATTTTTCCGACTAGAAGTTAAATTATAGGCTTGTTTTGGTCACAAAATTAGAATGCCATTTAAGCACCCCCTTTCATACGCAAAATCTCTCAAAAATATTCGGGTTACTACTATGACTAAACGTAAAATCTTTAAAAACAAAAATTAATGATTGATAAAGCAGGAAATCCGACTGTTCCGAACCAACCTACCTGTATCATTATATTCCTGTACTAGCACAAATCAAGGCTTTATTCACAACTAAAACATTCATTCTCTGAAAGTACTTTGGTTTTCTTTCACTCGAATCCAAACTTTTTGAAAGTAAGACAAGGAATCATATTTTCAAAAAAAATTGGATGGAAAAAATAATAGATGAAAACAGTAAAGAATTTACAATACTAGTGTAGATTACTTTATAGAAGCAACTCTGTAACTGTATATGTATGTCTTTCCTTTTACAAGTCTTAACTTCTGTAATGCATTCATGGGGTTTAGCATAAAACATTTATGTATAAGTTTATTGACCTAATGGAAATTGTTTTCAAAAAACCTTTACTTTTGTTATTCTCTTATAGTAAGAGCTTAATTACTATTACATGTATTTGTGCTTGGTTGTAAATAATATTTAGAAAACTACATGGTAGAATTATAATTTCTATTATTTTTGTCCTTAGATACGTGAATATGTGCTGGAATCAAAACTTTAATTTCATGGAACTATTAATTTTCCTCATTATTATGTGTAAAGCTAGCAAAAAAATTTCTAGAGACTTAACATATTAATTACTTTATAACTAGAGTTTTATTTTAGAGTAGGCCGGGTGGATTATGCACATTTTTCAAAAAGTGTCCTTTGACTAGTAAATTGATGTGCAAAGCGAACAATTTTTTTTTCACACCCCCCTTCAATTTAAAGGGGTGTTACTCTTTACCTTGACACCACATTTATATATTTTAGGGGTAGGTAGACAGTTGTAGAGGGTGGCAATAAGAAGGTTATCCACCTTTCTTAATTTTGCCCTACACCCTCTTCTGCACGCCTCTGTAAAGGAAGAATGGGAGAACCAAAGAATTGTAGAATATTTTACAGCATTAAAAATGAAATAACTTGCTTGTGTTTTACCAGGATGTACTAGTCAAAATAGTTTGGAAGGAATGTGTGTGTTAATATTTTAGTAACTTTTGCTCTTTGTCATCACTTGAAAGGAAAATAAAATTCTTAAAAACATATCAAGAAAACCGGGGCGTCCAAGCTTATTATTTTTTTTTGGGGGGGGTAAAAATTTTTTAAGGGGGGGTAATTCGTTTTGGGGGGTGAATTTTGTTTACCCCCCTAAAATTTAACCCCGGGGTAAAATTTTGGGGGGGCGTCCAAGCTTATTATTTTTTTTTTTGGGGGGGGGTAATCACCCTTTTACCCCTCCCCCCTTGGACGTCTATGCAAAAAATCATCAAGGCTGATAATAATTATAGATACCACAACTCAAAAAGTATGAAAAGTTGCCTAACAAACGAACAGACAAGTTAGCTTTTGAAATTTGCGCTTAAGACATGGGGATATAAACAAAAATTAAAACGTCTATTTCAAATAGATTGTTGGATTTAATGTTAAATATTTCATTACCAACATATTATTATAATGGAAAAATAAACATTTAAATTTTTTTTTAAATTGATGCTTAATTATCATGAATTGTATCTTTACAAAAGTTTAGAAGCCAAGAATTCACCTATTTCTTTAAAATATTTGAAATTATTAAGAATCGTTCTACTAATAAAAGATATTTAAATAGATATTAAGAAAACTATCCAATTTTGAAAAAAATATGAAACCAAATCTTTTCAAGAAAAGATAAATGACTTAACAGGATCATTAACTTTAAAGTTTAAAGGCACTTTAAAATTAATACTTTATCTTTTTTTTTATCTTCATACCTCTCTAATGCTAATCTCTAACTATTTATTCATAAATGTAAATAATAGAAAGAATATTTTAATAATAAACTTCCAAGTATCTAACATCTACTTAGATTAATACCATTGTACGTCTTTTCTTTTCGTACTTTTATGTTAATTCTAACAAAGTATATACATATGTAGTTAATTTGAATTTATTTCAAAGTACAAGCTGCTACGCTCCTAGGGGCCTTTCAATTTAGTTTTAAATAGAATAATTAGAAAGGGCAAATATTTTTTTGAAGGATGATTTTCCCTTGGGAGGGTGGAGATTTGCAATAAACCTGGACCTATGATAAGCTTCACTGTTACAAAGAACTATATTATTCCAGCAGTGAACAAGCTCCTTAGTTAGACTGACAGACAATCAGCCATTCTGGTGCTTTTTATACAGGATATGATTGACAAATTTGATGAAAATAATCTAATGTGAATAAATGTGCATAGATGATGGTATATTTGCTTGCCGCGTATTTCACAGCCAGGCGGAGGACATTGGTTTTAGTCCCCTCTCACTAGGAACACAATCTCTTATAGAATATATTTTTAACAAATTTGCTTATAGTGCCAAAAAAATACAAATGCCCAATCATAGGCCAGTATACATTTTAATTGGCCAATTAAAAAATATATACTGATCTATCATTTGGTATTTTGTATTATATGACGTAATTTTTTATTAAGCTATAAAGGCTGGTTCATTTTTTACACGTAAAAAAAACGGGTATAGTCCTTTCCACGACATCCCTCCATAAGGGGCGATTCTTCGTATTTTTCACAGTAGCTTTTCTCCTATTTCTAGCCCCTGCGGGGGGGGGGGGGCTCTAACCCTGCGGAGCCAATTACCTAATCCTGTGGGGCAATCACCTAACACAATATAACCTAACCTAACCTAAAATAACCTATAAAAAGACATTTTAAAAATACGACTAATCACCCCTTATGGAGTGATGTCGTGGAAAGGACTATACCCAAAAAAACTATTACTTTAGCTCCAGTTGTAAACGTGTCATAACTATAGATGTCAAATTATACGGCTGCTATGTCAGACCTTTGGCATTAAATCAAAGTTTATCTTTTGTTGCGTTAAAAGTATTTTCATAAAATATGAAACTTTATAAAATTATAAAACCTTAAATTTAATTAATGTAGTGAAGGTATACCTATCTATATAATATCCTTACTTATCTTTAAGATATGTATACTTTTACATAGTTAAACCTATCAGCCAAATAGGTATGTCTATATACTATTTATTTTCTTTATACTGAAAAGAAAGTATAATGTAATTAAAATTTTCATTGATTATTAGAACAAATTATTTTCAGTTCATTAAAGATGAATAAAAATTCTACAAATCATAAATACTTAAAACAATAGCTTTATAAAAACATACTCTTCTATGCTTTGATAATCACTGCTTTCAAAAATCGGTTTTCAAATGTTAGAAAGTGATTTAAAAAAAACAATTTATGGGTATTTTAGAAATTGAAAAAAATACACATAATTGAATTTGTCTGTCCATCCGTCCGTCAGTCTGTTTTATTTTGTCCGTCCATCTGTTGAATCTGACTGAAGTTGAAAATTTTTTTCTGATGTATTTTTACAAAATCAAATTTAACATTTTCAGTCATCCATATCATTGGCAATACATGAATTAGACTAGCCTACTATAATTAATATACTAAAGCTAAATTTTATAATACTAAAAATATTTATTAGGAGTGTAAAAATATATCACGTTGATTACTAGTGATTACTGGAGAAAATTAATGTTTTTTTTCTTGTCCTTGTATATTATAGATCTAACAAAGTTATATTTAAAAATTAACTTAACATTTTAGCAAGACAAAATATTAAATAATTTCAATATCTTTTTTTGTTTTTCTCTGTTATTGAAAAATATTTTTCTAAAACCAGAAAAGAAAAAAAACTAGAAAAAACTTTAATTATTGAAACAATTTAAAAACGATTATTCTTAAATAATACGGGAAACACAAATCATTAGATTCAGCCGTTAACCCTGCATGCATACGGACAAAGCTATTAATCTAACTTTAGCAGGGAGGAAAGGATTGGTTTGGCTCTATACTCATACCATCATACCATACTATTTTTCAGCAATCGAATTTTAGCCAAGAAAATCAAATTTCCCTCATAGCATTACGAACTGACTGACAGAAGAACGGACAATCAAAGTGAATAATAGAGTAGCTCCAAAATTAATAAGAGATCATGTGTAGAGAAATTCTCCCTGCTCCCATCATCCAGCCCTCTAACCTCATGTATGGCTCACTTTAGGGAGGTCAAAAATTTGAGAAAAGTATATCTTAAGCTTAATTTTTTTTATAAGTATCAAAATTACAGCATCTATATAATCTATTAATACATACAGTATATTAATATTTTAAAGATTAAGACAAAAAAATACTAACCAGTTGATGACTTTCTGCAAAAGTAGATGGATGTATGTGTGCCTGTTTAATGAAATATCGTGTGTCTTGGCTATTTTTCTTACAATTTGAAAAAAAATAGATTTAATTACCAGAAAATATTTCCTGTCGTTCTATGGGATTTGTAGTTCTTTGTTTAACATTTTTTTTCAAATGCAAATATTTTTTGCTTTTGCTTTTGACAACGGCTAGAGTTTTGCATGAAAATTATAAAATTACCACAATTTTTATAGTCTTGGCTGCAACATTGGAAAGATTTTTATTTATTAGTTTGTCGAGATCAATTTAGCATGATATGTAGCTATGAGCATACAAGGATAGGATTAGGGACAATAAATTGAGTTTCCTCTCAAACTATATGTTTCAAATTCTGCCTTGGTGAGTGTTTAAATATCGTGAATTTAAATTTAATCTTCATTGTACACTGTCCACCTGTATGACATCTAACCTTTTGGCGTTGCCTAATTAACCATAATGATTTGCAAATGGTGTAGTGATTAACAAATTTTGTCAGGTTTTTGTTCAAAACTAACAGAGGAATTGAAACTATTTAAACATTATGTTGGGCTTTTTACTCAAAGTGGTTTTGAAATGAATTTAGTAAAGAGAGGGCTAAATCCTACTGGTGGGAGCTAACCCTGCAGGGCCTATTATTATTTCTGCGATTACGAAACCTAACCTACCCTAACCTTAAAACTAACACTCACCCTTTTTTAATGATTTATTTTAAAATAAGAGGAGGGGAGAGTGTTCCCTGCTCGACTAGGCACTTTGAGGGAAACTACCTTTTGACGGGAGATGAAAACTTTCAAAATGGTACAATTATTAAAACCTATACATACATGTTTGTACATCCTACATTTTTTTTGTGTTTAAAATAAATTGTACTTAGCTTCGTGCATCAAAATTCCATAATTTTTTTTATAGAAATTTTGTAATAGGTTTCGGAATCAAATGTGTCAATAACAATTCCATAGAAACATTGATTTTCAAACAGTTTTCGTAAAACAAGATCAAATACATTCAATAGCTTAATTGTATTAAAGCTTTTTGGTATTTAAACAAAACATAAATAAAGTTATAAACATACATGAATGTATCTAGATTTTTGTCTGTATGGATGTTTAAAGATCTCGTGTGACAAAATTTGTTTTTAAAACCTGGATTGTCTGCCGGGGAACAGGTTTAGACATTCTGCTGAATTTTAAATTTATAATATGATGATTTCACTGAGGATTACACTCGGCTTGCCTTTGTTTTAAGCTTGTTTGAGGGGGCGTGGAGTGGGGGCGACTTCCCTAAAATTACTTTTGGCTTTTAGAGATCCAATTATTAATATGTATATACATTTTATTTATAATATAACGTCATATAACTCGTCATTTACGTTGTATATTATCTAATAATATGAATAGAATATTTTAAAACTGTATGTATTTTACATGTATTTTATACGTTTTATTATGTAAATACTATAACAAATTGCTTTGGGTATTGTCGGTAAATTACACTGGTACCCAAAGTTTTTATGACCCCCCAAATTTTATTCTTTGGCTCAAAACTTCCGATACTTTTATGAATTTAAATGGCTAGTTCTCTGGCGATAGATTTATAGAGAGAACACAGGGCATTACTGAAAGACTGACCTAATATATTAGTGGCATGTAGAGTAAGTTGACTTTTTTAAAAGGTAGAAATAAATTATCCTGACAATTTTTGTGACCGTATTAACCTAAGGTACCTGTATTGCAGTGACGCTCTGCAGAAAGCTGTGACGGCCCTGTACGCGAATGTTCTTGTGATCCTTGGTCTCGCCCTGCCCCTGGCCGAGGTCATATCAACACATATTTCAGAAGGTAAGCAGAGTTTAACAAGGACGATTATTTAAATTTGAAGCAAACCTTAAAAATAAATTTAAATGATCTCTGTATGTGTGTGTGTATCGAAGGATCTCGATAACCACTGAACTGATATGGTTCTCCTTTACAGGGTAGCCTCTCATAGGTCATGGGGAAGGTTTACAACTATTTTCGGGGAGGGTATCGTCACCCTCCCAAGAGGAATCTCACATAGAAACCAATGACCCCTCCCCGAATTATTTGTTAAAAATATTTCTTTTTTAAACTATAATTGAGAGTGGGGGGTTGACTTCCCCCCCCCCTCTCGCCCTTAAGGGACGAAGCTGCTATTATATTAATATATTGAAGAAAAAAACATTTTAAATCTAATATCAAGTACCAATTCTAAATTCGGCCAAGTAGGTTAAGGTCAGTAAGTCGACGTATAAGAGATAAAATCATCTGTCTACATAGTTAATTCTTTGCCAGTATAGCTCCGAAAACATCCGATTCTGGATTAGAACCGGTTCTCAACCATCCTGAAAAATCATGTATCGCATTACAGACAAATTCATATTAATAATAAGATCATTTAAACTTTCCATAAAACGATGCGATAAATAACAATTATAGAATTTCAATCCAACTCTAAGAAAGACCTGAAAGCAGCTGGCTGGCGGCTGCTGTCGTTCCCTGAATTATATTTTATTTTTTAATCTTTTAATTTCAGGATTTTTCGAGATGTTCTATGTGTATCTTTTTCTGGGTAGTCTAGTGTTCCTTCTATTCAACTATATTGACAAACTACAATCCAAGTAAGTTTTGGAGTAGGAGCGCTGACACTATACAACTATTTTCTGTCCGTTCGTCAGTCAATTATGAAACTTGGTCAGCTGAATTTGAGTTGCCGAATGTGTACACAGTTTCCTCGGTGTTTCCTCATCCTATCTCAATATTTACTACTAGCTAAAAAAGCTTCAAACATAAAATAATCTAAATTTGAAAAATTTGAATTTTGAATGTATAATGATTTTTAAAATTTTTTATTTTTTTTGGAAGTTTGAAGTTTTTAGCTAGTAGTAAATATTGATATAGGCTAAGGAAACACCGAGGAAACTGTGTAAACATTCGGCAACTCAAATTCAACTGACCTGAAACTTACTTCTATCTAACCAACTCACTCATTTATACCAATATCATAAATTCATGCATTTATTTGTTTTAAATTACTTCGAATCTTTAGGAACAACTTGTTATTTTTACCCCTGTAACATACATATATAATTCGCTTCAGCATGTAATTCGAATTTTGAAACCGCATATAACTCCATGCGTTAGATGAAGCTTCAATAAAAGAAGAAATTATATTTTCAAAAATTTTGTCACTATTTTTTGAAAGAAGAATCGTTTACTGTTTTTAAAAGCGAAGCTTATCTAAAATTAGGGTCGGTCCGTACGTCCGTCCGTTACAGTTAGCTCTTTTCGTTAATTTAGACAGGTTAGAATTGTCATATCGATTTCAAATTTTGCATTCTGATTCCTATATTAGTTAGGTACGACTTAGAAAGCGCAGCAACTCTATAATCTTTACAAGAAATTCCGTACGTCCATTTAAAACAAACTGATTTTTTGCTTTTTTTGACAACAAATTTTTTAATGTTATCTTATTCATCTGATTTTGTGAATAATGATTCCTATTACAACAAGCATCTCTATAATCAAGTCCTAAAAACGTCAGTATGTCCTTAAGCAGTAACATGTATTGAATCAGTTTTGCAACAAAGAAGGTGTATCAACTTTTTTGTTTTTTATAGCTAGCCGGTTCTTTTAGTAAGTAGTAGATGTAAAATTTTTCATAGAATTCAGATATGCAATCGTTTTTTTGTAGACCTCTTATTTTTTAAGTAATTTAAGTTTTTTAAAAAAATAATTAAGTCGGTTTTAAGGTACTAAAACGCAACAAAATAAAAGAAGAAAATGGCCAGTAGAACAAAAATAGTAAGATCTTTAATTTGACACCTTACTTTTAAAATTCTGTTGAGTAATTATTGAAAAAATCTATTTTTTTTACCTCGGTTTAATAAAAACTTTAGACCTAAATATTTTCTCAAACAGACATAAAAAACATGGGTTCATATATACCTTTAGAATCAGAAAAATATTACGAATCCATTGTAAGCAAAATTGAAAAAAAGTAAAAAATAAAAAATTAAACAAATGGCCAATTGTATTTTTTGTTCAGGCAACACTATCGTCTTCCCTTTTTTACCCCCTCTTTACCCCCTCTTTACCCCCTTCCCATTTTTATACTCAATTCAAGAATTAAGACGTTGCCTGTACAATATAATATGATATTTTCATATAATTCCTTTTATTGTAGTTTATATACTATATTGTAAACTTTTTTTTTCTATTTTGCTTACAATGAATTCGTAATATTTTTCTGATTCTAAAGGTATATATGAACCCATATTTTTTTATTTGTGAAATAATAAAATTAAGTTCAAAGTTTTTATTCTCGTGGGTTTAAAAAAATCGATTTTTTCAATAATTACCTGACAGAATTGAAAAAGTAAGGTGTCAAATTAAAGATCTTACTATTTTTGTTCATAATGGCCATTTTCTTTCTTTTTTTTGTTGCATTTTAGTACCTTAAAATCGACTTAATTTTTTTTTTTAAACTTAAATTACTTAAAAAATAAGAGGTCTACAAAAAAACCCATTGCATATCTGAATTCTATGAAAAATTTTACATCTACTACTTACTAAAAGAACCGGCTAGCTATAAAAAAAAGTTGATACACCTTCTTTACTTATTATTTTGTATAGACATATGCATTAATATTCAGTTTATTCAGTTCTGACACTCTTCGAGTGTTAATGTTCGTTTGTCCTTCTATTTCAGAGCTTCGTTTTATTTATGTTGTTATCCTTGTTTATATCATCATCTAGGGTAAAAAGCTGTTTGTGAATGTAAAAAATCTTTAATGGATATTTATATTTTTTTGTTTTTCCTATGGATATTATGAAACCTGTTTTTATCTCTTCTGGTATTTTCAATAAATCTTCAAAACTGGAACATTCCTAAGATTATAGAAAATAGGATAAATTCCCAAAATTGCAAGAAAGTCCTTTTCTAATCCCCCTACTTTATATTCTTTACAATACAGCGTTATGTTAGAAGCAAAACCTCTAAAATATAAGATACTCCGTTAGTTCTTAGTTGGAGTATCAGTAAACGACCTCCCTCCAGATTTTCTATTTTATTTGTGGAAGGGGTTAAGTTTTAATTTCACTTAAATTCTATACATACAGAAGCTAAACATTTGACATTTGACAACCATTTTGATTTATCCTTGTCCCTATGATCCTCCCCTCCCTCCCTATTGGTGGTACGGGGGTGGGGGGTGTAAAATGGTCCACTGACAACTGAAGGGATAATACGAATATTTGTGATATTTTCCAAGAATTATAATACTTCATAGATGTGCCCTCATTGCCGTAACATATCGATACATAAATTTTATATTTCTGCCAAAATCATTATTCCATTTTTTTATCATATCTCTTAGTAAAACTCAGTATTCTTTTCTTAAAAACAGAAATAAAAAAATTGACAATCACTTATATTCAAGGATCCTTAACATGAGCCCAGGGTTAGTTTTGGGCTATTTTTTGCCCTCTCATCAACCTCACTCACAGATACCCTAGTTGGAAATTTGTAATCATTTGCAATTTTTTGGCTTCTAGAAATAGACAATTGGTTGATTTGATTTCTGCGGTCATATTAAACTGTGTTTTGTACGGCAGTGATTGAACACTTTCTACACAATATCAATAGGTTTCTAGAATTGTTTATCATTTTATTTTATGGTTATATTTTGGATAGATATACCATATGGGGACATGGTTTATAGAAAAATAATAAAATATACATCAATCTGTCTATGTTTTGTAAGTTATGCCAGTGTTTTCCCACAAAGTACTCATTGAGCACTGACCCCCCACCCCTTTATTTTTGATAAAAATTGAAAACATGGGATGGGGGTTAGATCTTTAATTAAGGCTCTAACTTACAATGCCCTAACTCTGATGCCGCTATTATAACCTAACCTTAAGTAATAATCTTCAGCAGTTATTTTCAATTTATTTTAAAAATAAGGGGTTGGGGGGAGATTCAGTGCCCAACTTTGTAATATACGGAAACACGCCGATATTTCTAACAATTCAACCTCTTTTTTCTCTTTTTTTAGAGAAGCTTTAAACTTGTCAACTGTAGGTTTTTAGCTATTCGAGAAACGTATAGGGAATGTCAAACGTACAGTTAAAATAAAATTAAAAATAAACATATTTTTAGATAAAACATTTTTGTGGTTGGTTTGGTTCACATGAGGCAAATAATGGTTATAGAACCCAATAACGCAAGTGCCTCCTTGTGGGCTAGATCTACCTTCAGAGTTTATTCATATTTTTTTTTAAAGTTTTCTGTTATCTAATGCGACACATTATTTATCAGTATGGCCTTGAACCGGTTCTAATCCAGCTGAAATTAATCGGATTCGAAGTCATACTAGAAAAAACTTTTCGTCATCAACTAAATCCCAATAACTGTTAAAAAAAGCCTATGGGAATATTTGTATTATCATTCTACTTAATACTGGAAAGTATTATCTACAATTACAATGAAAAACACTCTCTATTAGTTTTATCGAACTTGCTCGTAGAAACGTAATGAAAATCATAGCCATATTTATGCCCACCCCTTGCTGGGGGCCCTAACCCTGCGATGGCTATACATTAGGGTGTCCCAAAAAGATTTTTTTAGCACACTATTGTAAATCGTGTCATTACTTATTACAAAACCACTGCACTGGTACCATTCAAAATGTTTTTAACTAAAAGTTCAGCTTTAGTAAGTTTCGATCTTTTTACTTCCCCCCTTATGGATGTCAAAATTTTATTGTATCTGAACTATGGCTTCATGGTGCTCCCATAAAAGATCTTGAGGAGTAGAATCAGGAACTAAAGTCTGTAAAAAAAAATATCTTTCCCCCAACCTGAAAAATAAGTGAAAAAATCAACATTATTAGAGGTTTTTGGGATTTTCTCAAGACTAGGAGCGAGATATTTATTAAACGGACTTTGATTCCTGATTCTACTACTCGAGACCTTTTCTGGAAGCACTGTACAGCCATAGTTCTGAAGCAATAAAAATTTGACCTTCATAAGGGGGGAAGTAAAAATATCGAAATTTACATAAAGCTGAAAAAATGGACCCAGAACTTCATTTTTGGATTCAATCGTTATCATTTCGTTGAGGTGCTGGGTTTAGATAATGTGCTTGTCAAAATTTCAAATGGCTTTTCTGCAGTTATACCCTGTACCAAATAACAAAACCTAACATATCCTAACACCAAGAAAACTAATATCCCAGTCCTTATTTTTTTCTTTCTTCAAAATATAGGTGGCGATTTGAAGTAAAGTACTTTGAAATAATTAGATTATTATATAATTTATAGAACACGAAGAGTTGTGACCGCTATGAGAAGAAAATCTTTTCTAAAGGTAAAAAAGATGAAACAAAAAAGGATTATATAATCCATAAGTAGCGAAATAAAAACAATTAAATTGAAAAAAACGAAAAAAAGTAATGGAGACGGCGGATAAAGAAATAAAGTATATAGTTGCCAGGAATAAGTTTTAACCAACAAGTGAAATAAATCTAAGATAATATTTGGGGGCAGCTTGCCAATTCTATAATGTGTTGACCCCCAACGACAGCTAAAAATCACGTATAGGTTTCATGATTTTTCCCGAAATAATTTCATTTCTTGTAAAAGCTGTTCAGTTGCTCATCAATCATATAGCCACCAATTTAATTACATACTGCCGTAGAAATCATAATTCCAAAAATTTTTGTTAGTGGACAAATTGACATATAGAATAGTTGCGTAGTATTAATGAGATTCTTTACAAAAATAGGAGACTATTTCATACTTCAGCCGGATAAGAAACATGTCGCCCTAAGAAATTCACAAAAAAAAATTTTAAAACTACCGAGCAATTCACATTTCACCTTTTTCTCCTAGTAATTGTATATTCATAGCGTAGCTTTGCTGCTAAAATTATTCTTATAGGTTTTTTAGAGCATATTTATAAAACTGAAAAAAAAATGTTTTAAGCTCTTTAAAGTTTTATAACAAATAAAAAAAGTAAAACATTTTCGAAAAATAGGTTGTAATCTTAGTTATATAAAAGGTTTATTTTATGAAATGTTTTTAAATCTTTAGAAAATGAAAAAGTATAGTATTTCTATTAAAAAGTACAGAGAAATGTAACATATATTTTCTGCTTTGTAATATTTTTACAAACTGAAATTATGCATAGCATCGTATTTTAGACAATTTGCCACAAATATAAAAATTCAAATTATACAATTAATACTTGTTTTGTTATCCCATGCCTTCGGATTTTAAACTTACAATTTTTTATATCCTCGAAAATGTGTCTATAATACGAAGATGCGATAAATAACTATTCCAAAACGGTTTCGAACCCTAATAGTTTCAATTGCAATTGTCCACAAGTAATATAAATGAAATCACTTTTTTGTTAACCGCGGACAAATATCTTTAGTACGATGCTATAAATTCCTCCTTTAGAATGAGTCTATCCAGTAAGGGAGGGGACATTAGACTCTAAATTTCACTTGCAACCAAAGTTTTATTTTCTTAGTTAGATCAAAATCTATGGGTAATATTGAGTTTTGATTGTTGGTTCCCAACTGATAGTGTCAATCTTTTCAAACTATAACTTTAATCTGGAGTAAACTTGTTTATCATCATCGGGGATGTATATTTTATATTAATTCATCTCCATTGGCTTATCCCTTAAGATCCCTGAAGTCTATCGTGTCAGTTGGTCCGGAGATAATTGTTTTTGTTTTTGTTATTAGGGACGTAGTGAGGATAGTACTGTACAGGATTCAGACAACAATTCTAATCAAAATACAAGGTACCACTTTTAAATGAAATTTCTTAATGATTTTTGGAAGAAATGTGCCTGACCCCTACACTATAGTGGGAAGTCCTCCCGCATATTATTTTTGTTTTCACGATTTTTCTTATCGCTGATGGGCATTTCTTTTCTTCTTTCTCTGATAAATAGCCTTAAACCATCCCTGGACAAGTATTAATTTTTCCATAAAAGCGTGGAACAATAAGTCCAGCTGTTTTCGGGATATGCAGTGCACACACTTACATACAATTGAATAGGATAAGAATACAAAATCAAACATAAATTAAGTTTCTACATATTGAGGCGTAGTTTCATGCTCCAACTTGAAAATATAATACATTAAATCTCTCAGGAGTGATGTAATAACCAACTTGATGGAAAGTAACCCAAGGTAATTAATTTAATTGATTCTCTATTAGTTATTTCTTTTCAAATAAACAGTGTCACAATTTACTAAACTCCATGTTTTTTTCTGTGTTGATTTTCTGTTACCTACCCTGGACAAACTTACAATTTCCTGAAATGATTACAATTTCATGAGGGAAAATGATTAAAGAAACTTGCAGCAGTAATGATATTTTGCTCAACTATATTTGACTTGACATGCATTTAGAGTATTTGAAGATTGTAACGCAGAATTTCAAGGCATTAAATCATGATGTCAACAAAACATTTGATGCTGTCAATATAAAAGTAATTTGAACAAAATATTTGATGATTTTAACAATGCATTTGATAATGTCAAAAAGGCATTTGATGAGGTTTACAAAACAAATGACGAATTTAAAGTATTTTATGATGTTAATAATACATTTTATGATGTTATGAAAGCATTCGATGCTGTCAAGAAACTTTTAGTAATTTTTACAAAACATTTGTTGATGTCAATAAAGAATTTGATATATATGATATGATATTTAATCCTGTGCAACTGCGCGCCTCTTGCACGGCAGCTTGCAGGCCTACATGACCATTTGCACCAACATACATTACATTAATGGCCTTAATAATAACCTTATTAATTACAAAATTTTAAGCTAGGGGCGCTAACTCGCTGCTGGTGCCAGTACAGCGAGTTAGCAACAAATATGTTTATTAAAAATTATAATAATAAATCAATGTAGGCTGCAGCTGCTGGACAGTTACACTTGACCCATTCTTTCTGGTTCCTCCTTAGCCAAAAACTGGTCGGCTCTTAGAGGTCCTGCGGGCGTGCAGGACCCTTCTGGGGTTCCAATGGGGGCTTGGCTGTCCATGGGTATGGCCGCTGTTCGGCGGCGGGGTGTGTGTGTGTGTGTGTACTTCAACTTCGTTTCGCTATCAGTCGGGGGGTGTGTAAGCCGTCAAAATGCCTCCGGTTGCGTCAGGGTGCGTCAGGTTGTTTCAGGTGGTTCAGGTACGTCAGTGTGCTATTTACCCTGCTCTCCCAACCTCAATGTTCAGGTGACTAAAAATACAATAGTTAACTTGTCCCATAGGGGACAAGGAGAGAATTTTTTTAGATATCTTTGAGGCAGTCCTAACAGATGTGAGGATATCATTAATTTTGAACTGTGTAGAGCTTAGTTGAGAAAAAAGTTAATATACTGAAGTTAAGATAAAATAAAATAAAAATTAAAAAAAAAGTAAAGTATATTTATATATTAGCGTAAGAAAAAATAATAATTGCGTAGGTTTAGATACGCAATTTATTGCGTACATATATACGCTGTGTAGAGTACGCAGAAAGTGAGAGTGAATGAACAGAAAATGGAAGTGGGTTATTTGTGGAGTGTGTTTGGTCTTTATTAAGACTACAATGATAAAATAAAGATAAAACTAGGAATGTAAAATAAAAATAAGTCTTTTCATGTAAAATAAACAAAAATCTCCTTAAAGAAAGAGAGATATTTTGCAAGTTTACATAAAACATATATAGAGGGGGGGGGGGATTAAAGGGGTCTGTGGAGTAGGGTAAAAAATAAATGTATGGATATTTTTGACTTACAACTTGGGGATTATATTGCTCGCAAGTTATGTTCTACATGGATTGTCTGCAGTATTCCGAATTACACCTAAATTACAGAAAATATTCATTAGTTAAAATAAATTAAGAAAAGAGGGTAATTTATTCAATATTGTTTAACAAATGATTAAATAGTTTTTTATGGAATATTTTTTCATTTTGAATGTTTTTTATGTTTGCTGGTAATTCATTAAAGATACGTGGGAAGCGGAAAAGTGGAGTGTTCATAATAAATGAATTTGAATTTGTTCTTGTAGCAAAATTGTTATTATTACGTGTGGGGTATCCATGTATATCATAATTAAATTGCCAGCAATCATCAAATATACGAGGTGTTAAGTTATTTTTAAATTTATGCATAAATTTGCATATGTTGAATTTCATTAGTTCACTATAAGGAAGAATTTGATATTGTTTAAATAAGGGTTTAGTATGTTCCCTGTTATTTTTCGATTTAGCTATTATTCTAATGCAATTTTTTTGAATTATTTTTATGGGATGGAGGGTTTCTTTATTAACACCAGTGAAAAGAATGATGCTATAATCCATGAGGGATTTGCAGTAAGCATTGTATAAAATCTTTAAATGCCTACGATCAAGAATATTTTTCATTATTCTTAATGAAAAACAAGCGCGCTGCAATCTTTGGTGAAGGTTGTCAAAGTGGAAACGATAGGACATTTTTTCATCAAGCTCTACTCCAAGGTGACGAGCATGTTTATCGTTCTTGTTTTGATTGTCATTACTTACAAGAGAAAGTTTTGTTATTTTATTTGGGTCATTTTGATTAAAATCATTGGTGTTTATATAGACAGGAAAAGAAAATTTTAATTGCAATTCATCAGGAGAGAAATTTTGTCGTGGTGTGGTGAAGATTAATATTTTAGTCTTTTTTGCATTTATAATAAGGCGATTTGCTGAGTACCACTGGACAATGTGAGGTAAGGTTGTTTGTAGTCCATCAATAAGTTCTGTCAGGTTCTCACGAGCAAGAAAAGTCAAAGAGTCATCTGCAAATAGATTGAAAATAGCATTTGCAATGGCATTTTCAATATCATTTACAAAGATTAAAAATAATAACGGACCAAGAACTGATCCCTGGAGGATTCCTAAGACAATATCACGTAATGAACTTATTTTTCCTTTAAAGTAAATGTACTGTTTTCTGCCATTAAAGTAGCTTTTTATTAGCTCTAAAACTTGTCCCCTAATTCCATAGTGGCTTAATTTGCTAAACAAAATATTTCGGTCAATAGTGTCAAAACACTTTTTTATATCTATTAACACAGCACCACAGACCTTGCTCTCTGCTTGAGTGTTGGCAATGAGGTTACTCAAGTTCAGTAGGTTGTGTACTGTGCTAATAGATTTCCTAAAGCCAAATTGTCTGTCAGAAAAGAAGTTTCTCTCTTCTAAAAAATTATGAATATGTTTATAAAGTATTTTTTCTAGAGGCTTACTAAAATTATCTATAAGGCTTAGACAGCGATAATCTTCTGCAGCTGATATATCCCCCCCTTTAAATAAAGTAATACATTTGCTAATTTTCATCCCTTCTGGAAAGGTACCAGAACTTATTGCAAGATTATAAATTGCGTTAAGGGGTACAGATAGGGGCGCAGCACAATTAATAATTGTTTTCATTGCAATGCCATTAGAATCTGTAGAAGTTTTTGGAAAGCAGATGTGATGAAAGCATTAACAAAAAAAATTTTATATTACAAAGCATTTAATACTGTCGTTAAAACATTTGATGATGTCAACAAATAATTTATGATGCCAAGAAAGCATTTGATGAAGTTATGAAAACGTTTGATTATGTTAACAAAGCATTTTATGCTGTCAAGAAAACGACCCAAAAGTGCTGTAATTCGAGGACGTCCAATTACCCCCCCCCCCCCTCATTTAAAATTTACCCCTACCATTTAGGAGATTACCCCCCCAAAAATGTTTACCCTGGGGGTAAATTTTTTTGGGGGTAAAAAAAATTAACCCCTGCCAACAGATTTAGGGGGGTAATTACCCACCCCAAGCAAATTTTACCCCCAGGGTAAAAATTTTGGAGGGGGTTAAGAGAATTTGCGACACGCTTCGCGCGCCATTTTAACCCTCTTCAAAAAATTTTACCCCCCAAAATAAAAACGCTTGGACGCCCCTGCTGTAATCATTTGCGCTTTACGTCCTTACTTTTTGAATATATTTTAGCCCTCCAAAAAAAAAAATAAGATTTTAGTAAATAGTATTAGTGCTAATAATCTTTTTTTTAGAGATTGATTAGCTGATAAATATTTTATCTTCTATTTTACAAAAGAGGAAATTTTGTTAATTATTATTGGGTTGAGGAAGATTTTTTTATCAACCATTATCCTATTCCTGTAATACATTTTTTGTTTTAGTTTTGAAAGTGGAGATAAGTTAGTTCACACTGTGTATGGAAGCTTCTATCTCAGACTTGGAACTGTGTGTAAGATTTTAGAAACGAATCAATTCTATTATATAAAGGAGTATGTTTTTTTTTGTCTGAAGCTTAATATTTAGAAAACTGCTAAACCGATTGAGTTTACATTGGTTCCGCGGTGGTGTCGTTATTAATCAATAAATAGTTAGATATGGTTGTTATGTAAAACTAGGTATAACTATCTAAGATATCTATATCTTATCAGATGTTAGGTTTACTTAATACAAGGAATAAATTTAAAAAAACTCGTAGTCGGCATAAGTTGAAGATTGTAACACCATCCTATCAAATATAGGCATTGTACAATTTAATAAATTTAATCATTCTTTTATCAACAAAATATAACATTTTTTAAAATTTTCATTGTTTAAAGTTATGGGCATTTTTTTTATTTTCTTTTGTTATGATCAAAACTATTATATATTTCACTTCTGAGACTAGATCACTTTGGTAATTAAGAATAATTTCTTTAACTAATATTTTCATAAACTATATAGTTCATTCTGTCTTTATTATAAAATAATTATACTTCGCTATTTATGGATGTTGTCATCCTTTTAGTTTAGTTTTAACCTGTTAATGGAAAAGAGCAATTAAAAAAATCATTGGATGATTTCCTTAAAAGTGTCTTGCGAGCAAAGAAAACGCCCCTACCCCTTATTTTTGTATGAAATTGAAAATATGCAGAAGAGGATGGCAATTTTTTCTTTATTCTTAAACCTATGGTAGTGGCCCTATCTTTTCGTCCCCTAACCCTGGAGGGGTAACCTGAACCCAATATAAACTAACCAAACCAAAAGTAAAACTCCGAACCTCTCCCTATTTTCAAATAAGGGGGAAGATGAGGATTCTATGCTCAACTGGCACTTTCAGGGAAACCGACAATTATTGTTAGAATTCATTTATTTGTTGTAAAAGTACTAAAACTATTTATTTTGTAATTATAATCTCAAATTCTCTGTCAAATTCTTACAAAATCTGATTATTTTATTATTTTCAAATTATAAGTTTTATAGAAGATTTTTAGTCATTCAAAATTGTCTCCATGAGAAATTAATCAAAAAAAGAAGGTTATACAAACTTTTACCATTATGACATTATACCTTGATGCCCATTATCAAATCAAAATTCCACCGTCAAAAACTGTTTTAGATAGACGTTTTATATCAAAAGTATGTATAGTTATAATTCAAAAGTAACTACATTTAATACCAACAGATGGACCAGCACTTTTAATGTAAAATATACATAGAATAAGGAGGAATAGAAATAAAAACCTCAAATATTTTAGGGAATATTGAAGAAAAGTTGTGCTTGCGCAATAAAAACATAATATGAAACTTGAATGGTACACATGTCAAGTTGGGACAAAACTGAAATAATATCTTTTTAATGAAAATATATCGAAAGTATTAGATTTTTCCTCTAACTTTATGTCTCTACTGCATAGAAATTAAATTTATGTTTATCTAATATTGTTTACATTTCACCACTGTCAATATACTTTATGACGCAACTTGCGTAATCACTTGATTACGAAATGTAAACGTAACTTGCGTAATCACACGATTACGAAATGTAAACGTAACTTGGGTATAACTCAACAATTAATAAAATAATTTATGATAATAATTGAAATTAAAATACTTAAAAATATATAATTGGATATAAACATCTTTTACTCTCAGACCTTGAAAGAATTAAAAATCAGCTGCTAAGGATTTTTTGTAAACAAATTTATGTGCAACCCTAATACAAATGCCGTGATCATTATTTCTTAACCAAATATTTTTAAAGTCATTTTTTTACTAAATTCATGTTGAAATGAATTTTTGTTTAAAGTTTTGCTAATACTATAAGGTTTTAATCCATTGTGAATAGGACAAATATGGCTGGACGATTGGCTGTATGGCTTTTAGTATACTACTAAAAAAGGCATTTATTTTTCATATCATTTCTCGATAATATTTGAAATCATATGCTTTTACTACAAGCCTTGTAGCCATATAGGGCTTTCAAAAGTTCCAATTTTATTTCAGGCTACCCAGGCAGAATCTTCTACCTGGATTCTATTCTATACTTTATCTTCTTTGAAAATATAGCTTTTAATTAATGACTTACTTAACAACATCCATAAGTAGCATAGAACAAAAAATAGGCATGGACAACGGACAAAGTGAGTCACAGAACAAATAAAAAAGAGATCAATAATGTATGAAGATAACGGAAAAGTCACTAAACCTATCTTATCGTTAAATAGACTGACAGGCCAAGTAAATTGTATACTGGATGTACAGATTAATGCACGGACAGACAAAGAGAAATACCTATAAACTATCAAGTAAATGATTAACGTTTTTATTTAGTGTTTGGGATTGGAAGCTTGATTTATACTGGCATCGAAATTGGTGGAATTTTTGAGGTAATTTTCAAGAAACAAGAAAAAGACAAACCCAGGCCTAGCTATTCTAACAATCAATTCTACAAAAAAATCACGAAACCTTTGGAAGTAAGGGGTGGGTATATCTTGTTTTTTTTTCATGTAACTGAAAAGGGGAGGAAAAGGGGAAGGGGAGGAAAAAGGGGGTTGTGGGGAAATTTTCATTTATAATTGTTTGTCAGAATCACATTCCCTTTTCCCTAAACAAACATACATAATCATAATAATAAAAGATAATAATATTAGCAGTGTGCGTTACGATTAAATATCCCCAATTTTGTGTTTTCCCTTAAAATATTGACACAGATTATCTCTGTGCACGCGCCTTAATATAAATTATTTTAGGATGGTATTCTTGGAGAGAACACAAAAGGTTTATATTTCCTTCAGGATATATAATTTAACAGGCTGCTGCATCCCTAGCTTCAATGGGTTATGTAAAATGTTTTAGGAAAGTTACACGGAGTAACGGACGCACTGACAAATAAAACAATTCACAAAGAAAAGATTTGCTTCTAAAATACTTTCGTTATTTGTACTTAAAATCTTGAAAAGTATAGTTATCGTTAAGTTCTTAACTACTGTAACTGCGAAATGCTTTGTGAAATAATATTTTCCGTTGAAAATGGATAAAATAAAGTTTTAAAAAGATAAATGAACGTAGAGAAAAGTTTTGTCAATATTTTTTCTTCTTAAGTGTCAAGAATTCTATTTGGTGAATATAGAAACCTTTTACTAAAATAAAATTGATATATTATTTCAGCGATAGATTATAAGCTAATGATAATAAACAAGTACAATTTTGTCCATAATTATATCGCAGTAATAATCCATCACAGTATTCAAAAAAAAAAAAAATCTCATATAGGTGTTAATTTGCGTTTGTATAAAAAATTAGATTTATAAGTAAAAAAATTATTAGCAATCACCATGAAATCCTTATATAAAAGGAAAAGGATTTGTCTGTCTTTTATCTTAGTGTTTGTCTGTCTGTGTACCGAAGGATCTTGCTAACCACTTAGCCGAGACGTTTCACCTTTACAGTGTAGACTCTTATAGGACCTTGTATGATTTAACTTTTGGGGGGAGGGTACCACCACTATCCAAAAAGAAACGCCCCTAGGAAAATATAATCCCCCTCCCCCCTCAATTTTTTTAAAACCTAAATTGAAAGTGGAGGGATCGGAAACAGCATAAAGTGCAGACAAAAAAATGACATCATACAATAAAATGACCAATGATAGGCCAGTATAAATTGTAATTGACCAATGATAAAATTTATGCTGGCCTCTAATTGGTCATTTATTGTATGACGTAATTTTAAGTGGCCTAGAGGCCTCTAGGGTCGTAACTGCTAGACATATATAAGGTAAAATTCAGTGTGATTTCCATTGATATTTGTATTTCCAAACTCTAGAATTTGCACCCATATGTAATATTTAATATTTTGTAACAATTTTTTAGTAAATAATACTCTATAACTCACCTTGTCTGTCCGTCCAATACACAATAATTATATACTCTATACCACACTTTGTCTGGATGTTCATCCCCCCCCCCCCACAATTGTATTTTGAAATAATTGAAAATTTTAGAATAGGTTTTTTTTATGTTCAATCCATTCGTGGAGCCCTAACCCAATTTAACCTCAGCCAACCAAAAGTATAAAAAGCATTTCCTATCCCAATCTATTTTCAATTAATTTATCTCTGCTAGACTTTAACCACCTTCTACTCGGTTATATTGGTTATACATAGAAACCAAACTAAAATATTATATTTCACACGTAGTGTTGATATTTTAAGTGCTTACATTACGATTATGTTTACATAAATAAAATTTTTGCAAAGTTTTATAATAAACATTTAAATAATATTAATAATCCTTATAATAAAGTAACAGGATGTCTGTTTGTCTGTCTGTGTGTTTGTATGTTTGTACCGAAGGATCTCGCTAACCGCTAAACCGATCGGGTTCCGCTAAACCGATCGGGTTCTCTTTAACGATTAACTTTTTATAAATCCTGGGAAGGTTAATAACTACAGTATGACCCTCAAAAAAGTATTTTTTAGCATCTGCAGCCCTTATTTCTCAATGAATTATTAAAAAATGTATATGTCCTTGTTCTCTATAGATTTCCACATAAGTAGATATAGCAAATTTAATTTTACCTCCATTAACTCCGGAGATTTTTAGAGCTAAAGTTTTGAAAAAGTGACTGAGAAAAAGAATTTTTTTTGTTTCTCATAATTTTTGGATGGTTATATTATGTTTTTCTGGCAACTGAATAATAATACATAAAGAAAAACAAGTCAACTAATTAATTTATTTTTATTCTACCAAAAAATATCAATTTTATATGGCAAAAAATACTACTGAATGAATTTATTATTTGCAAATTTTAGGTTATTTATTTACCCTTATTTATAAAAAGGATTAATTATGACAGTTGCTCCGCCCCCTTTTCTGACATCTCAATCATTTAATAGGGGGTTAATTAAGTTTTTTAAACTTATGAATCATTATGTTCTAATTTAATTTTCTTTATAACTTTTTTGTTATTAAAGTTAGGATTATGAAACAAAAACAATTTTCCTGCTATATTCATAAAGATTTATTTGGTTTTTAAATCTAAAACAAATTTGCCTAATAAGTAAGTTTTTCAAAATATCATTAAACTAAAAAGACTCAAAAAAATATGAGTAAAAAAATGCTTTTTACTCAAAGCCTAAATTTTTTATTTCATTTTTGTATAAAGTTTCTGCTAGTAACAAAAATAAAAGGACTTCTACCTTAATTTTGCTAAAAAAGTCGTTTCATGTTAAAAGTTACTTTTTCCTCAGTCACTTTTTCAAAACTTTAGCTCTAAAAATCTCCGGTGTTAATGGAGGTAAAAAAAAATATTTTGATATCTACTTATGTGGAAATCTATAGAGAACAAGGACATATACATTTTTTAATAATTCATTGAGAAATAAGGGCTGCAGATGCTAAAAAATACTTTTTTGAGGGTCATACTGTATTTGGGGGGAGGGCACCACCACCCTTCCAAGAGAAATCACAAAAAAACATAAAATTTTGCCCAGAGAATTTAACGCAAAATAGAGAGATATCGTAGAGACTTGAACAAAAAAATTTAAGTGCCACTAGAGGCCTCTAGGGGCGTATCCGCAAGTGTCGAATAAAGTAACATCAGAAATATTATTTTAAACAGGGCTCGTCAGCCTCATGTAAGCCTCAGGAAAATCAACCTTGAACAGTTAAAAAATCGGCTTGAAGTCTAAACCTAGGCCAAATAAAGCAATCTCTTTTTTTTTAGAAAATCAAATAGGTTTTAATTTGAAGCTAAGGCGCGGCTAACGCACAACTAAAAAATCTAAATAGTATTATTTGGTGTATGCATTTTGTGTATGTTAGACTTAAGTAAAGTGTTTAATTTAATATTTTGTTTAAAAGAAGGTTTGTCTTGTCAATTTTTTTAAACAGATAATTAAACTGGGCTATGTTTCGGTGGTTCACCCCTCGGTTCGTCTGATTATTCTACTAGTTTTTCATACCTACCCTATTTAATAAGAAAATAAAATTTTTAAGGGGGTAGATAACCTTTTCACTCAACACCCCTCCTTGTACATCAATATAGCTCAATATAAAATCACCTGCCAAAACTTTAAGTCGAGTGGCTTCTCACTAATTCTAAAATTGCCAAAGAATTCTCACTTGGAGATAAGGGTAGAACACATTACTTAAAGCTAGGAGAGAATCCGCTGATGTATTCTGGAGGGGTACTCTAATGTATTTTTGACATTTTAATGGGGTTAATATGAGGGGTTTCAATCGAGTAGTTTCCACAATCAGTTTGTAACTTATCATAGATTTCCATAAGATCACGAAAATTATATTTGCAAAACAATTCTCACCCCGCGTGGATCTGAATCTTAACATTAGAGAATTAGGGAAACATAAATTCCTTGAAGCTAGGAGCGGAGTCGCTAGTGTAACACAAAGGAAATATATATAACAAAATTTGAGAAGGAGATGAAAGAATTTTGTGCACAAGATCACTTACATCAATTGTCAGGAAATAAAACAATATCAAAATAAATTTGAAACACTGCGTGATAGAAAACATAAAAGTATATAAAAGAGAAAAGCACCTTAATAATTAAGCATATTAATATCCAGAGTACTACTTCTTCAAGTAAGAAATTCTTTTTTTTAAATGGAAAAAATGTAATCTTTGTATTTAAAATTTAAGAAACATAACATTTTTTTAAATTAATGAAACAAATTATTCCAGCTTTTTTCATTCTTAATCAAGGGACATAGACAATAATAAACAAATATGTAGCTTTATCAATTTAGTCTGAAATATTAATGGATAGTTGCATGAAGTGCATTTAACTTTAAGAGTTTGATTGCAAGGATAAGGTTTAAAAATATCATCTAACATATAATTTTGTATTACAACAAATATCAATCAGTTAGGCACCAACAAAATAGTCATCAAACATGATTACAGGTTGCATGTTTAAAAAAATATGATTTTCAAGTCTTAATATTTAAAAACTACCTAGTAGAAAATTGAAATTCTTTCAGATATATTTAATATAGATGTAGCGTAAACTAATGAACAGAAAAAAAAATATGCAGTTCACTTAATTCGAGTTTAAATGTACTTCGTGCCACTACCCCTTTTGCTGATTTCTTAAGTTTTATGTAATGTAAACAAAAATCTGCAAGATGATAAATTGTTTTGCCGTTTCAAAACGGCACTGGGGCTTTCGTTACTAGTTGCTGGGCTTGAAATGAAATATCTTTATCTAATTTTGAACTAGTTGATTATCAAAAGGCTTTTGATAATCCATTTTCTTTTTACAAAAAGTAATTAAATTAAATTCGTAAGTATTTTGATCTTTATAATTATTTTTCTATAAAATCATGACGCAGGTTTTTAATTAAATTATTCAAACAGATTTGAAAAAGAACAATGGTCCGAATGTATTGAATAATTTATGGCCAATTTTCTTGTTAATTTTTTGCCATAACTATTTGAGGACCTCGAGATTGGGTCATGTCCAAGTACAATAACCTGACCTCAAATTTGCTTAGTTATTAAGGCCCAAAATTTTTTTAGTATTGCTACTTTTGTTTTATCTTGTACTAGCGACTACGCCCCCTAGAGGCCTCTATGTTTTCTTTTCAATCAGCTAAGAACAGCTGTTTACCAAAATTATCCAATATGATTTATATTTTATTTTTATTTTCTCCTAGAAGGGTGGTAGCACCCTCCCCCCAAATAATTATGAACCTTTCCCTGACCTATGTGAAGCTACACTATAAAGGAGAACCATATCGGTTCAGTGGTTAGCGAGATCCTTAGGTACAGACAGATAGACATAAAGATATCCTGTTACATTATTATAAGGATATTGCATGGTCACGTTTCTTGACTAGAATATGACCCAATCCTGAGGTCAGTTAATTCCCATTGTCTTAGCAATTTATATTCAAATAGGATTTCTTGTCCTGCATTAAATAACCATTCCGGACAATTTCCCATACAGAGATTACGTTTTTCTGTTCAGTTTATCCCTTTTGGCCGAAGTAAGTCTGCAATAAGGGTATGTATGTCCGTTTGTCTGACCGTGTTTGCATTTTGTATAGAATAATTGCGGAATGCACAGAGACACAATTTTTGGATCCTTCCCCCCCACTTCCGCTCTTTCTCTCTCTCTCTCTATCTCTCTCTCTCTCTCTCTCTCTCTCTCTCTCTCTCTCTCTCTCTCTCTCTCTCTCTCTCTCTCTCTCTCTCTCTCTCTTTCTCTCTCATATCTCTTATTTGTCTCATATACATCTATCTCTTCTATCTCCGTCTCTTGTTCTTTTTCAATTCTGCTCTACTTATGGATAAAATTTTTCTTGTGTTTTGGTTATTTATTGCCCTATAAATTTTAAATTTATTAGGTAAAATAGAATTAACATTGATTTATAGAAAACATCGGGGAAAATTTAATTTTCTATGTTTTGCGATGTACAGAAACTTTAGAGTTTTTTTATAACAAGAACAATAATGGTTAAAGTGGTGCAGCATCAACAAACTAACAAAAAACCCCGTGCACACCACTGTGTACAATAATAATACCTATATATTTATCGAGTAGCTGCTCTACCCAAATGGTGGTTCTTTAAGACCGAAGAAGATATTGCAGCGCAAATTTTATATTTTGATATTGTTTTCTCCGGTTGTTGGTACAGGCCTGGTCTTCAGATTATTTTCATATTCTCACAGGAAAATTGCATTTCAAATATTTGTTGTATTTATTATTGTTTTTACCTATAGTGAACTTCCCCTGGTTGTGTTAGAAGGGGATTATTGGGTAAGTTTGGATACTCAATAGTCACGTACATAATATCAGTACTACCCTTATCCCAAGCTCCTCTGAGGAGAGCGTCATTCATTACGGTGACTTAAATTGGGACACCTGCCATACTCGGCGAGGGTGAGGTAATAATAAGTAGCTCTCATGAGACAGCGGGTCAAGTCATAATGTGCTTGAACGTGGAGCTTGATAGCCCTAGTGGCTAGACAAAAGTGTCTCAGCCTCCTCCATGACTACTTAGGCCCAAACCCTAAGAAACTATGGCTAATCAATCAATCAATCAACCTATAGTGAACTAAAATTTGTTGATCATCATTGGGTTTGTACATCAATTTATCGGGAATTGTCTTATCCATTCAGATCCATGATTTTACCTTATCCTACCCTGGGCAGGTACCATACTTTGATTCACACTGATGGGTTCACTTCAATAATAACACGTTAGGCAAGTCAACACAATTACAGATAAACACACTTATAAAGAAGTTTCCACTACTAAAAATATATCCAGCATTTGAGATTGGAAAATCTTGTGTAAAAGTGTATTTTTTGGTGTTTTGTTTCGATATCGGTTTAGAAGCGAAGCTACCCTATAAATAATGATACACACACACATACATACACATACACACACACACATACACATACATACACATACACCTACACACACACACACACACACACATACGCACACATTATTGAACTAGACCAACACACTAAATTAAAACAAACATTTTTGTTAAAGAACTATTCAATAGTTAGAGCATTGCCACGTATCTGTTCTAAAAGCTTTTTTTATATCATTTAACTTATTATCATTTAAACATATAATTTACTTATGAAAATTATTTCTGAGGTTCTTTTGAACACATTTGCCTTTATCTTTATACAACACAAAATTATTTTAATTAAATGTATTAAAAGTCAAGTAAAACTCAATGAAAATGAGTCAAATTTACAGAATTGTAAAAGGTTTTACTATCAACTGTATTTTTAGATTAATTTCCAATTAAGTTTGCCCTAATTTTTAGTTTCATTAGCCAAATAAAATGACAATAAAGTTAAGAAACCAAGCGAGTATTGCTTTATTCACTAACTTGATATTATTGAAAAAAAAGAAAGAAAATGTCTTTTGATTAATTTACTGAAACCCGTTTTATGTGCTAAATTACTTTAATATTCCAATTTCTTTTTTTTTTGTTTTAACTGTAGTACAAATTATTGTTATTTTTTGCATTAAATATTAAATTATCACTTTGTGTTGGTACACTACTTAAACGAACATAAATGTCCTTGTTATAAAAAAAAACGTAATGTAATTAACTGTTGTTGTGTGTAGATGTACTTTATTTTCCTCAACCAGAAGATGAATGTTTATAAGGTCAGTTCATTCATACATTATTACTCTTCAATTAGAAATATCCGTTAGTCCATCCATCCGTTTTAAGACACCGTTTCTTGGCTGCTATTGAAGATAGACTGTGGGATTTTTTGTGTAAATTCCCTATACCAATAAGGATCCAGTAGAAATACATATTTTTTGTCTTATAAACTACAGACAGATATTATGATATAAGGGAAATATTGTCGTCTGTTTAGGTTGCTACTAAAGACCTCATTCAAGTCAGTATGTTACTCTAGTTGGAGGGGAGGATATGGGGTAAAGGGTTAGATGGGGGGCATCGTTATATTAGCGACCTGAAATTACCATATAGTTAGAGAGGCAAAAGTCTGGTGCAATATCCAAGTAATTTTATATTGATTGATAAGAGTTGTGATATTAGAGTAAAACACTAGAGGGAGAAAGGGTTAAATAACTGCATATCCCCATCGCAACCGTCTTGTGCAACCTTTTTATTGGGTCATTGAAAATCAACCAATGGTATCGTTTATAATTATATTACATAGTAGCAGAAAATAATTTAGAAGCAGACGAAAGAGGTCTTTGAAAAATGATGGGAGGTAGTTGTCTGTATATACATTTATACTATAGATTTGTTTTTGTGACAAGAACCACTTCTGAATGTTTATATTGCTGTGTGACCCTGGTGGTAGAAACCAATAATCCTAATTAATCTGTTTAAAAACAATTAATATAAACAAAGAGGAACAGGCCAGAGATGAAAGGGACATTTGGATGTTTATTACACTAGTCCCCAAATATTATTTTAAAACCTTTTTTATTCATTTGCTTAACAACTTTGTGGAGTTTTTATTGAATTTGAATTGGTGGTTCACTAATCACTAATTGTTAACTACAGAAGGGGTATTTTTCTGTATCATCATTGGGTATGAATTGCAAATTTTTTTATCGTTCAATGTCTTATCCCTTAAGACCCGTTGAGGGGGGTGAAGGAGGCCCACACAAGAGAGATAGCTCCAACTAATTTACTCAGAGAAGAGTTATAGTACAAGAACAATTAGGTACAGAAGTAGTGCAGGTATAACAAGATATCGAAAATTAGAGTGCACAAACCCTTCCCTCCCATCAGCTTTGTTTTAAAAAAAATAAAAGAAGGTGTAATTATATACGCCTATCCTTTGACCTCCCCCCCCCCCTTTCCCCTATACTCGACATGGCACTTTGGAGAGAAATCACCAATTTTAATTTTTCATAGACTTAAGCTTTATAAATTTGTATTTTAGTAAGAGGCTACAGACATTCAGTACTTATTGATATTTTTGTTATGAGAAAACTGAATAGGCAAAATAGTTAGAGATTTGTAGTTATCCTGTCAAGCAGCGAAGCTACATAAAAAATGATTTTCAAATGTGTTCTATAAAGCTTATAATATTTCACTCTTTCTGTATTTAACGCTTGTCTTTGCTGTAGTCATAATTATATCTGTTGTTTATAGACGTTATTTTTATATTATGCAGTTTCAGACATGGCAGGTTTGTTAGATCTTTATTGGTCAAATTATTTGAATTGTCAACAGTTGTATGTCAACTTTTTAAGTATATTTAAAAGTATAATTTACGCGTTAGGCCCGTTTATTTTTTTGGTGCTTTCCCTAAAAGAACGAGTACAGAACCTTCTTATTTTTTTAGATAAGTTTAAAATAAGTGAGGGGGGTACAGTTTATCTTTTATTCCTTACCTCTGGGGGGTGGGCTCAAATCTTGCGGGAACTATACCTGTGATGCCCTAACCCTGTGGTGCTAACCTCTATCAAATATAACCTAACCTGAAAGTAAAAAAACAACCTCTTTTAGGGAAACCAACCTCATTTCTGGTCAAATTGTTAAAAAATATATTTTTTTCAGCATAAGCTTGTTGGTAGACTGGGACTTATGCATATGATAGCTACCAACCTCTGCATTTGGTTAAAGGTAAGCAAGACCTTGGGACAAAGTAAGTTGTAGTGTAGAAGCCAGGGGGGGGGACATTGGCCAGTACCCAAGGTTTTAAACTAATTCCTCTTATTTGTTGTTAAAAACTTTGGGTACTTTTATTATATCTTGTTTGGCTGGTTTAAACCTTGGGGTTTCTAAACTTTTCCACAAATAATTTTAATTAAAAAAATGGATATTATTATTCTCTATTATAATGTGTTACGTGTATCCCTTTATCGTCCTTTGTCCTAACTATCCCTTTAGATTCCTGACATATACAAAGTTGTTGAGAAAATTGAATTTTCCCCATTGAAAATCATATTTGTTCAAGCTGAGTAAGTTAAGTATAGATAGTCATTGATCCGAGGAATCTTCACAATAAAAATTTCCTATATTTGCAACTAAAAATCTGAATGATTAATTCCTAAATTGGGTGAATAATACCTCCTGAAAAAATTGTCAGACAAAATAACCACCATGTCCCCGTAAAAATTCTGTATATCGGTGTAGCAAAAATCCTGTGCATGCGTTTGCCTCAAATTTTATTTAAATATGTAGTAATAATTATATACCATATGACATTTTTTCATTTGAATACGTCAAATTGAACTTTTATAATGAATTGATAATAACATTTCAAGTAACATACAATATAACATAAGAAGATTATATCCATAAGTAGCATTTGAATTAAAATTTGAAAAACTATTTTGTCATTATCCTTATATGAAAAGTAAAACGGATGTCTTACTGTGCAGTGAAGGATCAAGGTAACCACTGGACCGATATGGTTCTCCTTTACTTAAAAACTAGGAAAGAATTATAACTATTTTTAGGAAGAGAAACTTCACCCTCCCAGGAGATTCGCCCCCGAAAAAAAATCCCCTCTCCCTTATAATATTTTAAGTAATTTTAAAATCATAGATAAATTGTAAAATTATAGTACATGGATATCGATAACAGACGTACTGCAGACCCATATTATAGATTAGCCGAGCTTCTTAACAGGAACAAATTACGTAACTTATTCTTTTGTTATGAGGTATTTCACGTAGAATTTTAATATCATAAAAATAACACGAAAAAAGTTATTAAAAAAATATCTATACATAAATGATATTTTATTATATCTTATTTAGAGAAAAAAAATATATTGTTTTTACTATTTCATTTTACTAGCAGCTATGCCTCTAGAGGCCTCTAAGGTGGGGGAGGGAGATGACACCTGCCCATTATAATTTTTTTTTTCTCATTAGATCGATTTCTTTTGGGAGGGTGGTGGAACCCTCCCCCAAAATAGTTATGAACCTACATAGTAAAAGAGAACCCTATCGCTTAAGTCTACTTTTATATTTCACAGCATCACTACTTTTAGATGTTGTCAGCTTTGTGATTTCTAAAGACGTATGTTTTAATTAAAACTAATCCTGTTGTCTGTTTAGGTATTGATAATGGAAACCAAGCATGAGATAACTGCAGCATATATTGAACAAAAATTTAAGGTAAAAATTTAAATATCCTTAAGATGACAAATATGGAGTGATCATATAAGTACCAGGATATGCGTCTTTCAGCTCGCTAACCACTGAACCTAAATGGTTCTCCTTTACATTTATTATGGGTCCAGGGAAAGATGTTTTATACATTTTTTTGGGGTATGGACCACATCTGTCATACCAAGTGCAATCGCCTCATGAAAAAATTACCCACATAAAAATAATTCTACTTTTTCTTCTTAAAACTAAATTTAAGATGGACAGTTGATGCCTTCAGAGGCCTCTCAGGGCGAATCCGTTAGTACTCTATAAAATAGTTGAATATGTAGTTAAGGTGAGTCTCAGCAAGAAATTATAGAAGCATAGCTCATACCAATGATATTGTTTTCAGAGTTTGGATAAACATCAAACAAAATCTAACTGGTCTCTAAGTCATTTAGGAACAATATTATTCTACATTATAAAAAAAGATCATCTTGTCCATAAAAAGTATTTCAAGGTTTATTAAAATGTATTATACATTTTAACAGTTTGAATAGAAAATATAAAGAACTCCACCCCCCCTGTGTTGGAATGATTTTCTTGTATTCCCTGGCAAGTTCGAACCCATTAATTCCCTTTTCCTTATACCAGAGAATGAGTGTGTTACGCGGCATTCCTAACTATCTCCGCGCTTAGCTTGTAAACAAACAAAGGCGCGCACATTTTTTCCTTGTTGATTCCCATGTGAAGAGCTACGTGAATAAAAATAATGTATTGGATGGATATACATGCGCTCTAATCCGTGGAAGATCTCAAATAAGCCTTCCTGCTTAGTTTGACGTATAATGTGGTAAGAATTTATCTTTAATTCTTAATAATAAGTGTAGTATGGTATATTTTTACGAAGAAATTTAAAACATTAATTTTTCAACAAATAGACCATTTAACTGCTAACTTTTGACATACGAATATTTTCCTTAATTTTATTGATCATTTGAACCTAAAATTATCAATTTCTGATGCTATTTAATATGTTTCGTGCCAATTTAAAGTTTTTTAGAAATTTTATATTTTTAATTAAATTGAAATCACGCAACCTCGATATACAAAAATAATAAACCATTAATATTATGTTATTAATTTTTATATTTTTGTTTTAGATGCACCGTTTTCATGGTAATAAATACACATTTGTAAACATTCACATGTTGGTCATTCGGAGGGCTTGGAGATTAAGATTTCGTGTACGGCAAGGCATGCGTACCGAAACAATGAAAACGAGACAGAACAGATGCGGCTAAGAAAATATCTGTGAAGTTTTGTGAATGTGTTGGTTGTGATACCTTACCACACACTATTATAATCGTAATCAGTACAGTTAATTATTGTGACAATCATGGGTCCTAAAAAGAATAAAGGCGCTCAACTGGGACTACGGCTGCGCCCAGCCGTCGAGGCCCTAACCAGTGAACTAGATAAAGTGATGAAGTTGGTCAGTGAATCTTCAGAGCTTGATGTTAGACATTTCACTAAGGAGTCAATCCTTGTCCATGACAAGTTCGAGACATTCGATAGCATTATGGTCGGTTTTAGCAAGCTTGGAGTGAGAATCCAAGAGCTTGAGGAGTTTAGTGACATTTATTCTAATATAATTACTGTGCAAAAAGATTATAACGCTCTAAAAGATGCTCTAGATGCTATGGAGGAGCTCAGTGACATTCAAAGTGTTGTTGATTTAGTTGGTGATAATTTGCCTGACCATAAGGCTGAACTATATGATCGTTGCATAAAGATTGTGAAAGTTATTAAAGGGTCATACTTTCCCTTACCAGAACCAATTATAAACACTTTGTCTGCTTTGATGAAACGGCTGGCCGAGGTTAAGCTTGAACCTGTGAAGCCGCCTACAACGACGGCGGGTGCTTCGACAGCATCGCCATTTGTGTCGCCGTTTGGCACACCACAGTTCGGCACCGGTTCTATATTCACGCCAGGATATATGAATCGTGTCGACGAACGTCTTCTTCCAAGCTTTGACGGCTCAGAGTCAGCCTACGTAAGTTTCAAGGACAATTTTAAAAAGCTTACCGTAGGACAGGACCCGTCATATTTACAGTTATTGTTGAGCAGTGAAAAGGTCTGCAAAAATAAAGAGTTGAGACTTCAGTTAATTCAGATTCAATCACATGAATCTCAATGGGCTTACCTCGACGCACGTTTTAAGTCCAAAACACGTCAGATGCTCTGCCTTTTCAACCAATGGGAGAAGAAGCCTAAACCGTCGGACTCCAACCAGATTGTGACAGTCTTAGCAGAGTTTGGTGGTGCAGTTAGCCAGCTCGAGCAGCTGACTAAGGATGATGATGATGAGGAAGTCACCACAAGCCAGTGGTTGACCATTATTCTTTTGGAAATGTTATCCAAAAAGTTGCCACGTGATTTCCAGGACAAGCTCAACCTGGCGTTGGGCTCGATGGATACCCCAAATATTCCTAAGCTGTTGAAGATTATAGAGGAACAGCGTGGCGCCATTTTGATGAGGTGTTCATTCGATGTAGACACCCCCTCCAAGAAGAAAGGTAATCCTGCGGCCGCAGCTACAGCCGTTGGTAAACCTGGGTCTCCAGCTAAGACCAAGAAGAAACAGCCTTGCCCGTCGGAAGGTTGTAACTCTGATCACCTGTTGTTCAAGTGCTCCAAGTTTAGGGATATGTCTGTTCCTGAACGCAAAGTCTTCATCAAGAAGATAGGCGCCTGTTTGCTCTGCTTACAAAAAGGGCATCGGGTGGCCGATTGTCCCAGAGCCGATAAGCTTGGCAGCTGTACCATTGACAGTTGCAACCAGCCTCATAATTCATTATTACATGAATCGGTTGCTAGTGGACAAGTTGCGGCAGTGTATGAGTCACAATTGTTTAGCAAGAACAATTTTATGCTGATGTTGCAGCAGGTCCCGGCGTTGGCGGCTGACAAACGTCAAGTCACCGTCAATGCCATGTGGGACAGTGGAGCAAATTTGACGTTGATTTCTAGAAGTATTGCCAAGAAGTTAGAGTTGCCATCTACTGGTCGCACAGCTACTATTTCTCTGGCAGATGGAAAGAGCCAAGCGTGTCCTACAGTCAAGATTTGTTTGGTTGACCGCAACCGGAATTCACATATTCTGGAGGCGGCGGTAGTGCCCAGCATTGGTACTGAAGAAGGGTTGCGTTCTATTGATCCTACAGCCGCCGCCGACATTTTCAACATGAAGCCTGATAACTTTTCTATGGTCGACGGCAAGATTGATGTTTTAATCGGCCATTTAACCCCAGCTATGTTCCCGTGTGCAGATAAAATGGTTGGTGATTCTAGACTGTACAGAAGCTTATTTGGTACAGGCTATTTAGTTGTGTCTGCAGATGGCAGGACTGTTGCTAATCCTGTCGCCTGTAAAGCTGTGAAGTTGGAGGTCAGCAAGATGGAGTTCCTGAGTACTGAGAGTTTGGGAATACAGCCGCCATCAATGTGCAGCGGTTGTAAGAACTGCCGTCATTGCGCCGCCATAGCTGCCGGGCAGTCCGCCTTGGATGTGCGTAAGCGGCAGCTGATTGAAGAAGGTCTGACATTAGATCTTGAGAACCATATTTGGACGGCCTCATATCCCTACAAGCAGCCGCCAAGTGTGTTATTTGACAATTCAGAGCAGGCCTATAAGATCTGCTTACGTGACCGGCAGAGAATGATTAAAAAAGGTGAATACAGCACCTTCTGCCAAGTGTTCCAAGAAGCTGTGTCTCGTGGAGTGTATCAGAAAGCTTCGCCAAAAGACCTAGCTTATACTAAGCCCGTGTATTACTCGAGCCTAGTTTGCGCATATAAAGAGTCTATTTCCACACCGTTGAGGATATGCGCTAATTCTAGCCTCTGCTGCAAGGGGCTAAGCCTCAATAGTATTATGATGGACGGCCCAGTTCCATTATATACTCTGATGCACAATCTTATCCGGTTCAGAAGTTTTAAGTGTGCATTCGTGGCTGATATTCAGAAGTTCTATAATTCATTATTAGCTACCTATGAAGATTCTCAGCTGAAACGTGTTTTTTTCGCTGATACAGTTGATGGAGAGCCAGAGGTCTACCTTACCAAAACCATCAACTTTGGTGAGGCCTTGGCTGGAGATATGGCCGTGACCGCCCTCAGACTCACTGGTCGTATTTTTGGTGGACGTTCCCAGCAGGATGTTCAAGATGTTTATGGATCTGAGAAAATTAGAGGTTGTGACGTTGTAGCCCAGCAGGATGTGTGGAGAGATGTTCAGCAACCACTCAGTTCTGAATTTGTTTTGTATCAAGATCCTCCATCGGTCAAATTGGAGACTTGTACTTACGTGGATGACTGTTTGAGCGGTCATAATAGTAAACCTGAAGCTGTCCAGCTGGTCCAAGAGCTGGAGGATATGATTGCACCTGGCAATTTCAAGTTTAAATCTGTTGTTTATTCTGGAGATGATGTTGACAGTGTAAAAGTTCTGGGCCTCGTTTGGGACCCTAAACAGGATAAGTTGTTCCTACCTGTCAGAGCTAACCACGGCGAGAAGATTAAGGGTAGAAAGTTACTAGAGGATCTGGACCTGGAGGATCTCTGGAGAAGTCTACCTGAGTTGATAACTAAACGTGAAGTTTGGAGAATTGTGCAACAACTTTATGACCCAATGGGTCTAGCAGCGCCATTGCTGCTTAAGTCCAAGCTTTGTCTGCGCTCAGTTTGCATACATGGATGTAACTGGGATGATGTTATACCTGGAGAGTTGAGGTCGGAGCTCGTGTCCAGCCTCCAGGACCGTTCGGCACTTGGAAATGTGTCGTTCAGACGTTCGATGGTTCCTGATAAGCCGTTGGGGCTTCCAATGCTTGTTGGTTTCTGCGATGCATCTAACCAGGCCTATGCAGCCATCACCTACCTGAGATGGCCAGTTCCTGGAGGATATGATGTAGTTTTGTGTTGCGCCAAGTCACGTGTCGCACCAGTGAAGATTGAGTCTATACCAAGGTTAGAAATGCTTAGTTGTCTAATTTTGGCCAGGCTTGTGGATACTGTAGCCAGAGCTCTACCTTTCAACATTTCTGGCAAAGTATTTTTTAGTGATAGCAGCTGTGCCCTAGCTCAGCTATCCAGTGACAGTGTTATGTTAAATGTTTTTAACAGTCATCGTGTTTCTGAGATACAACAGTTGACGAGCCCTGAAGATTGGAAATGGGTTCCAACCCAGCACAACATTGCCGATCTGGCAACGCGTGGTTTGTGTACGATTGAGGATGTACAACCTGGATCTACATACCAAGAAGGTCCAAGCTGGTTGCGCCTGGAACAGGACCAGTGGCCCGTTAAGACGGCGGGTGAGGTAAATGCATCCATTCCCGAGAGCGAGCTAAATCCCAAGATGGCGAAGCTCAAGGTAATGTTCACACAGGTAGTGGACAATGATTTCTGGAGGTCCCTGGCAAGAAGGACCTACAGGCAGGCAAGGAGGACTGTAGCCGCAGTTCTTAAGGCTGCCAACTGCTTTAAAACGCTGCTTATCAAGAAACGTGGCGTTACAACAATTGAGGATGATGTTAGCAACAATGATAGTTCTAAGCATTATGAGAACTATACTTTCACAAATACATACATGGATTCTGTTTGTGACCTGTTTTTGACTTCCTTCAACCAAGAGAAGGAGATGACCATGGACGCCGAGGGGAAATTCGACTCCCTTCAACCTTATCATCACAAGGTCCAGGTTTGTTGGCCCATTGTAGGTCATGATGGATGTTATCCTCTTAGGACATTTACAATATTGAAAATGTCCGGGAGAGGAGATGAGGCTCTTGAGGCCGCTGCTGGAGGCCCCAGGAAGATTATGAAGGACAGCCCAGGTGTTGTCTTGCTCAGCCGCCACAACAGGCTGGCGCGGCTCATCCTTCAACAGTCCCACGATGAATTGGGGCATGGAGGCCATCGTAAGACGTTGGCGCAAAGCCGCAGGTATGCATGGATCACACATGGCCGCATGGAGGCTATGAAAGTGGTCAAGAGTTGTGCTGCATGTTCCATTGAATATGCCAAGCGTTCGAGTCCCGCAATTGCTAATATTCTGCCTGATCGTGTCGAGCCCTCTATGCCCTTCAAGGAGGTGCATATGGACCTTGCGGGGCCGATCGAAGTTACGAAGCCTGGCGTTGGTACCAGGAGTTCCAAGACCAAGTACAAAGTTTGGTTGTTGATTGTGGCCTGTAGATTTACACAGGCTGTGTTTGTTGATGTGTTGACTGATTATTCAACTGAAGCCGTGCTGGTCGGCTTGAGAAAACTTCAGGCGTTTTACAATATGCCTAGAAGGGTTACCACAGACAGAGGCACCAATATGGCCGGTGCCAAGCGAATTATGGATGAACTTTTGAAGGATACCCGAATGCATTTTGAATGGCATCTGGTGCCCACCGCAGCACACTCGTTCGTGGGTACTGTGGAGAGGCAGGTTGGGCTGGTCAAGCGTGTGTTGAACAAGAAGTTGGCTGGTGCTACTGTAACCTTCAATGATTTATTGGTGTTGTGTGCTGAGACTGCAAGAGTCCTGAATTCTAAGCCATTGACCTACGCCACCCAAGGAGATGACGTCAATTGCTGGAGAATAATTTCACCTGCTGATCTGTTAGGCGGCAGGACCAACGATGCAATCTGCACCTTTGAGACAGGTTGTAAAGAGCCCATCACCAGGAGGCTGGAGAACTTGGAGGAGTTGACCCGTCAGTTCCATCAGGTGTACAAGGAGCAGCTCATGCCTGAGCTACTCAAGTCCGTCAAGTGGCGCAGCAACAAGGTGCTGCTCGAGCCGGGAGACGTGGTGCTGATCGACGATAGCACAAATTTGATGAAGAAGTTCAGATTGGGGCGTGTGGAAGAAGTGCGCCCAGGTGGGAGGACCGTGGTTTGCAAGTTCAAATTATCAGATGACGCAGCCGCCACGAGTAACGAGACTTCCGCAAGACGTCTGCTCAAGATCAATCTACCCAAAGTTTAGTATAAGTATCGTTCTTGTTTAACTTTGAATTTTATTTTACGGTAGATTTATCAGATTTTTTTCGAAAGACAAAAAACGCAAATCTTAACTCAATTTCGTTTAAACTTTCAAATCGACGCAAGATTTTTTTCATTTGAAATGCAAACTTAAGTTATTTATACGTTTACGCAAGTTTTTTCAATGATTTAAGTCTTTCCGGGACCAGGGATTTTTTTCGCGGAAATTTTCCTAGGTACCTACGCAAATACGAACATTTTTATACTCGTTTGATTGAAATTCGATATGATAAAAAAGTAACACAATGAGATTTTTTTACATCATATAAATATTTCTTAAGATTTATTATAATCACATAGATAATTTAATATTACATATATATTAAAATTATTTCTATTTACCTTTTAACCGATGTACCTAAAGAAAAATGCAGATTTTTTCGTCTTGAATTAAGTAGATTCTTTGAGTTCGAAGATTTAAGCTTAATAAGACCGCTCTATAGTGTATCTTAGCTCTGTTACCTCGGCCAGACATACTACAGAACGGCAAAACTAAAGCATAAGATGATTTTATTTTGATTGCTTTGATTGATGATTCTAAAGTTTCTTGAATTATTCATGATTCTTTTAATTTTTGATTTGATTTAAACATCACTAATTATGTTTATTTTCAGTTGATGGAGCCCTGCGCCAGAAATCCTGTCGGAAATTATGCAGTATCAAAAAATTGTGATGGAAAGACATGACGTCCGTCAGGATAGCTGGAACACGGCATTATTAATATTTGAAAGATTGGTTAGTTTGTATCTTGAGGGGTACATTCTAACTGAGGCCCCAAATTGCCTTAATTTTGACTGTATGAATATGTACAAGTTGCTTTCTTCTTAAAACAGAGAGAAATTGCAAACTCAGCATTTAAAGAAGTTCTTTTCTTATAATTGAGCTTTTGTTTTATTTTGGTAATTTAATTTGCATATTTCAATTGCAATTTTATTTACGCAATTTTGATTCACGAAGATTTAAAATTATGAAATTTTAATTTTCCGATGTTTGATGATTTTTTTTACAGTCATATTTTATTTAGATTTAAGTATCTATTTTATTAAACATGTTAGATTTAAGGATTTACCTATCTTATCTAAGAATGTCTAGATGTAAGCCGAGTATTTTTCCGCTGGAGAAATGCTTAATTTTGAGAAGTTTTTTATGAAAATTCTATTTTTCTTTTCTAGCAAAAAGATTTAGTAGAAAAAATGTCATTATTTAATCTTTCTTTCTTTTGATTAAAAGTTTGAGTTGATTATTTAATTATTGATGCGATTTTTAATATAAAAATCATTTGCCTATTATTATGTAGGTACCTAATCAAAGTTTAGGTACTATTGATTATTAATTCATGTATTCGCAATTACATGGTCTGTAATTCTAACTTTAATTGAGATTATGAGGCCATGATTAATGAGATGTGTGAGTGGTAAATGTGCATTTCATGAATGTTGAATGCTTTTCCCATTCCTTATTCCTATCCTTATGTGGTAGTGGAGTCGGTTTGAGTTATTGTGGTGTTCGTAAGTTACCATAATTAATTTTAGGCCTGATGGCCATGCCATTTTAAACTCTTGTAATTTATGCGTTATGAGATTGTGATTTTGTGGACACTGTCTGCACGCATGATGTTAAGATGAGTTATTGTGTTCGATTCCCAGTGACTAGACGGGTGTGTGTTGGAATGATTTTCTTGTATTCCCTGGCAAGTTCGAACCCATTAATTCCCTTTTCCTTATACCAGAGAATGAGTGTGTTACGCGGCATTCCTAACTATCTCCGCGCTTAGCTTGTAAACAAACAAAGGCGCGCACATTTTTTCCTTGTTGATTCCCATGTGAAGAGCTACGTGAATAAAAATAATGTATTGGATGGATATACATGCGCTCTAATCCGTGGAAGATCTCAAATAAGCCTTCCTGCTTAGTTTGACGTATAATGTGGTAAGAATTTATCTTTAATTCTTAATAATAAGTGTAGTATGGTATATTTTTACGAAGAAATTTAAAACATTAATTTTTCAACAAATAGACCATTTAACTGCTAACTTTTGACATACGAATATTTTCCTTAATTTTATTGATCATTTGAACCTAAAATTATCAATTTCTGATGCTATTTAATATGTTTCGTGCCAATTTAAAGTTTTTTAGAAATTTTATATTTTTAATTAAATTGAAATCACGCAACCTCGATATACAAAAATAATAAACCATTAATATTATGTTATTAATTTTTATATTTTTGTTTTAGATGCACCGTTTTCATGGTAATAAATACACATTTGTAAACATTCACATGTTGGTCATTCGGAGGGCTTGGAGATTAAGATTTCGTGTACGGCAAGGCATGCGTACCGAAACACCCCCCCCCCCTCCACCCTCTATCTCAACCAAATAGGATTTTATATTACTTATTATTGACTATATGAGAACTAAATATTCAATAGAAGTAAAAGGATCTTAGGAGATAGAAGGACAGACAAACATGCATCATTTTACTTATCTAATAGAGGCTTTGACCATAATGTATGAATAATATATTGGATTAGAGGGGTATGGTGTCCACGGGGAAAACAGTCACGGTTATGACAACAGTCATGGTGATGAAGCAGACACTCACCAACACCACCAGCAACCTGCATATGACCATCTTCAGGGGCACAAGGATATCTCAGAGATTTGCCATGATAAGGTAAGAACTTGTGAGATAGATTAATCTCAGGGATCTAAAGGGATAAGACAATGGCCGATAAATTGATGTACATCCCCAATTATGACACAGAAAATTACCCCACTCTGTAGATTATTATATGGCTTTAACTTGATAAACCGACCAATTAAAATTAAGCAAAAGTCCCCAAAGTTGTTAATTAAACAGTAAGAAAACGTTATTGTCCCCATTCTTTCTGGATTAATCTAATATAACGTAATATTAATTTTCTATTTTTGAAAAGCTAATTACTTTTTTAATAAATAAGGTTTAATAACAAGGATGACATTGACAACATCAGTAAAGGGAAGCTTTAAAAATATTGTATCTTATTGTCTAAGGAATCATAGTTCCAAAAATCGGATATTTAACCCTTAACGGTCGGGGGGGGGGGGGGGGGGGCGTTGAACGCCCCCCCATCCGGTTTTTTCTATCTTATTTTCTGTGTGTGAAAGATGAAGAGCCCAAACTGCTTGACTTTTTAAGTATGGGTATGACACATAACTGAGAGTTGGAATTTTTTGAATATCTCCATCCTGGCGGGCACAGGATGCCAGCAAACCTGGCAGGGTCATCCAGGTAAAGAACAAAAATTTGTTTTTGATTTAAACAAAGCATTTTATCTTACCAAAATACTAAAATATCCTCTAGTAGTACATCCTCATATTAAATACAGGTGTTCAAGTCAATTTCAGGTTCCAGGTATGATCCTGCAGGTCCTGATCCTCCAGGTCTCCAGAAATCTTTAAAATGCTCCTGTGGCCGCAATTTTTGACTTAGAGACTTCAAATTTTAAACTTAAGCTTTTATTACATGTCTACATAATGTATTAAAATTTCATAAAGATCCGACGCCGTTTTCCCGCCGACCGCCGACTGCGGCGGCTGGGAGCTGCCAAGTACAGCTGCGGCCGCTGAAACTTATGTTTTGATATTTCAAATATAAAATTTAAATAAAATAAACATTTTCTGCAAAAAAAAATTTTCTTTTAGCTTTAAAAATAAAAAAATTACAGCCGTTTGAAATTTTTAAGTAAAAAAGGACCTAAAAACAAAGGTTGTTAAATAAAAGGGTGAAGGAAGCGGAAATTGACCTTGACTTACTTAAGGTCGGAAATTCACCATAACACAGGGGACTTGCACAAAAAATTTTAGCCCTCTAGCTCTAATAGGAACTGAGATAATGAGGGGGGGCGTTGAACGCCCCCCCCCCCCCCGACTGATTAAGGTGCGGCAAGGGGCCCGACTGTTAAGGGTTAATATAATAAATTATTGTAAAAAAAGTTTTAGAATAAAGATCGTTTTTACTGAACGCGCTGACTTTATGTGAAAGATTATAGGCAGTCTATTAAAGACCATTTTATGGAAAATTGTACTAAATATTTTCCATAGCTTCCATAGGATTGTCGACAATCTATAGGACTAGAATGTTGCATACTTCTATTAACTCAATATAATATCTAAACTTAACTCCCTCCCCCTCCCCCCACATGTTTCAGACATATATATTATTCAGAGGGAAAGACGAACATTTGGAATTTTAAATATAATTTCTTAGACGGAGTTTATTTATTATTTGGTGTTATCCCCTATGTGCTAAGTGGACCATTAAACTACCCCTTCAATTAATTTTTACATGGGACACTAGAAAGATTATCATTAACATTATAGGATCTTTTAAATGAAGGAATTTTTCTCAATATTTTTTAGTTCGAAGATTTTTTTTTCGCAATGTTTTTGAATCCAGTTTAAAACATTAAAAAAGAATGTAAAAAAATTTCATCCTATTTTTATCAATTTTGTTTGTTAGTAGTGGAAATATTACCTAAATTTTAAGTGTGGGCTTTTTAAAAGTTTTTTTTCTTAACAAAAATTTTGTGGTCCATGTTCAGTTGAAATGAAATTGCTTTTTAATTATTGTTATTCTCAGTAAAGAGTCTAATAAATCTAAAGATTTAGAAATAATTAAGTTAATTATGTTTAAATTAAGTTTATCAAGAAAAATTTCATTTTGGCGTTCTAAAAATTAAGAAATCATGAATCGCAGGTTAGAAAAGTTTAATTATCATTAATATTTTTATTTCTAGACTTTTAGTTCAATTTTGCTCATTCCATCAAATTCCCAAAATCTACAGCCGTACCGTACTTTTAAAAATAAACTCCCATAAAATATATAATTCGCAAAAAATCATTTTAAATGAGAAAGCCCAATCTTTCCCGCTTTTGTATAATTTTTGAGGAGTACGATTCCTGTGACGTCATATAAAAAGGGAAGGGGGGAAGCAAATCTCTTCCCTTTTCTCCCATCTCTTTTGAAGAGATTTTCTTCCCCCCTTCCCTTTTTCTTTCCCGAAACGTATATGACGTAACTGGAATCGTGTTCCTCAAAAGAAATACAAAAGCGGGAAAGATTGGGCTTTCTCATTTTAAATGTCCCAATAGCTTGTTTTTCCTACAATTGGCTTTCATTTAAATCTATAGAAAAAGGTAATTAATTAGTTATAAAATATTAAAAATGGTTTGTTTTTATTGAATTGTAACTATATTGAGAGCGTTGGAAAGGTTTCTTTTTGATCAAGCTAATTTTAAATTAATTTTAAAAGGCAATATTAGAGTTATTGAGAAAAAAAAACTGTTTTCAAAATGGCCCTAAAGTAACGGGAATATTATGTGGCAGAATTATAAAATGAACAATTCCTGAAAGTTTCAATTGAAGATATGGATTGTTTGGATATTTAAAGTTAGCAGGTCACTCCATGTAGCAGAAACTTCGGGTATAGTCCTTTCCATGACATCGCTCCATATGGGGCGATGATTTTCTATAGCTCCTTCAAGGAGCTATAGCATAGCCTCTTATCATATGGAGCGATGTGATAGCCCCTTTTAAGGAGCGTTCATATCGCCTCTTATGATAAGAGGCTATGCTATAGCTCCTTCATGGCCTCTTAATAGCTCCTTTGAAGGGGCGTTAATATCGCCTCTTATGATAAGAGGCTATACTATAGCCCCATGATGGCTCCTTCATAGCCTCTCCATCGCCCCTCCATAGTCCTTTACCTCCAGTGCCCCTTCATCGCTCCTTCATCGCCCCTACATCGCTCCTTCATCTCTCCTTCTTGAAATTTATATTAAATTGTACTTTGATGGCCCCTACATCGCCCCTACATCGCCCCTACATCGCCCCTACATCGCTCCTTCATCTCTAATTCTTGAATTTTATATTACATTGTACTTTGATGGCCCCTACATCGCTCCTCCATCGCCCCTACATCGCTCATACATCGCCCCTACATCGCTCCTTCATCTCTCCTTCTTGAAATTTATATTACATTGTACTTTGATGGCCCCTACATCGCTCCTCCATCGCCCCTTCATCGCTCCTCCATCGCCCCTACATCGCTCCTTCATCTCTCCTTCTTGAAATTTATATTACATTGTACTTTGATGGCCCCTACATCGCTCCTCCATGGCCCCTTCATCGCTCCTACATCGCCCCTACATCGCTCCTTCATCTCTCCTTCTTGAAATTTATATTACATTGTACTTTGATGGCCCCTACATCGCTCCTCCATCGCTCCTCCATCGCTCCTACATCGCCCCTTCATCGCTCCTTCCACAAATTTATATTACATTGTACTTTGATGGCCCCTACATCTCTCCTCCATCGCTCCTCCATCGCCCCATCGCCCCTTAATAGCCCCTTACCTTAATTTATATAAAAAAGCCCCTACATAGCCTCTCCATTGCCCCTTAATAGCTCCTTACCTTAATTTTTATAACATAGCCCCTACATAGCCTCTCCATCGCCCCTTAATAGCCCCTTATCTTAATTTATATAACAAAGCCCCTACATAGCCTCTCCATCGCCCCTAATAGCCCCTTACCTTTATTTATATAACATAGCCCCTACATAGCCTCTCCATCGCCCCTTAATAGCTCCTTACCTTAATTTATATAAAATAGCCCCTACATAGCCTCTCCATCGCCCCTTAATAGCCCCTTACCTTAATTTATATAACATAGCCTCTACATAGCCTCTCCATCGCCCCTTAATAGCCCCTTACCTTAATTTATATAACATAGCCTCTACATAGCCTCTCCATCGCCCCTAAATAGCCCCTTACCCTAATTTATATAACATAGCCCCTACATAGCCTCTCCATCGCCCCTAAATAGCCCCTTACCCTAATTTATATAACATAGCCCCTACATAGCCTCTCCATCGCCCCTTAATAGCCTCTTACCTTAATTTATATAATCCTTACCTTAATATATATAACATAGCCCCTACATAGCCTCTCCATCGCCCCTAAATAGCCCCTTACCCTAATTTATATAACATAGCCCCTACATAGCCTCTCCATCGCCCCTTAATAGCTCCTTACCTTAATTTATATAACATAGCCCCTACATAGCCTCTCCATCGCCCCTTAATAGCCCCTTACCTTAATTTATATAACATAGCCCTACATAGCCTCTCCATCGCCCCTTAATAGCCCCTTACCTTAATTTATATAGCATAGCCCCTACATAGCCTCTCCATCGCCCCTTAATAGCCTCTTACCTTAATTTATATAATCCTTACCTTAATATATATAACATAGCCCCTACATAGCCTCTCCATCGCCCCTAAATAGCCCCTTACCCTAATTTATATAACATAGCCCCTACATAGCCTCTCCATCGCCCCTTAATAGCCCCTTACCTTAATTTATATAACATAGCCTCTACATAGCCTCTCCATCGCCCCTTAATAGCCCCTTACCTTAATTTATATAACATAGCCCTACATAGCCTCTCCATCGCCCCTTAATAGCCCCATACCTTAATTTATATAGCATAGCCCCTACATAGCCTCTCCATCGCCCCTTAATAGCCTCTTACCTTAATTTATATAATCCTTACCTTAATATATATAACATAGCCCCTACATAGCCTCTCCATCGCCCCTGAATAGCCCCTTACCCTAATTTATATAACATAGCCCCTACATAGCCTCTCCATCGCCCCTTAATAGCTCCTTACCTTAATTTATATAACATAGCCCCTACATAGCCTCTCCATCGCCCCTTAATAGCCCCTTACCTTAATTTATATAACATAGCCTCTACATAGCCTCTCCATCGCCCCTTAATAGCCCCTTACCTTAATTTATATAACATAGCCCTACATAGCCTCTCCATCGCCCCTTAATAGCCCCTTACCTTAATTTATATAGCATAGCCCCTACATAGCCTCTCCATCGCCCCTTAATAGCCTCTTACCTTAATTTATATAATCCTTACCTTAATATATATAACATAGCCCCTACATAGCCTCTCCATCGCCCCTAAATAGCCCCTTACCCTAATTTATATAACATAGCCCCTACATAGCCTCTCCATCGCCCCTTAATAGCTCCTTACCCTAATTTATATAACATAGCCCCTACATAGCCTCTCCATCGCCCCTTAATAGCCCCTTACCTTAATTTATATAACATAGCCTCTACATAGCCTCTACATCGCCCCTTAATAGCCCCTTACCTTAATTTATATAACATAGCCCTACATAGCCTCTCCATCGCCCCTTAATAGCCCCTTACCTTAATTTATATAGCATAGCCCCTACATAGCCTCTCCATCGCCCCTTAATAGCCTCTTACCTTGATTTATATAATCCTTACCTTAATATATATAACATAGCCCCTACATAGCCTCTCCATCGCCCCTAAATAGCCCCTTACCTTAATTTATATAACATAGCCCTACATAGCCTCTCCATCGCCCCTTAATAGCCTCTTACCTTAATTTATATAATCCATACCTTAATATATATAACATAGCCCCTACATAGCCTCTCCATCGCCCCTAAATAGCCCCTTACCCTAATTTATATAACATAGCCCCTACATAGCCTCTCCATCGCCCCTTAATAGCTCCTTACCTTAATTTATATAACATAGCCCCTACATAGCCTCTCCATCGCCCCTTAATAGCCTCTTACCTTAATTTATATAATCCTTACCTTAATATATATAACATAACAAGATTTCCAATGCTCATAAAAGAAAAAACAATATTAAATTACGTTGCCTAGACATAAAATTATAACCTTATCTTTGTCAGAAACTTAGATTGCCTGTAACTGATTACATTTTTACAATAAAAACACCACATTTCATAGTCAAAATCTATGAAAAAAAATCGATTTAAATTGCATTTTTAAACGAAAATCATAGCGGAAACAAAGGGGTAAACTAATACAAGCTTAGCTGTGATTGGTTGTTAAGCTGATTCAGCCTTCTGATTGGCTACAGTACATTCGGTACAACGCAAGTAAAACTTATTTTTTTTTAATGATTTTGACTATAAAAATGGGTATTTTTATTGTAAAAATATAATTAGTTACTGGAAACCTAAATTTATGACAAAAAAAATAAGCTTATAATTTTGTTTCTAGGCCACGTAGTTTAATTTTAAAGTTTTCAACATGAGCATTGCAATTCTTTCAAAATTTCCATTGTACATAAAATGTCATTTTAAAATGCCTAGAACTTTTTTGTTATAGAAGCTGAAGGCTTCAAATTTGGGGTATTTGGTCTACTTGTGGCAGTCTTTCAGCAGTTAAAGCGTGGTATTTCTTGCAGGCTTCCTTTAAACTTTTTTCTACCGTTTCAGAGCTTTGCTTTTATAAATGTTGTCATCCTTGTCATCCTTTTAAAACTTAAATTTAAAACTGTAGAGGGTCACATTCCTTCCTTACCTTAATGCCCTACCTTCTATAATGAAGGGGCAATACAATTACAGAGGCTGTACAGGAGCCATAAAGGGCCTATGTTATATAAATTAAGGTAAGGGGCGATGAAGAGGCTATGAAGGGGCTATGTTATATAAATTAAGGTAAGAGGCTATTAAGGGGCGATGGAGAGGCTATGTAGGGGCTATGTTATATAATTAAGGTAAGGGGCTATTAAGGGGCGATGGAGATGCTTTGTAGGGCCTATGTTATATAAATTAAGGTAAGAGGCTATTAAGGGGCGATGGAGAGGCTATGTAGGGGCTATGTTATATAAATTAGGGTAAGGGGCTATTTAGGGGCGATGGAGAGGCTATGTAGGGGCTATGTTATATTATATATATTAAGGTAAGGATTATATAAATTAAGGTAAGAGGCTATTAAGGGGCGATGGAGAGGCTATGTAGGGGCTATGCTATATAAATTAAGGTAAGGGGCTATTAAGGGGCGATGGAGAGGCTATGTAGGGCTATGTTATATAAATTAAGGTAAGGGGCTATTAAGGGGCGATGGAGAGGCTATGTAGAGGCTATGTTATATAAATTAAGGTAAGGGGCTATTAAGGGGCGATGGAGAGGCTATGTAGGGGCTATGTTATATAAATTAAGGTAAGGAGCTATTAAGGGGCGATGGAGAGGCTATGTAGGGGCTATGTTATATAAATTAGGGTAAGGGGCTATTCAGGGGCGATGGAGAGGCTATGTAGGGGCTATGTTATATATATTAAGGTAAGGATTATATAAATTAAGGTAAGAGGCTATTAAGGGGCGATGGAGAGGCTATGTAGGGGCTATGCTATATAAATTAAGGTAAGGGGCTATTAAGGGGCGATGGAGAGGCTATGTAGGGCTATGTTATATAAATTAAGGTAAGGGGCTATTAAGGGGCGATGGAGAGGCTATGTAGAGGCTATGTTATATAAATTAAGGTAAGGGGCTATTAAGGGGCGATGGAGAGGCTATGTAGGGGCTATGTTATATAAATTAGGGTAAGGGGCTATTTAGGGGCGATGGAGAGGCTATGTAGGGGCTATGTTATATATATTAAGGTAAGGATTATATAAATTAAGGTAAGAGGCTATTAAGGGGCGATGGAGAGGCTATGTAGGGGCTATGCTATATAAATTAAGGTAAGGGGCTATTAAGGGGCGATGGAGAGGCTATGTAGGGCTATGTTATATAAATTAAGGTAAGGGGCTATTAAGGGGCGATGGAGAGGCTATGTAGGGGCTATGTTATATAAATTAAGGTAAGGAGCTATTAAGGGGCGATGGAGAGGCTATGTAGGGGCTATGTTATATAAATTAGGGTAAGGGGCTATTTAGGGGCGATGGAGAGGCTATGTAGGGGCTATGTTATATATATTAAGGTAAGGATTATATAAATTAAGGTAAGAGGCTATTAAGGGGCGATGGAGAGGCTATGTAGGGGCTATGCTATATAAATTAAGGTAAGGGGCTATTAAGGGGCGATGGAGAGGCTATGTAGGGCTATGTTATATAAATTAAGGTAAGGGGCTATTAAGGGGCGATGGAGAGGCTATGTAGAGGCTATGTTATATAAATTAAGGTAAGGGGCTATTAAGGGGCGATGGAGAGGCTATGTAGGGGCTATGTTATATAAATTAAGGTAAGGAGCTATTAAGGGGCGATGGAGAGGCTATGTAGGGGCTATGTTATATAAATTAGGGTAAGGGGCTATTCAGGGGCGATGGAGAGGCTATGTAGGGGCTATGTTATATATATTAAGGTAAGGATTATATAAATTAAGGTAAGAGGCTATTAAGGGGCGATGGAGAGGCTATGTAGGGGCTATGCTATATAAATTAAGGTAAGGGGCTATTAAGGGGCGATGGAGAGGCTATGTAGGGCTATGTTATATAAATTAAGGTAAGGGGCTATTAAGGGGCGATGGAGAGGCTATGTAGAGGCTATGTTATATAAATTAAGGTAAGGGGCTATTAAGGGGCGATGGAGAGGCTATGTAGGGGCTATGTTATATAAATTAGGGTAAGGGGCTATTTAGGGGCGATGGAGAGGCTATGTAGGGGCTATGTTATATATATTAAGGTAAGGATTATATAAATTAAGGTAAGAGGCTATTAAGGGGCGATGGAGAGGCTATGTAGGGGCTATGCTATATAAATTAAGGTAAGGGGCTATTAAGGGGCGATGGAGAGGCTATGTAGGGCTATGTTATATAAATTAAGGTAAGGGGCTATTAAGGGGCGATGGAGAGGCTATGTAGGGGCTATGTTATATAAATTAAGGTAAGGAGCTATTAAGGGGCGATGGAGAGGCTATGTAGGGGCTATGTTATATAAATTAGGGTAAGGGGCTATTTAGGGGCGATGGAGAGGCTATGTAGGGGCTATGTTATATATATTAAGGTAAGGATTATATAAATTAAGGTAAGAGGCTATTAAGGGACGATGGAGAGGCTATGTAGGGGCTATGCTATATAAATTAAGGTAAGGGGCTATTAAGGGGCGATGGAGAGGCTATGTAGGGCTATGTTATATAAATTAAGGTAAGGGGCTATTAAGGGGCGATGGAGAGGCTATGTAGAGGCTATGTTATATAAATTAAGGTAAGGGGCTATTAAGGGGCGATGGAGAGGCTATGTAGGGGCTATGTTATATAAATTAAGGTAAGGAGCTATTAAGGGGCGATGGAGAGGCTATGTAGGGGCTATGTTATATAAATTAAGGTAAGGGGCGATGGAGAGGCTATGTAGGGGCTATGTTATATAAATTAAGGTAATGGGCTTTTAAGGGGCGATGGAGAGGCTATGTAGGAGCTATGTTATATAAATTAAGGTAAGGGACTATTAAGGGGCAATGGAGAGGCTATGTAGGAGCTTTGTTATATAAATAAAGGTAAGGGGCTATTAGGGGCGATGGAGAGGCTATGTAGGGGCTTTGTTATATAAATTAAGATAAGGGGCTATTAAGGGGCGATGGAGAGGCTATGTAGGGGCTATGTTATAAAAATTAAGGTAAGGAGCTATTAAGGGGCAATGGAGAGGCTATGTAGGGGCTTTTTTATATAAATTAAGGTAAGGGGCTATTAAGGGGCGATGGGGCGATGGAGGAGCGATGGAGGAGAGATGTAGGGGCCATCAAAGTACAATGTAATATAAATTTGTGGAAGGAGCGATGAAGGGGCGATGTAGGAGCGATGGAGGAGCGATGGAGGAGCGATGTAGCAGCGATGTAGGGGCCATCAAGTTGCAATGTTATATAAATTTGGAGAAGGAGCGATGAAGGGGCGATGGAGGAGCGATGTAGGAGCGATGTAGGGGCCATCAAGTTGCAATGTAATATAAATTTGGAGAAGGAGCGATGAAGGGGCGATGTAGGAGCGATGAAGGAGCGATGTAGGAGCGATGTAGGGGCCATCACAGTACAATGTAATATAAATTTGAAGAAGGAGCGATGAAGGGGCGATGTAGGAGCGATGGAGGGGCGATGTAGGTGCCATCAAAGTACAATGTAATATAAATTTGAAGAAGGAGCGATGAAGGGGTGATGTAGGAGCGATGGAGGGGCGATGTAGGGGCCATCAAAGTACAATGTAATATAAATTTGGAGAAGGAGCGATGGAGGAGCGATGAAGGGGCGATGTAGGAGCGATGTAGGGGCCATCAAGGGACTAAGATATATATAATAGTGAAGGGGCCATGAAGAGGCGATATTTAATTAAATAGCCCCTTGGGATAAGAGGACATATCATCTCCTCTTTAGAAGGGGCGATAAAGGAGCGATAAAGGATCATTTAATCGCCTCTTAGGGCAAGGGGCTATCAAATCGCTCCTTTCAAGGAGTCATAACATCGCCTCTTGTTATAAGGGGCTATTAAATCGCTCCTTTCAAGGAGCCAATACATCGCCCCTTGACATAAGAGGCGATCAATTAAAATCATCGCCCCATATGGAGCGATGTCATGGAAAGGACTATACCCGAAACTTCTGGTGCTAGTTATACCTGTCAAAGGCGCTTGGTAGGTCAAATAAGGCTTCAGTAAACTTATTATCAATGCAATGTTACAAAAGGCATTAAAACATATCTCAATTTTTTATGGCTCCTGTGGCGGCCAGGATTGATGTATTAAAAACATTATAAATGAAAAACTACACTTTTCACTATCTTTAAAATGAGAGGCATAAAACTTGTGGGGTTGAGGGGGTGATATACGCCTCCCTCCTTTTCTGATATAAGGTTGATAATTGCGACTGAAATATATATTTCGGAATAAAAAGAAGTTAAAAAGTATTTTCTAAATACAAGTCTAAGATTAACATTTTAGTTTTATAATAATACTTTAAACCTTTTGATAAGCAAAGCCAAATTACTTTTCCTGCTGTCCGTTAATCCGTCTGTGGAAACTTAATTTTAATTTAAAGACTAACTAAAGCAAAATTGCTTTATCCTTTCATTTTTTCTGCTTAGCTTGATATTTCATTAATTTGATTTATATTCTGGTACTTGTTTTTCTTAATATATTCTGGATATTATCATTCTTGTTCTTTAATCCACAATAAATCCTTAATCAGAATTTCCAAAAACACCAAAAAAGGTTTTTAAAAAAATAATTTTCCAACATTATTAATTTTTATGGAAATATACAAAAATAAAACCAAATTAATTTTAGATTATGTTCAAACTTTTAGAGGACTCCTCACCATTTCTCTTCCCCTGCACCATCGAGTTCAGGTAAACATGTTTCAAGTTTGGCTTTAAATCCGGATAATTTCCACTGGATTAGAACCGGTTCTGAGCAATGCTGAAAAACCATGCATTGTTTGGTATTAGAGAAATTTTTTCTTGAATAATAAAATTAGGATCTTAGAAAGAAAACGAAGTAGTGGGTTCCGGCGTATTTTCAAAATAGCTTTTGATAGGTTATTTTTTCTTAGGTCAATGTTAATGATTGCTCCGCAGAGTTAGGAAATAGCAGAAAAGCTATTGTGAAACGACGTTTTCTTTCCATGATCCTAAATTTAACCTTAGTTTTGTTAATTTTATAAGGGATCTAAAGGGACAAGACAATGGTCGATAAATTTATATACTTTTCCTATGATGAAAAACAAAATTACCCCTTATGTAAATTACAATTATTGATTGAAACGTTTAGAGGCTCAACTTAATGAAATCAAAATCCAATTAAAGTCCCTAAAAGGCTCAAGTTTGAACTTGTGAAGCCAACGAATAAAAAACGTTATTATAAAACTTTGGGGACTAGTGTAATAAACAGCCAATATCTCCTCCTTTCCTGTATTTTATGTATTTTTATTTTGCTATCTAACTATTTTACGTCTGAAATGTTGTTTCATGTTGGTATGGAAACCAATCCGTATAGGCATCTTTATCAATTCATAGTAAAAATTCAAATTTTTTTCAGCATCCAATATAATTTTGTTAAGCTTAGTTTGTATGGATGTTGTCATTTACTAAGTATATTTGCAATAACTTTTAATTAATGAAATCTTCCAATTTTTAACATGTACAAAACGGCCTGCTTAATTGCTTCAAGATCCATGTCAGATCTATATAGGAAATAAATGTCTATAAACGAGCTCAAGTTTTCCAAGGAATATATGTATATAACTCATAGTGCTCAAATAATCCATAATAAACTCTCATTGGCTAGAACGATAAGACCCATTATTTTACTTTATTAAAAATAAATTCATTATTTTCATTTCATGTTGCTATTTACCTTATATTGATGTATTTAATTTCTAATCATAAAAAAGAAAATTTAAATTTATAATATAATAAATTTAAGAAAACTCTGTTTTAAAAGAATTCGATTGTGGCGACACTTTGTGTGTTCAAATATTAAACTAAAATTGTAATCATCATCATTAACCCTTTGGTGATGGTAATGTAAAGAAAAAAATATAATTTTAAAAATCTTTTTAAAATCATTTAAATTATTGAATATTTACTTTCTTTTAGATAGTAATGCCGGGTGAGGAAAATAGATTTATTGAGAAATAGATATGCATATAGAAAACTAGCCAATAGGGAGATAATTATATCGAGCCAACTCTAGTACTTGTATATTTTAGTTAATAGTCTTTTTGTAAAATCTTTTGATAAAGATATGATAACATATTTTATATGTTTCAAAAATATTTTTAAAAGTGCTTCTTATTAGAAAAGATACATAACTATATTTGAATAATGAGAAAAAGTTTTTTTTTTGTTTTTAAATGATTTGCAAAAATCTAATAATAAACATACGATTATGTATTTTTTTAAAATCTTTTTTAATTGCAATGAATTTTATAGAAATGGTATAATTATTTTTGATACTGTAATAGAAATGTTTTTTAACGCAAAAAGTGTTCTAAAAAGTTTTTTGCTGATTAATTATGATAAAATTTTAGTTTGATTTGTGCAGCCATCCTGTTTATAATGTGGAAGAACATCTCAGATCAGCATAATCTATATAAACAGTTTAAGGTAAAAATTATGTGGTCTCCCTAGCGTTGTCTATCGAGCACTGAAACCTCTACTCCTTTATTTTTTTAATAAATCTAAAATGAGGGGTTTTTATCGTCCAAGGCACCCTAACCATGTGAGACTACCCAGGACACCATATGGCCTAACTTAAACTGATCCTAAATTAAAATAAACAAAAAGCAAAGCTACCCATTCCCCTATTATTATCAATTTATTTCAAATGAGGGGGGAAAGGGCGCTTTTGTGTATTTTAAAGGATAGAGCAAATTTTTTGAACAGAAAAAAAGAAGTCATATGAAGCAAACAAATATTTATTTTCTAAATTCAAAATAATTGTTATTTGGTAAATTGTTTTATTTAAGCTGTTATTTGATGTATACATTGATTTTCAGACTGATTTTGTAACTGTATTGTAAATAGAAAAAATCAATAATAGTGCAAATTTGTTTGCCAATATCCTGTAACAAAGACAATTATGTCCATGAGTAAAGCAGCTATAACAAAATAATACCATTTTGGATGAATACAATTAAAGAAGTAAATAAAGCATGCAAAAAAAATTGTCATGCAACCTTATTATAATGAAAATCTTTTTAAAAATTTAAATTTTTAAATAAATAGCTGCTTATGACAAATTACAAGCTTTACGAATTCGCCCAAAGCATCTAATGAAGTAAGTTGTCATTAAAATAGTATAAAGCCATCACAAGACTTATATATAAAAATAAAATAGCCTAAAATCATACAAAGGCATAAGTGAAGCCGCCCTAAAATTAATCAGTTCAGTTGTTATCAAGATCTAATCTAATTCATCGAGTACACAGAAGTAACGTTCTAACAACATTATATCATATTTTATTTAGATGAGAGGTGTTATAAGAAGGGGAGTTAGCGAAAATGAATCTAAAAGGTAAATATTGAAAATGTTTACAAACTACAGCTTAATAAATTTTAATATCTTTAATGCAAAGCACTAGGATGTATATCTATCTGAAGCTTAAGATCTCGGTAACGACTGATCTGACAAGTTTGTACATCTTAGGGAGTATACCTTCTAGTCATATCTTGGTTTTAAGTTATGTTCACTTCTCTCCTTTCGAAAAATGCCCCTCACCCTCTTTTTAACAAAATAAAAGAGGGGTATAGTTCTCCCTTCACTGCATAGGCTGGCAAAATATTAATAAATAGAAATAATCATGCCGGTTTTCATTTTTTCGACTAAAACTCATTTCCAGTCGTTGTATGTAGTAGTTGGATATCGAGTTGATTAATAAACAGCATGCATGTTTGTCTGCCTGTATGAAAGTTTTAGTATTTTACCCATTTTTCATCCTATTTTAAAATATATTTCCAACTAAAATCATTAATCATTATTTGAATGCCTTTCTTTTATAGTAGAATATATGTGTGTCTGTTAAAATGAAATTTATCTTGGCCATTTTTAACTTTAAGTATCAGAAAATAATTTCTATACATTCAATGTATGTGCAGTAGAGTCAAAAAGAGTTTTAAAAAAGAAAATAAAGTACAGAATAAAATCAAGGTTTAAGATTTCGCCTGAAATAAAATTGAAACCTTGGGAAATCGCATGATATCGGAAATAATCCTGATGTAAAATTGATTATAAATGCCCTTTTATCGATTTATTAAAAGCCAAATCTTTTTCCAAACCACAATGGATTAAAACTTGAAAATTTAATTCAGCTTTTACCTAATTTTACATGTTAGAGCCATAAGAAATACAACAACAAAAAATATTAATGTTTGTTATATTTTCATTGCTTGTTGTTTGTTTGATTAGACATAGTTTCTTAGGGTTTGGACCTAAGACACCTGGAGTATGTTGAGACACTTTTGTATAGCCACCAGGGCCAGCTTAAGCTCCACGTTCAAGTATGACTTGACACGCTGTCTCATGAGAGCTCCTCGTTATTACCTCTCACCCTCGCCGGTTTTGAGTATGGCAGTTGCAGGAGACATTGGACTGTAAGTTGTACAAGTACTCAAACTTAGAGTACTTTTTAAAAATCCTCATTAGTTATTTCAAATAATCCAGTAGTGTACAAACTTCCATTATAATTATAATTGATAAAAGGGTATTTTTGTTTATCCTCATAGGGAGCGCACATAATTTAATTATGCATTGTCTTATTCCTGACAAACCACAAAAATGGCAACTAGATGCCAAGAAATCAACCAAATCTGCTAATTTATTAAATTAACCAGCGGCTTCTTTGTAAGTTCCCGCCGTTGTTTAAAAACACATGTAAAATATTCGCAATTGTACACTTTTAACAACAAATACAGATTTTTTCAGTTTAATATATCAAACTAATGATAACAATAAACCAAATTTTTGACGGATCAAAACTATAGTGATGGCGTTCACGTTCGTATAGAGTATTTTGAGTTAATAGACTTTCTATTATCAGTGTATCAGCTATTCTATAAAAAGATTATGACCGCTTGTACATCCGTTTGTCACACTTTTCGTAACTTAAGCATTGAGTTTATTACATGTTGAACTCAACAAAGCATTTGTTGCTATTTCAACATAAAATCACATAATTTCTAAACTTTCTTCTCGACTGTAATTTTGCAAATTTATATATAATTAAATATATTGATTAATCAATCAATCAATCAATATATTTAATTAATAGAAACCTAGTATTTTGACCAAAAAAAAGTTAGAAATCGCATGCTCTTCAGTGGCGTGCATAGCACTTTGTCTAGGGGGGGGCATTTTGAACATTTTGTAAAATTTTGCCCCCCCCTAAATCAAAGTGCCCCGGGGGGGCACTTTGCTTTAGGGGGGGGGGCATTTTGATTATATATACTAATTTTAAATAAGGGCGTTTTAAGTGGTGGGATTATTTGATTATGGGCCTCCTAGTCCTTATCCCTTCTTCCCCATCCCTATTTCCCATTTATATCCCCCCCTCTTCCCCCCCCCCATCTCTTCTCCCCCATCCCTTCTCCCCACCCTGCAATGACCGAAGGGAAGGGAGCTAGAAAGCATCTTCGAAAAAATAGTACAGAAGATAAATTAACCTTTCCCTCCCCCCTCCACCACAAAACATTTTTAATGGGTGGAAGGGGATGTTATAAAATCTCAGCAGGAAGGATGAATAACCCCATTAAAAAAATTGGGGGGGGGGGGGATAAAAACACTCATTTTGGAAATAATTTACCAAAAATTAACCTAATATGAAAAAATGATATTTAATATTTCTTTATTGTTTGACAACAAGGATGACAACATCTTTAAGTAGCAAAGCACAAAAAATCATTAATAAGAATACAGACAAGTAGATTTAAAGAGCATCTGTTGAAATAAATATATATTTTAGGTAGAAAAAGTCACAAATCCTTTTTCCTGTATGTTGTGTGATGAAAGTCAAAGTAAATTACATACTGGATGCTCGAAACAGCAAAAAATTTTATTTTTTTAATATTATAATCCACAAAAAAATTATCGTACCATAAAAACCAAAGATATAATGAACTGTGTAAAGAATTTTAAAAAATTACTTGTCCTTTCATTGTGATAAAAAGCAGAAACCATTTGAAAGGGCGCGAAGCGCAAATTTTTTCTTCAAATATGCAGGGAGGGAGGGGTTTTTGGGCTATTTATTACACTAGTCCCCAATATTTCATAGCAGAAACCATTTGGAAGGGCGCAAAGCGCAAATTTTTTTCTTCAAATATGCAGGAAGGGAGGGGTTTTTGGGCTATTTATTACACTAGTCCCCAATATTTCATAGCAGAAACCATTTGGAAGGGCGCAAAGCGCAAATTTTTTTCTTCAAATATGCAGGAAGGGAGGGGTTTTTGGGCTATTTATTACACTAGTCCCCAATATTTCATAGCAGAAACCATTTGGAAGGGCGCGAAGCGCAAATTTTTTTCTTCAAATATGCAGGGAGGGAGGGGTTTTTGGGCTATTTATTACACTAGTCCCCAATATTTCATATAAAATTTTCTTATTCGTTGGCTCAACAACTTTGGGGACTTTAATGGAATTTTGATTGGTTGGCTAATTAAGTCGAATTTCCATACATTTCATTCACTAATTGTAATCTATATAATGGGTAATTTTGTGTATCATTATTGGGGATGTACAAAATTTCTTTGGTAAAAAGTTTATATTATACAAAATAAAATACTTCCTATAACCTGGTTTGTTATGTTCAGTGAAAAAAGATTATAACCTAATTTCTACACTAATTAAAAAATTTGGTAAGGTTAAATGAATAGTAACTGTCTGTTTGGCGCGAAGCGCAAAAATTTTTTTTTTGGAGTATTTCTTGATCTTTTTTTGGAAACTGGGATAGTTTTGCTTTTTGTAGGGTAGGGGGCAAAAAGGGGCATTTTTGTTGACCAGGGGGGGGCAAAATGGGGCATTTTTTAACATTTAGGGGGGGGGGGGGGGGGCAGGGGGGGGCGGTTGCTAGGGGGGGGCAGGGGGGGGCGTTTTGGTCGCTAGGGGGGGGCGATTGCCCCAAATGCCCCCTTCGGTTCGCACGCCACTGATGCTCTTTTTCAAACATAGACCCCGTTTTACGAATCACGGTAAAATATATCAAATCTACTATTTGTTCAAAAATTACGAATGGAATGTGGATATAATGTTCCTTGTTTTTTTTTTTGTTTTTTTTCAAGTATAGAGGATGTTCCGTATTTGACGTTGAATTATTATTTGAATCGAAGGTTATTAAGTAGTTTTATAAATGGAACATTTGTTAACAAAGAAGTTGTATCAACTTTTTTGCTTTTTATTTAAGATAGCTAGCCGGTTCTTTCAGTAAGTAGTAGATGTAAAATTTTTCATAGAATTCAGATATGCAATCGGTTTTTTTTGTAGACCTCTTATTTTTTAAGTAATATAAGTTTTAAAAAAAAATAATTAAGTCGGTTTTAAGGTACTAAAACGCAACAAAATAAAAGAAGAAAATGGCCAGTATGAACAAAAATAGTAAGATCTTTAATTTGACACCTTACTTTTACAATTCTGTTGAGTAATTATTGAAAAAATCTATTTTTTTAACCTCGGTTTAATAAAAACTTTAGACCTAAATATTTTCTCAAACAGACATAAAAAACATGGGTTCATATATACCTTTAGAATCAGAAAAATATTACGAATCTATTCTAAGCAAAATTGAAAAAGTTTTATAAAACTATAATAAAAAAAATAAGTTTATTTTAAGAATCATAATTTTCGGCTTTAAAGGGTTAGCTTGAACCAAACCTGAACAAAACCTAAACAAAATACAATGCAATGTAGCAGATATTTTTTAAACACAAGAAACAATAATGTATTTTTAACTGCATTGTTTTGAAGTTTATAAACAGACTGATGCATATTTGTTCATAATTTTTCATTCTTTACATGTTCTTTAATATCACTATATTTATTGTAGTATCTATTGTATATATTGTATGAACGTTCTCCTTTTTTTCTGGCCCTTCTATCTATAGGTTAATTTTATAGGTTAAGCTTCCCGATTCGTCAATTTTTGCGATTTGTGGTTGGCTAGTTTAGTAGTTACAATTCTTAAAATAAACTTTTTATTTTTTCTATTTTTTATTACAATTTTTTTAAACTTTTTCAATTTTGCTTAGAATGAATTCATATTATTTTTCTCATTCTAATGGTATATATAACCCATATTTTTTATGTCTGTATGAGAAAATATTTAGGTTTAATGTTTTGATTAAACCGAGGTTAAAAAAATAGATTTTTTCAACAATTACTCAACAGAATTGTAAAAGTAAGGTGTCAAATTAAAGATCTTACTATTTTTTGTTCATACTGGCTATTTTCTTCTTTTATTTTGTTGCGTTTTAGTACCTTAAAATCGACTTAATTATTTTTTTTAAAAACTTAAATTACTTTAAGAATAAGAGGTCTACAAAAAAACCGATTGCATATCTGAATTCTATGAAAAATTTTACATCTACTACTTACTGAAAGAACTGGCTAGCTATCTTAAATAAAAAGCAAAAAAGTTGATACAACTTCTTTGGAAAGTGGTTGTTCACTTAATTAAAGAAATTACTTCAGTATGCTAAGTAATTCTCTAATTTTAGACCAGAATTATACAGCGTAGACTGCTCGCACGCGAACACTGGACTGTTCTGTGGTATTGTTGTCCTTGTTGTAACTATCATCAGCTTAATCATTTTCTTCGTATTCATTTCTAACGAGGATAGCCATACCAGAGATGTCGCCGTAAAGGTCAGTTTTTCTCCTTGTGCAATTTTCCCTGCCATTAACTTCAATGCAGCTAAAAATTATGATTGTAAAGAACGTGTCCCAACTTTTGTAATTGTTTTAAACCCATTCGTGACAAGCTCCCAAAGTTCAAAGTTTTGATTCACCGCAACAAAATAGATGTTTTCAATAATTACTCAACAGAATTCAAAAAGTAAGGTGTCAAATTAAAGATCTTATCTGACTATTTTTGTTTATAATGGCAATTTTCTTCTTCTATTGTTGCGTTTTAGTACCTTAAGACTAACTTAATTTTTTTAAAACTTAAATTACTTCAAAAACAAGAGGTCTACAAAAAAAAACGTTTGCATATCTAAATTCTATGGACCATTTTACATCTACTACTTACTAAAAGCACCGACTAGCTATTTTTAAAACATCACAAAAGTTAGGACACGTTTTTTAAAGGTATTATGAGAGAATTAAGGATAACAATTAGCATAAATAGTGAAGCAAAAAAATCATGAAACGGTCAAATTGAGTTATAGAGCATTCGATACCTCTAACAAACAAATAGTTTTTTTTAGAAGTTTGAGTGATGGACCGACGGACAAAATTTAATTATGTACTGGATGCTGATTAAAACTGGTAATCATCGCCAAAAAATCCACATTTGTCGCCATACCATTAGAAACAGACGGACGGACAGAAGTATGGAGTAGCTTTGATAGTAAAAATAAGGATTATAAGGATAATAAGGATTTATGCGGATTTGAACATTTTTTAAGGTTGCCTCGGTATCTGAGCTGACCCTGTACAGCCTGACAACGGTGGCTGTTCTCCTGGGCATCTGGCAGATGAGGAAGTAAGTACATTTGCCAGTTTACCTCAAAGTGCCTTAATGAGCAGAAACCAACCCCCATACGTGCACCCACTATATTTTGAAAATTTAAATAAAGTAAGAAGAGGGGGGGGGTAGATATTTGTTTGTTTAGGTTAGGTTAGTTTATATTGGGTGCTAAGTAAGATTAATGGCCCCCCGCAGGGTAAGGTAAAATTATTGTCTCCCAACCCGTCCCCACCTCACCTATTTAAAGTTTATAAAGAGGGGCGAAAGCCACGCTTCTCAATAATATATTAAATCTGTACGTCTGTATATCTGGGACTCCGTTGAATCACTGAGACATTATTTGAGAATTAATGTGTTATTCATTTTAACTATTACAACTGTTGTAAATTGTAATTGCAATTTTTCTTTATATAAGAAGTTTTTTATAGTGCCTAAAGAGGTTAAGGAAGGTGGAGGTAATGTTTTGGATTTTGGGGAATTTCAAAGGTATTTCATAAATTATCAGGGCGGAGGTAGGCGGTTAAATTTAATGTACTTTAAATTGTGTGGGTGGGGAATATCCCCCTCAGGGGCGTCCAAGCATTTTTATTTTTTTTTTTTTTTGGGGGGGGGTCAAAAAATTTAAGGAGGGGGGGGGTAATTTGTGTTAAGCGGGGGGGGGGGGGGAAATGCTTCGCGCGCGGCAAGTTTTCTTTACCCCCCCAAAAAAGTTACCTCCCCTGAAATCTGTTTGGGGAAGGGGGGGCAATGGTAAATACCACCCCCATAAACTGTTAAAGGGGGCAATTACCGCCCCTAAAAAAATTTACCTCCGGAGTATTTACCCCCCCCCCCTCCCCAAAAAAATTGTTTCGGGGGGGGGGGGGGGAAGGTTAATAACCCACTCCTTAATGCTTGGTGATTTTTTTGGAGATTTTTCATGTCGGGGGTGTTATTTACCCCCCCCCCCCCCCCAAATAAAAAAAATCCCAAGGTAGGGATAATTTTTATATGTGGGGATGAGGGGCTTAAAATAAAAAAAACCGTTTAGGTAGGGTAAATAACCACTTTACCCCCTTGGACGTCTTTGACCCCCCTTCCCTTATGATTGTTTATTTAGTCAACATAACTATTCTGACTTAAAAAGTAGGTGATTCGATTGGGTTATCGAAAACTCACATTTTATAGAACACAATACGCGAGTTAAAAAGTGCATTTTATAAATTTAATCAAAAATTTAAACAAAAAACACTTATACTAAAATGACCTCATTAATTTTTTAATATCAGATATGTAACTAAGGTTATTAGATAAATATATTGTTATTAATTAAAAGTTTACAAAATATACAGGAGCACAGCTTAAAAATCGATTTAGCTTTCCTTTTTCATCCACGCAAGGATAACAACTCACTGTGCACGCCACTGTTAGTAATTGTAGGGTTTTATTGTACAAAAAATATTTACAGTAGGCTCTTTGTTACACTTGTCCCCAAAGTTTTATAATTCATTGGTTTGATTAACAACTTTGGGGACTTCAGTGAATTTTGATTGGTTGATGAATTCAGTTAAGTGTTCAAATGTATCAACCACTATAGAAGGGGTAATTTTGTGTGTCATTATTTTGATGTACATTAATTTATCGGCCATTGTCTTATCCCTTTAGATCCTTGACTTCTATCCCCCCTGGAAAATCCACATGAGCTCTACAGTAAGAAAAGTCAATTTTCATTAAAATCAATAAAAATTTTGGAATTATAGTGCAGAAGTTACCTTTTATAATACAAATAAGTATTTTAATTGCCATTTATCTTAAAAGTGTATTTTCTCAATATGAAACGCCTAAAAACATCGGGTTTTTAAAACTAATAATTTTTGTAATAAGTTGTACTAAAACAGTAGCTTTAGGTCTTATTAAAATACAAATAACGAAAAACTGTGATAAATCTACGTTTAAAGACATAAAACAGGAAAAAGTATTTAAATAAAGTTCATGTCTCAACAGACATTGTCGCCAATAAAGAAAGAAATATTTAGATAAAAAAAATTAATGTAACTATATTGTTTATAAATGAACCAGGAATAAAGGCTAAGGTAAATCTTAAATATTTTCACTTTAATAATTTTGCAGTATGAATTAGCTTTCCTTAAAGATTGTAATATTACAGAAATATATTTTAATCCTTTTTTCTTCATACATTTATCCCTGGTGATTTATATTTTATATCATTGTTTTTAAAATTTAGCAGACGAAAGCTGGTATAAGACATTCTTAATTGGGGAAGATAAGATGAAAGAAAAGTGTGATTTAATATCAATTTAATTTAATACAAAAATTTTTTATTATGAATTATTATCTAACTGTCTTTAATAAAGTTTCTGCAATATCATTCCAAGGAATAAAAATGCAACGCGTTACCGACCGCCCGACATATAAAATGGGACAAACAATGTACAGGGTTTTTTTTTAATAGGACATAAGTATTGCTTAATATAACCCACTTTCCATTGACAGAAATTTATAATTTATATCTTAATTTCGTTATTGGTTTGGGACATTTTGTATAAGAAAAAAATACTTGGCGATTTTCAACGAATTATGCCTTAAAAACCGGTTTTTCCAAACCGGTCTTTATGGCATAATTTGTTGAAATTTTTTCTTATTCAAAATGTCCCAACCCAATGAAGAAATTAAGATATAAATTATTAATTTCTGTCAATGGCAAGTGGGTTATATTAAGCAATATTTTTGTCCTATGAAAACAAATAGCCTGTTTTTAAAAAAAAATTATTAATGTTTTATATTTTGTTTAGACTATTCTATGATGTATCAAGAAAAATGGAGCTTGATAATCTTTTGCTTGGTAAGTTAATAATCATAGAATCGTAGCTACTTAATCCTTAGGGTATGTCCGTACTTTAGCTGCCTAAAAAACAGAACTCATCCCTTTTATTGTTATAAAAATTTAAGATAGGAGAGGCATAGATTTTTAGTTTTTAGGTTATTTTTACAATGTTTACTACGCTAATTTTGGACCTTATTATTTTTGTTTTAGTACTAATTTATTATCTTAATGAAGTTAATCAAGAAAATTCATTAGAAAATGTAAAAACACAATTTTACTAATGGATAAGAAAAGTTATTTTATTGCGTTTTTTACCAAGACTATATCCTATTATATAAAGTATATCCAAAGACACAATGTTTCGCCCTTTTAGGGCTCATCGTATGGCTCAAAAGTAGTAAGATTTATTTGTGTTTAGTGAAGAATCTCGCTAACCACTGAACCGATATGGTTCTCCTTTACAGTAAAGCTTCTTTAATAATCTTGTCAAAAAAGTTTTAAAACAGCTCGTTTTAAATAGACGTACGAACTATCTTGTAAGGATTATAGAATTGGTATGCTTTTTGAATCATACCTTGCTATTAAGGGAATACAAAGTTTCAGTATCAATTTATGGTTCATTGTTTTATCTATTACGATCCCCAGAACAGTTCTATATCCCCCTCCTCTCTGGTTAACAATAGAATAATTCTAAATTGATTTGTTTAGTGATTGCTCAGACAGGTGTGTTCATCTACGCAACTTTCTCCATAATTGGAACTTTTTTCCAGGTAATATCAAACATTTTTAACAGCGTGGCCACTCTAAAGTTCCATGTCTGATACTAGCGGTTGCGCCTCTTTCATTTAGGATTAAGGTAAAATGATGGACAAGAAAGTAGTCTTAAATTTAAAAATAACAATTCCTGGGACCTATGTAAAGCTTTCCTTAAAGTTTAGCAGTTTTTGAAACATTAATTATATGATAACATATTTGTGGATATTACTCTGGCTGTTGAGCTACTCTTTCTTCGTTTGCGGGGCCTTCTAAACCAGCTGAGCTTCCATATATCCAATATAACCTAACCTAACCTGTCCTACAAACAAACACGAAAAACTACGCCCCTTCTATTTTCAATTTATTTTAAATGAATGGGGGGGGGGGGGTTCTGTAGAAAAGAATTTAATTTTCACGTCTGATATAATGTAACTACTCTAAAGAAGGTGTATCAACTATTTTTTTTATAGCTAGCCGGTTCTTTTAGTAAGTAGTAGATGTAAAATTTTTCATAGAATTCAGATATGCAATCGGTTTTTTTGTAGACCTCTTATTTTTTAAGTAATTTAAGTTTAAAAAAAAAAAAAATTAAGTCGATTTTAAGGTACTAAAATGCAACAAAAAAAGAAAGAAAATGGTCATTATGAACAAAAATAGTAAGATCTTTAATTTGACACCTTACTTTTTCAATTCTGTCAGGTAATTATTGAAAAAATCGATTTTTTTAAACCCACGAGAATAAAAACTTTGAACTTAATTTTATTATTTCACAAATAAAAAAATATGGGTTCATATATACCATTAGAATCAGAAAAATATTACGAATCCATTGTAAGCAAAATTGAAAAAAAAAGTTTACAATATAGTATATAAACTACAATAAAAGGAATTATATGAAAATATCATATTATGTTGTACAGGCAACGTCTTAATTCTTCAATTGAGTATAAAAATGGGAAGGGGGTAAAGAGGGGGTAAAGAGGGGGTAAAAAAGGGAAAACAATAGTGTTGTCTGAACAAAAAAAATAATTGGCCATTTCTGTAATTTTTTAATTTTTTAATTTTTTTCAATTTTGCTTACAATGGATTCGTAATATTTTTCTGATTCTAATGGTATATATGAACCCATGTTTTTTATGTCTGTTTGAGAAAATATTTAGGTCTAAAGTTTTTATTATACCGAGGTTAAAAAAATAGATTTTTTCAATAATTACTCAACAGAATTTTAAAAGTAAGGTGTCAAATTAAAGATCTTACTATTTTTGTTCTTACTGACCATTTTCTTCTTTTATTTTGTTGCGTTTTAGTACCTTAAAACCGACTTAATTATTTTTTTAAAAAACTTAAATTACTTAAAAAATAAGAGGTCTACAAAAAAACCGATTGCATATTTGAATTCTATGAAAAATTTTACATCTACTACTTACTAAAAGAACCGGCTAGCTATAAAAAAAAAAGTTGATACAACTTCTTTTGGATGTTTTCATACATGTTTATTTACTACTCATTAATATGGTTCTTCAGGAAAATAAATAATAAGCTCTATATGCAAATTAAAGTTGATTGACAAATTAATTATATAAAAATACGTAAAAAATATTGTTTTTAGTTTCTTGAAAATATGGAAATATTTATATGTACTTTTTAGTAGGAGGTTTTAGTGCTCGAAAGACACAATAAAGAGAAGGCATATTATTTTTGATAAAATATTTTCCAGCTTGAAGAACATCTGATTGCTTTCTTGGCATCCTTTGTAACAATGATCCAAACTCCTCTACAAACAGTTTTCATTCTTGATGCTTCATGCAGGTAATAATCATAATTGTTTTTATATAAAGTTCAGTAAGAAGCAGAGAGAAGGACTGTAAAATACGCTAGTACCTACAATTATATATCAACATTATTTTATTGGTAGGCTCAAAACTCTGGGTTCTTCGTATTGTATTTTGTTTATTTGTTGTAAAACTAGTAGATTCTAAACTTTTTAACGTATAATTTTAATTTATTGAAGGGGTAATTTAGTTTGTCATAATTGGGGATGTACATCAATTTATCGACCATTGTCGTATCCATTAAGATCATTAAAAGTTTGAACACAACTAATTTGAAACTAACTAATACCAATCCAGTACCCAAGGTTTTACAGCCAACAAATAAGATTACTCGGTTTTAAAACTTTAGGTACCAGTGTAATTTACAGTCAAATGTCCCCCCCTCCCTGTTGTATTGTACATTTATATTCATGATTAATTTAATTAAAGAAAATTTTTAATTCTTTCACCTTTGTCTGAGGAATTTGCCAAAAAATAATTAGTGGCAAAATACAGGGAGTAAGGGAGGGGGACAATAGGCAATTAATTCAATTTAAGAGTTTTCAAAGAAAGGCCATGAAATCCAGATTAATCAAAAAAAATTTTTTAACCAGCCATATCATAACAATCCGTCTTCCGTCTGCTATAGGTATTCAAAACTAATACAGCGAGTAGCGGCATTTTCATGTGCTAGTTACCAAACTCTGACAGAAACTGCTAAATTCTTGCACATTCCCTTTACGCTAGTAACCTATGTCTGAGACTCCTAAAAATATATTCGATCCATTGTCCCCTCCCTTACTCCCTGGATACTAGGATAGAACAATTGAAAATCACCTAGCAAATCCAGAATTTAGTAGCATTTAATTTCTACAAGGTTTCAGTCAAATATACCAAAACTTTTTATTTTGAAGGTTAGCAACTAAGCCAACGTAAATGTCAGTCCGACTCCGATTAGTCTTAAAATCGGGGCTTGGCAGCCACGCGTAAGCCGGATGTAAGATTCAAAGAAATGAACATTTTACAATTTTGAAACCAGTAAAAGTCTAAGCATGACCCAAACTTGAAGAATCCGTCTTTGCAAAAAAGTTCAATTCATCTAAACATTCTTAAATTTGAGGCTTAGCTGTTGCCGACGTGCAGTTGCCGAACCCTGCTTAAAATGGCATAATATTGTTACCTAGTCATTGCCAATTTTATTCGCCTTATATTAGGTATTGATAGAAGCAATTGACATTCTACTTTTATGTTTTTCAATAATAAAAACTAATTTAAATTTGTGAAAATGGAAATGTTATTCCTATATCCAGTAAAATATTTTTTGTAAGATTATTCAATTTTCATATTTAGAATGAATGCACTGTGGGCTACAATTGAATCAAGACAAAAGTAAGTGCCGAGCCCTGGGACCTATGTAGGGTGAAAATAGACATAAATCCTTGATGATTCCAGGTGGAGACAAAATATTCTAGCGGGGTCTTTTGGTTTTTTTTCAATTTAAAGTTCTGAAAAAAAATTGAAAAAAAATATGAAAATCTTTAATAAAAAACAAACAAAAAATAATTTGTAATATTTTTTTTTTACTAAAAGATACAAACAACTTATATAAATACTATAAGCTTTAAAAAAATCACAATTTTCAAATTTAGACTTTCAATATAAAGATTTGTAGAAAAAACCTAACAACAAATTCTAACATATTTCTGATCAACATAGCAATAAAACGTCTTTTGCAAAATCTTTATCATCAAAAATAAATAGCACTTACTAAAGAATTTTTTTCATTTAAACTTATACTTTTCACATTAATTAACTTTAAAGATTGATTTTTTCTAAAAGAAAGGTTGCGTGATTTTTTATTCATAATTAATTGCCTAATTTTGAGATTCAGATAAAAAACCTTACTGCTTTATATCATTGGATACTCTACTAGCAGCGGCTACGCCTCTATAGGCATATAGGGACCCTTAGGTTGGGGGGGGGGGGGGGAAGACGAACCCCCCTTACAATTACAGTTTTTTTAATGAAAAAGTTAAAAACATTTATTTTGGAGAGTTAATTCTCTTGGGATAGTGATGGTACCCTTCCCCAAAATAGTTATAAACCTTACCAGGACATAAGAAGCTACTATGTAAAGGAGAACCATATTGGTTCAGTGGTTAGTGAGATCCCTTGGTGCACAAAGACTCACATAGAACATGTTACTTTATTATAAAGATACATATATACACAGAAACTCTACAATCAGAGTATGTCTGTTTGTTCATCTGTCTGTATAAAAACATTACAGAATATATTTATTTGGTACTAGCGGCTACGCCCCTGGAGGCCTTTAGGGGCACTTGAGAGGGGAAGAAGTGGTTGAATTCTACAACTAGATTTTTATTTTAGACTTAAAAAGAAAAAAAAAATTTTTGTGTGTGAAATGGGGTCCTTTTCCTTTTTTTTGATTTCTCCTAGGATGGTGGAGGTACCCTCCCAAAATAAGTTATAAACCTTCTAAGAACCAATGAGAAGCTACATAGAAAAAAAAGAACCATTGATCATTGTTAATTACTATTCAGGGATCTAAAGGGATAAGACAATGACCGCTAAATTGATTGACATTCCCAAATATGATACATGGATAACCCTTCTGTATGTTTCAGTTAATGGTTGAAATGTTGGGCACTTAATTTAATAATCCAACCAAACAAAAATCGCAACAGGTCCCCTAAGTAGTTAAGCCAACGAATAACAAATTCCTATATTAAACTATGGGGACTAGTCTAATAAACAGCCCATTGTCCCATCTCGCTCTGATTAATATATTTTTGTATCTGTATGTTACACCTGCTAATTTCTTTATTTGTATTCTTTTAAACTTAAGAGCTTCACTAATTATGGATGTTGTCTTTTTCCCTTGTTAAATCCAATTACCTAATACTGGATATTCTTTGAGGTTGATAATTACAATTATATTTTATTAAATGGAAAAAGAACAATTTAATTATAATTCAAGATAAAAATTATTTTATCACTAGCGGTTTTGCCCCTAGAGGCATCTAGGGGCCCTTGACAAGTGGGGGGAAGTTGACCCCTCCCCTACTTTCAGTTTTAGTATGTAAAAGAAAAAGTTTTTTTTAAATGTTGGGTAGGAACTAATTTTTTCTAAACTCAAAACTTCTCAGGTCCATGATAAACTTGAACCATGAAGAACTATATCAGTTAAGCGGTTACAAAGAATCTTCGGTACCGACAGACACCCTCACACACACACACAGACAAACAGACAGACACAGAAACTGTTACTTTTATATAAGGATTAAAAGACACTAAACTACTCCTTAATATGTTGATCCAATTATCAGTCTAAAAGATAGGTCAATAAAGAAGAACCAAATTGGTCCAGCGGTTAGCAAGAACTTTAGGCACAGACAGAAAAAACACACGGACATCCTATCTTTTTTATACAGGGATATAACTTTTAAACGATAGGAAAATTTTTTTTTTCCAGATGATATTTCTCTCCCTGCTTTAAAGCACTATTTATGATACAAAATAGATTGATGTCTGTTTGTCCATCTTTCTGATGCTTAAGAACTGATATGGTTCTTTTTTTACTTTACTATGTAGCTTCTCCTGGGTCCTTGGAAGGTTTATAACTTCTTTTGAGAAAGAGAAGAGAAATCGCCCCTTAAAAAAGGACCACAACACACAAAAAAAACTTTTTCTTTTTAAGCCTAAAATAAAAATATAGTTGTTGAATTCAACCCCTTCTTCACCTCTTAAGTGCCCCTAAAGGCCTCTAAGGGCGTAGCCGCTATAGCAAAATAAATATGTTTTGTATTGTTTTTTATACAGACGGATTAACAAACAGACATACTCTGATTGTAGAGTTTCTGTGTATATATGTATCTTTATAATAAAGTAACATGTTCTATGTGAGTCTTTGTGAACTATGGTTCTCCTTTACATGGTAGCTTTTCATATGTCCTGGTAAGGTTTATAACTATTTTAGGAAAGGGTACCACCACTATCCCAAGAGAATTAACTCTCCAAAATAAATGTTTTTGACTTATTCATTAAAAAAAACTGTAATTGTAAGGGGGGTTCGACTTCCCCCCCCAACCCAAGGGCCTCATATGCCTCTAGAGGCGTAGCCGCTGCTAGTAGAGTATCCAGTAATATAAAGTAGTAAAGTTTTTTATCTGAATCTCAAAATTAGGCAATTAATTATGAATAAAAAAATCACGCAACCTTTCTTTTAGAAAAAATCAATCTTTAAAGTTAATTAATGTGAAAAGTATAAGTTTAAATGAAAAAAAGTCTTTAGTAAGTGCTATTTATTTTTGATTATAAAGATTTTGCAAAAGACGTTTTATTGCTATGTTGATCAGAAATATGTTAGAATTTGTTGTTAGGTTTTTTCTACAAATCTTTATATTGAAAGTCTAAATTTGAAAATTGTGATTTTTTTAAAGCTTATAGTATTTAAATAAGTTGTTTGTATCTTTTGGTAAAAAAAAATATTGAAAATTATTTTTTGTTTGTTTTTTATTAAAGATTTTCATATTTTTTTTCAATTTTTTTTCAGAACTTTAAATTGAAAAAAAACCAAAAGACCCCGCTAAAATATTTTGTCTCCACCTGGAATCATCAAGGATTTATGTCTATTTTCACCCTACATAGGTCCCAGGGCTCGGCACTTACTTTTGTCTTGATTCAATTGTACACTGTTAAAAATAATTTTTTTTTTTAGCATCAGATGATACTCTATATTCTTCACATTAATGTATAGTATCAATCCGTACGTAGTAGGAAAAAAACCTCATTACGATAAAAGGAAGTTTTCAATGCTGTATTTAAGTATTGGGTAATGTTCTGTGAAGTAACACGTAGTACTAAATAATGTATTTGTCTGTATAGTATTGTCTAATACGCTCTTGGGAATATAATTCTATACGGTAAAAGTAATTTTTCATTGCCCTCCTTCGCAATTGTTGTTACCCTCTATCATAATTTTTGATACTTTGTAGGGAATGAAACTGTTTTACTTTGTATGAAAGATCAGTTTATAATATATGATTATTATATGTACATATACATTTTGTTATATCAACAAACATACCAAGCAGAGCAATAAAACATTAATTTAAATGTAAATTTAGTAAAAAAATTACTTTAAAGATGTTTAGGACTAAACATTATCCTTAAAAATAAAAACTATGGTCAGTCGTAATTACAAAAAACAAAACTATAAATCTGAGCATAAACAGTAACATTTCATCTTTGTCTAAAACGACCAAGCAGTAACACTTCCATGAGAGGTGTGCACGAATGATGCCTGTTTCAATTATTCTTTACAGTACAGATTCGTACCCTAGAACGAATGAATAGTTACTAATTTAACAAACCATTCTCTTGCGTATTGTCTGATACACTACAGCGTATGAAATAGTACTATATCAAGAAACATTTCTACAGCGTATTTTCCGATACCCTACAACGTATAAAATATTACTATTTTTATAAACTTTTCTACAGCGTATTCTATAGTACCCAAGAGCGTATCAATCGATACTAAAAAAAATGTATGGGTTCTGTATAGTAATAATTATTGTGTTATATAGTATTACATAGTGTTATATATTAATTATATAGTTGTAGGGTACTTACGGGTCCAATACTCTCCAGAGTATCACTTGATACTAAATAAAAAAATTATTTTTAACAGTGTAGCCCACAGTGAATGATATTCATAAAAAAATTTATTACGTAAAAATATTACAGTTGGGAATGTTAAATCAAATATAAAAGTAGTAATGGTTATTTATCTCATCGTATCATAGACAGCCTTCCGCGGATATTAAAATAAAAAATTGAAAGATTTAAGCCATTTTTTTGCAGCCCCGAGGGACCGAAGGTCCGTTATAACAAAACTGGTATTATTCTATGATTTTTATTTAATTTTTTTTGGTAAATTACTAATTTTTCAGTATGGATGTGAACTGGTTCTAATTTAGCGGATATTAATCTAAGCCATACTGGAAAATAATAACTATTTCTTATTATTAATTTTTCTTCTGACTGATATAGACATCCGAGAACCTTAAAATGTAATTTAGTATTCCAAAAAAGTGCTTTGAGATAGGCATAATACTTAGTATTTTGATTTGGTATAGGATATATTTTGCATGCCTTTAATGAATGCATCAAGAAAATATGATGACCTTTAGAAGTTTAGATACATTTAAACTTTGTTTCGTGGTCCCGACTACTGTGCACAACAATGTTACACTTTATGAAAAATAAAAATCTGAATATATTTTTTTTTATTATGCACTTATGCATAAAAAATTGTTCATATAATTTTAACATATTTTAATCTTTCTACTGCAAGTTAAAACTAGTGGCATGCATAGGGTTTTGCTGGGAGGAGGAGGAGGGGGGCAGTAGACTTTCCCAATTTCATTTTATTTAAAATAAGAAATTAAAAGATTAAAACCAATTTTGTTAGCCCAAAAGATTAATGTTCGTGTAAAAATGTCTGTAATACGATGCTTTACATGGTTTTTCAGTATGGCCGAGAACCCTATTTAACCAGCTGATATTAATCGGTTTGGAAGCCACACTTTAGCATCTGATTTAAATTTTAAATGATTTTAAATTAATATAGAAATCAAAATTTTGTGATTTTGCTACCATAGCGGAATAAGCGATGTTTGATTTTTTAGATTTGCTTATACAAGTCAGCAAGTTAGAAACAAGCCTGGCAGAGAAGTTGTTACATTTCTTTTAGGTAAAGTAGTTTTAAATTCATTTTTTAATGACTACAGCTGATTCACATTTAGTCTTTAGGGACTTTGCTCCCACTGTAGGCTAGAATTGAATCAAGACAAAAGTAAGTGCCGAGCCCTGAGACCTTTGTATGGTGAAAATAGACATAAAACCATGATGATTCCAGGTAAAACCAAAATATTCACGAAAATTCAGCCTAAAATAAATCATATATTGAGAGGTTTTAAGAAGGACTTCATAAAAGCAAAGTTTTTCAAAATTTAAAATAAATAATATTTGCTTTTCTTGTCATGATTAAGCGGCAACTCCTAGGGGGTGAAAATTGTACTTGAAATTTTCAAATCTAATTTTCTCAAAAAGCCCCCGCTGAAATATTTTGGGTTTACCTGGAATCATCATGGTTTTATGTCTATTTTCACCATACATAGGTCTCAGGGCTCGGCACTTACTTTTGTCTTGATTCAATTATTGCCCACAGTGCTCCTATTGGTGGGAATTAACAACATAAAAAATAAAACAACAATTTATCAGTTCTCTTTAAAGGGCCAAGTCGTGCACAAAGACCCCCCCCCCGGCCCCCCCCCTAATTTTAAAATAAAGTTAGATAATGTGGGGTAACTATTCGTTTGTTTATGTTTGCCTTAAGGTCAGGTTAGTTTAGGTTATATTTGGTGCAAGGTAGCCTGCAGTGGTTAGGCATAAAGAAAAACAAACACTTATCTTTATTTTTAATTATTTAGATAAATAAGGGGCGGGTTAGAGGTTCTGTGCTCGTAAAGTGTTTTGAGGGAAAGTGCCAAAAATACTAAAAAAATTGTACAGGACGAGTAGGATGATTCTCTAAAAAATATAACAAAGTTCATAAATTTTGATGAGCTAAACCTCCTACTTAGCACTTAATTTTTTTTATTTTGAAACTTGAAATACGTCAATTTTGTTGAACTTAGTTAAACTTAGATTTTTTCAAGATTTGTTTGTTTTCCAGACCGAAATTAATGGCCTAAAAAAATAAATAAAAAATCTATTTAATTAATTAAAATGCTAGGTGCTTCTCCTAATAGTGCTTATCAAGCACCCACCCCTGATATTTTGAAATAAACTGAAAATAAGAGGGGTTATTTTTTCTAACCAATACAGAGAGCCTTAGAAGGCCTACAACAGCGGTCCTACCCAGTTCCCAATATGACCTAACCTAACCTGACCAATTTATTTATCACAAAATTATCAATTCTTGTCATTTTTTATTGAGATAAATTGGAATTATTATGAATAGAGAACCATTTATTTTTTTTAAGTAGTGCATTTACTCTAAAACTACTCCCCATCGCAACCACCTTGCGCAAACTTTCTATTGGGTCATTGAAAATCAACCAATGGTATCGCTCAAAGACGTCCAAGGGGGGGGGGGTAAAGTGGGGATTACCCCCCCCCCCATTTAAAATTTACCCCTACCCTGGGGGTGCCTATGGGCACCCCCCAACCATTTAGGAGGGGGTATTTACCCCCCCCCCAAAAAAAAAAACTATTTGGGGGGGGGGGTGTTGGATATTAAAATATCTTTTTAACTAACAGTATCGTTCTATTTAGTAAAATATAAGTTGCTGTGCTACTAATGGATTGGATAGAATTGTCCTCGTTAATGAATAGACAATGACATTAAAAAAATCTTGTTTGAAGCAGTTTTATCAGGCAGTAAGGGAGGGGACAATGGGCAATTAATTCAATTTTAGAGTTTTCGCTGAAAGGCCATGAAATCCAGATTTATCCAGAAAATTTGAAGAAAATTGTAAACGGTGTGTGTTAATAAAAGAAGGTGTCTTAACTTTTATTTTTATAGCTAGTCGGTGCTTTTAGTAAGTAGTAGATGTAAATTTTCCATAGAATTCAGATATGCAATCGTTTTTTTTAAGTAATTAAAGTTTTTTTTTGAAAATTAAGTAGGTTTTAAGGTACTAAAACGCAACAAAAAAAAAGAAGAAAATTGCCATTATGAACAAAAATAGTAAGATCTTTAATTTGACACTTTACTTTTTTAATTCTGCTGAGTGATTATTGAAAAATCTATTTTTTTGAACCAACGAGAATAAAAACTTTCAACTTAAATATATCATCACAGAGGCATAAGAAATAGGTGTTATATATACTTTTAGAATGAATAAAATATTACAAATCCATTCTAAGCAAAATTGAAATAAAGAGTAAAGAGGGGGTAAAGTAAGTGTTGCCTGTACAAAATAATATGTTAGGCCATTTTTTTTATTTTTTTTTTTACTTTTTTCTATTTTGCTTACAATGGATTCGTAATATTTTTCTGATTCTAAAAGTATATATGTACCCATGTTTTTTATGCCTATTTTAGGATATATTTATGTTGAAAGTTTTGATTAAACTGAGGTTTAAAAAAATCGATTTTTCAATAATTACCTGACAGAATATAAAAAGTAAGGTGTCAAATTAAAGATCTTACTATTTTTGTTCGTAATGGCCATTTTCTTCCCTTTTTTTATTGCGTTTTAGTACCTTAAAACCAACTTAATTTTTTTTTACAAAACTTAAATTACTTAAAAAATAAGATGTCTACTTGCTATAAAAATAAAAGTTAAGACACCTTCTTTAGAAAACTATAGAATAAGAAAAAAGTTCCAAGAAAAAAAGCATTAATTTGAAAATTAGATTACCAGTACATCAGACTGACGTAACCATTCTGTAATTAATTACTAGAAATTAATTACCCGAACTGGAATTTTCCTAGATTTTAAATGCCACTATACACAAGAATTAAATTTAAGGGTTCTTAGATTATTTATTACACAAATATCACAATAAAGTTTTTATCTATGAAATGATATTTTTGGAGAGAAAAAAATGTTAAAAACCAGCCATCTCATAACAATTTTTTCTGTCAGCTATATTCAAAACGAACTTAGCGAGTTAGTGGCAATGATGCGCTATTACCCAAAGTCAGTCAGAACCTGCTAAATTCTTGCACATTTCCTTTAAGCCAGTACCCAAAGTCTGAGACTCCTAAAAATGAAATATTCGATTGTCCCCTCCCCTACTCCCTGAGTTTTATTCATCACTTATTTTAGATTTATTTTTAATATTCATTCAGTTTTAAAAACAAACAAAAGCACTTTAAAAGTTTAAAGATAAAAATATTACTAAATTAAATGATAAATATTAGTATTCACCTTTTCAGATTAGAGGTTACAGGGATAGGGAATTAGAAAATAAATGCATATTCATTAATAAAAAAAAATCCGTTAGAATTGGAATCTATTTATCTTAAGTGGAGGACATTTGACATTTTAACTTCAATATAATTATTTGGTTCATGGAAAGAAAACGAAGTTTTGGATTTCGTCGCATTATCACAGCGGGAGGCCCTAACCCTGCGGGGCAATCATAACACTTACCTAACCTAAAATAAATAACCTCCAAAATCTACTGTGGAAATGCGATGAAACCTGCACCTTCGTTTTCTTTCCGTGATCCAATCTATAATACAAAGTAGAACGATGTCTCTGACCGTCCGTCTGTCTGTCCCTTAAGGTCTCGGTAACCACTGAACCGATCGGATTCTACTCTTCAGGGTATATCCCTATTGGTCCTGTGGTGGTTTTAAGCTATTGTCTTGCGGGTTGGGACACCTCCAACCCCAAAAAAACAAAAATATTCCCCCCCCCCCATTTTTTTTTTCTTTTCTTGCGGAGGCATTTTCTTGTGGGGAAGTTAGTTTTTTTTGTAGAAGATTTCCTTGGTCCTTTTTCGAATTTCGCCTTAATTTTTTTTATATCAAACCAAAGTCCCTAGAGGCTAGGGGCGAAGCCGCTAGTTATTCTATAACCTAAGAAAAGTTGCATGATAATTCTTATTTCTATAAAATCTTTAATCTTTTACATATGTTTCCTCAAAAATTTGTGAACCACTTCCACTTGTAGGAAAGTTAACCATTAATCAACATAAGTTGTGTAAGGGGGGAATTGAAACTTCACTAATGTTTCTTGTAAGTCTCTTCCTCAATAGTTTCAACCCCAAGTTAAGGGTGCCATATTATCACCTCCCACATAAACACAAAATAGAAAGCTCTTTATAGTGTCTATAAAAATGGGGATAAATTTTTGGCCGAATAATCCCGAACATTGTCATTTTATAATAATGGACTATTATGATGTGACGTCATTCATACATTAAATCCATTCCCTTTTTCATAGACACTTTACAGCATCACAAAATAAATTTTTAAATTTCTTACACCTGCCCCCCCCCCCCCTCCCTCCAAATAAAAAGCTTGAACGTCCTTTACTGAGTCCTTTATTTAGTTTGTAATCTTGCCATGTGGATGTTAAATACTCTGGAAACGAACAGAACTGACTCACATCCAATCCAGGTAGACATGACACTTATTTCATTATTTATGTATGACGTCATAAAGATAGGTCGAAATAAATCTCTTTTTTAGGGGTTTCCTTTCCAACTTTTCCTTTCAACCTTCCTTTTTAGACGCATTTTTATGACGTCCCACATGAAACTTTCCGTATCTCCCAGATTTGATATAGCCTTTGCTTTTTGAAATAGCACGGCTCGAATGGCAACGAAGGGTAAAAACTTGTGCGAGTTTCCACTCATATATAATGCAGGTTTAGATTAAATGAGATTTGGGGTTCTGAATTAGAATTTTTGCCTCAAGTCGCCATTTTGTGTTGGACTTTAACATCATATGCATAATTTATATAGTTTGTGTCTGTTTGACTTGCACAAAACATTGAATACAATATTTTTCTATGAATATATTGAATTTTATTAAATGCCCTTTTCTGTAAAAAAAAAAATTAAGTAAATATACCCGTAACCGCTTGGGTCTTTGAAAATCAACGGTAATATTAACACAGCCAAGTAGCAGAGAACAATTTGCTAGCAGACGAAAAATAGTCATTAGAAAAGGGAGGAGGTAGTTATCTGTATATACATCTATACCATAAATCTGATCGCTGAATACAGAAAGACATCCTCTTATTTCTATGTAAGAATTATTTATTTTTAAAATATTTTAGGCGGAATTTTATGGAAGTTCCTGGGCTTGGCCGATGATAACTCATATCTCTATGCCTCTTGCTATTTTCTACAGGTATTATTACCGACCAGAGGATTAATTAACTTCAATCTTTTTATTATTACTAGCGGATTCGACCTTAGCAAATAGGGTATCTGCATTCAAAGTGGTAGGGAATGGCAGAAAAAAGCCATTTCAAGACTTAAACTAAAAAATTAAATAGGGTAAAACTTTGTGAAGCTTGCCTCAAAGAGAAAATTCAATAGCTTCGGTAGTTATCGAAATCTTAAGTTACAGACAAAAATACTATGCGATTTGAACGCAGCTAGTCTTTTATTATAGTGTGTACGTTCGTTTAAGAGTGATATAAATTTCTTGGGTAAAAGTACAAAAACAAAAATCCAACATAGCTTTAATACTTTTTAAAAATTTACTTTTTCATTTTATATCTATTTTTTAAACATTACATTATAAACATATATACTATATATCGCATTGTAATATGGACAGTTTTACGCGGATGATATAATAAAAGTTAATTCCAGTATTGTGGGACCGGGCCTTTTACGATTTTAATTTTATTTTTGATGTCTATAATACGATACAATATATTTCAGTATGGCTGGTGTTTCTCCAGCTGAAATTAACCGGATAGAAAGCCATATTAAAAATATAATTATATTTTTCAGGTTTCACTCAACAGTGTGTCTGTTTGAAATCTGGAAGAAATCGTTTAAATACAAGCCACAAGCCACGCCCACAGCTATTTAATAATATAATATAATAATATATTATAAAATAATATATTACATATAATTATACAAAGTAATTGTGCCAAAAAGTTATATTTTTGTACAGGATGATCGAAAAATTTTCTGAAGCAACTAGAAGTGATTGTCCCAAAAAAGATTTTTTTGTTTTAAAATAAGTAAAATTTATACATTTATTTATATTTTTAAAATCTAAAAAAAGATTAAAAGTTTATATTATCATTGATTTTGGACTAAAATAATTTATTTTTATAAAGTACAATAGAATTGTGCTTAAAAATGTAAAAAAAATAATATATATTAAGTAAAAAATAATGACTAAATCTATTAATTATCTTCCATTTCTTTATATCCGTGTATTTTCTGTTATATTTTTCAGGGATCGGAAGCCTCACGTAAGCCGCGTGTAAGCCTCAGTGAAATCGTGATTTTATCACTATAAAATTCAGCTGGATGTATAAAACGGCTCTTTAGCAGACAATCCTTCTTTCTTAAATTTTTTTTTTCTGCTCACAAGCAGGTTTAAAACTGAGGCTTATGCGCGGCTTACGTGAGGCTTCCGATCCCTGATATTTTTCATATTATATATAAATAATATAAATATATAAACCCCGACCTTTGCCAAACCTAATGTATTTTTTATTTGATTTGTTTGTAACTAAAAAGATCTTTATTGTATTAATATAGTAATTAAATTATATAAAATAAAAGGTAAAAAAAAGTTTTTATTTAATATTATTTTGTATAGCAACATGATCAAATTTCTGACTTAAAATTATAGGTTGGAAAGTTTGGTACTAATAATTATGGACCAACCAATCAAAGTTTCTGAAAAGTGTTTAAGTCAATGATTAAGATATAAAACTTTGGGTACTATTGTAATGTACATGACCACACTCTTCTGAAAACTTTGGGTACTATTGTAATGTACATGACCACACTCTTCTGAAAACTTTGGGTACTATTGTAATGTACATGACCACACTCTTCTGAAAACTTTGGGTACTATTGTAATGTACATGACCACACTCTTCTGAAAACTTTGGGTACTATTGTAATGTACATGACCACACTCTTCTTAAAACAATTAAGTAGCAAAGTATGATTTAATGCACCTATCAAGAAATATAGAAATCTACTTTTGTATATGCTAAAAAAACTTATATGAACCTATTTCCATTCCTTCAGTTGAGGTGGTGTCTTATCCATGCGGGGCTACCCAGTACTGTATGTAACATATCCTAACCTGATCTAAAGTAATGAACAAACAAACGAAAACCTACCCAACTCATTTTTTTTCTAAATTATTCTAAAAAATTGACCAGAGTTGGATTCTTGCCCCACTATTCGGTTAGTGGGGCAAAATTGTTTTCAAAAAAAGTCTTCCAAAATCACATTAAAAATCTACAAAAATTAAATAAAATCTTATGTTAATAACCCTTCTATGATTTTATTTAATTTTTGTAGATTTTTTGTGTGATTTTGGAGGATTTTTCTCGAGAACAATTTTGCCCCACTAACCGATTAGTGGGGCAAATTTTTTTAAGAATCCACCTCAGTTCTCGACTAGGTATTTGAGGGAAAGCACCTAAAATTCTTTTTACAACAGAGGCAAAATTCTTCCTTAAAATAGCCGATAAAATTTTATTATATTTTCTTTCTCGTCAAACAAGGATGACAATATCTGTAACAGCGAAACTCGACCAAATGCTATTTAGAGATTGTATACTAACAACATTGTGACTGATCATGCAAAGACATGATAATGATTTAAACGGAGGGGCGGTAGTTTTTATACTTTGCCCAACCTCTGCGGCTGGGGGCTCTAACCTTGAGGGACTACCCAATATAACCTAACCTAACCTAACCTAACCTGACCTGAAGTGATAAACGAAAAACTACACCCCCCCCCCCCTCAATTGAGTACTCAAGAAGGCTCTTTAGGGGAAATATTCAAAGAATCCATTTACTATGTTTGAAATCTTCAATAATAATGTTTGAATGTAAGTAGTGGACGGACACTTCGTATATAAGGGAGTATTACGCTCCAAGATCTGGAATTTCATTTGTTTCTACTACACAACCATTAGGATAATATTCAGAGGTTCTCGGAGGAGATATTTTCTCTCTGGAAGTTGCATTACTGTCTCTCATTGTCGGTCGGAGAAAATCATTTCATTTCAAGAGAGAAATAAAGAGCAAATCTTAAGTTCCAATCCGAAAAAAAATATTAGTTTCTCGTTTAACTTCAATCTAATAGCACCTCTTATTTAGGTTATTAGATTAAGTATAACATAAAAAGCATACAACATGTATGCGGATGTTAACAGGACGGCGAATTTTACGCCGCCGCCGCCGCCAATTGGTGAATTGAACCTTAGTCCGCACTTGGGGTTAAATGCTAGCACTACCGATGGCGGGCTTGGCGTTGTTGAGAATTTGTTAGTGGAACAGCTGCCGTTACACAATAACACATTTGCTTTGTAAGTCTCGTTTTTAACACGCAAGTGTGTTCTATAAAGACTAAACGGATCAATAAATGATCAAAATCAAAATGTATAGTATCTCATTCCTTAATTTTCTAACAGCTATTAAATTTATTTTTTAATATTGTTTCTTTCCATTTAGATGTTAGAAATTCAGTTTTTTCTATGTTACATTTAATTATGAATATCTTCAAGTTGGACGAGGAAAATGTTAACTAAGGATAATTTGAGATAATCTTTGAAATATAATAGATATTTTTTAACCTTCATATTGTGATAAAATCAATATTTTCTTAGTTGCATACAAATATTTAGTTCAGTATATCTATCTATAAAGTTAGAGGTCCTATATCGAAAAAGGGTATTTATATGCCGACCTAAGCCAAGTGTCGACTTACAATATTAATCGTTAGAACCAGTCATTTTAAATAGAAGTGGTCATGGCTGACGAAACATCGACTTAACGTACTTTTGATGAAATTCTTTCAGCTGGCTTTTTGGAGTCAAATAAAAAAGGCAATAAATGACATACAATCGAAATTATAGTGTCGATTTATAGTATTGTAAAAAGTGTTTGTTGTGAAAGCGAAGCAATTTAGAATCAATTCAGGGATCTTAAGGGACAAGTCTTTGAGCGATAAATTGAACATGTTCGCTGTGTGCTTAACCTTATATAAGATCTAATAGAATTTTCCGTTCTTAAATGAAATAAATATTTCGTGTCCATTCCAATTATATTGCAAAATTGGAATGTCTTTTTTGATTAACTACTTTTACCCAATTCTTACTTGCGCAGCTACTAGATAATTAAGTATATCCGCACGTCGATATGCAAGTTAGATATACTTAGAATTTAACAATTTAGTTTGTAAAAAAGCGTTTCAATTTTTTGATACTTTATACTTAATCTAGCGGCTACGCTCCTAGAAGCCTCTAGGGTTACTTAAGTTTGAAGAGGAAAGTCACCTCCCTCTAACTGTTAAATTTGAGGGTTTTTTTTCATAGGAATTTTTTTTTTGACTGGGAGGGCATGTTTATCGGGAGGGTTAAAAACTGAAATACCTTCCCCAAAAATAGTTAGTGGTTAGCGAGATTTCTCGCTACAGACAATAGAAGCTTAATTCTTTATATAATAGGATATTATAGATGATAATAACTTTTTTCAATTATTTGTTTATATTATTGCTACGCTTCTTTTGGCTATTATTATTCTTGTTTCATCTACCCCTTATTAAAAGATTAATAAAGAATTAAATCTACAAAAATAAAGAAAATCATTTTTTGCAGCTCATCATTTATGTTCAAAGTTTAAAAGAAAGCTGACAGTTAACATTTTTTTAAAGTCAAAGTAATAGTATGTATTTGATATATTGTTTTTATTTTTTCAATCAATTACTTTTATTTTATCCATTTATTACGTATTAACTGTAATTGAAGTATTTATTTTTATATGTATTAATTAGTACTTCTTACTTATAATAATTATTTTATTAAAAGTTTCATTTGACCTAATTCGTCTAAATTTAACTTTTTACTTTTAATATTATTTAAAGGACTTTAAAAAGTTTTTTTCAAAGCTATTTGGTGGGTTTATTTCTCATCTTTGTGAGGTTTAACAATATTTTTCCATTTACATAAAAAACTTTCAATTGTTTAATGACAGTTTGATTTAAACAAAGCATTTGCAAAGATACTAAATTGCTTAAGATTGCTTTAGGGGGTCCTTCCCGTGATTGGTGTACTTGATTTTGCAGATTTTTGCAACAACATTTTTTGCAGATTTTAATTTTTTTATAAATATTTTTTTGTGTTTTCAGGAGTTGTTTACTGGAGGCCAGTTGTTACCTGATGAATATAAGTAACTGGTTGGGTCCGCTGGAAGTTGTGCTACCCACATATGGAATTGTAATGCCTTGTTTACTTATCTTCACTTGTATTACAAACACCATCATTATTTTAGTCTTAAGCAGGTCAGTGATTAATTGTATTAAACCATAATCTTTTCAAGTGGTTTTAACCCGGTTATAATCACTAAAATGTCATAGTTTCTTTCATAGAAAATGTCCACAAAACGAAAGTAAATTAAATTGATGTAATTTCCTAATTCATACTTTTTATTTAATCATTCATCGACTAATTTAATCGCAATTTGAATCTTGAATTAAATTTTTATTGTCTTTTATAAATAAAAATTCTTTAAAACTAAAAATTACGTCAAACGCCTATAATTGAATATTAATTAAGCCAATAAGACTAATTATCTTCTATAAATAGGACCTTTGTTTTGCTCTAGACTAAATAGGATTTTTTGTTCAAAGGTTTTTTTCTGTTTGAAGGATTTTTTTTGTTTGGAGGATTTTTTAAAAACAGTCATTATTTTTCAACGTTTCATTATGTGCAAATTTTGCACAACTACAATCAATTAAAATTTAAAAAAAAAATAAATTGCTAAAATTAAACTTACAAATTAACCCTTTTTTAAAATTTAAATACATAAAAGTACATGCATAAGACTTTTTTTAAAATTCTGTTCAAATTTTGAAGTACAAAATTTTTATTTGAAATTTTGAGTATGAATTTGAGAAAATGCATTTCTTCCCAGGAAGTAACAGTTTTCATACCCAAAATAAGGATAAATTTACATTTTAAAGCTTCCCTAAACTTTAAACTTATTTTAGCAGAGTTTTTAGAGAATAAACAAGATTTTTTTTATAGACCCCACATGAGAAGTCCTACAAACAATGTTTTATTGGCCATGGCTGTTACAGATCTTCTGACAATCCTTCTACCTGGACCATGGTAACAATTTTGGACGTACTGACTGTTCATGTTTTAATTATAGAGTAGCATTTCAGTTACGATTTTGTCAAATAGGAGCAATGATACAATTTCTAAAAAAATCTTATGAAACCTTTATTTTCAGTTTTAGTTTTTATACAAGTATTTAATGCTGTTAAATTAGCTTTTAAATTTTATCGTTTTCACAACATTTAATATTTGATATCAGATTTTTTAGTTCTCAAATATTTAGAGAATTTGAATGAGTATTGTATAGTTTTTATACATACAGTTCAATTTTATTAAATATTTGCATTGCCAAATAACTACTTTTAAAACTAAAATAGCGCTGCGTCCCTAGCATCTAGGGGCTCTATATTCGAAGCGATATGAAGGACAGAAAAATAGCCTAAAACCAAACCCAAACTTTTGATAAAAAAAAATTAAACAGCCTTAACCTATCCCGGAACCTATGAGAAGCTTCACTGTAAAGGAGAACCATATCAGTTCAACGGTTAGCGAGACCCTTCGCTTTAGACAAAGAAAGCTTACTACTCTATATAATAGGATAACGGAACTCTAATAATTATTACCTGTATAGGTATATCTGGCTGTACACCTTCTCTGGGTACCAGACCAAGTCCCTGACCTCGCTGATATGCTTTATGATGGACCTGTTCCTAGAACTTATACCTCAAATGCTGCACACTATCTCTATCTGGCTAACAACAGGTAAAGTAAAAAAATAATCTATAATCTTCAAAGCTTGTATAACATCCTTTTGTAATTAAGAACATTTAATATTTAAATAAGAGAAATAAAAAAAGTGGTGCTTCTATAAACAATTCCATGATTCTTTATTCTATTTGATTTATTTGTAAGGATGTAAGAAAACCAATTGACTACAAGACGAGTGGATAACTATATCTTTATTTAGTGTTGGTAACACAGAGATATCTGTATGTCTGTAGGGCTCACCTAGTGGCTGAATGGTGTACACTCAGACAGTCTAAAGTTTCCATAGGTAAGTTTTTTTTTATAGTACAGAAGCTATTCTAAAGCCAAATTACGTTTATTGGACCTCCGGTCAAATATGTCAAAAGATAAAATTTTCTATTTTTTTTTTAAATTTCGTTTTATTTCATGTTAAGAGTAGATTTCTATTGGTGATCAACTTAGTTACAATAATATTTTCCAAAATCTATCTTTAATAGCAGCTCATTTCTGATAAACGTCTCTGACGTGTACAGTATTAACATGAAAATTCTATAATAGAAGAACACAGTAATAGTGTCTGACTGATTATGACGTAACAAAAAAAATAGACAATGAGAGGCCACTATAAATTTTACCATTGGTCAATAACGGCCTCTCATTGGCTAATTTTTTTTTGTTACGTCATAATCAGTCAGACACTATTACTGTGTTCGATAATAGACCAATAATAAATGTAATAGATACTTAATTAAACATAGGTTATAGTTATACTGTAATATCCAGGGTTTGGAAGAGATAAGAAAATGGACAATAAATTAATTTGCATCTGTAGATAATTACTTATGGTTGAAAAGTTTGGATACTGCTAGTTTAGACCATAAAAGTACTTGGAATACTTATGCTGACGAATAGGAAAAAAAACTCTATTAAAACTTTGGGTACCAGTATAATTTACAGTGTTATGACCCCCCCCCCCCTTTTATGATTTGGTTATAGTATTTTCCAACTCCCACTCCAATATTCCTGTGTATTATAAACAACATGTAAAAAGTACTGCTGCAATAATAAAAAAAAAATTAGAAAAGTTCGCAAAACGTCCATAGTCGCTATAGTTTAAAATACTTAAAGAGTATAAATGTAAGAAATAAAACTTTGAAAAGTGTTGATAGTACTCGAACCTTTACCTTCAAAGTACAAAAAAGCTTATTATATACATTATTACAGCAGCAATTGAGAAATTGTATTTTCTTAAAGTAAATTTTCTCTTAAACTCTTACTCACATCATAAAAAAACATCCTCTTTTCTCAATTAAAATTGTAAAAATCTGACTTAAATATCTATGGTTATAGAAGAAGAAGTAGGGTAGATTAATTATATTGCACTTATTTTCTCCTTTTTAAACAAAAGTAAATTTATCCGGCAAGAAGTAGCTCTCCTACCTACCTACGCACTGTAATCCAATATTAGTTCATTCCTAAAAAAACCTTTTGACTTACAAAATCACAGTATACTATAGTAAAGTAATTACAAACAACAGTAATGTGATTACACTGAAACAAAATCATTCTGGGACTAAACCATTATACGATTCATTGATTCAATTCTAATTGGTTCTAAGAAGTTTGCGATGCTTTTATACACTTGGGTTGGATCTAGTAATAGGAAAAGTAAAAGCTGTAATCAGAAAATTATTACTTTACCTATGTCTAATTAACAATTAATTAAACCTTTTGACTGTTAGTTTCATATATTTATCAACGAAAACTCTTATAAGACAGAAACTAAATCTATGATATACATTAAATAATGTAAAAGTTTCACTAATAAACTTATACTTTAAAGAATCTTAAAGCATATGGTGTAAAAAAACCTCAAATATTTCATTTAAAATCTTCAAATTCTTAGAAAAGCAATATTTGAAATTACATAAAAGAACTGTACAAAGAAAATTTCAATGCATTTCTCAATATTTTGTCCGATCTTTATTTTATTTCTATCCTACGACTACGTCCCCAGAGGCCCTTAGGTGTATTTGAGGAAATTGGGGGAAGGTACTATCCTCAAAATATCTATAAAACTTCCCTGGACATATAAAAGAAACTTCACTGTTAAAGAGAACCATGTCGGTCCAGTGGTTAGCAAGATCTTAAGCTACAGACACACTGATAGACAGACAAACATCCTGATACTTTTATATAAAGAGTTTTTTCTTTGTTAATATACTATTTGTCTATTAACCATCAATTTGGGGAATGAATTCATTTTTTAGTTGATAAAATAAAATAAATTTGATAGATCAAGTATAAAATACGATGGGAGTTATTTTTTCAGTGCCTTTAAAAAGATGCCATACGGATGGACTCAATAATTTATATGGAGTGCTCAATGCATATAAAAAGTAAAAAATGGCCCACGTTTTCATAATCTTTGCGCTCCCTGTGCATTGTTGAATCTTGGGCTATTCTAGATTATCTTTTAGTTTTAATAATTTTACAATTTAATGATACGCCACCAGCATGTAGGCCATATAAAAACTTAAAAATTATACCAAAAATATCCTTCCTTTGTAGAATCAACTTGGTTCTATTTAATTGTAAATTGATTTGGCCAAAATCCAAATACTCTCTCTTTGTCTTATTTTACAATTTTACCAGGAAAAAAGTATAGGAAAATGCGTAGCGCAGCTACTCATTTCTCAAGTTTTTTCCAAACTATATCAAAATAAATCATATGGGTGCTCCTTTTACTAAGTATATCGCTATTGATAAATTACAACACATTGACTCAACCTTCGTTTACAGACCATGACAAACATACACACAGACACAGTGGCTTTGCCATGCATTGCGATTTAAACTTTCTTTCTTCATAATGGTTTACTGTGCTTTTTATCCCTGGTTTACAACCAAAAACCAATTCTACAACTAAAAGGCAATTTAGAGTCTTTTCTATTTTATTTTTATTTGTATTTTGTCTTTATATATTGGTATAAAGTTTTTATGTTTTGTCTTTATAAGATATTTAGACCTATATTTGTATTTTTTTATTTCTTTATCTCTCTTGCTCTATCTTTCTAATTCTTTTCTCTCTCTCTCTCTCTCTCTCTCTCTCTCTTACTTTTACTGTATATTACTTTACTGTTTTTTGTTTAGTGTCGGTGATGCTGGTCTCCTTCCTGCATGTGTTGCCAAGAATTCTGGATAAATCCTACGCCGGACAGGATTCAGGTTAACAAATTTTAATTTTTTCCTAAAAGAACTTTGTCGAACATTGAAAATAACTAGGGTGGGAGGTGTTCTGTTCTCGACTAGATAAACCCCATTTGTAGATTGAAAAGTCTAGGCACTGCTAGATTAAACCAACCAATCAAAATTAGAGAAAAGCACCCAAAGTTAACCTGGTAAAACTTTGGTATCAGCATACCGCATAGACCGATGTCCCCTCCCTCCTTGTGTTTTAAATCATATCATTAATGTAAGTTTGAATTTAACAAAGCATTTGATTATTTTTAGAATTCAACGGTGAGCTAAATGGTGTCTGTCTTGTAAAGCTGGCTCCTTGGGTTACTATGATCAATATTGATGTTTATTTCAATATTTTCTACTGGTAAGTTTTACAATACTAGCGGCTTCGTCCCTAGAAGCCACTAGGGCACTTAAGGTAGAAACAACCCGCCCCATATTTTAAGTTATTAAAGGTAAAGCTAAATCAAAACAAATAGTTATAAACATTCTCTTGACCTATAGGAAGATTCACCGTAAAGGAGAACCATATTGGTTCAGCTGTTATCGAGATCCTTCGCTACAGACAAAAAAAAAGCTTACTACTTATATAGTAGGATAACTTTAATAAATTTGACAATCAAAGATAAGAAGAATTTTTTAGGGATTGATTAAATTTTAATTATTTTGGTTAACATAATTTTTTGTTTACTTTTTAAATTCAACATAGAACCTCCTTTCCTGATTATTGTATGTTTTATATGAGAAAGCTACTCTATAACTAAAACCTGTCTGTTCACCGATGCCATTGTATATTGATTCATTATAATAAGAATATGAAAATAAGTTTCTCAAAATTATAATCGTGATTTGATTTTCATTATATTACTGTAAAAAAGTTATTTTTTTTTTTTTATCCTCTAGAATATTGCTTGAATAAATTCTCCTTGTATAAGTATCTGATTAGTTACATTATTTGCAGATTATTTTTTCCTAAATGTTAAATAAATTGTCAGGTACACAAAAAATTCCATATAAACTACGAGCATAAAACGTGCACATATTTAGCAGTGCAAATTTATATATTTAGAATTTATTTAGGAAATTTATCGTGTTAATTATGATGAGTTAGTTAAGAATATCATTGACCTTGTTACTAATCATAAAATGTCTTTAGGTTTCGAGTAGTCTTTGTTCACTTCTTCCCTTGTGTAATAGTAACACTGCTCACCACTTTCATTTGTATCAAGCTGAAAAAGTTGGAAAGCAAGCGGAATGAAATGGTATTGAGACGGAGGTTAGTGAATTTTTTTTTAAACTAAACTTTTTTTATTTCTTTGAAAACTATTAATATCCACCAGATTAGAACCGGTTTCTCAGCCATACAGAAAAAATTAGCAACGAATTACAGACAATTTATAAAGAATTTTTTTTTAAATCTTAAAATCAATACCAGTTTTGTTAGCCCGGGGCTAAAACTATAATTTCTTTTTAAAATATAAATCTATTGATAATGGATAAATTTACATTATTCAAGTTCACTTAACCCTCCCTCCACATTTTTTACTTTCAATTTTAAGTTAAAATGTAAGGTGGTGGGTCGAAATCCCCCTCTCTTTAAACTACCGCCCTCACTTTAATGTGCCCCTAAAAATGTTTATAAATTCAGAAATATGGAAAAAGAGGGAAGTTCAAGCGGAAGCTCTAACCCAGAAAAGGCAACCTGTATTCCTCTTGTACAGCGCACTAAACGCAAAGAAAGGTACGTTAACGCTATGCTAATAATGACAAGTGTTCATTGATCATTCATGTACATTATAATCTTAGCTGCAATGAATAGGTTGTATTGTGAATATAAATAAACAGGATGCCTGTATGTTTGTCTGTAGACGCAATATAGACAATAATTTCTCAAATTAGATATTTGAAATAAAAAACAAACATTTAAAGTTTTAGGGGTTTTCTTTCCCACTTCTCAACTCCCTTATTTTTATGACGTCACGTGGCTGATTTTTGAGACACTTTGTCCCGCTACATTTGTGGAAGTAAATGCACACTTTTATATTTGATTTTGTACGTACATAAAATTAAATATTTTTCTTACTTTTTTATTCTAAATAACATAGTTACTGTATAAAACTACTGCTTACTGTTTTAGTAAACATGAATTTATGTATTTGTATTTTAATTTTTTTTTTAATTTAGCCGACGACATTTACGAGAGAACCGGAAGTTCCGTGACGCAAAGAAGACGACAATTATGCTCATCATTGTCATTATCTTCTTTCTATTTACTGAGATACCATTCATGGTCATCACTATTCTTCATACGCTTAATGCCAGGTAGATAGATAGATAGATAGAACAATAAACATACAGACATGCACAAATAGTCGTACTCACAAACATACAGATAGTAATACTGATACGATAGACAAACAGCTGTTTCAGAAAGACACATACAAGCCTTTAGATAGACAGACGGCCATTCAGACGGAGAGACACTCATACACACAGTGACGCATACAGACAGATATAAAGACAGACTTACATACAAACAGTAACACAACTTATTATTTCAGAATATATAACTTATTATGCTTTTTTCAGTTTGGGACCATTTCTGAACTACATGGCAGCACAAACAATCATTCTGATACTGAACATAGCTATTTGTAGCACCTCTCCTCTTAACTTTGCCATCTACTGCGGGCTTTCAGTGTAAGTATTTACTGTTTGAATGTAGGTTAGGGTCCTGTAGGGTGAGAGAACTCCTGGTAGAGTTTAAAAGTGGACTATAATTGAAGCAGCTTATCGTGCTTAATAAAAATAACGTCATACGATACCAATAATCAAAAATAGACAATTATACATTGTAATTGACCAATGGCAAAATTTATACTGGCCTATAATTGGTCGTTTGTTTTGTATAACGTCCTTTTTATAAGACACTATAAGCTGCTCCCTATATGTATAAAAAAAAATGGTTACTATAATAGTTTCCATTTTATCATTAAAATAAATTTTTTCCTTATGCAATTTGTCATCCTTGTTCATCATATCAAATACGGTATTTCAAAGAAAGATAGTTTGAAACAATATTGCTGATGTTATCTAAATTAAACCAGAGGAGAACCAAATGATCCCTTTGGAGGAAAAAGATTTTTGTGTATTTGTAAAAATTAAAAAAATCAAGTATTTTGATTTTAGACAATTTCGTGACACTTTCCGTGACCTTTTCCTGAGTCCAATCCAGAAGAACTACACACGTCCAGTAGAATTTGTCACAAGAACATCACCAAAAGCCCTTCAGGTACAAATATAATTTAACCCTATTCTTAAAGGGTTCCCAAAAGTCCTTAATGTGAATGGATGGATAGTTAAATATTTTGTAACAGTATGCAACTAAATTAATGCGAGGGAGGGTTCTAAATGACCCCAAAATAAGTTAAATAAGAATTATATTAGATTGATTCAATTATTTCTGCTGGTAATATAGAATCTACTTTTAAGATTTCAAGTGAATTAACTTATAAAAGCTTGTACTTAATAAATCATTGTCCTATCCCTTCATTACTAGAAAATTGGACAATATAAGTAAATTAATAATCTATTTATATTTCAGTCAAGAAAAGTGGAGTTAACTGTGTCCCTACCTCCCCGGACATCATGTCGAAGTAATGGTGACTTCAGAGATATAAAGTGTAATGGCGACACAGCTGATGACAATCTTGTTAGAGATGATAATACAACCAATGGTGGCCCTAGTCTTCTAGTAACCAGTCTTTAGATCTTGCCAAATTTGTCAAATTAAAGTTTCCCCTAATTTTAAAAAAATTCTGCTTATTTCAATAATGAATATAGGGAGAAAGATTGTATTGTAGATTAATCTGATAAACAAATGGATTTACTTGGATCTTACACCATATTTTCATGTTCTATTATAAAATGAATTCTGTATTTCTATGGATAAACTACCCGACCAATTAGGGATGTGATATTGCAAATTAAATTGACGACAATTTTTCTCCTGTAATAATATATAATATAATATAAATATATTCTAATCCTTTGATATACATTGTTCTCTTACATCAATGTTTTTTTTATCAATTAGAGTTAAATTTAGCATAAATGGAGAGAGGCAAGACAATGAATTTATCTCCCCCCCCCCCCCTCCCCCAATGTCTATGTATGACTATATCTGACTTTTTACTAGTAAATATTAGGAGGAAGAAAGGGGATAATTATTCTTGTCCTCTAAAATACTCTTTCAATTAGTAATGGTAAATTAAGTATATTTTCATTTTATTCGAGGATTTTTATGAAACAAAAAAGTGATAGAAAATTATATTTTTTTAACTTTTGTATTTCTATTTTTCAGTTCTGTCTTAAAATGCTTCGCGTGTCCTCTTCTTTAAAAAAGTGATTTGATGAGTGATATGATTTTTGTAGTAATTTTTTTTTATAAAATATAAAAAATAATAATAAATATGTTTGTTAATATGATTTAATTATCTAAATCAAGATAAAATTAGTATTGATTCTATGTTAGACTTAAGTCATTTCGGTAAAATATTATAATAGTTATTTATCGCATCGAGTTATAGACAAATTTTCCGCGGATATTAAAGTAAAAAATTATGAGATGAAAACCAGTTTTGTTAGACCCGAGGCTTACTAAATTGGTATTAATTTTATGCTTTTAATTTTCGTAAAAACTGTCTCTACTACGATGCTATAAATGATTTTTCAGTATGGCTGAGAACCCATTTTAATACTGAGATATATTTTAAACAGTATAAAATCAAATTGTTTTACCCCATTTAAGAATTTTGATGAAAAAATTTTACCAACGAATTTTTTTTCATGAAATGTGTGTGTAATATTAAATACAATTTTTAATGGATTTTTTATGTGATATTATAAGTATATATATATGGATTTATTTATATCTTTATTATAAATAATAAAATTTCTAGAATTTTTTTGTTTTGTCTTATATATGTATATGTAAACATTTTTTACATCTGATTGATCATCAATTTCATATGTAAATCTATCAAACAAAATCCGAATATTCTTTTGATGTAAAAATGAAGAATAATGGTCAATCAATAGAATTTCCTCAATTTATAACAAGATTGCCAGTATTTTTTCTTGTAGAGGGGAATATTGTTTCTTCCTACATGGGTCTTAAATTGTTAGTAAGGTCTTACCGTACAAACAGTGAGGCGATTTTGAATTTAAGTGTACAAGAGAGTAGCTATTCTATAATTGTAGCACATCCATGAAATTAAATTTAGTCAGCTTCGTTTTTATAAATGTTGTCTTAATATCATTCTATCAGCTATAAATAATAACAGTAATATACTAAAATCTAAAAATTATTTGTTTTATTAAAATAAGAAACGTGCAAAAGAAAAGTATAGTAAATAATAGATAACAAATAATAAATAACAAATTACAAAAATGGAGATTCGATCTGAAAAAAGTCTTTAATCAATAGTGCCTTCATAACATCTTCTTTGTGAATATCTCTAGTATTCTGCTGTACTAACATTTTGACTGCCAATAGTTGAGCTTGTAACCTTTATTAGAAACACAGATTTTACTTTTTTCCATTTAAATTTGATTTTGTTATAATGTCAACGCACACCTTTCTTAATGTGTAAATGGAAAACAAAACATGTCTGCCCTATAAGAAGAAAACATGACAAGAAAAGCAAAGATTATTTATTTAAAATTTTGAACATCTTTGCTTTTATGAAGTCTTTCAGAAAACTCCCTTCAGGAGTGGTTTTATGAAGTACTTTATAAAAGCAAACTTGTTCAAAATTTTAAATAAATTATCTTTGCTTTTCTTGTCATGATTATGAAGTAACTCCTAGGGGATGAAAATTGAACTAGAAATTTTCAAATCTAATTTTCTCAAAAAAAAACCTCGTTAGAATATTTTAAAAAGAAGGCGTATCAACTTTTTCACTTTTTATTTAAGATAGCTAGCCGGTTCCTTTAGTAAGAAGTAGATGTAAAATTTTTCATAGAATTCAGATATGCAATCGGTTTTTTTGTAGACCTCTTATTTTTTAAGTAATTTAAGTTTTTTAAAAAAATAATTAAGTCGGTTTTAAGGTACTAAAACGCAACAAAATAAAAGAAGAAAATGGCCAGTATGAACAAAATTAGTAAGATCTTTAATTTGACACCTTACTTTTAAAATTCTGTTGAGTAACTATTGAAGAAATCAATTTTTTTAACCTCGGTTTAATCAAAACTTTGAAGTAAAATATAATCTCCCACAGGCATAAAAAATATGGGTTCATATATACCTTTAGAATCAGAAAAATATTACGAATCCATTGTAAGCAAAATTGAAAAAAGTAAAAAAATAAAAATAATAAAAATGGCCTAACGTATTATTTTTTACAGGTAACATTTAATTGTAACTATTAAACTAGCCAATCACAAGTCTCAAAAATTGACTAATCGGGAAGCTTAACCTCAAAACCTCAACCAATAGAATTGACAAAAAAAAAAGGATAATGTTCATAGAATATATACAATAGATACTACAATGAAAATAGTGATACTTACATAACATGTAAAGAACGAAAAATTATGAACAAATATGCTTCAATCTGTTTATTAACTTCAAAACAATGCAGTTAAAAATGCTTTATTGTTTCTTGTGTTTAAAAATATCTGTTACATTGTATGTATATTTATTTAGGTTTATTTCAAGTTTCAAGTTTTCAAATTGTTGTTCAACCCTTTAAAGCCGAAAATTATGATTCTTAAAATAAACTTATATTTTTTATAATAGTTTTATAAAACTTTTTCAATTTAGCTTACAATGGATTCATAATATTTTTCTGATTCTAAAGTTATATATGAACCCATATTTTTTATGCCTGTGGAAGATTATATTTTACTTCAAAGTTTTGATTAAACCAAGGTTAAAAAAATTGATTTCTTCAATAATTACTCAACATAATTTTAAAAGTAAGGTGTCAAATTAAAGATCTTACTATTTTTGTTCATACTGGCCATTTTCTTCTTTTATTTTGTTGCGTTTTAGTACCTTAAAACCGACTTAATTATTTTTTTTAAAAACTTAAATTACTTAAAAAATAAGAGGTCCACAAAAAAAACGATTGCATATCTGAATTCTATGAAAAATTTTACATCTACTACTTACTAAAAGAACCGGCTAGCTATCTTAAATAAAAAGTGAAAAAGTTGATACACCTTCTTTCAGGATTTAATCTTGATATAAATGTCTAAAACTTTTGTTTTCTTCTTATAGGGCAAACATTTTTTTGTTTTCCATTTACTCTTCAAGAAAGATGTGAACGCTTATGAGAAACGGAATAATTTTTAATGTTTAATATTTGGAAGTAAGAAAAAGCATTAAGCTTGGCAAAGATGGGGTATTATTCAGTTATAAAGAAGCTTGCTACTAGAAAGATAATAATTATTAGTTACCTTTGAGCACATTGGAAGTACTGTGGTCAGAAAAGACGACTCGAATTTCAAATGGGAAGCGCTTAGCTGAAATTTTTATTTATTAGGTTTGGTTTTGAAAATGATCTTATGTTTATTTCTCTCGGGGGGCCCCAGGATGATCTTAATACTTGCAATATGGGAGGGGGGGGGGGGGTCCATTTACCTATTTACCCCCTCATTTTCCCTAAAACTCATAATCCAGATAGTGCAGCAGTAAGCAAGGTCTTACACTATTGAAGACGGTCGTTTTGAAGAAACAAATGGACAGATGGACAGCCAGGAAGATTATAAATATTATCATGAAAGTTGTTCCTTCTGATGCTTTGTCAGATGCGCAATACCAATAGCAAAGGTAAGGGGAGAGAGGTAATACTAATACTAAAGCCCAAAACAGGCCCAACGCATTACCATTCATAGTAAGAAATTTAATACAAAGGTTGTGCACGCAAGTTGTTGGTCTTGCAATATAAAGATGCTCTACGTTATTACTCAAATCCTTAACCTAAAGTAACAGGATGTTTGTCTGTTTGTCAATGTCTGTACCGAAGGATCTTGCTAACCGCTGAACCGATCGGGTTCCCCTTAACAGGGTAGATTCTCATAGGTCCTGGGAAGGTTTATAACTATTTTGGGGGAGGGTACCACCACCCTCCTTAGAGAAATCAAAATAAAATCGAAAAAAATGAAATATTCCCGCCGCGTAGTGTCGCTAGTGTAGTGGCGCCGTGAAGAGACATGAATTTAACAGCTGATTGACCATAGACAAATTATTTCTTAAATTAGATATCTAAAAAAAATTGAATGCCACTAGAGGCCTCTAGGGGCGTAGCCGCTAGTATATTAATAAGGTATTAACTGAAAATGTTAATATATATACATCATGATTCTAAATAAGTTATAATAATACTTACAAATAACAACATTATGATTCTGATCAATGCAGGCATTATGAAGATTACACAATCGCTTTCCGCAAAATCTTAAAAGAAATATTATCAGTCAGTAAAGTGTTCGAATTGTAAAAACTAAACAGAATCATTTAAGTCCATATGTTTATCTGATTTTTTAACATGGCAAAACTCTAGTTAAATTATGTGAATCCTGGGTCATACTGGTAATGGTATTTATCACATCGTATTTTATACAGCTTTCTGCGGACACTAAAATGAAAGGGTAATTCTATTTTTGTTACCCAAGCACAGTTATGGAATCTCGACTACAAAGATTTTTTTATCCAATCTTGACAAGTGATGTATTTTTGGAAAAAGGAATATACATAGAAAACGCCTATGTAAATTAGAAAATCCGCAGAAATCATATTTGCAAGTTATTTGCAAAAATCTGCAATGTTAATTTGCAAAATTAATTTCATGCCTTAAATGACTTATTTATAAAAAATCTTTTTATGAAATCTGTTTATCTATAAGTTTAGAACATACTTAAGGCAAAACAAATTTCTTTAGTGTTACTTTTTTTCACCTTATATATGAAAAAAACAGTATCTCACAATTTATGATAAAAAAAGGTATAGGAACAAAAAATATGTTTTTTTCTTGATGTAAACACAATAATTGGCATAAAATCAATCATCCTAAATGTTAAAATTAGATATAGAATCCTTTTTAGAGCAAATATAGTGCAAAAAGTAGCCAAGACATTTTTGCAAAGTATGAAAATCTAAAGAAAATAGTTCTTTTTGATTTTGATATACATATCAGATAAATGTATATAAAATTAGTGATAAAAAACTATAAAACAAGTTATAACTTTTTTCAACCCTATCATTGAATAAAATGCACTTTTAGGTTTACTTATTACCAAAGTTGCACATAAAAACTCTTTTTATTAGGTTATTAAACAAAATAAATTCAAATAAACAATTAGGCGTTTTTTATAATGCAGTAGACCATTTTGTAGTTGTTTTTTTGCATTTATTTGGTTTAATTACTTCATAAAAAGAGTTTTTTTTGCACTACTTCAGTAATTCTTAAACCTAAAAGTGCAATTTAATCAATGACAATGTTGAAAAAACTTATAACATGTTTTATAGTTTTTGATCACTAATTTTATATACATTTATCTGATATGTATATCAAAAGCAAAAAGAACTATTTTCTTTAGATTATCATACTTTGCAAAAATATCTTGGTTACTTTTTGCACTATATTGACTCTAAAAAGGATTCTATATCTGATTTTACATTTAGGATGATAGATTTTATGCCAATTATTGTGTTTACATCAAGAAAAAACATATTTTTTGTTCCTATACCTTTTTTTTATCATAAAATGTAAGAAACTGCTTTTTTCATATATAAGGTGAAAAAAGTAACACTAAAGAAATTTTTTTTGCCTTAAGTATGTTCTAAACTTATAGATAAACACATTTCATAAAAAGATTTGTTTATAAATCTGTCATTTAAGGCATGAAATTAATTTTGCAAATTAACATTGCAGATTTTTGCAAATAACTTGCAATTATGATTTCTGCGGATTTTCTAATTTACATAGGCGTTTGCTATATATATTCCTCTTTCCAAAAATACCTCACTTGTCAAGATTGGATAAAAAAATCTTTGTGGTCAAGATTCCATAACTGTGCAAGGAAAATTTCTATGATACGATACGATACATTTTTCTGTACAACTCAGAATTTGTTCTAATCCTGGGCATATTAATTGGTTTTGAAGTCTTAGTGAGTTAATTAATCTGTGGTGGTTTACAAAACCTCCCATTTCTTATTGCTTCTTGTTTTATGTTCCTGTAAGGATTTTTTTATCCTGAAACACCCAATCTATGTGGGACTCTTCTAACCCATATCAAATATGACCTAACCTTAAAATGATCATTTATGCTTCACATTCAGTTAGGATGAAATTGCTGATTGTTTAATTATGAATGATCTTTTTAAAGTTTATAAACTATCTGACCTGTCACAAGTGTGGTATTGAGAGGGAGTGGATGGAACAGGAGAAATTAACTGTCCATAATCCTCGTCCCCAGTCGATGTTGCCTATACAATAAATTATTATAAAAAGAGCTTCTCAAAATCCCTCAACACTCTCAAAATTTGAAAATTATGAGATATCCTGATATAAGAGATACTAATGAATGTTACCAGATAGTTGGTGATACAAATCAAATTAAAACCACAAGGTTATGGACTCGGAGAGGTCATTGCTAACCTACTAGAACTAACAATCGTGAAAGACTCTCATAGCAGGCGGGTCAGCTGACACCAAGAAAAAATCGTCTTTTTAGTCTTTAAAAAAAGTAATGAAAATAATTTTAGGCAGAATGTTTCAGGGAGAAATGCAATGACGTCCCAGCAATTTGTATTTTTTGTTAATACTCATTAAAATCTTGGGTTTTTTTTCAAATGAATAATAATATGTCATAAAAATTTACTTACTCCAGCGATATAAAGAAAATCATCTGTACATTCTCCACCAGTAGCTGGTTCTTTATTTGTACATGACTTCCTTCCTCTAAAACACAGCATATCATAGCCACATAATTGGAAATAGATAAATAAGAAATATTTTTTAAATGATCCAACGTTTTGTTTTGTTTGAAAAATTGCAAGAAAAACTTCAAATTAATTTTTTCTGACAAGCCCTTAACTTTACTCTGAACTTAGCTTCTTTTGATGCATATTTAATATGTATGTATATGTACATATTTGTAAAAATTTCTTACCTTGTCAAAGATGGGCTTCCATTAACAGTGAATCTGAAATATTTTTTACAATATTGATAACTATTAAATAATAAATTATTCTTTTTTTGCTGTGATATTGCCTATAGCAAGCATTTTGATTCTTACTTTTAATGGCAATTTATTTTAGTACATTTTCTGTAAAATACGCTATAGCCTAGTTCACAAAAGACATAGGTCAACCTGTGGAAATTTTAGGTTGACCAAACAAAGCTTTAGGTTGACTGATTTTTAAAGGCATTTGTTAGTAGTACATGTTTAGGTTAACCTACAGAATAAATAGGTCGACCTCTAAAAATTGTTTGTGAACTGGGCATAAGTTGTCAAACATAAAAAGCCAGACAATTCAAATACCATGTAGAGCTCATACAATCTTAAAATAATTTTGTTTATTCCATGGCTCTGATGTCTCAGTTGCAACTAACCGCACAGATTCATAATGCTGAGCAGCTTTGCAAACAAATAATTGTTAGAACTAAAATAAAATTCTATTCAAAACAAATTTGAAGTGTTTGTATTGATTGTTTTTATTGATTTTTGGTCTGCTACCATCATAACAAATTCAGCAGCATTATGTAAGCTAGTTTCCAAAGTCTTTAAAATTAGCCAAAATAACAAAAGTTGCACTAGTTCCATTACCCAAGTCCAAGACAGCCAAAAAAAATTAATTTTAGATCCATTATCCCATCCCTATCAGCCGCAACTATAAAATTTTAACACATTTACCATCAGACACAGCTGCCCTCAATTGAACCGTATATTTTAGAATTTACTAAATTACGTGCTAAGGAATTTGAAGGACGGTTATTTGCACATCCTTCAAATCTCACTTACCCATAATTATCATCATCATAGTCTGGAGGGGTGTAGGAGATTTTGCACATTCCAGCTTCTCTTCTAATACAAATTGTGTGGATTCCTAAACAATAAACAAATTTATAACACATAGGTGCAAGTAAAACCATGATAGGATAATAGTTATTTCAAGTATCCCAAATTATTATTTACGTACTAATAAAATTCTTATTACATTGTCATGTTTTTTTTTACAAAAGTACAATACCTCATTTTGTATGTTTGTGCATGTACGACTATACATTTTTTTTATAAATACATCTTAAATGATATTTGTGGGTCAGTTTAATAGGTCGTCTTTTCTATGAAGTGTTGCCCCCCAAAAATCATGTAAAAATCAGCTGAAAATACCAAATATTTTGGAATTAATTTAGTTAATTACAGCAGGGTTAGGTCCTTTTTTAATATATTTATCACTTTTCGGAAGTCCAATCAGATAACCTTTTTTCCTCATTTTTTAATGGTTCATTTTAGTGTTAAAAATACTAGCCAACTATAGTTCAGATTAAAATAATAAAAGGTCAATATAACAATTATTATTTTTTCTACTTCAATTTTTGGTTCACTAATAAATAGACTATAAACTGTTCACTGCATGATAGACTCGAAATAAAGTATTACCAAACTTTTTTTTATATGTCGTCTTTATGACAGGTAAATATTTTATAAATATATTTCTTAAATTATATATAAAAGAAAATATTATACAATAATATCAAATTAAATTAAAAGTATTTCAACTTGTTTTATTTTTTTTGGTACTAAACTCATCCCTGACTTGAATGAGAGAAAAAGTTTATTTTGAATCAGATTGCAGAAAGAACATAATAATAAAATACACAATAGTCTCTTTGTGAGTTTAAATTTATAACATTATTTTTTGTTAATGAATTAATGAAAATTATTTTGTTTAAAATTTGACTAAATGACATCTCGTATAATATACTTTACATTCCTTTTAAAAAATAAATCTGTAAGGTGTATATATATGTTTAGATATCTGTAAACCACCAATTTATGACTATTGATTTCTGATCAGCTGTAGGTTTCAATACTAGATGTTTTTTTAAGTAGCGCAGCTACTCTAAATCTAGAGAATAAATCTAATTTTGCTTAGAATTTACTTTTAGGTGTTTTAAACATTGTAAATTAAAGATTTTATTTTAATAATTAATATTTTACAACAATATCTTCTAAAAACTGTGAGGAAGTTTGATAAAATTACGTTTATTTTGCAAGCTTGTTTGAAAATATTTCATTATTTTTATAATTCTGACAAAATAGATTTTCTGTTTAAATAAATAACATAGCCACAAAAAGGTTTAAGTGGTTATTGAAATATTCTATTACTATTCTTGCTAATTAAATATTCGTTAACTATGTTTAATTTGCATTTTTAAAATAGACAAGAAATATATCCTACTTAAATGCTAATTTTATGAAGTTATCTTAAACCTTTTCCAAAAGTTTGTTTTATAAAACTTTTTTATTTTTCATTAATTTTATTGATTATATAGGTTAAAAATATCAAAAGTATTTTTCAAAGGCTCTAGATAAATTTTGATTAATTTCGATTTTTGATTTTTTAATTTTTTTAAAAAATCTGCAAGAATATGCATGTCTATTCAAAGAATAGATTATATAAAAAACAAAATTAAACAAATTCAGGCTATCAAAAAGAAAAAAATATTCTTTTTTACCATTAAATCGCAAATATTTAAAATCATTAGATTTTAAGCTTATTTTGCATGGAAACACATTTTTTCAGTTATTTTTTCTCAACAATGGATCTTAAATGATTGTTACTGAAAACTTTTATGAAAATGTTATTATCCAAAACTTCAAATAAAGGAAATAATTGCCGTTTGCAAAAATGTGTGCAAAAAGTTGCCAATATCTCGTTAGAAGGGACTTAATGGATTTGAGTTCTTACTGCTTATGAGTTAGTGGACTATAAACTATTAGAAAAGTATCACTTTAAGGTGAAATTTTGAGGGTCAACTTTTTTTCTTTTAAAATTCGCAGTGTGTTTTTAACCTATTTTTTAAAGGTATATAAAAAATATATTTTGACACCTTTAGAATCATACTGCAAAGCTAAAAATACAAATAGGCCCCAAAATAACTTTTTTTGGTGATTTTTAAGTTTATTTTTGACAATAGATTGAGAAAGTTTTTACAGATATTAAGGGTTTTTTATTTTAAAAGTATGTATCATTTATGTGTATATATTTTATTCTTTTTATTTTAATTAAATAAAAATTAATTAATTATATTGGAAATAAGTCACTTTGTGTAAACACTCTTTTTGAAAGAAGGTGTCTTAACTTTTTTTTATAACTAGTCGGTGTTTTTAGTAAGTAAAAAATAAAACAATTCATGCCCAAGCAATGACAATGAGAAAACAATATTGAATTTTGAATCTACTCACCCTTCCAGAGCCCTAGAGCTTAAGACCTAGCCCTTGCAGAGAAATTTGCCCTACGCCAAAAAAAAACAATCGCTCACAATTTGAACCACCATAAGTACTTAAAATCTTGTAGATAGACCCCATGGGGCATGTAAAGACACCTTAACAAGGTTTCTAACACAATCTTAGCCAATTTGACATGAAAAAGAAAGACCTGGCAATCATCAAGAACTAGGAATAGACAGAGCCGTCATGCCTCAAAGTTGGATGGGAATGTCTTTTTTATGTCAAATTGGCATAGATTGAGCTAGAAACCTTGTTAAGGTGTTTAAAGAAAGGTCTTTACATGCCCCATCAAAAACTAAACATTTTGGGGTCTATCTCCAAGATTTTAAGTACTTATGGTGGTTTAAATTGTGAGCGATCAGTTATTTTTTTAACACCCTTTACTACTTTCTAAAAACATGGACTAGCTATAAAAATAAAAGTTAAGACACCTTCTTTAAAGAATTCAAGATTTCTTATTGGATAATACTGAGTATTAATAGTATGTATGTTAGTTTATTGATATATTGTAAATAATTAATCTTTTAATGAATTTTGATGAAATCAAAAGAACTAATTTTACTCTATACTAAAGTACAATATTTATGAAGCACAATACTCTAAAAGCTGATAATTTACCAAAAAATATAAAAAATTAAAATCTGTAAAAACTTTCTCAATCTATGAAAAAAAAAATAAACTTCAAAATCACCCAAAAATTTATTTGGGGGCCTATTTGTATTTTTAGCTCAGCAGTATGTTTCTACAGGTGTCAGAGTATATTTTTGATATACCTTTTTAAAATAGATTAAAAACAGTTTAATTTAAAATTCTTATGATTATATTATTAATCTTTACAAATTGATATGTTATTAATAAGTTATACTAATAGAAATACCTAATAGTTTTGCTATATAATCTGTGACAGGTTGTTCATAGTTGAAAGCCATTATTACGCCAACTCCATTATTACCATAGAAATATTGTCCACATCCCTAAAATTTAATTGGTTTTTAACTTTATCATCTAACAGGATTACCACTAAATTATAGTCCTCTTGCATCTGCGCCATTATTATGAAGGAGATCTGTATTTAAAGGGGTATATAAATAGCCCAAAACCATTACAAAAAATAATCTAAAAAAAGAACAGCCTAAAACCATACCAGGACCTAAGGGAAGAAGAACTCAATCGGTTTACTTTATATAATACTAAGGTTCGGGGGAGAATTTTAAAAATTTTGTTTACATCTTTTTAGATATTTTCTGTATTTTATAACATTTTATAACTCTTTATAACATTTTATAACTCTTTATAACTTTTTATATTTATTTACATTGATTTACAGGGTGCGGCACATAAATCCGGACTTTTTTAAACGGCCATAGCGCCAAGACTACTTGACCGATCAGGACGTTTGACCCCACTATGAAAAGCTTAGGTAATGACCTTTTTACCCACAAAAATCTTTGGACGATGTAGGACGTGTACTACGAGCTGGCAGCGCATATGTTCAACTAGGCAAATTCGAAGTGCGCAGGTTGCTCATGAAACTTGCTGAAGGTACTGTTAGATACATAAGTTAGGTACAAGAAATTACTGGAGTTCTTTTTTTCAAGTTGGCTTGGCCGTAGTACTCCGGCAAATTGAAACGTGGCAGATTGTAAGATGTTAAAACGGCCAAAAATCTTGAAAATTTTACGATTCTCGTCTACAGGGGCCCATATGGAACCTTGAATCTCATTTTAGACTATGGGTTGCGCTGACAACCCTAACTAAATCTTCATGCCATTTCCAAAAAGGTATAAAACGTTGTTCTAGCTCAACTGTGGCCCAGATAAGAGCCGCCGTGTCGAAGGGTAGCTTGAAAGATGGGAATTTAGATCCTGCGGTTACTCACGTCCCTAAGGAAATGTTGCCTCCTAGCAGCCCAGATCCTAATCCATTAGACTATTTGACCCACAGCTACTTTGAAGCATGCACCAATAGACGTGCCTATACCACAAAGACCTCCCCCAATACCACTATCAAGGAGAACTTTGCCAGCTTGTACAGGGACATGGTAACCAGGGCCTGCGGGCGGTTCAGGGGGCTGGTAGGGGCGGTGATTGAGGCTAGCGGCGGTTTTATTGAATAATCTAATAGTTATATACCTATTTTGCCTCTCAGTTTTTAAAATTCGATAAAATGTTTAAAATTGACGATTTTTTGTTCATTTGTTTACAAATTAGAAAAAGTCCAGATTTATGTGCCGCACCCTGTATATTATTTAAAACCTTTGAATTTTCTTTTTTTTATTGTTTTTTAAAATTTCTTTGCTATTAGCCTTTTTGGGGCTTCACCCCTACAGGAGAAGGAAGTTTTCACAATCTTTTTGAATTTGATAAAACAAAGTTTAAAAGAAGAAAAGAAATTTAAAAAGAAGAAAAACAATTAAAATATAAAGAAAATATAAAAAAGTATAAAAAAGTATCAAAAATATAAAAATATATAAAAACATAAAAAACATTAAAATTAGAAAAAAATATGGAAACATTTTTTGGGGGGCTGGGGTGTCCCACTCCCCAAGAAAATAGCTTAAAACCACCACAGGACCAATAGGTATATACCCTGAAGAGTAAAATCTAATTGGTTCAGTGGTTACAAAGATCTTAAGCTTCAGATGGACGGACGGACAGACACTTTGTATTATAGATAGTTGTTGTTTTACTTTTGAGAGTTGGCAAAACTTGTAAAAACTGTGTGGAGGGCCAAGTGCAGACTTTAAAGTTGCTAAATATTTTTTTAGAAGTGAAGCTAATGGAAACGTGTTTTTTTGTCTGTTCTCTGTATGTCTGTAATGCTATTGCTATGTATGTAAATTTTTCTAATAATAACATAGAGAGTAATAATCAAAGCTTAATTCTTACATACATTAATAGTTATTTCTCGCATCGTATTATAAACAGCTTTCTGCGGATATAAAATGTACAATTACAAGATTAAAGCCAGTTTTTTTAGCCCCGAGATGCCAAAGACATATTTTTTTGTTTTGATGAGAAACGGTTCCATTTCAACGGATATTGATCGGTTTTGAATGAAAACAAGAAAAATATATATATTTTATTTGTGAATTCTTACCGCAGGTGGTGTGAAGGGTTTCCCACATTCAATCTGGCTCACCATAATATTCCAGGTTCTAAAAATACAGGTAAACTGTTTAGTGCCTGAGCCTGCTTTGTCTCAGCTTATACCAAAAACTAAATTAATTCGACAAAATCACGAAACCTATACATGATATTCAGCTGACGTTGGGGGGCAACACATAGTAAAATAGTAAAATTAAATAATATTTAAATATTATTTAAGATTTATTTCACTTGTTGGTTATACCTTATAACTGGTTTTGTCTTAGAAAAAATTCAAAGACTAAACATAAATCTTAGAAAGATTTGTGATATTTCAGAAGAAAATAAGTTTAATCAGGTTCAACATTACACTCACCCTTAAAATAGCCTACCTGGAAAAATCGGCCCAATGTGAATAATCCAGATGAATGTTTATTTTTCCATAACCATTTTCTTCAGGGGTGTTCATGTCAATGTAAACTAAATGAAATATGTCAACTTATAATCAGCTCGATTAAAAAAACTTTGGTGTTCATGTATGCCTAATAACAGCTAATTTACACATTTATACACTGTTAATAATAATTTTTTTATTTAGTATCAATTGATACTCTGGAGAGTATTGGAACTGTAAGTACGCTACAACTATATAATTAATATATAACACTATGTAATACTATATAACACAATAATTATTACTATACAGAACCCATACATTTTTTTAGTATCGATTGATATGCTCTAGGGTACTGGAAAATACGCTACAGAAATGTTTATTAAAATAGTACTATTTGATACACTCTAGTGTACTGGAAAATACGCTGTAGAAATGTTTATTAATTTAGTACTATTTGATACGCTGTAGAGTATCAGACAATACGCAAGAGAATGATTTATTAAAATAGTAACTATTCATACCTTCTAGGGTACGAATCTGTACTGTAAAGAATAATTGAAACAGACACCATTCGTGCACACCTCTCATGGAAGTGTTTCTGCTTGGTCGTTTTAGACAAAGATGAAATGTTACTATTTATGCTCAGATTTATAGTTTTGATTTTTGTAATTATGACTGACCATAGTTTTTATTTTTAAGGATCATGTATAGTCCTAAACATCTTTAAAGTCATTTTTTTACTAAATTTACATTTAAATTAATGTTTTATGGCTCTGCTTGGTATGTTTGTTGATATAACAAAATGTATATGTACATATAATAATCATATATTATAAACTGATCTTTCATCCAAAGTAAAACAGTTTCATACTCTACAGAGTATCAAAAATTATGATAGAGGGTATCAAAAATTGCGAAGGAGAGTATTAAAAACTTACTTCTACCGTATTGAATATTATTCCAAAGAGTGTATTGGATAATACTATACAGACAAATACATTATTTAGTACTATATGTTACTCCATAGAACACTAAGTATTACTCAATACAGTATTGGAATCTTCTTTGTATCATAATAAGGTTTTTTTCCTAGAATGTACGGATTGATACTATACATTAATGTGAAGAATATATAGTATTATCTGATGCTAAAAAAAAATTATTTTTAACAGTGTATAATTATGCATTAATCTAAGCATTACATTTTTATATCATGGCTAAAATAAATATTTTGAATTTCATTTAATTTGCTTTTAGCTTTTCATTTTAGTAGTCATAATCCTTTAAACTGTTGTTAAATGGCATGGCACCTTCTACAATCTATTGCAGTTTAAAGAAGCACTGTCTTATTATATGTATATTAAATTTTTGTGTAAATGTGAAACTTGTCTATCTTAAAACTTAACCAACCCTAAAATAAGCTATTGCGATGAATAGCTTTATAGATATAACACCCCCCAAAATCTAATTATAAACTATATAAAAAAATTTAGAGTGGGGTTGGGGGGGGGAGTGGGAGTAGGGATTTGTAGTGGTGTGGCTGTTTTAAAGAAGAGGTTTTTTAATGCCTAAATGGGCACATACACTACTGATAATATGCCTCCTTTCTTGTGAATAATTTTGAACTAGCTTTTTTATATGGGGTAGTAATAGATGTATAATATAAGTGGATATTATGACAGGAGAAACAGTAACGTCAATTTAGGTTGTAATTTCCCCTCACATTTATTAGTCGGGCCGTTTATCCAGTAGGAGGGGAGGGGGATGGGGTGGTCGTTTTTTAGTCCGCTACAGAGTTCCTCTTTATTATAAAACATGAAAATCTCGTGTAAGATCCATGTAATAATAAATCAATTGGGGTAGTGGGCATTATAGATGTACAATTCATTCACAACTTGTCCAACTCTAAGAACTGAAACGTAGATTTTTACTTTTCTGAATAAGCTTACCATGATGTCCTGGGTTGTACCCGCATAGCCTCAAATAATTCCACTGATTTCCAGCAGTCTCAAACTTGACAACATCTGTGCTACCAGCCTCGCAGGACTAAACATTTGGTTTTTGGAGATACTTTACAGCAAGGAGGGCGAAATCATTTTTATAAAGGCAGAAATATGACCTTTGATTATGGCTTTGTAACTGTAAAAAAATTTATGGATGATTTAATTTTCCCCTCTCTTGATATCCTCATGGCCGATATGATATTTGTAATGCACCATTCCATAGAAATGAAACTCAGGTAAGTCACAAAAATAATATCATCATCAACCAGAGAGGGGAAAAAGAAATCATTCATTACAACAATTTTTAGTAGCGAAGCTACTCTATAATTCACTTTGTTTGTCTGTCAGTCAGTCATTCAGTCAGTCCGTAACGCTATGGGCGAAACGTGATTTTCTCGGCTCCTATTAAAGATAGACAGCTGAAACTTTTAGTGAAGATTCCCATGATATTTTCTCATCTATTCTATACATTGTTTTGTCCATCTGTCTGTTAATTAGGGTGCTAGATTGATTCCTAGATTTTTATGTTTTGAAATTTTCTCGACTCCTTTTCCAGACAGAGGACTGAAATTTTCAGGGATTAATTTAGAGGATAAATCCAATCCTTATTTAGGTTTTAATAAAAGGATTCACTTTGTTTTAGAGATTTAAGATGGGTTTTGGGGGCGGGGGGGGGGGGTAGGCGGGTTTAAACAAGCTCCAATCCGCCAATTAATCTTCTCTTTTTTGTGGCAAAGCTCAAAATGTCTGCCTTTCTGTCTGACAGAGCTTCTGGTAGCCTTAACGTTTGTCAATATATACTCCATTTCTATTTAAAATTAATTTTAGCATTGACAATTTTCCACTCAAAAACGTAAAATCATTTGTTTCAACTAATATTATTTTTTATTTCAGGAGTAGTGGCTAATGATATCAACAGACACCAGAGGAAGTTACCGGCACCAAGATGAAGTCCCCTGCTAGGTACAGCTGCAGTACAAGTCGCCGCTTTCCAACAACCCCAAAATTCATCATACCTGACCACCCCAACCTTGCCATCACCAGAAATGCTTATCTTAGTTGATGAACACATACCTTCGGTTCTAGGTAGTCATGGAGCTGCCTCCCAACCCTCAGAAGTTGAGTCAGGCAGTTTTGAACAATTATAATTCCTGCAGGATTACCAGCGCAGCCGCGTTTTAAAATTAAACCTGGTAGTTTCCGCCATTGTATGCCTCCTGTCACACCTGTCACAGAGTATATACTGGTATGAATACTTATTTTTTTTCTTCCTGGGCACTAAAAAGCCTGAACTTGACTGTGTTGCCAGCAATTGTCCCCTTCCCAGTGGGCTATAGCACATCTAGCTTAATCTTATTCACACTATACCCGCCCTGCCAATTATGGTAAATGAGGCGGGTTCTCTGTGTGATTGTAGTATGGAATTCGTGACAGGTTTTCTGAGGCAACTGACAACTAGGACCGCCCAAACACAGTGCTGCACAGTTTGTGGAATGTATTATATACAACCTCAAGTAAAATTACGTCACAAATACCTTCGGACGAGTGATACTTTCATCAGCTGGACCTGTTCACAAATCTTTATTTAATGCTAGGTATTTTGGTAGAAAAATACTTCTGCTAGGTAACTCCATCCTAAGAAAAAATTCGAGAGCAGCCATTCCAGTCGAAGAAAGAAATTGAATAAGATCCATGAGTAGTCAAAGAAGACAAATCACGTGAAATATACTGAAAATAAAGTTTATGTAGTATTTTTAAATAATTTTCTAATTTTATATTTCAACAATTTGTATTTGTGATCTTATGTTACTTAACTAATTAAAAACCAATAAATTACGTAATAATAGTAATAACAATTTATTTTACATTCTACATAATTTTCACCAAGTTTTATCAATATTTGTTTTTGGGGTGCTAGATCGATTCCTAGATTTTAAAAGTTTTCACGATTTTCTCTATTCCTATTCAGGATTGAAGGCTGAAATTATCAGGTATTAAATTTGCTCATTTTCTACATATTTACATCAGGTTTCATTAAGATTTGTCCATTAATTGTGGTGCTAGATCGATCCTAGATTTTTAAATTTTCGTGATTAAAAGGTTGCGTGATTTTAAAGGCTTTATGATTTCCGGCTCTATTTTATCAAGTTTACCAAATTATTATTGAATGACACTGCTCTATAGTAAATTTTTTCCGATATCCATTCATATTTTTTCCAGCTTTGCTACTTATGGATGATGTCATCCTTGTAGAGAGTCAAAACTGCCATCATAAATGATATTTCTGCTTTTATAAAAATGGTTTCAACCTTCAAACTGATTTAGCTATCATATTATTTTGGAAAAAGTTGTTTAAAATTAATGACATAATCTTTATTATCAATTACAGACTATTCACAACAACAAAAAATATGTGATCACCTAATAGCAAATATTTTGGACCCTTACTTACTTCTAATTATCCAGATCTTTTGCTCAATTATAGTAATTTTTCTAAGATAACTTTAAAATCTAATTAACTGCCCAGTGTACCATCCCTATATCACTAACTTTTTTGTTTTTGGGGGGTGGTTGCCCCCCCCCTATTTTTAATTTTAGTTAAAAAAAATTAAATTAAAAAAAAAATTGGGGGGGAGGGATTTTTTTTCTAGGGGCGATTTCTCTTGGGAGGTTGGTGGTACCCTCCCCAAAAATAGTTATAAACCTTCCCGGGACCTATGAGAAGCTACCCTGTTAAGGAGAACTCGACCGGTTCAGCGGTTAGCGAGATCCTTCAGTACAGACAAACAGACAGACAGACAATTGAAAGTTTGTATTGTTAAGTTTACAAGCATGATGTTGCTTTATAACATACTAGCGCCTTCGCCCCTAGCCTCTAGGGGCTTTGCCCCAAGAGGTTAAATCAACCTATTTTTGTGTTATTTAGATTTAAAAAGAAAAAGTCCCAGGACCAGTAGGTATATTCCCTGAAGAGTAGAGCCCAATAGGTTCAGTGGTTACTGAGATCTTAAGCATCAGACAGACAGACAGACAGACATCGTACTACTTTGTATTATAAATAGATTAGTTTATTCTTATCTATGTTATCTGATTTGATAAAATAAAAGCAAATTTTATACTTACAAATGTGTCGGATTCTTTATGTTTAGGTGGGCCAAACGTGAAAGTCTCAAAGTCAAATCGAATCTAAAAAAATACATACAATATACATTATACATACATTTAGACTGTAGAATAAGAGTTTTTTTTAATGCTTGGCACATATACACCTAAAGTTTGCCAATTTTGAATTTTAGTCAGGTTAGGTGAAGTAATGATAATTAGACCCATGCAGGGATAGCACAAACTAGTCATAATTAAAACTAAAAGTGTTTGTTGGTCCACTCATCGATTTGTGCGATAACACCCACCTAATTTACCTCTGATTCCCAGAAGGTTTGGAGATATTTATATTTTGATATTAGTATAAGTGATTTTTTCTTCCATTTAATAATGTTTGATAAGTCTTCTTACCGCGCAAATATCTCCACTTTGAGGATAAATCTTCCACTCACAGTCATATGATCTAAACAATATTTTTTTTCGTTAATTTAAACAGGTTAGAATATTCCTACCGATTTCAAACTTTCTCTTCAGATGACAGGGAAAGAAAAAAGAGATTTGAGGGCAAGTGATGTGAACACGGAAAAAAGGGGCAGGCAGGCGTGTAGCTGGATGGGCAAGTATAATGACCCGCACGCCTTCCTGCTCCTTTTTATCCTGTTTATTTCCTCCACCTCCCTTCTCCATTTCCCTTTCTCGTCTACTTAAAAAGGAGGTGGGGATGAAGGGAGTGAAATATAGTATGGGAGGGGGGCCGTGTATTTATATTTGAACTACTCTCTGTCTGCAAAACTATATATATTCAAAACTAACATAGCAAGTAACGGCATTTCTTGCGCAAGTCCCCAAACTCAGTCAGAAACTGCTAAATTCTTGCACATTCCCTTTAAGCCAGTCCCCAAAGTCTGAGACTCCTAAAGATTGAATATTCGATCCATTGTCCCCTCCCTTACTCCCTGGTTTCCTTTACTTTGCAAAAGAATTTATCATAGAAATTACTAGAAAATCCCCAAATATGTATAACTAGAGTTGGCTCAATATAACTATATCGCTATTGGCTAGTTTTATATAAGTACATATCTATTTATTTATTTCTCAATAAATCAATTTTCCTCCCCTGCCATTACTATCTAAAAGAAAAAAGTAAATATTTATTAATTTAAATGATTTTAAAAAGATTTTTTCAACTATATTTTTATCACATTACCATCACCAAAGGGTTAATATGATTAAAATTTTAGTTTTAATATTTAAACACAAAGGAAGTGTCGCCACAATCAAATTCTTTTAAAATACAGTTTTCTTAGATTTACCCTATTATGAACGTATATTTTTTATTTATGAAATAAGGATTAGATACTTCAATGTAATTCAAATATCTACATGAAGTGAAAAACTTAATTCATTCCATAAACTAATAGGATAAAGGTCTTATCGCTTTGGTCAATGAGAGTTTAATGAGGATTATTGGAGCACTATGAGTTTTAAACACTTTACCATTGGAAGACTCGAGCTCATTTATAGACGTTTATTTCCTATATAGATCTGTCATGGATCTTGATGCAATAAAGCAGGCTGTTTTGTAAATGTTAAAAATTGAAAGATTTCATTAAATAAAAGTAATCGTAAATATACTAAGTAAATGACTCTTTAAAACTGAAAGGTACATTTCAATCAGTTAAACAATTGCTTAGATCTTTTTAGTTGGAAATACATTTTCACACATTGTACTTACGTTTGAGCAGTTACAGTGTTAGGATAGCCAGTATTTCTGATATAAGTTTGATTGTAAAGAATATCTGACCCACAATCCTCGGTGTAATCTAAATAAAAATGTCTGCGTTATAATCAGGTTTATTAAGGGATAGGACAATTGACAAAACATTGATAGTTCTTTCCCAATGATTTAAATCATTGGTTGGAACGTATTGACACTGCTAGCTTGAACTATTCAATCGAAATTAAAAAGTCACCCAAAGAAATCAAATAAATAATAATTCCAATATTGTGTGGAGAAAATAATTGTAAAATTATTTTAAGTAAAATTCATGGTCAAAGAAGTACAAAATTAATTATGATAATTTAAACAAGGATGACAACTTCCATAAAAGTGAAACTTTGAAATGGTAGGATAAACGAACATTAACTTTATTATAACGGAAAAGGCATAATATAAATGTATGAGTTTTGACAAACTTGCACGTAGATTTGTTGCAATACTGTTAAATACAGGGTTCCTTTTAAAGGATATGCTTACAATTTTACGACTTGGTTATAGAGATGCTTCGCTTATAATATTGTAATTTGTTTTCCTAGAAATCAGGATTCATCGTGCAAAATTTGAAATCGATAGGACAATTATAACACGTATAAATTAATGTAAAGAGCTAACCGTTACCTAAATGTTACGGCCGGACGGGCGGATGTACCGACCCTAATTATAGAAAAGCATTGCTTTAAGCAATTTCATCTTTGGTACAAACTGATAGGACAACCTACCTCTCTTTTACAAGGAAAAATACTTACAGAAACAGCAGGATCCGAACCCTTGTGCACACCCTCCCTCAACAGAACCTCCAGTTGACAGACATTCTCTAAAAACAAATTTTAATGATTTTTAGAAATTATCTTTAAACTCTTTTACATATCGGTTGGGATGGTTTGGTCTGCTTGAAAAGAAGAAATACGTAGAAAATAAAGAATTCAAATGCACTGTTAATTCCTAACAGTCAGACCCCCTTCCAGATATCATCAGGTATGAAGACCTCCCCCCCCCCCCCCCCCCCTACAAATATTATCTCAGCTTTTTAAAAGAGCTTGATGGCTAGATTATTTGTGATTACTCTGTTCGGTTCATAATTTTGCCAGCCTTAGAAACTTGTAAGATCTTTTTTACTTAATATGGCCGCATATTTTTTATGTGTAAGATAAGGTTAAATCAAATTAATTTAAGTCACTAAGCAAAAAAATTCACAGGAGCCGTGAAGGAATAAATGTGACTTACGTTTTACTCATGCAGGTTCCATTTAATCCATTGGTAGCCCTGCAAGGAAGGTTGGGGAATTTCACCACATTGAAAATACCTCCAGCAACTTCAAACAAATATTTATCTGTAGTGATATTACGTAATGTAATGGAAATAAAGGTTTAGAATAGTTATTTAAGGCCTATTTTAGTCAGCATCCCATTGATATTAAAATGAAAAATAATTAAATTAAATCCAGTTTTGTCGGCCCCAAGGGGCCGAAGGCCAAGTCTAACAAAACTTTTATTGGTTTTTAAGATTTTTACTTTATTACTCTTAGAAAATCATCCACAATGCATTACAAAACAGTATGGTTCTAATCTATTGGATATTAGTTAGTTTCTAAGCCATTACTGCATATGGTCTTACTTTGTTTGTCTGCTCTCTCAGTGTTGTTCACTGGGTTGGCTCTTGCAGATGAAAAGCTGAAAATTATCACCGAAAATATAAACAAAAATATCATCTTGATTCTGAAAAAAATATAATCTTTTTTTTTTAAATGTATAAAAACATGAGAAGTGGCGGGCACAGTGTTTTGTCAATCACGAGTAGTGGGGAGAATTATTATTAATTATAATTAGAATGGGATCAAAGAAAATTATAACGTCATAAAATTGATGGATTAGGAGAGGAGGAAAGGGAAAGAAAACCCCTAAAAAAGAGATGGAAAATCCCTCATTTTTTTGACGTCACATGCTGATTTTTTGAGTGACTTTCTTCGTGTTCCTAGTTTAGTATCAAGTGCTTCTAAGATTATTATAATTTTTTCCTAAAATCTACTATTCTTACCTTACAAGTGTGAATTACTTTTACTTTTTCATCTAAACAGTTGATAGATGGTTTTTGCTTTGCTACTTATACAGAAAGACCCATGAAAAAGTATCTTTTAGGGTATACAGCCCTTATTTCTTAATGTATCATCAAAAATAGCAGATGTATATCCTTGTTCTCTATACATTTCCATACAAGCATATAAAAAAAAAATTTTCCATTAACACCGGAGATTTTTATAGCTAAAGTTTTCAAAAAAAGTGAATGAGCAAAAAGTAACTTTTAACATGAATGACTTTTTTAGCAAAATTAAGATAGAAATCCTATTATTTTGTTACTAACAGAAATAAAAATTTAGGTTTTAAGTTAAAAGCATTTTTTTGCACACATTTTTGGAGTCTTTTTAGTTTAATGATATTTCAAAAAACTTACTTATTGGGCAAAATCGTTCTGATTAAAAAACTAAATAAATCTTTATGGATATAGCAGAAAAATTGGTTTTGTTTCATAATCCTAACCTTAACAACAAAAAAGTTATATAGAAAATGAAATTACAACATAATGATTTTTTAGTCTCAAAAGCTTAATTAACCCCCTATTAAGTGATTGAGATGTCAGAAAAATGGCGGAGCAACTGTCATAATTAATCCTTTTCATAAATTAAGGGTAAGTAAATAGCCTGAAATTTGCAAATAATCAATTCATCCAGTAGTATTTTTTGCCATTAAGAATAAAAAATTTTTGATGGAATAAAAAAGAAATAATTAGTTAACTTGTTTTTCTTTGTCATTCTTCAGTTACCAGAAATACATAATATAACCATCCCGAATTATGAGAAACAAAAAAAATTCTTTTTCTAAGTCATTTTTTCAAAACTTTAGCTCTAAAAATCTCTGGTGTTAATGGAGGTAAAAAATTTTTTTTATATATGCTTGTGTGGAAATGAACATAGAACACGGATATATGCTATTTTTGATGATACATTAAGAAATTAGGCACTTTTTCGGGGGTCTTACTGTATATAATAGCTGTTCTTGTTTTTATCTTGGTTCAGAAAAATATCAAAAGGTGTCGCTAGTTGTCTCAATTTTTTCTTTACAAATTTCTTTTGTATAATATGTATGCAGCACATATACAAAATGGTGTGTCATCACTGCAGCTTTATATGTATAAAGAGTTACATTTTTTTTTTCAAAATTATAAACATAATGATAAGAAATAAGAAAATGACCTACAGCCCTGTTTGAATATAATTAAATTTTGTAAAGATTTTCATCCAACTTTTTGAAGATTTTTTTCTCAAATCATTGAAAATTTTTATTAGAATTTGGGAAGATTTTCGGCATTTGTTTGTACTCTAGATATAATTTGCGGTTCTGATGTGATAATATGATAAGTTTTGAAGAAGTTATTGTATCTATCTATCTATTCTATATCTATTAATTGTTTTCAGCGAAGCTACTCTATAATTTCCCCCATACACCCCCTTTACCCCATTACCTCCCCTCCTACTGTAGGAACAACCTGGCCAATAAATTATATTGATATTAGCAACCTAAATTGACGAACAACTTTCCACTCTGATAAAATATATTCTATCTATCTATTCTATATCTAATAATTGTTTTCAGCGAAGCTACTCTATAATTCATTTTGTATGTCCGTCAGTCAGTCTGACAAAACTTCAAGTGCTTTTATTGTATTTAGTTAACAAATAATATTTATCAATAGAAAAGGTAATTTGTTTTTCAAATTGTCATTCATTGTCTTATCTCTTAAGAGAGCTGGTTTGTTGAAACTTGTTTCTTATGTTGATGGTTTCATGATTTTTGGTTCTTTAGGTATCCAAAGTTTTATAATCATTTTATTTTATTTTAAAATTATGGGATATAAACCCCGAACCACTTCATTATGCAATCTACATTTTCCTGGATATTTTGTCTACGGTAGTCCATAAGTGTACAGCTTTACAGTACATTGTTTCTATTTGTTAAAGCAACACGTATGATAAAAGAAAAAGATTCTGTTTAAAGTAAAATGCTTATATTTCAATCAAAATCTATATTTTTGTATTTTTTACCGATCCTCTTCATTATGCAAATCAAAAGAAAATCAATGAGAAAACGTTTGTTTTGCCCTTTTCTTTACTTTTAAAAATTAATTCTGATAAAATAACAATTTTTTAAGGGATTTATGCATTAATTATAATGAAAAACAGTTTAAGGTAGATTTTATTAAATTTTCTAAATAAGAAATAATTGAAAAAAAGAAATTCTATTCCTATCACTTTAGAGGACAGCTGCTGACCCCCGGTCTTATGGATGAAGCTAAATACATGTAAAAAATAAAAATTTGCCTGAAAAGTATACAAAAATGTTTTTTGATGTGTTAAAATAATTCATTTTAAAATCTTGATTTTGAGGATGATGGCCTTTAAGATGCTCTTACTGGTGGTGATGGTGAGCTAAATGTTATCAAAGTGCATGCCTTTGAAGAAAACTTATATATTGAACTATGGTCCAATTTTTGTAGTCATAGCAGCCTCCAGCCAAGCAATATTAAAAAAGAAAAAAATTGCAATTTTAATTACTAAAATTCATAAAGTAAATAATTTAGTTTTTAGATAATGGTTATATTTCATGTCGAGAGGCTCCACTGGAGGCTGCTATGACTACAAAAAATGGTACATAGGTTAATAGACAAGTTGTTGTAATGGTCATGTACTTAGATAACATTTAGCTCACCTTCACCACCAGTAAGAGCATCTTAAAGGCCATCATCCTCAAAATCAAGATTTTAAAATGGATTTTTTTAACACATCACAAAACATTTTTGTATACTTTTCAGGGTAATTTTTATCTTTAACATGTATTTAGCTTTATCCATAAGACTGGGGGTCAGCAGCTGTCCTCTAAAGTGATAAGGATAGAATTTCTTTTTTTCAATTATTTCTTATTTAGAAAAATCATTAAAATCTACCTGAAACTGTTTTTCATTATAATTAATGCATAAATCCCTTAAAAAATTGTTATTTTATCAGAATCATTTTTTAAAAGTGGAGAAAACTGCAAAACAAACGCTTTCTCATTGATTTTCTTTTGATTTGCATAATGACGTGGATCGGTAAAAAATAAAAAAATATAGATTTTGATTGAAATATAAGCATTTTACTTTAAAAAGAATCTTTTTCTTTTATCATACGTGTTGCTTTAACAAATAGAAACAATGTACTGTAAAGCTGTACACTTATGGACTACCGTAGACAAAATATCCAGGAAAATGTAGATTGCATAATGAAGTGGTTCGGGGTTTATGTAATTTTATCGTAAATTGTCTTATCTCTCATACATGAGAGCTTGTTCCTTTTGTTACATTGTTATCATTGGAATGTATAACATTTTATTGTCCATTGTCATTTCCCTTAAGATCCCTTTTTAATGTAACTTTAAATATTTTTTCTCTTTAATAATTATGACAGGTATTTACAGGGATGGAGGGGACATTGGAATATAATTTATGCTGGTCCCCAATATTTCATAATATAATATCATTTGTTGGCTTTAAAATCAATCTACAATGTTTAACTTTTCCACTAATGATTTGAACTTACATTGGGCTATTTAAATTAATTAATCATCCATTGTCTATCCCTTAACATCCCTTATGTTAAACTCTTGGTAAACTAATTATTTTAATAACCTATGTCTCTCAGGGATAAAAGGAGATTAAGACTATGGATGATAAATTGATTACATTATACATTCCCAATGATGATAAATGAAATTATTGACTAAAAAGTTTGAACACTACTATTCTGGAAACAATGAATCAAAATTTAATAAAAATACTTAAAATAATTCTTAAGTTGAATCTATCATGATACACAATTACATCCATTAAAATAATTGGAATAGAATATTTAGCAGTTCCCACTTCACTAAAAATCATAGTAAGGTGGGATGGAGGGGTGTTAAAACTTGATGCAAGACAAAAATAAAAGGAAAAACATGACTTTATTATTATAATTAAATAAAATACAGCCATCTTTAAAAAAATGAAAATATTATGATATTTGATAAAAAAGAAATGTGTTGTATCTTTTTAGATATGCTTTCTGGCTAGTTTATTTTCATGTTATCGTTTTTGTGGTTAAATTTATGTGCATTTTGATAGGTTTACCATTATTGTGGCTTAAAAAATAAGAAAGTTAGGATTTTGAGCTTCTACACCAAAACAGCGAATTTTGGAGTAGCTTCGCGAAAATTGTTATTTGAGTTAAAATGATTTTTTAAGTTTCAGGGCCTTTGAAATACATATTTACACCTTGGCCAACTTGAAAAAATGTGAAAATCAAAAAAAGGGGGAAATCAACCCGCCTTAATGTTAAATGTCTTAAATTATTTGCTAATTCTATACAAATGAATAAAATAAAAAATCAATGCTATTAGAGGCATTATTTTACATTATATAAAAGTAATTTTTTCTAGAGGGAGGTGCATAAAAATTACGTGTTTACCCCCTTTGCATAAAATGTTGATAGACCCTTGCGAACAATAAATTTGCAAGGTCCACTGGTTCACATTTTGCACATTCAGCACATTTGCAAATAAAGGGGTAAATATTCTTGATGAAAAAAAGTACAACAATTGTAATATATAAGACGATAATGTGTTATAGTAATAAAAAATGAATATTTGAGACACGGGTATATATGTTATCAGTGCTCCAGGGTCGGGGAAACTACACAGATATACATGATACCAGGTTATATTAGTCAGGCAGCAAGGGTTCACTCACCCGAAACATTCAGGGTACGAGAAATTTATTCACAAAGACAGGAATTCTGTTAAATAAATCAAAATAAAACAATTATTTCCATAAGTCGGCAGAAGCAAAAAGAAAGAACAGTAAAGAGTTGTACAGTGTAAATAACTAAATTATTTATAAAAAGTAGTAAACCAAACTTTTGTATGCTTAAGTCTCGATCTTACAGCTACCTTAGTTATAGAATAGCATTGCTATTAAAAGAAAAATGTATAACTTATTTAGTATCCAGTGGCGTGCAGGGTGTTTTGCCAGTGGGGGTGGGCGAATCACACCTAATAATTTTGACAGCCTCCTAAAACGAAAATCGAGGGGGGTGTATTACAGACAACATGTCAAAAAAGTTTCCTTAAATAAAAAAAATAAACATGTATTAGGGGGTGTTCAAGTGGGGGAGGGGATAGAACCTTGTCAATGGGGTGTAGAGGTGTTTAGGGGAATAGACAAAGGGGGGGAGGGGGTGTCCACCATCTTTAATTTTCTAGTGGGATGGGGTAAGATTTAATTAGACCCGTGCGCATCCGCTTGTCGCCGAGGAGGTGATAGATTCGAAACTCGAACCGACACCAAGTCATAACTAAAGACGTTAAAATGGTTCCTACCACTGCTATGTCAGGTGCACGACATGAATAGTAAGAGTTTGGGGAATGTCTTGGTCCATAAACAGTTGCAACTCATTACCATGCACAGTTAGGGCTTCTCAGACAAAGGCCGTGCAATCAAAGGGTTGGTTGTCTGATGGATGTTAATTAACCTAATATCCTAGGGTGTTAGAGCGGATAATGCTCTGGATTCTCTAGATGATCACTTAAATCGAAGTAGAATCCCGCCCTTACGAGGTAATATTAAAAGATTTAATTGTCCTATTCATCTGATTTTTTTAAATAATGATTACTAAGGCAACAAGGAACAATATTTTAAGCGTAACACCTAAAATATTATTCTTTTTATAATAGATTTGCAACGAACTTTAATAAAATTTTGTTATGCTTTTTTAGTTCTGACATTCTAAAAATGTTTTGATGCTATAAATAGTTCTATAAAGCTAAAGTTAAAACAATTTTAAGGAGGCGAAACTTTCTAGTGGTTAGATATATCTCTTTGGTACTAATAAACAGGCAGACAAACATCCTGTCTCACTTTAAGAGTCCTTATCCCCACCTGTGAGTGAAATCAGATTTCTTTACACTCTTTGATTTACATGTAGGTAAAAACTAATAAACAACTATGCTTCAATAATTTTAGAAAAATTGTATTTTTCACTCGAATTTGTATTTTAAATTATTTTAAAATTTTTTGGCTTCAGTAATTTATATAAACGTTAAATTAAAAAAAACTCATTGTATGGTTTTCTAGACAATTGGCCACAGATACGGTAATGAAAATCAAAGACAATATTCCTTTTCTGTTGACCCGGAGAGGCTGGAGGTCCAGTAAACAGAAGAGATTAATCTTATTATTTTCATTGCTGTATCAGCGGCTATGAACCCGTTTGTATCCAGCGGAAATAAGACGGCTTCGGAGCCATGATAGAAAAAATTTTTGGTGCAGATTAAAAAAATGTTCTTATCCAATCAATCGCACGACAAAAATTTTGGGAAACTATTTTTGGTTTGCTCCACATGGTTGCTTATTGCACTTGTGCACCAATATAACGGTAGAGAAAATTTAATAGCGCATCTACTTAATAAAGAAAGTATTCACGTACGTCCATCTATCATAAACATGATAAAATGATCATGGAATATCTTTAAGGACAACATTATTTTCTTGCCTGATATATGACATATTGACCTATCAGCATCTAAATAAATTGTAACTCAATTTTTGTGAGTTCATCAGATTGGCCACATCTTTTCTTTGTGCATTTCTATGCTTTGCTTGCTTAGATATACTTGTTTTTATTTAGATTTAGATTAGGATCTTTGTTATTTTTTAAATCGAAGCTTTTCTATAGATAGGGTCTGCAGGTCCGTTCGTACGTCTGTACGTAATGGATAGCTATCATAGTTATTTTAGTCATATTAGAATTGTCCTATCGTTTTTAAACTTAACATGATGATTCCTGTTTCAGTTAGTTACAACATAGCAACTCTATAATCGTTAACTAAAGTTCATATGTCCAGTTAAATCACAAATTTAACTTTTTTGACAACAATTGTTTATGGCAAAATTAATAACTATCCTATTCATCTGATTTTTGGAACAATGATACCTAGGACAACTAGGTACATTATTTTAAGAGAATCATCCATATACTAGTCATAAAGTTGCAAGTGTGTCTTATTTATGCAATTTTGCTACAAATTTAAATACGATTTGTTTAGACTTATAAATTAACATTCTGCTTTATTATGTTTTGACACTCTGCAAAGTAATAATGTTCGTTTGTCCTACTGTATGATTTTAGAGCTTTGCTTTAATGTACAATGTGTTATCCTTGTTTTTAGAAAGTTTACTTTTCTAAGTGATAATGGTTGAGCTAATAACTAGCGACTACGCCGATAGCTCTCTTCTGATGGTATGGGGGGGGGGAGGTATAGGTCGAAACTCCACTTTTTAATTTTAGTAATATTTAAAAAAAAGGAAAAAGATAAGGGAAGGGGGAAATTGTTCCAGGAGCTATTTTTCTTAGGAGAGTTAACGAGATACAAGCGGCTATGTCCCTATTGGCCAGTGGGGGGAGGGGAGTTGAAAATCGACCCACCATTTTCCATTTTAGATTTAAAAATGGAAAATTTGGGCGGAGTCTTTTATTCCAGCGATGATCATGAGAATCTATATTGTAAAAGAGAACAATATCAGTGCAGTGGTTAGCGAGATCTTAAGCTTCAGATAAACACTCAAAATGACATCCTGGTACTTTTATATAAGGATATAAAAACAATACTGGGAATTGTTTGTTTGCCATGTTAAGCCGGTTCTTTTGGTGTGCTTAGCAAGTCTCAGCGACCAGCCGTTTGGCCCCTAACTCATCCTAAAGTTCACAAAGCAAATATTTTCTGCTGGGTTAGTCTAAATTCAATAAAATCAAAATGTACTACCTCGTAGATTTTTTTCTGTTTATTTTGTGGATATTTTATCATTATCCCATTAAATGGTCAGTAGTAGGCTGCCAAATACTAATATTTTACTGAGATAGCTCAAATATTAAGGGAGTAATAAGCGTTTAAAAAAAAAAGTTTCCCACGGACACCCTGTATTTGAATTTCCAAAATTGCTTTTCTGCTAATCTGTCTTTGTATTTGTGAAACTTTTACCATATGCTTAGTCAAGCAAAGCAATGCATTTTTGCATTATTTGCTAGAAATAGTAGTAAACATAATTTAGTCTTTATTGCAAAAGTTCTACTCTTTTATTAGGAGTATTTTTTAAATGAATTTTTGCCTAAATATCGCAATGATTTTCTGTTTGCATTAAGGCATTCAAAAAAAAATTTCCAGAATGGCTTCGAAACTGAATAAAATAAGCTGAATTAGAACCATTTCTTAGCCTTACTGAAAATCATGCCTGGGTTTTAATCTTATTTTTCTTTTTAACCAATGACCGTTCTTATGTTTTTTTAAGAGTTATTATTATAATTTTATTTCTTGCTTTCAGAATCAAGATGATATCTTTATACGTATTGCCGGTGGTAATTTTATGCTTTTCATGTGCAGGAGCCGTTCCATTCAACAACACAGAAAGAGAAGACAAACAAGGTAACAAATTCTTATAATGAAAAGTCATGTATAGCATCGTATAAAAGACAGTCAGTATTAAGAATCATAAAATGAATACCAGTTTTGTTAGCCTAGTCCTGAGAACATAATATGCATATTATGCATGATTAGCCGGTAAATCATCTGTTACAAATTTCTGCTTATTGTAGCTGGTAGATATTGATGAGCAGAAAGAATTGTTGATTCCCATCATGTTTATTAACCTTTCCCTCAGATCAAACCACTGAGTTGGATCTTTAAATCATTTCAATGGTGCGCTAAATCACCCCGCACCATTGAAATGATTTAAAGATCCAGCTCTGATTAAATTGAAAAATTACATTAACCACCACTCCCCCGACTTCCCCCATCACAAATGATGATTTGTTTTAAGTTGCTGGAGGTATTTTCAATGTGGTGACCTTTCCCAACCTTCCTTGCAGGGCTACCAATGGATTCAATGGAACTTGCATGACCAAAACGTAAGTCAAATTTATTCCTTGATGACTCCAAATAATTCCTTTTGAATTATACAAGTTATCAACTGTGATTAGTATAGTATTTAGTTTAGTTTTATGGATATCAGGACAATAAATAAAATGTTTAACCCTTTTAAAAGTATTTAAGTTTTTTTCTTTTCTTTTTTTGACAGTTTAGTGTGGAAATCCTAGAGAAACCCTTAATCACCTCAACCAATGTTTGTATTAAAATATAGTTTAAAATTATTTCCGAAACTTTTTAATCAGTTAAATTTGTTTTAGAGAATGTCTGTCAACTGGAGGTTCTATTAAGGGAGGGTGTGCACAAGGGTTCGGATCCTGCTGTTTCTGTAAGTATTTTTCCTTGTAAATGAAAGACAGGCTCTCTGTCAGTATGTACCAAAATTACGTAAAATTACACCAATATATTAGTTTGTCACACAAAATTGGATGAAATTTAGATTCAGATAATCTTCACAAGAAAAAAAAATCAGATCACATTTTCCCATTTGATTACACAAAAAATGGATAATATTTGGATCATGGATAGAAAACGAAGTAGCGGGTTTCGTCTTATTTTCACAGTAGTTTTTGATATGTTATTTTATGTTAGGTGAATGTTTTTGATTGCCCCGCCTGGTTAGGAAATTGGCCCTGGCAGGGTTAGAGCCTCTCGTAGGGGAAATGATATTGTAAAATACGACGAAACCTGCTACTGCGTTTTCTTTCCATGATTCTAATTTATTTGTTAGATCACACTGAGGATTGTGGATCCAATATCATTCACAATCAAACCTATATCAGAAATTCTGGCTTTCCCAACACTGTTCAAAGTCCTGGGTAAGTTGAGAATATTTGCATATACAATTCAGAAGCAAATGATCTCTGCAATGGTTGTGTCAGGTTTTACTTTTCAAAGAAACATTCTTCATCAGTTGTTTTCTGCCAAGCCATACAGAATAATAAAGGGCAGGGATAATGAACTAATGTAGATTATATCCACCCCCTCCCCAACCCAAAGTCTAAAACCCTGTTCTGTAATTTGTTAGCTTAAACAAGTTTGTTTAGTAAAGTTCAATCTACATGGGTTTACAAAGTAACATTGTCCATACCTTTTCAGTACGGCTTGAAAACCGATTAATAGCCGGTAGATAAGAACTGGTTCACTGCCACACTGAAAAATCATGTATTGTATTGTATTGTATTATATCTGGTTTTCTACGAATATATAAATGTACAATCATGGAATCAAAACCAGTTTTGTTTATTTAGATCATATGACTGCGAGTGGAAGATTTATCCTCAAAGTGATGATATTTGCGCGGTAAGAAGACATATTGATTAAAATATCCACAATTAATTTTGGTAACAAAAATACTACCAATACGAAAGAGATTTTTTCATTCAATTAAAACTTCTCTTTTTTGCAACATTTGTCTGTGGGTTAAAAATTTGCACAAGATAAAAGCCCTTTTTAGTGCCTTTAAAAAGGGGGCAAATTTAAAACTGTTGGACAAAGTATCCCAAATGACGTCATATTAGAATTGCCCATTATTCTAATATTTTTAAGGCAAAAGTTTCTATATTTTCCCCCATTGTTTATAGAAAGAATTCCCACAAAACAACCCCTTCCCAACTTTGGTCTTTGAAGGTTATGAACTTATGATACAGTCAGAATGATTATTGTCATACTATAAATTCTTGTTCTGAAGATAAAGATTTCTGTCATGTGTATTTTTTTCAGGTTCGATTTGATTTTGATACTTTCCATCTTGGTCCACCTATTCATAAAACAGATACCACTACAATTGTGAGTCGATGCTGTGAGTATTGGTTTAAAAAATATGACGTAACAAAAAAAATTAGCCAATGAGAGTCCACTACGCATGCCGCCATTGGTCAATAACGGCCTCTCATTGGCTAATTTTTTTGTTACGTCATATTTTTTAAACCAATACTCACAGCATCCCCACATTGGGATTTTTCACCTCCATCCTTTCAGCCCTTCCCCCCCCCCAAAAAAAAAAATATATATATATATATATATATATACAAATGTGTAGGAAATGTATGTTTTATTGAAAAAATAAACTTGTCTATTTAGAACCTGGAATATTATGGTGAGCCAGATAGAATGTGGTAAATCCTATACACCACCTCCAGTAAGACATCATACCCAAAATTGTTTTTAAAATTCAACCATCTCAAGTCCTAAACTTTGGAGATAGTATTATATTTTTTAGAAGTAATGCAAGGAAAAACATGGAGATTAATGGAGAAACTACATGGAGATTATTGATATTGAGATTGCTTTTTAGATTAATGAATATTCTAATTTATTAATTCTAATGCATGAAGAAAAAAATTTAGATTTCAACCTTAAAACCTCCAACCCTGTTTTTTCAAGGTTTTCTCATGTGAAGTTTTAAGTTTCAAAAATTTTAATTTAGAAAATTAAAAGGTTTATAGCAATTGATTAATATATTTTTATGCAATATTGCCGTTAGATTTATATCTTATTAATTTTAGGGATGTGGCCAATATTTCTGGGGTAATAATGGAGTTGGTATAGTAATGGCTTTTAACTATGATCAGCCTATTGATGATTACAGAGCAAAACTATTAGGTATTTTTTAAAGGCTTATTTATGATATAATCAGGGATATAATGAATTAAAATATCTGTTTATAAGATACTAGCGGCTACACCCAAAAAGGCCTCTAGTAGCACTTTTAAATTGTATATTTTGAGAAATAATTGATCTATGTTAAGATCAGCAGTTTTATATGTTTTCTACGCTCATCAAAATATTGACAATTTTTCTTAGGAGGATAATGATAACCTCACCAAAAAATATTGGAAATTCTGATAGGTGCCACTAGTAATATATTTTTGTTTTTTTGGCGAGGGTAGTGTTACACACCCTAAAATAGTTATTAACCTGCCCAAGACATACGAGAAGCTACTCTCTAAAAGAGAACCGAGTCGGTTTAGCAGTTACCAAGATCAATAGCAACATACAAACACAAAGAGACACAGAGATAATGTAACTTTATTATAAGGGTTATCCTATTATTATTTCATTTTGCTGCTCCGTGTAATAGTTTTGTTTATTGTTTAGGTATTCACACAGTCTGTATTAGAAGAGAAGCTGGTATGTGTAAAATCTCCTACACCCCTCCAGACTATGATGATGATAATTATGGGTAAGTGAGATTTGAAGGATGTGTAAAAAAAAACTTCCTTGAAAATCCCTAACCTGTAATTTGTAAAATTCAAAATTTCTCTTGAAAACCATACTGAAGGCAGTCATGTCTGTTTGTGGAAGTGTTAAAATTTTGTAGTTGCGGCTTATAGAGATGGAACAATGGATATAAAATTCATTTTCTTGGCTGTCTTGGACTTTGGTAATGAAACTAGTGCAACTTTTGTTATTTTGGCTAATTTTAAAATCTTTGGAAACTAGCTTACATAATGCTGCTGAATTTGTTATGATGGTAACAGATCAAAATCAATTCTTTTAAGATTGTATGAGCTCTTCGTGATATTTGAATTGTCTGGCTTTTTATGTTTTACAACATAGTTTATTTTACAGAAAATTCAAAAATAAATTGCCATTAAAAGTAAGAATCAAAATACTTACTAAAAATCACAGCAAAAAAAGAATAATTCATTATTTAATAGTTATCACTATAATAAAAAAATATTTCAGATTCAGTATTAATGGAAGCCCAACTTTTACAAGGTAAGAAATGTTTACAAATATGTATATTAAACAAGCACCAAAAATAGCTGAATTCAGAGTAAAGTCAATGGCTTGTAAGAACAAATTAATTTAAACTTGTTCTTTAAATTTTGCAAACAAAAGGGTTAGACCATTTTAAAAATATTATTTATGATATGCTGTGTTTTAGAGGAAGAAAGGCATGTTCCAGTAATACCCCTACTTCTGGAACTTGTACAAATGATTTTGTTTATATCGCTGGTGTAAGTACATTTTAATGACATATTATTATTCATTTTCAAAAACAAACCTCGTATACCAATAACGCAATATTTGCTATCAGGAATTTGGGAACATTAAAAATCATATTATAAAGCATTTAAATTAACAAAGGTTACGCTAATATTTTTACCATTCAAGTATATTTAATATTTTAAAAAAAAAATAGCACAACCCTCCAAGTTGTAGCTACTTTTCCTGAACATATGATTTGAAGAATATGATGTGATGTAATGTCATATAAGGAAATTTTGATATTCATTAAAAAAAATGTTATTTTTGCATATATATAACATTTTAATGTGTTTGATGGCTCAAAAGAAAGATAATTAAAATTTATTTAATATTATATAGTTTAAATTACATTAGATAACCTAGAAATAGTAAAAAGGCCGCTTTCTTTTTTTGTCGCAAAAGAGAAATTGACAAAGATTTTTATTAAAAAACACCGTAGTGTAAAAATTAAAAAGTTTAAACATGGTCACAAAAAGATTCAATTAGTTTATTAAATGTTTCATTTTCATCAAATAACGATTAATCTCTATTACAAAGAATAAAGTGTAAAAAGATGTTCTCGTTTTAATTTTAAGTAACTTAAAATGCATTTTAATACCTTTTAGTGATTTATTTTTTTTAAATATCATTTTATTTTTAAAGTTATATATTAGAATGTTTTTAAATTTTGATAACATTTTGTTTTAAATGTAAAAAATTGGTAATTCTAAACATTCAAAAAATGATTTCATTAAATTTTCATCACTTAAATTGCATGTTTGATGAAATTTTCAACTGATAATTCAAAAAAAATCGTTTAAGTTTTATTATATTTTACTGTGAATTGTTTAAAAAATATATTATTGTCAAAAAAGGAGAAGTTATACTTTACTCAAAAAAAGACCTAAAACATGAAAATAAACACATGTAATGAGATTTTTTTGCTTTCAGGCTATATTTTAAGTAATTATTGATATTTTTTGTAAAAATGATTTTATATAAAAAGTTTTAAAACTCGATTTAAGTAGTGGTGTGAAAAAAGGTTGCAAACTTTTGCAATTTTCTTGCCAAAAAAATTTTCTCGGATTTTAAAAATAGCAAAGGGTGTTAATAGACGTACTTACAGATACAATTGCTAAGTCAATTTGGCCAAACACTAAAATAAAGTTTTTACATCTGAGGGTTTAAATATTGTATTCTAATATAGTGTAAAATAAAGTCTTTTGATTTCATTTATCAAAATTCATTATAAAAATAATTCTTTACAATATATCAATAAATTAACATACAAACAAATTTCAGAACGAGTGTTTTCACAGAGTGACTTATTTCCAACATAGTTAAATAATTTTTATTTAATTAAAATGAAAAGAAAAGAATGAAAACTATACACATAAAAGATATATACTTTTCAAAAATATTTTGAAAAATATGTTTGAATAATTTTTTTTTTGTATTCATTCGAATCCAGTGGATAAGAACTGGTTCTAATCCATATGAAAAACTATGTCTAGTGTTGTATTATATGTTTTTGTTAATTCATAGATGTATAGTAAAGAATTTTTTAGTTAGTTTGATACATGAAATCAAGACCTTCTTTTACTCTATATCAAAATATAATATTTATGAAGCAATATACTCTAAAAGCTGAGAATTTTACCCTAAAATAAAAAAAAAACTTCTGATCTGTGAAAACTTTCTCAATCCGTGGTAAAAATTAACTGTAAAATCCCCCAAAAAGTTATTTTGGGGCCTATTCGTATTTTAAGCTCTGCAGTATGATTCAATTTAGTAACATACATTGGTATCTATTTAATCAGAATCTCTTTCAATTTTCAAATATTGAGAGTGTTAAGTGATTTAGAGAAACTCTTTTTATAATAATTGATTGTATAGGCAACATCGACTGGGGACGCGGATTCTGGACAGTTAATTTCTCCTGTTCCGGGCACTTCTTTACAATACCACACTTGTGACAGGTCAGATAGTATATAAACCTTAAAAAGATGATTTATAATTATTAAAACAAACAGCAATTTCATCCTAACTGAATGTGGACCATAAAGGATCATTTTAAGGTTAGGTCATATTTAATATGGGTTAGAAAAGCCCAACATAGTTTTGTAAACCACCACAGATTTCTGAATCATACAGAAAAAAATGTTTCATATTGAATTATAGAAATTTTCCATGGCATCTCGGGGCTAAAAAAATGGGTTTTAATCTTTTAATTTTACATTTTATACCTGCGGAAAGCACATACGAGAAATAACTATTCTTGTATTATTCAAAACCGTTTAATATCCAGTGGATTAGAACGGGTTATCATCCATACAAAAAAAACTTTGTCATTTCGTATTTCATTCAGTTTTTTTTCCAAATATAAAAATGTTCAATCATTAGATTACAAACAATTTTTTAGCCCGTGCCTTCAGCATCTTGAGGCTAAAAAAACTGGTTTTAATCTTATGATTTTACATTTTATAATCGCAGAAAGCCGTTTATATTTAATATTTATCTGCCTAGTCAGATAAAGGTTGAAAATAGAAGATTTTTTTAGAACAGTATAAATGATAATTATTTCTTTTATTATAATCTTTAAAGACTTCATTTTATTCATAGTACTTAGATTGAGTTAGATATACATTTACAAAACCTACATATCTTATTTTATTACAAAAGCAATATAAATCTACAATACTGTTTTTTAAACATTTGTTTTAAGGGTTAGCACTTGTTCTAGAAATATTTCTCCTCCAGAATTAAATTTTAAATATGTGTTCTTCTTAAACTGTTTTAAGCTTTTTAAAAGGTATATCAAAAATATACTATGACACTAGTAGAATAATACTGCAGAGCTAAAAATACAAATAGGCCCCCAAAAAAATGTCACTCTGAATCAACAAAAAAGGCTAAGTGTTTCAATTGCATTAATTTTAGTTAAAATTAAAATTAAATTTAAGTAATATTGCTTTAAAATGGCCAAATAAAGACTGTACAAAAAATGAGACAGAAAGTTAATCAGATATCTTTGGAGCTATTCGGTGCACATTTTTCTGATTTTATATCAATCTAAACAGCAAAATCAATTTTTGGTGGCTATGATATAATAAGATACTATTTAGATTTTGTGGAAAGAGATTATGCAATCTGCACAATGCTTGTGTTGGAAAGAACCATAATGTTGTTGTCAGTAAGTAAATTTTTGTAAGGTATTACTAATTTAAACTGTATTCCTTTAGTTTGAAAAGCAAAGAGATAATATTACTCTTTAAATAAGTCAAATATAAAAGTGAATATTTTACACTGCAGTGTACATTTTCTTTCCAATTATAAATAATCTGATTGTTTTCTTAAATTGATTTAATTAATTTATTAATATGTTAAAAATCCTTATACTATTTAGCTAAAGTTCATCCATTTGAAATAAGGGTTGTCCTATCTGCTCACCCTGTTGCGTTTTTGCTCAAAGGTAATGCTTTATAGCCTTCTAGATTGAATTATTTATTATCAGACCAAGCCACTCTCAAATTTACCAATTGCCAAAGCTCTGGTTTTAGTTGAGTACTATTTCGACCAAATGAAAATAATTCTTGATATTTAGGCTACAAACTCAACTATTGGCAGGGTAAATGCTAGAAAGAGAAAGAATAATCCACAATTAAAATTGTTTTAATAACAATCAATTATCTAATTTTATTATAATATTTTGCACTTTAATTCAAATATATCATTTAACTTTACTCATCATATTAAATCCCGTTGCTGTATACGCCTTTCTAAGCGCAAAGTTGTGAGTCCTGGTGAAGCACCACTGGAAGTTGTGGTGGACGATTCATCGGAGGATAGTGAAGATGAGATTGAAGTTGTAAGAGGTCCCCCCCCAGGGAACGAGATTCGGGAAGTATGTTGTTGATTTAGATGTTCATTCTCAGATAAATATTTACATGCAAATCGTATATCAAATAAATCTATAATACAAAGTAGCTTGATGTCTGTCCGTCTTTCCGTCTGAAGCTTAAGATCTCGGTAACCACTGAACCGATCAGATTCTACTCTTCAGGGAATATACCTACTGGTCCTGTGGTGGTTTTAGGCTATTTTCTTGGGTGGTGGGACACCCCCAACCCCCCCAAATTTTTTTTTTTTTTAATTTTAATTTTTGTGTATGCGAACAACCTAGGTTTAATTTTTACGAATTGAAATTTTTTTGTACAAATTAAAAATTTTGTGCATAAAGCGCACAACCTGGTTTTAATTTTACCACAGAGTAATTAAACAAAGAATAATTTTTTTGAATATTTCTATTAAGGAGGGTTGACTTCCCATAACTTTATAGGACAAAGCCCCTAGAGGCTAGGGGCGAAGCCGCTAGTCAAATAAATAAAATACTATTCGAATTTGCATATACAGGGTGTTTTTTTTAATAGGACAAAAATATTGTAAAACAACCTGTAGTTTTTACAAAAACAAATATTTTGTTTCAGTAGCGAGGCTATTTTACAAGATGAAGGACGTCCAATGGGGGGGTGTAAAAATGTGAACCCCCCCAAAAAAAAAAATTTGAAGTTTAAATTTTTACCCTCCCCCCCCCCCCCCCAATAAAAAATAAAAATAAAAAAGCTTTGCCGTCCTTGCCAATATGATATAAAGATTGCCCCCTCCAAAATTTTGAATTTTGAATTTTTACCTCCCCCCAAGTCACTTTTGTATGCCGGCTGCGTCAGTTGCATTCACGTGAATTGTCCTAAGTAATACAAATATTTATTTACTAAGTATATTTGCAATAACTTTTATTTAATAGATTCTTCCAATTTTTAACATTTACAAAACAGCCTGCTTTATTGCTTCAAGATCCATGTCAGATCTATATAGGAAATAAATGTCTATAAATGAGCTCAAGTTTTCCAAGGAATAAATGTTTAAAACTCATAGTGCTCCAATAATCCTCATTAAACTCTCATTGACCAAAGCGATAAGACCTTTATTCTATTTGTTTATGGAATGAATAAAGTTTTTTAATCCATGTTGATATTTGAATTAGATTGAAGTATTTAATCTTGATTTAATAAACAAAAGATATACGTTCATAATATAGAAAATCTAAGAAAACTCTGTTTTAAAAGAATTCGATTGTGGCGACACTTCTGTAGTGTTCAAATATTAAAACTAAAATTTTAATCATATTAACCCTTTGGTGATGGTAATGTAAATAAAAAATATAATTGAAGATATCTTTTTAAAATCATTTAAAATATTAAATATTTACTTCTTTCTTTTAGATAGTAATGGCGAGGGAGGAAAATTGAAATAGATAAATAGATATGTACTTATAGAAAACTAGCCAATAGTGAGATAGTTATATCGAGCCAACTCTAGTAATACATATTTATAACAAAGCTGATAACATCCATAAAAGTTATAAATTTAACAAACGACCCTGAACACTTGTAGAATTTAAAAACTGCACAATCAGTATATTAATTTAAAGGTATAGACAAAAAATAGCAAAAATTGTAAAACAATTCTATCAGTGACTGATAGACCAACTGACAAACTGATCTACCCTAACTATATTTGTTTAAAGAAAACCATAAAGTTTTTAGAGATCTTTCCAATTTTTCCAATCTTTTTTAACAATGTTTTATAATCTTACCAAAAAGATATAAAATATATATTGTTTGGTTAGAGTAAAAAAGTACAATAAAATATCAGGGATAGAAAACAAATAAATGGAGGTCAGACATCCATTTGCCCTTAAATGTACGCAAGTTTTAAAAGTACAAACGCAAAAAATAATTTAATATTGCTGTGATTTTAAAAAGTTTATAAATATACCTATTTGTTTTGTATAGTTTATGTAAATCATTAAAAATATTTGTGAAACTCAAGAATAACCTATATGTACAAAATATGTACTGTACAATTACATTAAGATATATATGTTAAGTTTTTATAAAGAATTTTGATGTTAGAGGTAAATTTGAAATCTGCATCAAATTCTAAGGATTTTTTAATAATATATTTTTTGAAATCATACAATTTCACTAAAAGCCTGAATTACTTTTGGATCTTTCAAAAGTTCCAATTTTATTTCAGGCTAGCAAGTCAGAATCTTCTAATTGGATTCTATTCTATACTCTATCTTCTTTGAGAAGAACATACAGACCTGATCTATTTCACATAAAGATTAAAAAGTATTCTGTAGTATTTTGCTCACCAATATCGTATCCCTTTTATTTTTGCATAAATTCCTTTTAAAGATAGACTAATCTTTTGATGGTTTTGAGAAAGTACTCTTATACAGTTAGGGAGTTGAATCCATTTTTATAGAAGCAGAAATATAATCTATGATTATGGTTTGGACCCTCTAAAACTGTAATCTACCTTTCCACTTTCCCCTCTCTTGGTGAAGATATCTTCAACACCGATACGATTTTTGAAATGTAAGATTCTACTTTCCCTTCTCTTGGTGAAGATATCTTCAACGCCGATACGATTTTTGAAATATAAGATTCCACTTTCCCCTCTCTTGGTGAAGATATCTTCAACGCCGATACGATTTTTGAAATTTAAGATTCCACTTTTGCCTCTCTTGGTGAAGATATCGGCGTTGAAGATATCTTCACCAAGAGAGGGAAAAGTGGAAGGGTAGATTACAGTTTTAGAGGGTCCAAACCATAATCATAGATTATATTTCTGCTTCTATAAAAATGGATTCAACTCCCTAACTGTTATAGTAGAATAATAATATCATATGTAGAATTTGGAATACTACTGGCATCGCCCATAGCATTATGGGCTCTGTGATCATATTGGTAAACAGGGGATAGAAGATAGCTTAAAACCATCCAGAGATATAAATCTGTAAATAAATCGACTAAAACCATAAGAGTACCTACTATGAGAAGCTTACTTAAATTAGAGAACCCAATTAGTTGAATAGTTATAGAGATTTTATGGTTCAGACAAAAAAAATACTACTTTTTATGATAGAAATCTTTAAAAGCTAAAAATCTCTAATCATTAAGGCCGCATGTAAGAATTGCCCTATCAATTCCAAACTTGGTATGGTGATTCCTGAGTACAATTTTGAAACCTTGGCAACTGTATAATCATCAATCAAACTGGTTAAAAACTAACCTATTGTATAAAATTGTAAACTTTTTTCATTTTTGTTCTCTAAGATCTTGCTAATACTAAACCTCACATAAGCAATATTATTTTCTAATTTAAGGTCTTTATAAATTTTTAAAGGTGGTTTTAGGCTATTATTCTGTACTCTCTCACCATCCCCTAGGGGCTAGGGGCAAAGCAACTTAATTATATATTGTTGTGCAGCTTTATTCCTTAATGCTGTTATATAATTTGAGCATATTTATTTTCCCCCTATTAAAATAATAACTCATGTTACGGAAATAATTAAGGTAAGAAATATATACTTTCATGTATTGTAATTTTTGTAGCATAGTTACTCTATAACGGGAATTTGTCCGTCACTTAGTTAGAATCAGTTACGTTATTACAGAGTCTAGACTAGACTTGTCTCTAAGAGTAGATTTTGTACAATGGAAATCGGAAAACCTGTACTAATAACATCTACTAACAACAACACCCTTCAGAGGCACTGGGTAAAGACGGGGGGTAGGGGGGAGAATTGACCCTCCAATTTCAATTCTAACTCCAAAAGGACACAGAAAAAAATAATATTGTTGGGGGAGGCTAAGTATTTATTTCTAGATTGATTACTTTCATGAGGGTGAAGGTACCATACCATAAAATATTTATAATTCTTTCCTGTGGTTTGCAAGGTCCTCTGCTGTAAACACACAGATAGAAAGGCTGTGCCTTTTATGTTAGAATCATACTACTTTGTTAAAGGCAAATGTTGTTTCTGTAGGAGAGTAACAGGATGTCTGTTTGTGTGTACCGAAAGATCTCGCTAACCACTAAACTGATCGGGCTCTCCTTAACACGGTAGCTTCGCATAGGTACCGGAAAGGTTTCTAACTATTTTTGGGGAGGGTACCACCACCCTCCCAAGAGAATTCGCCCCTAGAATAAATTCCCCCCCCCCAATTTTTTTTTTCTTTCAAAATCTTAAATAAGAAATTGGGTTAAAAAATTCGACTCTCTCCTACTCAAGCGCCCCTAGAGGCCTCTAGGGGGCGTAGCCGCTAGTAGCAAATACCGCACTAATTTCATATATTTATGACGTTGTTTTTAAACATAAAAGTAAAGTGTAAAGACTCGGCTTGTTGAAAGTGTAAGATGACGACAAATCTTACATCCAACCAAATTTAACACTTTTCCTCTTTATTTTTTAACTTTGCTACGCTAGTTATGGACAACAAAATATCCTTGTAACTAAACCAAATTTTACTCACATAAAACAATGCTTTATAACTTTTAAAGCGAAGCTTTTCTGTAACTAGCAGGGATTAGTAACTAGTTTCTGTATGTACGTGACGGTAAGCTCTTTAAGTTAAATTTGTGTTTACATCAAAACACTCTAAGACCTACAGCCCCTTAATCCCCCTGACGATAAAAAATACCCCTCTTGTTGTCAGTAATTCATCCACCTTAAATTCACACATCCCTAACCCCCCCCCCCTTTTTATTTTGTTTGATTTCTCCCCTCGTGGCTTAACCCTGTGCAAGCCACTGCTTCTATGCATATGATTACAAAATTAAATAAAGTAAAATATGATCGCACATGAACAAGGGAATATTATTCTTTAATTCTTTAAAGAATCCATGAAGGTTTGCTTGACAAGTTTTTTTTAGTAAAATTTCTACATTTTGTCGATAACAAATGTAGAGAATGAGATAAACAGCTTTTAAAGTTTAACAGGCACAACCCCCCACCCCCTCTTATCAAAAATAAAGGGGTAAGTAAAATAAGTTACCCCCCATTTAGATTAAGTGGCTTTATAAACCCTCCCTAGAATTATTAAAGCTTCACTGTAAAAAAAAAATTATATCAGTCCAGTAGTAAGCGAGATATTAAGGTATGCACAGACAGACACACTAACAGACACCCTGTTACTTTTATAGTAATCAATAACAAATACTCCCTGAAATAACATTATCAAAACCTCCCTGGGAGTGATTTTATTATAAACTTGTTAATGGAATATATATGCTTTTACTCACATCAGAGACAAGTAATATTAAAAAAGATTATGTTTTTTAAAAGTACAACAAAAAGCTATTGCTAATAATTATACATCATTAAGGTTACCATACTTTAATTGTTAGTTTGGTATATCTATTTAATATGATATAATAGGATATGGTATAATTTCACCTAGTGTTCTAATATTTAATGTTTTTGATCAAATTTCGTCATGGAGAAAGACGATAATAATTCCTAAGTCCTAAAAATTCACATTTAGGACTACCGGTATTAAGCTTATTAAGGGTTGGTTGTCTGCTAGAACTTGGATTAAGTGCAAATACATTTCACCCACAAGAAAAGCTATAATGTAAATTAAACCATTAATTTCATGTATAAAGAATAGTTGATTATCGCATCGTATTATAGACAGCATTCCCCGGATATTTAAATGAAAAATTATAAGATTAAAACCAGTTTTGTTCGCCCCGAGTGACAAAGGCCCAGGCTAGCAAAACTGGTGTAAATATTATAATTTTAATTTAATATTTGTGAAAATTGGCTGTAATACGATGTTGTACATGATTTTTCAGTATGGCTGAGAACCTGCTCTAATCCAGCGGATATCAATCGGTTTCCAAAGCAATTCTGGTATATGTTTTAACTTTTTTTGAGACTAACTGTCCCTATCTGAGTACATTATGGCTTGAGAGACTAACTGTCCCTATCTGAGTACATTATGGCTTGAGAGACTAACTGTCCCTATCTGAGTACATTATGGCTTGAGAGACTAACTGTCCCTATCTGAGTACATTATGGCTTGATGTCGTGTTATGTTTAGTTATGTGTGACAAATTGTCGCGTTCTATACTTTTTACAAAAACTAATGTTAAAGTAACAGGATCGATTGTGTCCAGAAGTTGTTAAACGCGAAGCTTTTCTATAATTAGGGTCGGTCCGTACGTCCGTCCGTCACAGACAGATAGCTTTTCTCGTTAATTTAGGCATTTTACAATTGTCCTATTGATTTCAAACTTTGCATGATGATTCCTATAGGAGTAAGGTACTAGTTAGAAAGCGAAGCAGCTCTATAATCGTTACCAAAAAGTCCGTACGTCCATTTTAAACATGTTGCTTTTTAACTTTTTTGACATCAAATTTTTATGGGATAAAATTATCCGATTGGTCTGATTTTAAATACTGATTCCTAGGACAACAAAGTACATTGTTTTAAGCGAAGCATTTCTATAATCAAGTCCTAAAAATGAAAGTATGTCCTTAAACAATATCCTGTATTTAAACAGTTTTTCAGCAGATTTACTTACAATCCAAAATATTTTTAATTTTACCCCACCCCCACATTTAAAATTTACCCCTACCTTGGGAGTGCCGTAGGCATTTAGAAGGGGGTATTTACCCCCCAACCAAAAAAAAAATAAATAATTCCTAACAAAAAAAATGTTGGCGCGTTTCGAGCACATTTTTATTGCTAAATATTTAATAGTATTTCATTATTAGATAGGTACCGTTTACATTATTAAATTCCCCCCCCCCCCCCAAATAAATTTACCCTAGGGGTAAATTTGTGGGGGGGGGGTAAAAAGAAATTTTTGGGGGGGTAAAAAAAATTTAAGGGGCGCTTCGCGCGCAATTTTAACCCCCCAAATACAAATTACCCCCCCCCCTTTTACTCCCCCCAAATAAAAAAAGCTTGGACGCCCCTGCATAGATACGAAAGAATAAGACCCATGGATCTTTTGGGTAGGACAATAAAGTGATACACAACTCCACTGATAAACAAAATTATCCCTTAAGCAGATAAAATTTGTTGGTAGAAAAGTTTGAAACTAACCAGTCAAAATCGAGCCATTGAATGAGATAACATGCGGTTATAAACTTTGATGTGATAGTTCAATGTACCCTTCTTGAGACCATAAAAAAAGTAAAATCTAATCATCCTTTGACAATTTTTAGAGAAACATTTGAAAAATTGGCGTCTAGCTGGGCTTAATTCGGTTTTATATGTTTTGGCAGCTTCTGATTTTCCGTCACCAAAATAAGTGAAGATTATTGGGCGGCTATGCCTGTACAATTTTGAAACTTTGAATATCCTTTTTTTCAGTTTCCAAAAAAAGTGCAGTTCTGCAGCTCATTATTTACCTTCTAGCGTCTAGCTCATTTGTGCCGGCTTGAATAGTAATATGCTGATAATCAAGGTTCAGCAGCTGCCAATAGCATACGATATCAGCTGCATTAATGTGAACTGCACTGTTTTTAGTTTCAATTTAAGCTTTTCAAAAAGATCTTCTCCGTATTTAGTATGTCTACATTTTTAATATTATTATTCCTCCATTATAGTTCAATATATTTCAGTTTGGGAGGGTCCAGGGAACATTGGTCTGAAATCCTCAACCACGTTATCTTATTTGTTACTCAAAATCTTTGGGTATTTTTATTAAATTTTGATTGTTTGGTGTCCAAACTTTTCAATCAATAATCTTAATGTACAATTATATTCATTATCATTTGGGTTAAACATCAATTTCTTCCCTGGTATATTTTAACCTGTGATTATTATCTTGTTATTATGGACAATGGACATGTTATAATTGTCCTTGTTATATAGATGGATAAAATGATTGAGAACGATGATAGTGACGGAGAGGGGGTGCAGGTTAACATCACTAGATTAGGTAAATTTGTTGTAAGCTTTGCTTCTTCACAGCCAAGATATGTCCTTGTGTCAGTCACAGACCGTTTCTAGTCAGGTCTGACCAGGGATTTTAAGGGATAAGACAATGGAGATATATTCATATACATCCCTAATAGATTAAAATTATTAGTTAAAATCTGAACAATGCCAGCAATCAACCTACCAATCAGAATTGGACAACAGTGTAATTTACAGTTTGAACAGTCCCCTCTCATTAGAAATTAGATGATATTTAATATGATTAAAGGTATTTTACATAAGATACAATTTTAAAAAATTTTTGTTGAAACTTATCAAAATGATGTTCTAGGAAAATATTACATGTTACAAATTGTTGTATGGAGTTCTGGAAAATTTGTCCTTAATTGTGTTTTAAAAGGGATGGTGGCGGTTCTTTCTGTCAAAAGAACTTTGTTTTGTAATTGTTGGAAGAGGACGGGTAGAAAAATAAAATGTGAGAGGAGCTTTCGGGATACTAGTTTGGTAAAGGAGGGGAGGGGGGAACCCCTGGAAACAAATAGCAAAATAAATATTCAAAAATACTGCTAGAGGCCTCTAAGGAAGTATTTACTAGTAAACTTATATAATACACAAATTTAAATTTCTATAACTAAAACCTTTTTTGTTTGGTTTTTTGTTTAGGTTTATTTTTCAAGCCATAATCTTTTTTCATACAGCCAACCATATGCAACTGCAAGAAAATTTGCGGCTGCAGTACAATCATTAATATAATTTAGAAAAATTTCTCATAAAAAAATTTAATAAGGGGCGCTTGATCGCCTTGTACTGTTTGATAATTGAAAAATTAAAAACCAAAGGTCGGTCCTTAAATACAGAAAATGAGAAAGTTTCTCTATTCTGAAAACTAATGTATGATTTTACAAATGTAAGATTTTAAACATGCATACAATGTTTGCCTGAGTGATCAAAAGATTGGAAGATTAAAGTGCCGAGCCAGCAAGAATAGATCCCCTCCCACTTATATCTAAATACCCAGGCGAAGGACCTTATTTGCGTGGTCTTTACTGGAAGTGACCTTATAACCTTGCGTAGCTACTCTGTATCCATTATGACTTAACCTAACCTAACTTAAGGTAAAGCACACGCAAAAGCCCCCCATACTTCCCCTATATTTTCAAAATGGAGATAGGGAGGATGGGGTTATGTACTTTTTTTACCAAAAATATTTTAAGAATTGGTCTCATGATATTATTGTTGTCCTGGCAGGAAAAATTACTCATGTGCATCCAACTGAGTAGCTTCGCTCCCACTATGGTTCCAATAGATATACAACGTTTAGATGCTTAATCTTGTAACTGGGCCAATACACAGTGTAGGAACAATATGACCATATTATTTGATACGAAAGGGCAGTTATTTTTTCATTTCGTCTATTCAACAAGTCAGCTATAAATAGTTGAACTTATCAGTATGAAGTTAACTTCCAAAAGATTTATCAAGATGAAGTTAACTTCCAAAAGATTTATCAAGATAAAGTTAACTTCCAAAAGATTCATCATTATTAAGTTAACTACTAAAAGATTTATCAGTATGAAGTTAACTTCCAAAAGATTTATCAGTATTAAGTTAACTTCCAAAAGATTTATCAAGATGAAGTACACTTCCAAAAGATTTATCAATATGAAGTTAACGTCCAAAAGATTTATCAGTATGAAGTTAACTTACAAATATTTATCAGTATGAAGTTAACTTCCTAAAGATTTATCAGTATGAAGTTAACTTCCAAAAGATTTATCAAGATGAAGTTAACTTTCAGAAGATTTATCAAGATAAAGTTAACTTCCAAAAGATTTATCATTATTAAGCTAACTACCAAAAGATTTATCAGTATGAAGTTAACTTCCAAAAGATTTATCAGTATGAAGTTAACTTCCAAAAGATTTATCAAGATGAAATACACTTCCAAAAGATTTATCAATATGAAGTTAACTTCCAAAAGATTTATCAGTATGAAGTTAACTTACAAATATTTATCTGTCTTAACCTCTTTTCGAGGAAGCTTTGTGTTTATCAAGATCGAAATTAATTCCTTATTCAAATTTCAAATTAGGCGCAAATGTCGTCTTTGTTTGACTTTCCTTTTCTAAAGAGACGCGGCATGGAATTGTTTATGTTTTGATGCGTCCACGTTCTTTACTTTTGAATGATATGTGAGTGGGTGAAGATTTCGGAGAATAAAGTTGGGCCTATCATTGGTCTCATAGTGCGTGAACGACCCTAGTATACCAGGGGCTTTAAACCATAAGAACTTCAGGTAGAATTTGTTCATTTTATTTAAATTGAATGGCGTATAGGACGAATTTATTAAGTGTAAAAGGCTTTAGCCAGCTAAACATGAAACTTTATTATGATTCAATTATTATGTTTTAGTAATTTTTATGTGCCTTTAATTTTGCATTTAACAATGATCTATTAAACCAAATAATTTTCCTTTAAAGCCAAAGTACCCAAAGATTCTTAACCGTAGAAAAAAAGATTTTAAAAAGCAAATAAGATTACGTGGTTATAAAATCTGGAATTTTGTATTAATTGATTTTGTAATTTCAGGACTTTGAAATAGTTTGCCTCAATAAATCTATAATCAAACCTGCTGTTGAAACTTGATGGTTCCTGGTATTGGGGGTTTGTGTGTCCGTCAAACAAGATCTCTAGAACTTCCCGCTAATTCGGAAGTCACACTCAACCAAAGTGTCATGGTTGAGACATTATCAGTATGAAGTTAACTTACAAATATTTATCAGTATGAAGTTAACTTCCAAAAGATTTATCAGTATGAAGTTAGCTTACAAAAGATTTTTCGCTGATTGACTATCTTGGATAATAAATCTGTTTTGCTTCAATAGATTCAAATTTAATTCCACTCATGCGTAATTCCGCTAATTATGGTTTGGAAATTCTGCCTTTGGTAGCTAGAAAATATTTTATAATGATATCATCTATAAAAACAAAGTCTAATAACTAAAGACATACAACCATTTACAAATGTAAAGTAACAACACATTCAATATTATTTATATGATTCTCACCGGAAATGCCATATGTATGTATCCTAAAGTTTATTGAAAACGATATACTTAATATGAACTTACTTACATTTAAAGACTTTATTATATAGATGCTTCGTAAATAATATTGTAATTGTAATTGAAAGTCGGCACAGGGTGCTTGGGAAGGGGACATACTGTTATTTAACCTCTACTCCATCTATTGTTTTAATCTAATATCAAGAGAATGAAATATATCTATCATATTAAAGTTTGTTTTCAAAAAGAAATTATTATGTTAAAACTTTTCTTGTAATGATTATAGAGTCTAACACTTGCTTTTTTTAAAGTACAAAATTATAATAATAAAAGTATAAAATTATAACATTAAAAATACAAAGTTATAATATTAAATAGATATTAACTAATATATCAAGTATTAACCCCTCTAGAGGCCTCTTGGGGCACATCCTGTTATTTTCATATAAGGATATTGATATAAAATATATATTTTTAGTTTGCTTACCACCAGGACATACAGGTTATGATTATTATTTGTTTCAAGTAGTGAAGCTACTCTAGAATTCACTTTGTCTCCGCCTGTCTGTCAGTTCGTAACCTTAAAGGGAATATAAGAATTATTAGGCTGTTATTTAAGTTTTTGGTAAAGATAACTCTTACCTAAGAGCAACCAGTATAATCTTACTTGATCTTTACGGTCTGTCGGTCATGCATAGAGGTTTTGTAATTTTCTTTTCTATCATTATCTTCAGGTTTAAGCACTTCTTCTCCAAGAAAAGGTTGCTGATAAAACCTTTTTATTGGGGTCTAAAAAAACAACATCCATAATAGCGAAGCACTGAAACAGTAGGACAAACGGACATTAACACTTGAATAGTGTCAGAACTGAATAATCAGAATATAGATGTATAAGAGTCGAAGCATAATTGTAAATTGAAAAACTGCTTTTTAGGACTTGATTATTAAGTTGCTTCGCTTATAATTTTTTTACTTTGTTGTCCCAGGAATCAATATACCAAAAATCAGATTAATCGGAAAATTACATCACATGAAAATTTGTTGTTAAAAAAGTTTTAAAAAAATTAATACGTCTAAAATGGAGGTACGAACATTCTGGTAATGATTATAGAGTTGCTACGCTTTCTAAATCGTGCCCAACTTACAGGAATTACCATACAAAGGTCAATTCTAACATGCCTAAATTAACGAAAAAAAATATCCGTTCCGGACGAACTGATGGACGGACCGACCCTAATTATAGAAAAGCTTCGCTAAAAAATAAGACTTAATAAATCTTTTGTATAGGAAAGGCGAAGAAGGGTCATCTTATTTTTACAGCTGGGTTTGAAGGTGGAAATTTAGGAAAAGTAAGTATTAATGGACACAGCCGCTAAATATTAATCAATCGCAGCGGCAGCTTAGTATTTGAACAACCTCTACATGACAAGAAGTAGTAGTACTGATAAATGTTGACTGGAATTTCCAAATTAAAATCTAATAACTAGCAGCTAGACCATTCAGGGCACTTATGGGAAGAAAGGGTTGGAAGGTGACCCTTCCTATTTAACTTTAGTTTCTAAATAGCATGTTTTTTACTGTGTACACTAAGAGATATAAGTTTTCCGGAATTGTAATGTAGGGAGTAGATTTGAAATCTGCATCAAATTTTAAGGATTTTTTATAAAATTCGTTTTTTGTATAATTCTTTATCTAAAAGCGGAAATACAAATTAAGTTAATTAATTTTGGCATCTGTGATTGGTGGATTTAAAATATCTGCGCTCTGATTGGATGTCGTACATCATTCAACCAATTAGAGCGCAGGTAGTTTAAAATCCACCTATCCTATTGGTCAAAATTAATTAACTTAAAATGTATTTTCGCTTTTAGATAAAGAATTTTACAAAAAACGAATTTTATAAAAAAATCCTTAAAATTTGATGCAGATTTCAAATCTACTCCCTACATTACAATTCCGGAAAACTTATATCTCTTAGTGTACACATGAGTCTTGTTTTTATTATGAAATAAATACAAGTTTATACAGCATATTTTATTTGGAAATTAATTATCTTTGAGCTTAGAAATTAATCATTTCAGATTCTAAAATAGAAATCCGTTATATTAAATTCTATTTATATTTACCTATAGAAAATTAGAAATATCTCATAATTAGAGACTGTAGTTTTATTAAAAACTATATTTAGCATTATTTTTTTTCGCATAAAAATCAGTTATAAAAAAAAACGTTTCTAAAAAGAAAGAAATACGGGAGCTTTGTGCTAAAATCAAGTATATCAATGTAATTTTGAAATCTATAATAAAGCTTAACTTACTTAAGTATTTTTTAGGTAGAGTTCATTTCTGGAACAGAGTATGATATCTATGCTAGACCCGACACTTGCAATCCTAGACACAGGTATAGAGTATGATATTTATACTAGACATATTATACTTGTAATACTAGACACAGGTATGGAGTGTGATATTTATACTAGACATATCATACTTGTAATACTAGACAAAGGTATAGAGTATGATATCTATACTAGACATATGATACTGGTAATACTAGACACAGGTATTGAGTATGATATTGATACTAGAAATATTATACTTGTAATGTGATTGTGTGTGTGTGTATGTAGCCATAGTTTCCAAGGGTTTGGACCTAAGTAATCATGGAGTAGGAAGAGACACTTTTGTATGCTAGCACCAGGGCCAGCTCAAGGTCCACGCTCAAGTACCAGTACTTGACCCGCTTTCTCAAGGGACCTACTCTTTATTACCTCACCCTCGTCGAGTATGGCAGGTGTCCCAAATTAAATCACTGTAATGAATGACGCTCTCCACAGAGGAGCTTGGTTAAGGGTTGCACTGATATTATGTGCTTGACTATTGAGTATCCAAACTACCCATTTATCTCCCTTCTTACACAACCAAGAGAAAGTTGCGTGAATGAATTGCGACTGAGAAATTCGAGTTGCCACATGGGGAATTGAACTCGAACTCTCATCACCGTAACTCAGTGCGTTATTTGTAATTCTAGACACAGGTATAGAGTATGATATTTATACTAGACATATTATACTTGTAATACTAGACACAGGTATAGAGTATGATATTTATACTAGACATATGATACTTGTAATACTAGACACAGGTATAGAGTATAATATTTATACTAGACATATACTACTAGAGTATATTTTTTTATATATTTATCAAAAAGAAAAATGTGCTTATGATATTTATACTAGACATACGATACTTGTAATACTAGAAACAGGTATAAAGTATATATCTATACTAGTCATATGATACTTGTAATACTTTAACATAGGTACATAGCATGATTTATATACTAGATGTATGATACTTGAAATACTAGACACAGGTATAGAGTATTATATTTATACTATGATATTGATACTGGTAATATTAGACACAGGTACATAATATGATATTTATACTGTAATACTAGACACAGATACATAGTATGATATTTATACTAGACATGTGATACTAGACACAGAAATAGAGTATGATATGTATACTAGACATATGATACTAGACACAGAAATAGAGTATGATATGTATACTAGACATATGATACTTGTTGTACTTGACTCAGGTGTAGAGTATGATATTTATACTAGACATGTAATGCTTGCAATCCTAGACACAGGTATAGAGTATGATATTTATACTACACATATGATAGTTGTAATACTAGACACAGGTACATAATATGATATTTATACTAGACATATAATACTGGTAATGCTAGACACAGGTATAGAGTATGATATTTATACTACACATATTTTAGTTGTAATACTAGACACAGGTACATAATATGATATTTATACTAGACATATAATACTGGTAATACTAGACACAGTTATACAGTATGATATTTATACTAGACGTGAGATACTTTTAATACTAGACACAGGTATAGAGAATGATATTTATAATAGACATGTTAAACTTGTAATACTAGACACATGTAAAGAGTATGATATTTTTACTAGACGTGTGATACTTATGTATAATACTAGACACAGGTAAAAAGTATGATATTTATACTAGACATATTATACTATTGGAGAATGATATTTAAAATAGACATGTTAAACTTGTAATACTAGACACATGTAAAGAGTATGATATTTTTACTAGACGTGTGATACTTTTAATACTAGACACAGGTATAGAGTATGATATTTATACTGTTAACTAGACACAGACACATAGCATGATATTTATATTAGACATGTGATACTTGTAATACTAGACACAGGTATGGAGTATGATATTTTTTTCATATATTTATCAAAAAGAAAAATATGCTTTAGATAATTATGTATTTGTTTGTAGACTCTGGTTCAACTTCACTGTGAGTAATACAGTCAAAAATCAAAGAATAATATTCAACTTAGTAAATTTCAGGTATTATTTTTTTAATATTTTCAATTTTGTAAACCTGGTTTGACATTGGGCTGCATATGCCACTGGTACCAAATATTTATATATATATTTGCCAATAATTCATAAAAGTACGGGTTCATCCTTAAAAGTGCAAACTTTTCAACCAATAATTTTAAGTATGTTTATTGGGTAGTTACATTGCATTCAAAAGGAGTTGTTGGCTTCAAAATCAAAAAAAATAATTCTAAGAGAACAATGTCAAAAAAATAAATTTAGGTTTTGACACAAAAGTCAGATCACCCTTCGACCGCACTGTGGCCTATTAGAGCTAAGGACACCTCACTCTTATTTTGAAGAAATTGAAAATACGAAGAGGGGGGATGTTTTTTGTCTCTTTGCTTATTTTTTTAGTTAAGGTTAGGTTATGTATAATTGTTAGGATTAGGGCCCCCCGTAAGGATAAAGCATAGGTAAAATATTTCCACATTCCTCAACCTTTTTTTCATTTTTTTCAAAGATAAGTGGGTTGGGTAGGGTTAAGTTCGATATTTTAAGGAAAGAACCAAAATATTAGAATAACCTTAACCTTGTTTATTCAGGCATTTAAAAATATATATTTAGTGTTCCAGAGAAATATATACAAATTCTGATAAAATTTCTGAAATATGTACAGAGATCTAAATAGATTGATATGAACCAGGGAGGAAGGGAGGGGGCAATGGGCAATTAATTCAATTTAAGAGATTTCACTGAAAGGCCATGAAAACCAGATTTATCCAGAAAATTTTAAGAAAATAGTGAAGTGTTTAAGGTTATCTAATTTAGACAACTCAAAAAGAGGAAAAGTTCTAAGAAAGAAAGCATTTAATTAAATATTATGTTACCATTACATCACAATGACATGAACATTCTGTAATTCTCAAAAAAACACTAGAAAAAATTGCCCTTAGAACTTCTTCCTTTTGTCTATATTATTCGATAGCCTGATATCTAGTTGCCGAAAGTGTACGCAGTTTCCTGGGTGTTTCCTCATCCTCGCTCAATATTTACTACTAGCTACAAATCTTCAAACTTCCCTTAAAAAAATCAAAATTTGAATGTGTAAACAATTTATACAATATACATTATAAATTTGAATTTTTTAAATTTTGATTTTTTTTTTTTTAAGTTTGAAGCTTTTTTAGCTAGTAGTAAATATTGAGCTAGGATGAGGAAACACTCAGGAAACTGCGTACACTTTCGGCAACTAGATATCAGGCTATCTATTATTCAATAGGGTTTATTGATGGTTAATAATACAAATATCACATCAGAGTTTCTATCTATGAAACAATAATTCCATGAAAAACATTAATTGTGATAACCAGCCGAAATAACTTTGTCTGCAAGAAATTGTGTTAATTATGTTTATTGATTGTCTGCTAGGATCATAACAAATTCAGCGGAAAATGCGCGCAAGTCCCTAAAGTCCCCTAAATCTTGCCAAACCCTTTGCAAACACTTTGGGCAGGTCCCCAAGATTTGAGACCCTAATAATTAAATATTTGATCCATTGTCCCCTCCCTTACTCCCTGATAAAGCATTTGTCAGACGACCCAAGGAGGTAGTGGATATTTGACAATTAATTACTTTAGTGTCCAGACTCCAAAGTATCAAAAAACATGTTTTATTCGTTTGCATAAATACATGGTAATTACCAGAAATATGTAATTACATAGAATTTGATTGGTTGGTATATTAAGTTATGGGTCCATGAGTTTCCACAAAAAGTTTTTTTTTATCTGCAGTAAGAACGATTTAGTTTATCATCATCTGGGATTTAGTACATCACTTTGTCCTATCCATTAAAATCCCTGGAGATAGTCACTTCTAAAAGATTTCTGTATTCTAAATCCATGTGAATGCCGCTATTTAAAAGGAAAATTTAAAACCAAAACATGGTAAAAATCAAACATATAATAAAAATTTGTCAATGCCACTGAACCGTGGAATAATTTAACATGATAATCATGTCTGGTTTGTCATATCTAACCAATTTACACGGCTATGGCTAAACATTTAATGCTTCCGTTCGTCGACAGAAAGGTGATAGGTTCAAATCTCGACCCAACACCGCGTCATAGCTAAATACATTAAAAATGGTTTTTACTGCAGCTATCTCACGTGCACGACAAAAACAGGTGCAACTCATTACCAGACACAGTTAGGACTTCCAGACAAAGGTTTGCAATCAAAAGGTTGGTTGTCTAAAGTGCAGGAAAAAAAAGTTTAGTGTAGCACCTACCTACCAATATTTTATTTTAATATTAGCTTCACCACTAAAACAAATCTCAATAAAAACGCAAAACTTTACCAATTTTATTTATTGACGTAAGCAGAGCTTAATTTTATCTTACAGGATTTTAACAGAACAAGGATGACAACATCCATAAAAGCGAAGTACTGAAACAACTGGACAAACGGACATGAACACTTGTATAGTGTAAGAACTAAATAATCAGAATATAAAAGTATAAGAGTCGAAGCAAAATAGACTTGATTATAGAGTTGCTTCGCTTAGAATTTTGTTCTTTGTTGTCCCAGGAATCAAATACCAAATATCAGATTGAACGGATAATTAGATCACATAAAAATTTGTTGTTAAAAAAGGAGAAAAATCAACATGTTTAAAATGGACGTACGGACATTCTGGTAATTATTATAGAGTTGCTACGCTTTCTAAATCGTACCTAACTACTACAGGAATCACCATGCAAAGTTTGAAATTCTAACAATTCTAACATGCCTAAATTAACAAATAAAAGCTATCTATCTCAGACGGACGTACGGACCGACCCTAAATATAGAAAAGCCTCGCTTTTAAAAATAATTAATTGATGTTAAGGATTTGAAAAGATGATTGATATATTTCCTCAAAGCGTAAGTGGACAAAATACATTCCCCTGCTTAAAAAATTTAATTGCGTAAATATAGGATTCTGTTTAAGAACATACATACATTCTTTGCTTAGGTATTGTACCTTGTTGCCTAGGAATCACAATTTCATAAATCAGATGAATATGATAATTATATTATAAAAATAACAGCATGTTTTTAAAGACGTTAAGACTTTATAGACTTTTATATTTTTGGTGAAGATTACCCGCATAATTGAGCATCAAGTGTAAAATGAATTTAGTAGGATTTCATGATTTCTTTGAATTATTGAATTTGTCAATTGAACATCTTTTCTACAATTCATTTAGTCCTTCTGTGAATTTTTGGTGCTTTACTACTTATAGTTGTTGACATCCTTGTTTAATGAATTAAGGAAGAGTGCAGTTAGGGGGGTATTTTGACCCCCTAACTGCTGGAGAGATAATGCTGGATGAAGATTTTTATTATAATCGTATTACTTTTAATCATATGATACTGAAAACAGATTAAATTTTATTTTAACAAGGATGACAACATCCTTAAAGCGAAGTTCTGAAACGGTAATACAAACGTTATCACTTTTAGAGTGTCAGAACTGAAAAAGTAGAATATTAATGTAAAACTAAACAAAATTTTAAATAATTTGTCGCATAAGGATAAATACAGGATACTGTTTAAGGACATACTTACATTTGCAAGACTTGACTACAGAGATGCTTCGCTTAAAACATTGTTCTTTGTTGTCTTGGGAATAAGAATTCTAAAAATTTGAGGATCATAATATTATTACATTTAGAAAGATGTTGTCAAAAAAGTTAATAATCAACATGTTTTAAATGAAAGTAAGGACTTTCTGGTAACCAGGACCTAACTACTACCACCCCACCATGCCAAGTTTGAAATCGATAGGACAATTCTAACATGCCTAAATCAACGACAATAGCTATCCGTTAAGTATGGACCGAACCTAATTATAGAAAAGCTTCGCGTTTAACAATTTATGTTATTTAAATTTATTTACGCAAACCAGGGATTAAAAGACGTTATTTATCATTATAATTCTTTAAAAAATATTTGTTTTAGCGCAGCTTCTTTACAACGCTTAAGTTTAGTGTGTCCAAAAGTCCGTCGGCGTCACCTAAACTTTTTAGGTTTCTGATTTACCAAGACTTTCTAATTAATTTATTGCAAGAATGTAGCCAACAAGCGAAATAAGTCTAAAATAATATTTGAGGGACAGATAAAAAGGTCGTCAAGTGTTACCCTCCGACGAGAGTTGAAAACCGCGTAGGCATAGGTTTCGTGATTTATTTCGAATTAATTTCGTTGTTGGGATATATAAGCTAGATTTATTAATTACACCTGCTTTAATGCATTTCTTAGCTTGGCATTGCTGCGCTACCTATAAGCATGATTTTCCCAGTGTAGATTTGATAAATATTTCTCGCATCGTATTATAAACAGCTTTCCGCGGATATAGAATATACAATTATAAGATTAAAACCAGTTTTTTTAGCCACGAGGTGCCGAAGGCACGGGCTAAAAAACTGGTTTTAATCTTATGATTGTACATTTTATATTCGTAGAAAGCTAGATATAATACGATGCTAGACATAGTTTTTTCGTATTCATGAGAACCGGTTCCTATCCACCGGATTCGAATGAATACGAGAAAACTTAATTAATATTCGATAATTTATATGAATGTTTTTGTAATAAAGGTACTAAGAAAGAGAGGAAATATCTGATTGAGCCAATATGAGAATCGCATCGGTACATACATTTAATTTAATTGGTTGAAATTTTGTACACATTTTGTTACGAACGCATGTTTTTTTTCATTTCATACATAGATAAAAGTCAGCTGTAAACAGTATATTTTCTTAGTAGAAAGCTTTGTGGAATCAGACTTAATTGCCCAAAAATTTCGTCTTAAATTTGAAAGCTTCAAACAGAGGTCGATTCTTTAAAAAAAGTTAGGCTGGCTACTCGCTGGTGAGGCAAAATTATTTTTGTGAAAAATCCTCAAATCGCATAAAAAAAATTACAAAAACTAAATAAAATCTTAAAAGGGTTATTAACATATGGTTTTGATTTATTTTTGCAGATTTTTAATGTGCTTTTAGATGATTTTTCACAAAAATAATTTTGCCTCACTATCGAGTAGCGAGTCTATCAATTTTTAAGAATCCACATCAGCTTGAGTCGAAAGTAAACAATACTTTTGTCTGCTAGAAATGTTCCTTCTTAGATTTGACGAAAAAAGGGTTCAGAATATGCTTCTATTCTTATATTTCTATTGTTTTTGTAATCGTGAAAATAATGTACAATTTAAACTAATATGCTTTCCATACCTTTTTCAAATCTTTATTAAATTAAAAGCAAAATATTTTGAAAGTCGGAAAAATTATATTGGATTTTTAATGAAACATATATTTAATCTAATGATAGTAAAAAAGAACAATATCATCCAGAATTAGTGTGAAGAAAATTTAGAGATCTTGAAGGATATAAGACAATAGACGTATAAATTGATATACATCCCTATTGATGATAATTAAAATTACCTCCTGAATAGGTTAGATTTTAAATTGAAAAGTTTGGACACTACTAGTTTGAACCTAACCAATAAAAAATAAAGTATCCAAGGTTTTTGAGCCAATGAAAAAGAAACGTAGTTGTAAATCTTTGGGTACCAGTGTAATTTAAAGTCCGATGTCCTTGTTATACATCATTCTATTTTCTTACTTGTTAGGGAAAGTGCTAGTCTGGAGGGGTAGCTATTCTAACAACTAATTCTACAAAAAATCACGAAACCTTTAAAAGTAAGGTGGAAGTATATTTTTTTATGTAATTGAAGAGGAGTGGGTAAGAAGTGGAGGAAAAAGAGGAACGGGGTTGTGGGGAAATTTTCATTTAGAATTGTTTGTCAGAATCACATTCCCTTTTCCCTGTATAGTCGGTCAAACATATGAATATAAAATTCTGTTTCAGTAAGGCAAAACTGTTGTTCTCCGAAGGTCTGACACCTTACATCAGATCTACATCCAGGTGATTATGAGACGATTAGGTCACATTACGTCACACTCACATTATCAACCATTTTATGATAGCTACTTATATGGGTTCTCGGGGAGAGGGGGGGGGGGGTAATGCATCCCATAGAACATTAGCTTAAAATAAGAAGAAGAAATTGCGTCTGGCTCACAGTGGGATCTTTTGCCAAAAAACGGGACATTAAGGGTAGACAAAAGTAAACATCAATAAAAAAGCTTGTATTTGACGAAATGATGTAATTTCTTTTGCTTTAACTCAAAAATAACATAAATTTTGCTCCTGTTAACTTCTAATGTGCATTTGGTATGTACGTCTTGCTGATTTGGAGGAGCAAAGCTACCCTATTTTTAAAAAATCTATAAAACTTCATAACTTTAGTTAGGATAGGAATATTTTAACAAAATCAACGTCTATGTAAATATTTCTTCAATGCAAACAATGTTTGTGAACATGAATATAGCGTCAGGTGCACCCAGTTTGAGTCCCGGCATTTTTAGGTAGGTCCAGTATAAGTAAAATAGGACACTTATAAGGCATGTTTTCAAATGTTTTTTTTACAGATATAAACAACAATAACATAATTTTCAAAACACTTTTGATTTTGTGTTAATACCTTTATTCTAAGTCTAGCTATCTTCATTTAAAGTTTGTATAAGAATATAAACATAATTACTAATATTATATTCTCTCTCTCTCTGATGCGTATATAATGTTTTTGCAATGTTATAATTAATTCGCAAATTTGAATTTCTGCTGGACCAAAACCAGTTAGAAATACAAATTTTTTTAGAACACATGAAATTTAGCAAATTTAATTGCTAAAATAAAAGTAATTACAAGTCATTTTTATTTAACGACTCCTTTAACCCTTAAATGTCCATTAAAACCGCAAGAACGGCAAAAATCGTTAAAAATCTCGCCAACGGCGGCAAATAACAGCGTAACGGTTGGCTGGAGGCAAATAATGCAGACATAAAGAAAGATCCGCCTCAAAATGTTTGAAAACATTGCAGAGATGACTTTGGGCTCTAAAATGACTCCTTCCCCCTCTAACGGGGGAAAATTTGAAATTAACAAGAACGAAATTGTTCAAACCATGCAATGTGAAATGCTCAATTACTCAAAAACGGACAAGAGGCCCCAGGTTGTGAAAACTGTTTAATACACAATACATGTTGTATATTGATATTATTATTGCAAAATCCGGGGCCTCCTGTCCGTTTTTGGGTAAAATGGAGAAAACTGATTTTTTGGGGTTAAAAATCTTAATATTTTTGGTGAAATTTTCTCACAAAATGTCAATTTACACCACCAAAAAATATTTTTTTTTAATTTTTCTTTAATTAGACATTGGTACAGGTATCTGAAAAGTACCTCAATCAAAAATTATTTTCATAAGATGAACATAAATGTATTTTTTGTTGCTTTGAAAAAATTGTGTAAAAAAATCTGGAAAATCATCAAAACTGAAAAGAAATTTTTCACTACCTTTTGTAAAAATGGCATAAATCCGCCAAAAATGAATATTTTTTAAAAATTTCTTTTCTAGCTGTCTACTTACAGCCATTATTAATTCCTAGGATAGATAAAAGTCGATTTTAATTTTTTTGGATGTCCCGATTTTTTTCAAAAGATCCCACTGTGTGGCTAAAGGGTTATATTTGAATACTGGTAGGAGACCCCTTAGAGGTAAGGTTTAGAAGTGGGGGGGGGGGTATATCCCTCCCCTCTTATTCTCAATTTATTTAAAAAATAAGGGTGGAAGAAGTTGTGCTAGGAACCAGGGAATCAGTAAAAAAATTACTTCAAACAATGAAATGACCAATGAAAGGCCAGTATGAATTTTACCATTGGTCAATTACAATGTATACTGGCCTATAATTGGTCATTTAATTGATTGAGGTCATTTTTTTTTGGAGGCAATTTACGCTGTTTTCTTTCCAGGAAAATCTTTTTTTGTGTATTTAAACAGAGAACAAATTAGAGTTTAAAAATGACTAATTACCCTTAATTTTTATTTTACTTTAGGCCAATATGGCAAAGAATGCCAAAAGAACATGTTTATTATTACAAGTAAGCTTTACTGTTGCAGTGGAAGCTTCTCTATAATGAAAGGATTGAACACGGCATAAAAACTTGCATGTTTACTTATTATTACACCCTTACAGTACATAGCAATTCTAAGTATATTGCAATATTTGATATGAAACAGTCTTATACTGCCTTTTATTTAACAAGAAAATATTTTAATGCTGCTAGCCGCTAAACGGCTGAACTTACACGTTATATTAGCTCATCGCTTAAACTAACACAAAAGGCCTGCAAGTTATCTGAAACAGCAAAATAAGGCACATAGCTATAGAAAATAAGACTTTTTCGCGCGTTTCAGTGTGATGCGAGATAGCTTTGGATAAATAAGTGTTGAACATTTTTCCAGAATATTTGTAGGCCTTTTTGTTGGCTTAATAGTACAAACCTATCATTTACGATCAGCCGTTTGCTTCCACAGCCTGTAAAGTTGTTTTTTTGAGAAAAAAAATTCACAAAATTCTTTTTCCGTAATCTGTATAAGACCCAAATTTTTCTAATTTATTTTAACAAAATGTTCCAAAATAGAGAAATTATTCTTTTTAAGATATTTATTATATATTTTAAAAAAAATTTTGCTAGGTCTCCAATTCACAAGAAAAGTCGGGTTCTCAGCTGGGCTTTTTGTTTTGATAAAGAGTTTGAGGTAACAAACAGAGATCTAAAGGGATAAGACATAGATATATTGATGAACATCCCCAATGCTCATACAAAAATAACCTTTTTCTGTACATTAAAATTAGTGGTTGAAAAGTTCGGAAACTTACTTTTATGAAACAACCAATCAAAATTTAATTAAAGTTCCTAATGTTGTTAAGTTTAAGAAAACGATAATGTGAAACTTTGGGGATTAGTGGAATAAACAGACCAATGTCCCCTTCCTCTCTAGGTAACAAAGTAGGACATTTATCTCATTTCTGTGATTTCACTCAAAGAACCTTGTAAGCACACAAACCGCCACCGCTCATTTCAAAAATAAATTGAAAATACGGTGTCTTGTTTATTTAAATTAACAAAATTATTGCTGTTTTCAACCCACTCGCCATTGTCCAAAGTTAATAATCAATAACTCATTTTATTCATTGACGTGGGGAGTTTTATATCAGAAAAAAAATATTTTTGGTTTCATCAAATGAATAAAGCAATACTTTTGTTCCTTTAAATATAAAAAAACAATGTTTTTTTTTGTTTGTCCTTATTAAAGACCTTAAAAGACTAGTTTTTTTTTATTCATGATCATTTTTGATTTCAAGGAATATCATTTTTGTTTGTGCCAGCCATATCCGAACGCCAGAGCCATTATGTACCTGGATCTTCTCATGGAGAAACAGTTCAATTTTGTTCATAGGTAAATTTTTAAAAAGAAATTTGGCTTAAGATCATAATGGGTAGGACAATGGACGACAAAATAATGAACCTTTTAATTAGAATAAACCAAACTGCCCTTTATGTTGATTAAAAGTTTGTACAAAGCAATAATGTACCAGCTTTAACCATCAAACTTTTTAGTAGCGAAGCTATTCTATAATTTACTCTATGTGTCCGTCCTCCATTCCGTCAGTCTGTAACGCAATGGAGGAAATTTTTATTTTATTGGCTGCTATTAAGGATAGACAGGTTGTTTTTCTATGAAGATTTTCAAAACTAATTAGCATCCAGTTTGTGATTTACTTGGTTGGTTGGTCAGCCAGTCATCTGTTTATCACCTTGTCCGTATTTCCATTCATGGTTTATTTTTTGGGTTTGATAATGCACTGAATAAAATTACCACCATTAACCCAAAACATATTTATGAAAGTTTCTGTTAGGAAAATTTTTTCAATTTTCTTGCTATATTAAATTAAATATTTAAAAGTATTTTCCGGTTAGAAACAAAATTTTAATTCAGGTTCAAAACTAAATTATGTCATTTGTTGAAAGTTTAGAATTTATTTTAAAATCTTTAAGTGAGCTTTTCACTTAAGATTAAAATACTTGATATTTCTAGCAGCAAGGCTACTTTATAATGATGACATGTCCGTTCAGATGTTTCAACATCAGAGTTTGTTAAGCAAAAGTATGTATATCGTGTTTTATGCAAATCGATCTTCATCTTGTACAAACACACAGACACAGACATATATAGACTAGTACATTAGGGATTTAAAGGGATAAGACAATGACATCCCTAAACCATCTGTAAATTAAAATTAGAGGTTCAACCGTTTCAATGAAACAACCAATCAAAATTTACTAAAGCCCCCAAAGCCAACGAAAACATTATTATAAAACTTTAAAGACTAGTGTATTAAACAGCCCATTGTTCCCTCTCTCTCTCTCTCTCTCTGCTAGTATGTACATACATAAAAACATAACTGACTGAACATGAATTGTGACTATCTATATAATTTATTTTTTGTAACTTATTATTATTTTTTATAATATTGGTTTTAAAAATTTTTTTAGAAAATTGTTGCTTCGCTTCTTTTGTATATTACTGTTCCTGCTCTTCAGATGATTCGTTGTGATGACTCTTCATTCATTGGAATTATTTAAGTGTAGCTTCTAAAGAAACAAGGATAACAACTGAAATTGAAGGACAAACGAATATTAACATTTGTATTATTAATGCATTAGAATAAACACAATTGTGAGTAAATTTGTTAAAAACTGATTAAATACATATTACTGTTTGAGGACATACTTAAATTTTTAGGACTTGAATCTTGATTATAGAGATATTTCGTTGATAATTGTACCTTGTTGTAATAGAAATTAGTATTCCAAAAATCAGATGAATCGGATAATTTTAACGTACAAAAATTTGATTTCCATAAATTAAAAAATCAACATGTTTGAAATGGCCGTACGGACTTTCTGGTAACGATAATAGAGTTGTTTCACTTTCTACATTGTACCTAAATGCTATAGGAACATCATGCAAAGTTTGAAATCGACAGGACAATTTTAACCTGTTTAAATTAACGAAAAGAGCTAACCAATACGAACAGACGGGCCGGCCCTGATTATAGAAAAGCTTTGCCTAAAAAAATGGGATCTGGTGCAATTCATGGTAAAATGATCTTGGCACCTATAATCCCCCAAAAAAATTATGAATATTTAAGGCTGCTTGCTGCCAAATGGCTAAACATACATTTTAAGCCCACACATCGTTATAAGGGACATGTGAAGTTTGTAATAGTTAAGATTCAGTGATGTACAGGGAAAGGTTGACTGAAGAAAATACGAGTAAACAAAGTCTTTTTACGCATTTATGTGCGCTGCTAGTATTGCCTATTCCGAATTATTTGCAGGCCTTCTTTTGTTGATTAAATTCTTGTGCGAACATAACATAAACATTCAGCTGTTTGGCTTCTAGCAGCCTTAAAAGTTAATAGATTTTTGGAAATAATCGATCCTAGGAACATTTCCCATGAACTGCACATGATCCTTGTTTATTTAGAGAGTCTCTTTGCACAACATTTGAAGAACGAGAAGTTGAAATGATTACTATTTCTACTCTACAGAGTCCTTCAGAAAGGTATTATCAAACATTATAACAAGTTTTTAATACTTTAACGAATACTAGAGGCTACGCTCCTAGAGGCCGCTAGGTCAATTACAGTGAATACTGGCCTCTCATTGGCTATTCTATCGTATGACGTCATAATCTCTGGAGGGACTTTACTCATTATCATTAAAACTTACAACAGAATTTTAAAATGTGTAACATTTTATTATTGTATTTTTGCTTTCCTACAACAATTCTTTTTGCTTTTTGATAAAGTTTAATTTAATCAATAGTTAAATAATCTCTTAAAAGGGGTGAACTCTAAATGTCGCAATGTCAGTTCCATTTTTTTCTATCTCATTTTCTGTGTGTGAAAGATAGAGGGCTATAACTGAGTGACTTTTTAAATATGGGTATGACACATAACTGAGAGTTAACCCTTACAGCTCGGGCCCCAATTCCCACCTTAATAGATCCGGGGGGGGGGGGGGCTCCAAGAGCCCCCCCCCCCTCTAGCTCGGCTCCTGTTACAGATAAAGACGTAAAAATTTTTTCTGGTGGTTCATGTGTATTTTTAGAGAAAATTACTTTTTCTAGTCATAGCAGCCAGGCCGCTCCTTAGCCGCTTTTTAGCGGCCAGCCGCTAAATTTTAAAACAGCTGTAGAGCGGCCAAAGCTAGGATGACCAAATTTTAGGACGAACTTTTATTTTTCATAACAAAAAAATTACTTTTTCTGATCATCGCCAAAAAACGGCAAATAACGGAAACCGCCAATTTCGGCGGTTACGGCGGTAAAACGGCGGTTGGCGGCGCCGATTAATATTTTTATCTGTTTGATGTTGCTCAAGGATTTACCAATAAAAATTATAGGACTCTAGCTGTAATAGAAGCCACGATATTCATGATATATGTCTGTAGTAAAAGCCGGACAAAAATCGGTCATAAAGTCGGTCAAGGAGCGGTCAAACGGTCATAACACATTTTTTCTCAGAAGGTCATTGATATCTAAGTATTCACCAAAAAAATTTTAGGTTTCTCCTTATACACAAAAGTCATAATGTAGAAATTAAGATTTTTTTAGAATTTTTTTCTAATTTTGGTACTACCCAACCGACTTTGACCGGACACCACGACCGACACAGACCAGATATCCTAATAAAATCAACTCTTGCCGACGTATAATTACTAAACTTAAAAAGTCATGAAGTCACAGCACTCCATCTTACCTACAAAAAAAATGAGATTGAAAAAACTAGATGGGGGGGGCTCTTGGAGCCCCCCCCCCCCCCCCCCCGATCTGTAAGGGTTAAGTAAAAAAGGACCTAAAAATAAAGGTTGTTAAATAAAGGGTGAAGGAAGAGAAAATTGACTTTACTTATAGTCGTAAATTCATTATCAAAATAGGGGACCTGCACAAAAATCGTTAGCCCTCTAGCTCTAATAGGAGCTGAGATAATAGGTTGGGGCGTTGAAGGTGCGGCAATGGGCCCGACTGTTAAGGGTTAATTTGATGGTATCCCAATTATTAGGGAAGTATTACTATTACTATTATCATGGTCCCATAATTTTTGAAGGTTATAGGCTATAATAGAATGATAACACAACTAAATTGGTTATAATTAGTTATCATTTTATAGAACTTGTGAAAATTCCCCTTGCCAGTATCAACAATAAATGTCACATACATTTATCTTATTACAGTTGGGGAGTTGAATCCATTTTTATAGAAGCAGAAATATATGATTACAATATGATTTATGATTACGGTTTTGACCCTCTAAAAAACGTAATCTACTATTCCACTTTCCCCTCTCTTGGTGATGATATCATCAACGCCGATACGATTTTTGAAATGTACCATTCCATTTTCAATAAAGGCGAAACTGGAATAGTCCGTTTATTTACTAAGTATATTTGCGATTACTTTTATTTAATGAAATCTTCCAATTTTTAACATGTACAAAACGGCCTGCGGTATTGCATCAAGATCCATGACAGATCTATATAGGAAATAAACGTCTATAATTGAGCTCGAATCTTCCAAGCTTATGGTGTATAAAACTCATAGTGCTCCAATAATCCCTATTAAATTCTCATTGACCAGAACGTTAAGACCCATTATTCTACTTTTAGCATCATAAATTCAGTTTTTTAATTCATGTTGCTATTTAAATAACATTAAGTATTTAATTTCTATTCATAAAACAGAAAACTTTAATTTATAATATAGTAAATCTAAGAAAACTTAGTTTTAAAATGAAATGATTCATGCGACACTCCCATAATGTGGTCAGATATTAAACTAAACATTTCAACCCTTTGAGGACGATAAATTGAAATGAAGAATATTAGGATTTCAATCTTTAAAATAAGATAAAAAAAATGGAGCAAAACGTTAAATCGTGTGTTGTTACATTGGGTGTAAATATAAAACTAATAATTACTGATTAAATATATATTAAACAGATATTCTAACATAAAATGTTAAAGTCGAATCATTATTTGTAAATATGAAGAGAGAGAAAAAGAGAAGCAAGAGAGATAGAAAGAGAAAGGGGGGAGACCGAGAGCGAACGGGGGAATTAGAGAGAGAGAGACAGGTTGGGGGGGGGGGAGTGAGAGAAAGAAAGAGAGAGAGAGAGAGAGAGAGAGAAAGAGACGGGGGGGGGGGTGTACATAATGAATCATAGGCATTCTAATTTTATTACAAGCTGAATTTGAAGAGATGATAAAATGAACATTTAATTGAAGAATAAGAGAATAAATTGCATTAGCCTTCTACCTTTCCAGTACGGATATTTAATATTCTCAAGAGCATTACAGACCAGCGATCAACGTGAGCTGTAGGCTAGTGTTTACATATTAGCGTATTCATAAACATTGATTTCCTTAATTAAATCGACATAATAGTAATGGTATATTCTGGTTATTATTTTTATTTTACATAAAAAAAATTTATTATAAATAGTATTTTATACATTCCTACAATTAAAATAGTATGTATGTTTTCAATTATGTCGATGATAAAAAGTGTAAACCACCATTCCAGTTTCGCCTCTCTTGAAAGTGGAATGGTACATTTCAAAAATCGTATCAGCATTGATGATATCATCACCAAGAGAGGCAAAATTGGAATGGTAGATTACAAAAATCATATCGGCGTTGATGATATCATCACCAAGAGAGGGAAAAGTGGAATGGTAGATTACGATTTTTAGAGAGTCAAAACCGTAATCATAGATTATATTTCTGCTTCTATAAAAATGGATGCAACTCCCCAACTGTATTAGAAAACCAACGATTAATTTTTAAAATTATTTAAATAATATTGTTATAGAATAATGAATAGAAATAAAAACAAAGAATTTTAATAAGAATCTGCTATTGAAAGAAACACAAATATTTTTAAGTGCCATTTTAAAACAAAAAAAAAATTTTTTAGGAGCGTAGATACTTTTAGGGTGTGTCTGTCTGTTTTACTTTAAATCCGAAAATTTGAAACTTATCAGATTTTCAAGGATGGTTGTGACAATGGATATAGACAGGAGAATTCTTTTCCTCAATTTAGGTTTCTGATATAATCCTCAGATATTGGTGAATACGGTTTTCCATGGTCATGTGAGAGGATGTGGTAAAGTCAAATGGGGGTATCGTAACATTAGCCAGCTGGGAGAAACATTTCATCATGGTATGCGAGAATCTCTTGCAATATCCACGTACTCTATATCCATTGTTATTGCTGCGCTTATTATGATTTATATTGTCCTTGCTCCTTCTAATCTTTAAATAGCTTGTTTAATAATTGTTCATTTGTTTCTAAATCTTTTGTTTTTATCAGCGAAGATGTTCTATCAGTCAAATATATCGGTCTGGTAGTCGGTCCGTAATGCTCTTTTCCCTTTCTTTTCTCTGATAATGTGTAATTCTAACCTTTCTTATAAGAATCTTAGTCTTAGTTTCTTCTTTAAGATCAAAAAATTTGTCTTTCTGTTAAAAATGTGTAGGTATATCCTTTTCTATTGGATTTTATATCCAGAATTCAGGGACCATAATCGGACAGTTTAATTCGACTTTTTCGTATATTTGCAGGGGTAACACTGGCTTTGGTGTGTACACATAAGAAAGAAAAGATGGGGGGGGAAATAAAAATTGTTTGAATTAGACATTGCCCTTGTTTATTTGTAAATATAAATTATTTGGAATCCTCAGATATTTGAATTATGTGATGTAAACGTCCTGTTTTTTATAGAAATCCTGTTTCATTTAGCTTAGAATAGAATTTAAATCATAAAACGTACTATACAATGTTGTTATTTTGTGGTATTCATTTTTGTAAGCGAAACATTACTAGGATTAGGATATAGACCTCATATTGACAAAACAATATGGAGGTATAGGTTGATTTATATTTAGCTTGTTTCATAAATTAAAAAATTGTCTAACTACAATGAAACTTCACATAATTGATGCCTTATGTAATTGTATTTTATTCAGTAAAGCATTTTCATTCTTCATTCCTCCGTTTTATATAATGTTCTGTTTTTGCAATTTTAAGAAACAAAGACTCCTTGACATTTTTAAGGATTTTTTTTTTTTATTTCAAACATTATTTATGGTTAATTTCATCCTAGTTGTACTTTTTTTGCAACAAATCCAACTTTAATCTTTTCCTCAATATAACTTATTCTTTTTATGTTATTTAATTTTTTTGTGTGGAGGACAAAGTTTTCTCAAAAATCAGCCATGTGACGCAATAAAAATGAGGGAGATGAGAAAGTGGGAAAGATAATCTCTCATTTTGATGAAGTCACATAGCTGATTTTTGAGATACTTTGTCCCGCTACATCTTTGTTTGTATTAAATGCATTTGATAATAAATAAAAACAAGCTTGTGGTTTTACAGAAGTGTATTAATATGAAAAAAAAGGTTTAAAGTATAACAAAGTGAACCCCCAAAAAGGTAGTAAACCATTTTAGTATTGAAGCTACTCTACTTTCACTTTGTCTTTCTTTAAGGTTGAACCAAGGTTGTCCAAGAATAGGAAAGAAAGGGGTATATCCTCCCTCCCAATTTATTTTATAGAATAACTCTAATGAGATTCCCCGCCCCCCCCCCCCTGGAAGTTCTTTTGAACCATCCCTTTTCCTTGATTTTTTTACTGAAAAAAAATAAGGTAATGGAAAATACCACGCCCCTCGCTTATCTTTAGAGCAGAGGCGTGCAAAAGGTGGGTTTATCCAATTCCCTGGCAAAATTATTAAGGGTAAATACACCTTCCTAGGTCCCCCCCCCCCTACACCCTTTATACCACCCGAACAAGGGTCTACATCCACCTGGTACAGGTGGCAGAGTAAAAAGTCACACCTCCCTAAAAATTGATAGAATTGTTAAGAAAATTTGCGCGTTTCGCGTTTTCATTCACCAATTTACCAAAGACGTTTTTTTTACTTTTATGTAGGTGGGTGTAATCAATCCCTTGCACTAAAAATACAACCCTCTTGTTTTCTGTAATACACCCGCCTACGTTTTGGATCAAGGGGGTCTCAAAAATCGTAAAGGGTGTGTCCACATTCTTGTTCTCTCTCGCAATAACCTTTGCACGCCAGTGCTAAAGATGATTAGGAGCATATCTAATTTAAATTTTATTAAGGTGTATAAAGAAGGTTGTGTTTGTTCTGGGACGAATTTGTCCGGGGGAATCTCCTGTTTCTTATGTAGTTCAGGTAACAAAACTTGGGTGATACTATTAATACAACTAGCAAAAGTACATTCACTATATTTTTGATAGAAAGTGGGCGTGTTATTGTCAATTTCAATATTAAGTGTAAAATTACACTTTTCCTATATTGACATTATTTCATTGTTACTTTACACCCATGAATTTTGATTATGCTGTAAATTCCCCCAGTTATCCTAACCTAAAAAAACTTTGTCCGTAGTCTCCTTAAATACCTTGATGAAAAAATCAAAATTATAAACAGGATAAAAAAAACCCTAAAGTAATCTGTAGCTACCATAACAGTTATTAAAGGATATATATAACTATTTTGCATTAAATTTAATTTTAAATAAAAAAATTAAAAGGAAAACATTTTGCAGAGAACAACTTTTTTTTTCTTGGAATAGTTGGGGGATTTGGAGGGTGGGGTGACTGCTTCGTATTTTATCACACATCCAAACAGCGCATAATTTATCATTTTACAACAAATGATTGATTGTTCTTTCATTTTTATTTATCCTATTGTTATACGCTTCCTCTGGACATAATCAATTCTTATTTTCAGGGACTAATTGATTTCCTAGTAAGTTCACACTCGGTAGCTCAAACTTTAAGGTAAGATTTAGTGGCGGGCGGTAGAGGGAGTGTAAGATTGTGCAACCCCCCCCCCCCCCCAAATAAAAAAAATTAAATTGTTTACTGTACATTAAGACATTTTAAGCAATAAGGTATCGGCCTTTATTGATATTTGATGGGAAAATCATTAAATAGAAGGGAGGGAAATAAAAGGGTATAGTCCACTGCGTTACAACGCCTTTAATGGGCGATAGGCCGTATTTTCACTTTAGCTTTAAATAGAACACAGTAATAGTGTCTGACTGATTATGACGTAACAAAAAAAAATAGCCAATAAGAGGCCACTATAAATTTTACCATTGGTCAATAACGGCCTCGCATTGGCTAATTTGTTTTGTTACGTCATAATCAGTCAGACACTATTACTGTGTTCCTTTTAATAGGTTATTTTAGGTTAGGTTAGGTTGGGTTAGGTGATAACAAAAATAGGAGAAAAGCTAATGCGAAATACGACGAAACGCCCCTTAAGAGGCGTTGTCACGAAAGGAACTATACCCAATTAATTCTCTCTACTTTTTGTGCACCCCGGCCCCTTAAAAAAAACCAAGCACGCTCTTGGTAAGAAGTAAAAACAGATTAAAAGATTAGGAAAAAGTTTCAAAACTTTTTCTTTTTTACTTAAACTGTTTTTGCATTAAAATAAAACTTTCTTTAAAAAATTATTTAAGGAAAATCATTATCAAAGGTTTTTAAAGCGATGCTTTCCTGTAATTAGGATTTTAAGAGAGGAATAATTCTAACCTTTTTCTACTTTATTTAACATTATATTAATATTTTTCCTTTATCCATATTTGATGTTCATATTTTGAGTAGCAGGGCTGCTCTACAATTTATTTTTCTCATTCTTATGTTGAAAACTTTATATTTTAGCATTTTTATTTTTTATCTTTCCAGTTATAATCCATTTTGGGAAAGGGGAAAATTGAAGGGTTGTTTGAATTACGGTTTGACCTACTGTATCTTAAAATAACTTTTTTATTCTTCAAATTTTTCTCTTTCCTTTTCATTTTCATTGTATTAAAACTGGTTTATCTTTACGGAAAAATCTTGTGTATATGGTTGTATTAATCTTTTAATTTAGCCTGTAACTTAATCTACTTTGGGCCAATAAAAAAAAAAGAGTTTAATTAATAATTTTCTGTTTATAATACTATTCAGAACATATTCAGAAATCCTTCAGCAACTTAAATCACATTATTTATATATTGTTTTTTTAAATCATTTTTAAAATCTTTCTGGGGCTTTGCTATTCTCAACAACATAGTGCAATTTTGTCTAGGGAAAATGTAATATTCAAGATAATTCCTATGGTTAATCCAGACGGAGTACACATTGGAAACCAAAGGTAATAAATATAGTAGATATAGATCCCTAATCAGTAAATTGGACAATGAAGAACAAGGGTATAGCAACAATCCGGCCATATCATTGGTTAGACTATGTACATATTTTAGTAAGAAAAGTTGTATATGGAAAGTTAATAGTTCAAAAAAAGTTGAGAGATTTTTGTGTCTGACAACCCATCTAGGGTTACAGATCTATTTGAAATGTAAGAGTCCTTACAAGTATTACAGCTCTTCTATAATTAAGTTATGTTCGTAAGTAAGTAGGTTTTTCCCTAAAAGTACCTGTCGCACACTGAACCCCCCCCCCCCTTATTCTTGAATAAATTTAAAGTAAGGGTGATGTATAGTTTTTTTCTATGCCCAGCCTCTAGAGGGGAGGCTAACCATGAGGGTCCTGTACCTGAAGTGTCTGAACAGTGCGGGGGTACCCAATGTCCAATATAAACTAACCTAACCTGACCTAAAGCAATAAACATACATAAAAAAAATATCCTCCCCTATTATTTTTAATTTTTATTGCTGCGCTTTTTATGTATATGACAGAAAATCATGTATTTATTGAATGACAGGGACATCAGCAATTGATGATTAAAAATATCTTCTTCAATTTATTTTACTTTCAATTTCAGTTTTGAAAAGAAAAGGTAAAAAACAACTTGAGGGGGGGGTAGCCATTCGCTTGGGGTACTCTATACCAAAAATAGTTATAAACCTTCCCCTGGATCTATGAGACACTACACTGTAAATGAGAACCACATTGGTTTAGTGGTAAGCAAGATATATTGGTACAGACATACAGATAGATAGGCAACTATCCTGTAACTTTAATTTTAGGACGATTGTGAAATGTTAAATAATCTAAATTTTGCCACTCCCTGACTCCCTATATTTTCAGATGTAATTTACTTGGACAAGATCTGAACAGATGTTGGAATCAAATTAACAGGCATGGCATATTCTTCATATAATTATACAACCAGGGGCGTGTAAAATGGGGGTGTAGGTAGTGTATTCACACCACTAGCAAAATTAAGGGGGGGGGGGTGTTTAAAAAATTTGCGTGTCAATTTTACAACTCAGGGACAGACGCTTGTTTAACTTTGAAGTGGGAGGGTGGATACATCCCCCTGACACTAAAAATCTCCCCCCCTCCTTACTGGCAAAACCCTCCGCACGCCAGTGTATAAAACAGAATAATTATGTGCACGTAATTATCCCGTCTGGAATAAGGGCTTAAATTTTAGCTCCTACCCAGAATGTTGTGCAAATATTTTTTTCTGTAGTGTAGAAATTGAAATGATCCAAGCTGTTCAAAGTTTTGAAGATCTGCAAAAAGACCTGTTTTTGCTAATTTTAAAACCTTTTGCATCATCTCTTGTAAACTCGCTAAACTTTTTCAGCTAGACGGTACGATTTTTTGCACTAAATAGCGAAGCAATAACAAAATTACAAAAAATTATTAAACATCGCAAGTAACTAATTGAATCAAGAACAATTATGATCATTAGTTGCGCAGCAATTACAAGACCGGAACAGCCTTATTAACAAATTAAAGCATCTCACATATTAATCATTAAAATCAAGAATAATTCTATGCACAATTACCTTGTAAGACTACACAAGACAAAACGGAAAAAACATTAAAAACAAAATTGCTCCTTCTGTAGAAAAGAATTATTGGGCGAAAGTTTGGTGACTGCTATTTTGAACCAATCAAACAAACTTTTTTGAAAGTACCTAAAGCTATCTGCTAGAAAATGAGATTTAAAAACTTTGAGAACCATAGTAATTTACAGTGCAATGTCCCCTCTCTCCCTAATTGAGTATGAATATGTTTAATTATAGTTATCTTCATCCTGAATTGAAAGCTATTTATGATAGAATAGTCTACTATGACGAACATCCAAACTATTCACTTGATCTGGTAAGAATTTCAGAGACCTGAAGGGATGAGGCAATGGACGATAAATTGATGTACATCCCCAATGATGCTCAATGTCACCTCCCTCCCTCTTTAAAAATTAAAATTATAGCTTACATGGCATGCTTAGTGGCATGCTCAGCGATCACCTACGGTGGTGTGAATCCTTAAGGGGGCGAAAAAGCTCTTCTTAATTCTTGTTTAAAGGACGCCTTCAAGAAATACCACGCTTTAACTGCTGAAAGACTGCCACAAGTAGACCCAATACCCCAAATTTAAAGCCTTCAGCTTCAATAACAAAAAAGTTCTAGGCATTTCAAAATAGCATTTTATGTACAATGAAATATTTGAAAGATTTCCAATGCTCATAAAAGAAAAAACATTAAAATATTAAATTACGTGGCCTAGACACAAAATTATAACCTTATCTTTGTCAGAAACTTAGATTGCCGGTAACTGATTTCAATTTACAATAAAAACAACACATTTCAAAGTCAAAATCTATGAAAAAAATTCTATTTAAATTGCATTTTTAAACGAAAATCATAGCGGAAACAAAGGGGGAAACTATTACAAGCTCAGCTGTGATTGGTTGTTAAGCTGATTCAGCCTTCTGATTGGCTACAGTACACTCGGTACAACGCAAGTTAAACTTATTTTTTTTTAATGGTTTTGACTATAAAAATGGGTATTTTATTGTAAAAATATAATTAGTTACTGGAAACCTAAATTTATGACAAAAATAAGCTTATAATGTAGTTTCTAGGCCACGTAGTTTAATTTCAAAGTTTTCAACATGAGAATTGCAATTCTTTCAAAATTTTCATTGTACATAAAATGTCATTTTAAAATGCCTAGAACTTTTTTGTTATAGAAGCTGAAGGCTTCAAATTTGGGGTATTTGGTCTACTTGTGACAGTCTTTCAGCAGCTAAAGCGTGGTATTTCTTGCAGGCTTCCTTTAAGGAGGGTGCTGACACCCCTCTTCAATTAGAACTTAAATCATTACAAAACAATACTTTTCAAATCATTTGATATAAACCAATTGTAAACAAAAAAGAATAAATAGCTATAAATTGTGATTTAACAGGCAAAAATAAATTGCTTTTGCTTCGCTACATAGGGACATACTAAAATTTAAAAAAAAAATAATTTATTCTTTCCTGTAGATTTTAGATTTTCATGCGAATAGCAGCCTCACTGGTTTCTTTGTGCAAGGAAATGCTTTTGATGATGTTTATAGGTAGGTATTGTCCTTAAACATTTTACTATTAAGAATTATTTAAAAATTAGGTTTTTGTAAATACATAATTAAGAGAATTAACTTAATGAAAAGACTTGCATCAAACATAGACGTCCAAGGGGGGGGGGGTAAAGGGGTGATTACCTCCCCCAAATGAATTTGGGGTGCCTACGGCATTTTCAAACTTTTACCCCCTCCCCAAAATAAAAAAGCTTGGACGCCCCTGGCATCAGGCCTTTAATTAAAATTAAATTAGCCTAAATAAAGGAACCATGTGAAGCTTCCATAAAAGAAAGTGTTCAATTTTCTATTATAATCCGTAGCCAAGTCTATATAACAGTTCACATCTGAAGAATTCAACTGTCAATGCCCTGCGTGCGGCTGTTCAGCCTTAGCTGCTTATGAAATTGCATATTTTTGACAAAGGGAGAGATAGGTTTCGGGTAAAATCCGTAGAAGTGTGTGTTTTAAGACTTAAAAATAGTAGTAGAACGATAATATTCACTAAATATGTGTATTTCTTATTAAAAATAACTATAGACAAAAAAAATTTATCGTTCTACTACTGTTTTTTACTTAAAACACATAACCATTACGGATTTTACCCGAAACCTACCTCTCCCTTTCTACAAAAAATATGTTATTTACTACTTTTTTGGTGGCCCCGATGACCGAAGGCCCCAGACTGGAATTAATATTCTATTTTTTTATTTTACTTTCCGCGGAAAACTGTCTATAATACAATGCAATATATCAATTTTTGAACATTTAGATGTGAAAGACATTCCGTGTTTCCTAAGATGTTGATGTGGAACTGTGAAGATTTCTCTGTTGATAACACATGCTACAATCATGATCCTTTGTAAGTAAATCAGTAGCTGTAGCATAATACGCAGCGCATCTGCTCATCGTTAGGGAGGTCGAATCTCGGCCAAAACCGCGTCATAAATAAATTGATTTGTTACTGCTGCTATATCAGAGATGCGAAATTAAAAGTAATAGTAGAAAATACCTTCGCCAAAAACATGTGCAATTCATTATCATTCAAAGTTAGATCCAGACAATAGTCGAACAATTAAAAGGTTGGTTTAGTGCTTTGGGATCTACTATAAAGATATGGCCCTATGATGTTATCAACTGTCAGGTACAGGATCTTCTAGCGCAGATTCGCTATAATATAGAAATTTTCTTACGTTCACTGGCTGAAAATAATTGTTAGCAAACTTAAATTAACTTCCTTTCAATGTGACAGCTAAGCTCACTTGTACTTAAATTACAACTTTAAATCAATACTTTTTTTTCAAAATTCTATATAACAAAGTTTCAGAACTTGATACTTTCGTAGTGGGGGGGGGGGGGGTAGGTAGGTGTCCCGTATTTCCCCGCCCTATAGCCCTAACCCTTTTCTGGACAACTTAAAAAACGTCCCTGAAAATTGTAGAGCGATCTGTCCAGCTGTTTCCGTACAGACACACATCCGGTTACTTTAGTATATATGATATGCATAGGATTTACAAATATAGAAAAGTAAAAATAATTTTTCTTTTAAAATCAAAACATTCATTAAATAACTTATAAAAGTTAAAATATAAAACAACGGATGTTAAAACACAATGGATCTAATATTACATAAGTAAATTTATAATTTTAAATCTATTGAAGGTAATGATTTTATCTATTTTTGGACAGGATATTATTTTTTATTGTTTTTATTTACTTTTTTGTAAACAATTAAATTTTTGAATGACTTTTTTTTATAAACAAGGACAACAGCAATAATGAGAATGACAACTTTAATTAGTAGCGAAGTATAGGATTTTAAACAATCATAGACTGATGCACATACTTAATTATGTTGTAGCAAAATCGTCACAAATATTTTAGTCAGGAATAAGGTAAAACCAACAAGCGAAATAAATCTAGAATTATATTTGGGGGGCAGATATAAAGGTAGTCAATTCTACTCAGTGTTGCCCCCCAATGACAGCTAAAAATCATGTATAGGTTTCATGATTTATTCCTGAATAAATTTCGTTGTTGGTATAAGCTGATTTTCAGTAACTTATCATATTTTAGTATCTAAGTAGATCAAAATTTCAAAATACATATTATTCTCGCATTGCCTCAGACGTAACTGGACACACAAAAATCAGCCATGTGACGTCATAAAAATGAGGGATTATCCATCTCTTTTTTAGAGGTTTTCTTTCCCACTTCTCATCTCATATCACCATTTTTATGACGTCACATGGCTGATTTTTGAGGCACTTAGTTTAGCTACAAAACTCTTTACTTCTCCTCTTATCTCCCCATTTTTATGACGTCATATGGCTAATTTTTTAGACTTTTTGTCCAGTTACCCTCAGACGAAAAATTCTATAAGGGTCAGGAGAATCTTCGCAAATAATTTCAGAATCCAAATCACAAGCTATCTTGTAAATGTAATATTTAGTACAGAGTTATCTACAAATAGACAATTTTAAAGTTTTGATTTCTTCAATCTATCCTAATTTGAGGCCGCGAAAATATTGTAGTCGGACAGATAGACAAATATATTAAAATATTTAAAAGAGCAACCCCGCTATCATAAATCTTATCTTATAAAAGTTTCTTAACCTTTTCACTCATTGTTTTATTGTCTACTTAAATATTCAGTTTTTTGTAAACCAATTGTTATATCCTTCAAAGAAGTTTTACAATGAAAGTTATTAATCATTGGATTAAAATTTAATCCTTTTTCCACTTCTATTGTTCAACCAAAAATACAATTTACCTTCCAAAACGACAACAAAGCAAAGAATTTACTTTTGTAATAGTAGGATTGTAGGTGCCGTGGAATTTGAATGGTCTGGTTTTTTGTTGTAATAAACCATCCCTAGAGATTTATCCTTATACAAAGTAACAGGATCTGTGTCTGTCTGTGTGTGTGTACCGAAGGATCTTGCTAACCACAGAATCGATATGGCTCTACTTTACAGGGTAACTTCTCATATGTCCTGGGAAGGTTTATAACTTTTTGTGAGGAGGGTACCACCACTCTCAAAAGACCTAGAAAAAAATACTCTTATTGTTTCTATTAAGAATTTCATCTATTATGGGAATAATATAAAGAAAAAAGTGCCGCCAAAAATTGACGTTATACAATACAAGTGACTAATAAGAGGCCAGTATAAATTTTATCATTGGTCAATTACAATTTATACTGGCCTATCATTGGTACTTTGTATTGTATGACGTCATTTGTGGAGGCACCTTATGCTGTTTCTAATATAAATATAAACTAAAATTTTATGTAGTGTGCCTATCATACCCCTTCCCTTCCCTTGATTCTTTTAAGTGACACTAGAGGCGAATAAGAAGCTAGTACTTTATAAAGAGGTTCCCCTTTCTCTTTCAAGTTACTACAAATTAGTTTCATAATTCCCTAGCAAGAAGATCTAAGCAACTGTGGCTCAATGTTCCTGACAGTGACAAAAAATCGATTTTTACATTTTGGAAAATACACTTTTAAACAATTATTTAGTAATATACACAAGTTTTTGGAAATAAAACCGAAAGAATTAACTCTTTACTATGACAAATAAGAATTGTATGTGTAATTATACCAGAGGTTTCGAATTAAGTTCCTTTTCATCATAGAAGACAACTGTTTTTTTCGGTCAACTAAACTACATTTCAAATACGTGTGGACGGTTTATTTTTATAGCTGTCGTTAAGTATTATACATTTTTGGATTCTATATGCAATGCTTTAAACGTTTAGCCTTTAAAAGAAGTCAAATCTCCATTTTTTGTTGTAATTGTAGGTACTTTTCTAGACATACCCGTTTCTTGTAAAATAAACAATTTTCTTAAAATGAAAATTTTACGTTTGGTTCCAGAACTAAAAATGGCAAAGGATGGCAATAAAATCCTCTCGTATGAGTAAATTAGAACTATGTACAATATCATAGAACTTTAGCCTAATCTTCCGAAATCTTGCGAAGTTTGTTTTTTTAAGCTCTTAAGTAACTAGGGTCAACCAAAAAAATAACAATTTTTAAGGCATAAAAGTAACATATCTTTCTTATTATTTAAAACACATATTCAATTAAGCTTAAAGTAAAGAAAAGTTTTAAAATAAAATAAAAGATTATCTACTAATGTCTTAACTCTTATCTGAACTATCATACCTCTTATTGGGGGGGGGGGGGGGGGGGTTGCTCGATTTATATCAATCTTAGATCCCATTAAAGCTAGAAGTCTAAAATTTTATATGTGTTTTCCTTGATCAACAAAAAATATTCTGATTTTATATGTTTATCATTATCTACTCCCTTTACCCTTTTATTGAGCCACCTTTCACAAAAGGTTCTTTCATACTTATTAACAAAGAAGAACAGAGTAGAATTTATGTTGATTAAGATAGAAACTGTTTCCTTTAAAGTAAAATGAAAATAAAAATTAAAGTCTTACATATCTATGATCTAAAGGGATAAGACAATGGCAGATAAATTAATGTACATCCCCAATGCTAATACACAAAATTGCCCATTGTGTATTCTATAAATTACATTTAGTTGTTGAAATGTTTGGACACTCAACTAATAACGAACCAATCAGATTTAATAAAAGTCCCAAAAGTTTTTGTGCCTACAAATAAGAAAACACTATTATAAAACTTTGTGGACTAGTATTATAAACAGCCCATTGATCCCTCCCTCCCTGCTTAAATATACACCTATATTTCATATTCCGATGTAGTAATATAGGATATTTTAGTAGTTTGGTAAGATGAAATGCTAAGTTTAAGTCATAAAAAAATATTTTTGTTCTTTACCTGTATGATATGCAAGGTATCCTGGCATCCTGTGGTCATAAGCATTTAAAACAAGTCACTCAGTTATAGCTCTCTATCTTTCACACACAGAAAATGAGACAGAAAATACCAGAAGGGGGGGCGACCCCCCCCCCCCCGACTATTAAGGGTTAACAAACATTGTTATTTGGGTTTTACAATATCTTTTGATATAATTCCCGTCAATGTAGCTCAAAAAGAAAGGAAGTTACAGCTTCTGAAATGTGCTTATTAGACTATCTTTACACCCCCCGTTGACGCCCCTTGTGTAAACCCCTATTATAAGTATTTTTCACCATTTTTAAAAAGATATATGTATACTTATTGCTATTTAAAGAAAATTTCATCAAAATTTTCAATTATACACTCTCTATGATTTTTTGTCATTTTTCGGGATTTCTGGAACACAGTGTGTGGTGCCTCAACCCTGCAGGGCACTTTATATAATAGATTCCAGTCAAACCTTGAGGTGAGATGTCAGCATGCAATTTCAATGGTTGATATCGAATATAAAAGTGGTCAAGTATTACATAATGTCGAGTCGATATGGCAATATCTTTTTAGGAGCTAAACTACGCAATAATATTTAAAAAACTTTGAATTATTTCCTGATTAAATTCTTGATTTATGTCCACTGAACCTCTGTTCTTTCAACCACTTTGTCTTATTTTCAATGATTACTCATGGCTCGCCATCAATGTTTTATTTTTAGGAAAGCTGGCACTTGTCGAAGATTTTTTACAAATAATCTCAAAACTGAGGTAACGTTGATTTCATAGTAAGAGGAAGGGTGTCTGTCTATATGTTATGAAAAAAAACATTTTGTTTCCTCTTTTTAAGTTTTCTTTCAAAGAGGTTAATGTCCCCTCATTATATAGAGAGAACATTAGGGATAAGACTATCAATAAATATAAAGTTTAGATGTATAATCTTGAAAACTACCTGTCCCTTTTGACAGAGATCCTTTTCGTCTGCCAGCAAATTGCTTTATTGTGTTTATGTTTTCGACGCTATTAGCTGATTTCAATGACCCACTACAAAATTGGGACAATGACCCTGCCCTGATGGGAGAGTTTCATATACCTCATGCCCCTTGTCTTCTTCTTTTACTGGATGGAAAACAGAATATAACCCTGATTACAATTATTTAATTACACCGCTAGTTCAAACCAATCAATCAAGATTTCGGTACCTGTTTTAATTTACAATTTATTATCCCCTTTCTCATTTATCTGTTAGTTTCCAGGGAGTAAGGGAGGGGACAATGGGCAATTAATTCAATTTAAGAGGGTTCGCTGAAAAGCAATGAAAACCAGATTTATCAGGAAAATTTTACCAAAATTGTAAAGGGATCATGATAACCTAATTTAGAACAAAATTAGTTCTAAGAAAAAAATCATTTACTTGAAAATTAAATTGTCAACACATCACAATGTAGTAAACATTCTGTAATTAATCACTAGAAAAATCTTGTTTAGAACTACCTCAACCCTTCTGATATATTTATAACTGGCCCCTAAATTCAAGCGGTTCTTAGATTATTTAATACATAAATATCACAGTAGAGTTTCTATACATGAAATGACATTTTCTTGGGAAAAAATATTTGTTAAAACCAGCGATAAATAACAAACTTTTCTGTCTGCATATTCAAAACTAGCTCAGCTAGTTAGCGGGGCATTGATGCGCAAGTCCCAAAAATCAGTAAGAATCTGCTGTATTCGTGCACATTCCCTTTAAGCAAGTCCCCAAAGTCTGAGACTCCTTAAAAATAGAATATTCAATCCATTGTCCCCTCCCTTACTCCCTGGTTAGTTTCTCTATCTCTACCTCTATCGATCTATCTGTCTATCTATCTAACTATTTATTCTTCTATCTACCTATCTATATATCTATCTATTTTTCTATCTATTAATCTATCTATCTATCTATCTTATCTATCTATCTATCTTATCTATCTATCTATCTTATCTATCTATCTATCTTATCTATCTATCTATCTTATCTATCTATCTATCTTATCTATCTATCTATCTTATCTATCTATCTCTCGCGTTTGTTATATTGAAATATTTTAGGTGAACTGTTATTCCTTGGAGGTTTCTATGTATGGCTACTATCTCAGGTTGTTACTATATAATTATTCCTTGGAGGTTTCTATGTATGGCTACTATCTCAGGTTGTTACAATATAATTATTCCTTGGAGGTTTCTATGTATGGATACTATCTCAGGTTGTTACTATATAATAATTCCTTGGAGGTTTCTATGTATGGATACTATCTTTGGTTGTTACTGTATAATTATTCCTTGGAGGTTTCTATGTATGGCTACTATCTCAGGTTGTTACTATATTATAATTCCTTGGAGGTTTCTATGTATGGATACTATCTCAGGTTGTTAGTAGCGAAGCTACTCTATAATTCACTATGTCCGTCCGTCCGTCCGTCCGTCCGTCAGTCAGTCCGTCAGTCAGTCCGTCCGTAACGCTATGGGGGAAATGGGATTTACTCAGCTCCTATAAAAGATAGAATGCTGAAACTTTTTGACAACATTCCCATCATTAAAGAGCACAATTAAGTATAAAACATCGATGACGATAGGACCGCTTTTAAGCAGGTTTTAGGCTATTTTTGTATTTTTCACATTTTTCTTCATATCTTCAGTGTTTATGGTCCGATTTTCAAATTTTTTTCAGTTATAGATATCAAAATTAAATTTCCTGTCGTTTAAAGAAAACAACTATGGGGTCAGACTGCCTTTAAGCAGGTTTTAGGCTATTTTTGTATTTTTCACATTTTTCTCCATATCTTTGGTGTTTATGGTCCGATTTCCAAAATTTTTTCAGTTTTACATATCAAAATTAAATTTTCTGTCCTTTAAAGAAAACAACTATAACGGCCAGACTGGCTTTCAGCAGGTTTTAGGCTATTTTTGTTTTTTCTCCATATCTTTTGTATTTATGGTCCGATTTCCAAAATTTTTTCAGTTATACATATCAAACTCAAATTTCCCTGTTGTTTAGAGAAAACAACCATGACGGTCAAACTGCTTTTTTGTAGGTTTTTGGCTATTTTTAAATTTTTTCCCTTATTTTCCATATCTCTGATGCATTTTGGGATATCAGTATCAAAATAATTTTTCCCATTGTTATGAGCATCTTTTATGTAATTTTCTTTGACCGACTTCGTTATACAAAATAAAACAAGGTTTCGTGTTTATTTTCTCCAATAAATCTATTCCTGATTTTAATAAATAAACTTTAAATCTACTTTTACGTATTTCCATCCATGATTTTTTGTGCTTCGCTACTTATGGATGTTGTCATCCTTGTTACTATATAATTATTCCTTGGAGGTTTCTATGTATGGATACTATCTCAGGTTGTTACTATATAATTATTCCTTGGAGGTTTCTATGTATGGATACTATCTCAGGTTGTTACTGTATAATTATTCCTTGGAGGTTTCTATGTATGGATACTATCTCAGGTTGTTACTGTATAATTATTCCTTGGAGGTTTCTATGTATGGATACTATCTCAGGTTGTTACTGTATAATTATTCCTTGGAGGTTTCTATGTATGGATACTATCTCAGGTTGTTACTATATAATTATTCCTTGGAGGTTTCTATGTATGGATACTATCTCAGGTTGTTACTGTACAATTATTCCTTGGAGGTTTCTATGTATGGATACTATCTCAGGTTGTTACTGTACAATTATTCCTTGGAGGTTTCTATGTATGGATACTATCTCAGGTTGTTACTATATAATTATTCCTTGGAGGTTTCTATGTATGGATACTATCTCAGGTTGTTACTATATAATTAGCAGGGATAAGATAATGGATGGTAAATTAAATTACATCTGCATTGATGATAAACAAGAGTGTAAGGTTATTGTTTGAAAAGTTTGAACACTATTAGTTTGGAACTATCTAATCTAAATTTAGTAAAATAGCCAAAGTTTAGAGCCAACTAATAAAGTATCGTGAATATTATTCCATTTATCTTTGGGTACTTGTGTTATTTCTGTCCAATGTCCCTTCCCTCCATGATGATTAGGACTAACCGACCAACCAGAAATGCGTAAGTGCGAAGGACTTTGTAGAAGGGGAAAGGACGCATTTTGAAAAACAATTAAAAAATTTATGAGGTCTTAAGATGGGTCGATGACAAATTAATTCCACGCTGTATCACGGGATGGGGGCGTGATTTAAATGTGTAGTATACTCCTTTGATTAAACTCAATTTACGGGTTTTTATATAATTGCAACGTAGTTATAAGACTTTTGGTAGCAATAAATTGAGACGTTGGGTATCCCTCTAACTGAACCGATTTTTGATTAGTCAATGGTCTAAATTTGTCTCGGCCAGGATATGATTAAAAGCCTAAATCGGCCAAGGAATAGCCGAGTACAATATTTTTAAACTTAAAAAATTAAAAATAAAGAGCTAAATGATTTATTGCGTCTTTCTCTTTTTATCGACAGACGCACTTGGATATATTATTTTCATAATTAATTATATGTATTTCCCAATTAACGTCACCTTATGTGTAAATTTGGTGAGCTACATTATTGAGCAGCGTTGTTAAGTTAGGATGGAAGAATTTTGTAATGAAAGCAAAAGTGGGGTAGAGGATAAGGGATGGGGTAAAACGAGTTATCAAAAGACCAAAAAATCTTGCCGGTGGAACAAATTCAACCCTTAAGATGCATGGACGTCCAATGTGGGGGGGGGGGGTAAAGGGGTGATCACCTCTCCCCAAAATGAATTTGTAGGTGCAGTAGCCTCTATGATATAAAGATAACCCCAAAAATTTTGAATTTTTAATTTCTACCCACCCACCCCTCCTCCCTCAAATAAAAAAGCTTAAACTCCCTTGTTAAAATGGGAGGAAGTATTTATGGCTTATTATACCAAATATTAATAATACTCTTCAGGATAGAGTTTAACTTAAAGTCAAGAAAATAAAACATTATGATAACCCGTTTTACCCCATCCCTTATCCTCTACCCCACTTTTGCTTTCATTACAAAATTCTTCCATCCTAACTTAACAACGCTACTCAATAATTTAGCTCACCAAATTTACACATAAGGTGACGTTAACATGGGAAATACATATAATTAATTATGAAAATAATATATCCAAGTGCGTCTGTCGATAAAAAGAGAAAGACGCAATAAATCATTTAGCTCTTTATTTTTAATTTTTTAAGTTTAAAAATATTGTACTCGGCTATTCCTTGGCCGATTTAGGCTTTTAATCATATCCTGGCCGAGACAAATTTAGACCGTTGACTAATCAAAAATCGGTTCAGTTAGAGGGATACCCAACGTCTCAATTTATTGCTACCAAAAGTCTTATAACTACGTTGCAATTATATAAAAACCCGTAAATTGAGTTTAATCAAAGGAGTATACTACACATTTCAATCACGCCCCCATCCCGTGATACAGCGTGGCATTAATTTGTCATCGACCACTCTTCAGGGCTATTGAGTCAACAATAAAGGAAGGGAAAGGGGTTTCAGGCTTTACATGAACTTGGAGGGAAAAGACCTGAAATTATTAAAACTTTATTTTTATTTATATATTTTTTATTAGAGATGAGAAAGAATTGCTGCTCTATGATGATGTAAAGTATATAAAATTAGGTAAAATTTTTATATTTATTTAAGATACTAAACAAAATTAAACCTTCTGTAGATTAAATTAAAGGTTTAAAAGTTAGAACACTGCTTGTTTTAGCCAAACAATCAAAGTACTCAACGTTTTAATCAAACCAAATAAATGTCGTTTTAATGAAAAAAATGTTTTAGGAAGAAATATTTGCCTATCAATCTGGGATTATTTCAAGGTATTTGATTTTAGTTTAGTTTTATATCCTTATAATAAAGTAACAGGATGTGTGTTTGTCGTGTGTCTGCACCAAAGGATCTCGCTAACCGCTGAACCGATATGGTTCCCCTTAACAAGGTAGCTTTTCATAGGTTTATAACTATTTTGTGGAAGGGTACCACCACCCTCCCCAGAGAAATCGACAAAAAGAAAAAAAGACCGCTTTACGGACATTTTTGCAATTAGCTAAAAACACAACTATCACCATCTATCGGCGAAAAAAATATTTTTGGTTTATTTGCTGATTTTACAATAGATTGAAAGAAATAATTTTACGTGTCCCTAGAGGCCTCTTAAATATGAGTATAAAATGAAGGGTAAAATTACTTTAAATGATAATTAACCTCCCAATAATTAAGAACTTGTTGGTCAGTGGTAGGCTTAAATTTTAGTGTAAGGTTAAACATGGATGGGTTAAATTGTTAAAAAGTCTAAACTACCTTAAACTTTTACAATATCAAAAAGTAATTACCTTAATAATCATGACATTTGTTTAAAATTCTTAATTTAAAAATATTAAGATTACTGGAAATCTCACTGGCGAAGACAAGGAACATCCTTTTGCAAGGTGGAGAAACTTCTAGATTTCCCTCAAATCGCCTAGTCGAGCATAGAAAACCCCGTCCCTTGTTTTAAAGTCAAATTAAAATAACGGGGCGGGGTTAGTTTTCCATTTGTTTGTTTATTACTTTTTGTTATCATTGGTTAGGTTATATTGGGTACTGGGTAGCCCCGCAGGGTTACGGAAAGCACCCCCTCCTCCTCTATTTTTATCTACATCTATCTAAGAAGGGTTTAGTGCTCGTTAGACACTTTGAGGGAAAGCACTAGAAACTTAAACTAATAACAATTTTCAAATTGTTAAATATTCGATTTTCAACAATATAAAGAATGATAATTGAAAACAAGATTGTTCTTTTTATATAAATTTTATTAGCGCAGCCACTCTAATTAATGACTGTTTTGTTTAGTAATGGGCCAAAGAACTGTAATCTTCAAACTCTAAGGTATTTTTCCTTTTAAAATATGCTATTATTATCATTACTAGCGGCTTCAACTCTTTGGGTAGGGTACTTGAAGGAAGGTGGAGGGGAGAGGAGTGTTTACCCTCTACTTAAATTAAATTTTGAAAAGAAAAAGTAAAAAATTTGGGGGATAAATTTATAATAGTGGCGATATCTCTTTACTACCCTGACCGAAAATAATTAAAAATCTGGACCTATGACATGCTTCATTGTAAAGAAGAACCTTATCAGTTCAGCTATTAGCTAGATTCTTATCACACGGACAAATACATATCTTGTTAATTTCAAATACAGATAACCAGATGCCAATCACTAAATCATAAATAATAGTGTCAAAACTAGTCAAAAAAGTAAAAAAATTGTAGTAAATAAGATAGGAGATTTGTGTGACAGAAACATTATCTATACTAATATTAAACTTATCATTGTCAAAACAAATGTAATATAAATATTTTTTAATTTTCTAGAGTTCACGCAGAAGAGAGAGAAAAAATAAAGGCTGCCTTTAATGCAAAAAATACAGGAATATTTATTACTTATCTAATTACAAACTTATCCTATTAAATAAAGTGGTAAGGTTTTCATTTTTTTCTTAAAACTTTGCAAACCCTACAATATAGGGAATCTTTTCTTATGTCCTGAGACGGGTTTAAACAATTTTATTTTTAGATTTAAGCCGTATCTCTCTTCCTATTGAATCTAGATGCTATTAGTGCACCCACGTTTAACAAATAGTTTTATGTCACTTTGACCTTTGTACGGTGTTTGACTACAAAAATAATAATGTTTATAAGTAGTGAAGCCATCAAAGAGATGTTCGTATCTGAAATTTCTTACTGATTTTCGGTGATTTTATGATGTACCAACAAAATCAAATCGAAATGATATTAATACATCCAAAATATATCAACATGATTATAAAAGGCTTATAAACTTGTAGAATTAGATTAAAGAGATTCTATGCTTTCTAAATTAAAGGAATCATCTTATATAGTTTAAATTGGATAGAACAACTCAATTATGATTATAATATCGCTATAGATGGACCAACCAATAATTATGGAAAATCTTTGCTATTACCAATTTTGAATTTAAATAACTCTAATTGACATGTGTGTAATATGATAATATTATAGTAATAAATATTCTAATTAGATGGAGAGGAAGAGATTCAAGAAAAGGTAATAGTTATTTCTCGCCTCGTATTATAGACAGCTTTACGCGGATAATAAAATGAAAATTTTGAGATTTAAACTACTTTTGTTAAGCTGAGAACCGGTTCTAATCCAGCGGATAACTATTGGTTTTGAAGCCATACTGGAAACCATTTTAATTTTCATTTACATAATGTATAGAAGTTTAGCGTATTTTTCTTCAATTAAATTAATCTGCCTATATACCCTAAGACCTATTGAGCCCTATAAATCATCCCCTTTATATTTGGAATAAATGGGAAAGTTGGGTTTATTTTATTCTCTCTGTGGTGGGTCTTGACCCTGCAAGGCCAATACCCAACACCCACTACCCAATATGAACTAACCTAGCCTAATATAATAAACAAACAAACGAAAAATAATTTTATTTAAGACATCATCAATTTTTTTAAAAATTCATTTAGATATTTTTTGTTAAAAAGAACAAAAACTAAATATTTTTCTTTCATGATGAAAAGTAATTAATGATTTTACACACCAAGCGTATTATACATATAATGCTTAATTTCCCTCACTATGTAACTATATTTCCCTCACTATGTAACTATATTTTCCTCACTTTGTAACTATATTTCCCTCACTATGTAACTATATTTCCCTCACTATGTAACTATATTTTCCTCACTTTGTAACTATATTTCCCTCACTATGTAACTTTATTTCGCTCACTATGTAACTATATTTCCCTCACTATGTAACTATATTTCCCTCACTATGTAACTATATTTCCCTCACTATGTAACTATATTTCCCTCACTATGTAACTATATTTCCCTCACTATGTACTATATTTTCCTCACTACGTAACTATATTTCCCTCACTAAGTAACTATATTTCCCTCACTATGTACTATATTTCCCTCACTATGTAAATATATTTCCCTCACTATATAACTATATTTCCCTCACTATGCACTATATTTCCCTCACTATGTAACTTTATTTCCCTCACTATGTAACTATATTTCCCTCACTATGTAACTTTATTTCCCTCACTATGTAACTATATTTCCCTCACTATGTAACTATATTTCCCTCACTATGTAACTATATTTCCCTCACTATGTAACTATATTTCCCTCACTATGTAACTATATTTCCCTCACTATGTAACTATATTTCCCTCACTATGTAACTATATTTCCCTCACTATGTAACTATATTTTCCTCACTTTGTAACTATGTATCGTGGTGCTTTTTCTTTTCAACATGATTGTAAAATTTATATATTAAAGATAAGTCTTTGTTTTTTTATCTCGTTCCGTTCAATATTTATTCTAGTGTGTGGGGAGGGTTTAAAATCTTCTCCTCTCCTCTCATCTCCATCATTATTATGACGTTACATGGCTGATTTTTGAGACACTTTGCCCTGCTACCAATCTTTTCTTGAATTTAATATAATCTATATGTTATGGTCGTTGTCATTCTTGTTTTCTTAAATAATGAATGTTTATTTGATTAAATTTCTATAAAAGATTAATTAAAAGTGGCACTCATAATTTTGTAAGTAACGTGAATTATGTATCATAAAATAAGCAAGGATAATTGTATCCAAAAGTAGGAAATTAATAAAAAATCACAATAACATGGATAGAAAAGAACAGGAAACTATTATTTTTATAAAGGAAGTTTGTAAAATTATGAATTTATAGTAAAGTTAAATGAAAATACTAAAAATATTGAAACAATTTGTTTGAAAGTATGGTGACATGTCCTAGTTGTAGAGAAGCTAGGATAATGATATACCAAGTAGCGCATATTTGAATGGTAAGGAATAACTAAATCACCTCCCACACGACAAACTAATTTTATTACAGGTTCATAAAAAAAACCACGGTATCCTCTCAATATATTACATACATATCAAAAGTGAATATTATAAGAAATTACTGATGGACACATCCAGCTGGTTATAAGCGAGGAAAATATTGTTCATAGCTAGGGCAGCAATAATAAGGTAACAAAATTCAAGATTCTCAGGAAATATTAAATTAAAGGGGAACAAAACTTGGTAACTAATTATAAATTAACAAAATACAGACAAACAGTCGTGCGGATATTCTAAAATTGTAAAACAGCTCCGCTAAAACTAAAAATAAAGAAACATGAGTAAATAACGAGGGAAATTAAAATTTTGTACAATATATTATGTATCTAATGATACTAGGAAGGAAGGAAGGAAATATTGAAATTTAAATTATAAAGGTCTCCAAACTTTTATAAACACAATTTCTTATCTACAGCTCAAAAGTCTCGAGGACTTTATTAAATCTTAATTGGGTTATGAATATGCAAATCCTTAGTGTCTAAACTTTTCCACCTATAATTTTAATCTATAGAAGACAGTGTTCATAAATTTATCGTTAACATCAGTTAACATCCCTGAAATCTTTTGATTTAGAAAACAGTGCCATCAAAAGTTTTGTCTTTGAGAAGAAGAAGAGAATTACTTGGTCTCGTCGGCAAAGCATTTCAACAACATCAGGTTTTATGCTATTTTCTATTGAAACAAGGACAATAGTATTCATTAGTAGCAGAGGAAATATGGTCAGTTTAAATTTTTAGCCCTTCATTTTCCCTTTTTACCTAGATCATTTCAATATTGTTCAGCATCTGTCGAGCCATATTCAAACTATTTATTGATTAAATTTTTCAATAATTTGTTATTAAAACCGTTTAAGCTGGGAAAAATGGATCATTAAATTGTAAATTACACTGGTACCCAAATTTTATTCTTTGGGTCCTCTTTTTAATTTTGATTGGTTTGTTCAAAACTAATGGTGCCTAAACTTTTCAACCCAAAACTTTAATCTATTAAAGGGGTAATTTTGTTTATCATCTTTAGGGATGTGTATCTTTTTATCGTACCTTACTTTATCTCTTATGATCTCTGGTCATAGGGAAGACATTTATTGACCTTACCTATCTATCCTAGAGACTAGGGGTGAAGCAACAAAAGTAATTATTTTCAGAAACGACAAGTGCGTATGACAACAGCCACAATTTCTCCATTTCAAATTTCCCCATTTTCTATGAAGGGCGGTCAGTCTTTCACACAACGATCTTTACAGCTTTCAGGTTAGTCAATACACTGCGGACAAAAGAACTAATGACAGGCCATTATATATTTAAATTGACCAATGGTAGGCCAGTATTTCGTCGTATTTTTAAAGGCACTATATAAAGCTTTGATAAATTGGAGTTAAAAATTTTGGATAATCTTTTGTCCGATTAAATAACAATGCTTATTATCACAATTTCTATCAAATATTTTGCTAATATCAATAATAAAAAGTTGTAAGTGTGTCATTTTATAAATTTCATTTGAAGCCGACTAAGTTCTTTTTTTAAAAAGGAGAAATTAAAACATATATTTTATTATTTTATTTAAACCATAAATCTAAGAATATGGCCCTTTTTGGGATTCAAAATCTACAAAAATAAATATCTCAGATTATCATTCCTGAAAAAAATCATGAATGCAATTTTCAAAGTGAATTTTTCTTTCCATAAAAAATGATAATTCATACATTAAAATCCATTTTTTCATTATTCTTTTTTTTCGCCCTCTTAAATAAATTATCAAATATATGATATGATGTAACCTTTCATAAAAGTATAAGTCTGTAGAAGTCTGTACACTTTCGAACAAAACAAATTATTTCAAACAGTTTATTTGGAGAAAAGTTGTGTGAGACTTGCTTAAAACCTAGGTTTTGTCGAAGTGATATGTGATGTATTTGTTTAGATTTATTGTCATCCAGTTCTACATTCAGAAGTTCGAGCCTTACAAGTCCAAATTCAGGGTAAGAAATAACTTTTAGTAACTTTATTTGTAGATTATTACAGATTTAGATGTAAGCTCAATCTTATTCGTTGGCTCGAAAACTTATAGTTTTTTTGATTTTTTTTTGTTTTTTTATTCATTACCTTAAGCATATATGTATGTATGTATATTATAGACAAAATAACCTTTGTTTAATGAGATTCAAATTTATGTATCATTAATATTATATTTTTGTTAGATTTGGGTTGTCAGGACCGCCGCCGCTATCATTTGACTTCTTAGACAGTCTAGAAAACAATTATCAGGTTATAAAAGAGAAACTTTTCTAGCTACATATAAGGTGGGTCTGCTGGTCTGCTTCCCATGGATGTTGATTATTGCTGTTTTCTACAACAACCTTTTACATTTAGAATAGATAGTAATCGCATCGTATATTAAACAGCTCTCCGCAGATATTAAAATGAAAAATTATAAGCTTAAAACCAGTTTTCTTAGTCCCGATTAATTTTATGATTTTTTATTTCAATACTTGTGGAAATTTGTTTTTAATACGATGCTATACGTGATTTTTTAATCTGGATATATTTAGTAGGTTTCGAAACCATACTGGAAAATAAATCATTTAAAGGAACCCTGCAAGAAATACCCCGCTTTAACTGCTTAAAGCCTGCCATGAGTAGACCCAATACCCAAAATTTGAAGCCTCCAGCTTCACTAACAAAAAAAGTTGCAGGTGCCGAAGTCAAGGGCTAAAAAAACTGGTTTTAATCTTATGATTGTACATTTTTATATTCGTAGAAAGCTGGATATAATACGCTCGATGCTAGACATAGTTTTTTCGTATGGATGAGAACCGGTTCCTATCCACCGGATTCGAATAATTACGAGAAAAGGTTTTATTAAAGTCGAATATTTGGTGGTTTTTTATCAAGTTTCTATCGAGCACTGAAACCCCTCCCGTTTAGAAAAAGAATTTAAAAAAAGTTTTTGTCTAACCCTATGGGAGAAACTAATTATAGCCTTACCTAAACTGACCTATCCTTATAAGTAAAAGAATCTCTTTCTGTGTGTTCCGAAGGATCTTGCTAACCACAGAACCGATATGGTTCTCCTTTACAGGTCCTGGGAAGGTTTATAACTATTTTTTTTAGGGTACCGCAACCCTATTTTTAGAGATTGTGTAATCTTTATACAGACTTTTTAATGGTTATAATTTTAGGAGACGCGTAGCAACCCAATAACACCGCTAAGATCTGAGAACAGCGCCAACATTGGAACACAATTATCTTGGCAAAAGCTGAAGCTTTCCCTAAATAACATTCAGAATGATGCTAAAGAAAATAACAAATATAATGATGTCTTAGATGAAAAGGTAAACAAAGATGAGACCATCCATGAAAGCTTTAAATCTAACAAAAGATAAATTATCAAATATTTTATTTAGCAAGAACAATTTTAAAATCTGATGAATAATGCGGTCAATAAGAGTAGATGTATTAAAAAACAATTATATGTGTTTAAAAGCAAAGCTTTTCTAAACTTAGGATAGGTCCGTCCGTCCGTCTGGAACAGTTAGCTTCTTCTCATTAATTTAAACAGGTTAGAATTGTCCTATCGATTTCAAGCTTTGTACAGGGTGGGGCAAATAAGACCGGACAAACTTTAAACGGCCATAGCGCAAAAACTACTTGACCAATCAGGACGTTTGACCACACTATAAAAAGCTTAGGTAATGACCTTTCAGCACAAAAAAATCTTTGTACGAAGATGGACGTGTACAACGAGCTGGCCGTGCATATGTTCAACAAGGCAGATTCCAAATGCGCCGGTGGTTTAAACTGTATTCTCGACTAGGGCCCACTAAATCTGACCTCAGCCCATCTGTAGGTGAGGTAGAGGTATGCAACTTGCTGGGGATACTGTTAGATACAAATGTAAGACACTACAAAAGACTAGAGCTTTCTTTTTGAAATGGCTTGGCCGTAGTACTCCAGCAAAGTGAAACGGGTCAGATTTTGAGATGTAAAAAACGTCAAAAACCATAAAAATTCGTGAAAATTTCTCGGTTCTTGACTTCAGGGACCCATATTGAACTTAAAAACTCATTCCATTGCAAAAAACGCGATATTCAGTTTGTTTAAATATTCAATTAATTAGGTTTTTTCAAGAATGTCAAGCGTGGGAAAATTTTTCGAGTGTGGGAACCATTTAATTTTCATTTAAATGGTACATATGATTTTCATTTAATTTCATTTCTAGGACCCGTGGGAACTTTTTTTTAACGTGAGAACCATTTAATTTTCATTGAATTTCATTTTTTGGAAGTGTGGGAAAAAACGGGAGAAAAAATATGTTTTAGTATAAAGAAATGTTCTATCAGTTTCAAACCTTTTTCATTCGATAGATCATACTGACTTTGGAAAAACTGTCAGACCGATTTTTGAAATTCAATCTGTGAAAAAAGATATTCAAGTTTTAATTTTTTTGTTTTGAAAATATTATTTTACATGTATTGCCGCCATCTTGGATTATGATATTTTTTTTGTTAGAAGATTTTTTTTCTAAAATGTTTTTAAAAATTTAACTTTTTACAATAAAAAAATCTTTGAACTTAAATTGACCAATAATTCAAAGATTTTTTCTCTTTGATTTGGAAGATTTTTTATGATTTTTATTTTTAATGTCAAATAAAAACACAACAGTGAAAAAAATGAAAATTAAATGAAAAAACGTTTTATGATTTTATTCAAGAAATTATTTGCTAACATCACCTTTTTGTTGCAATAGAATGTTATTTAAGCAAACAAAATTTAGCATAAATGGATATTTAAATCCCTCGGTATTAAATGATGAGCTAGCGCTCGATCATTTAATACCTTGGGATTTAAATATCCATTTATGCTAAATTTTGTTTGCTTAAATAACTCATTTTAGACTATGGGAAACTTCATGCCATTTCTAAAAAAGGTAAAGAACGTCGTTCGCTCAACTGTGGTCCAAATAAGAGCCTCCGTGTATAAGGGTAGCTTGAAAGTTGGGCGAATTTGGATCCTGCAGTTACTCACGTTCCTAAAGAAATGTGGCCTCCCAGCAGCCCGATCTTAATTCAATAGACTTTTGGGCCTGGGGCTACTTTGAAGCATGCACCAATAGACGTGCCCATACCACAAAGACCTCCCTCATTGCCACTATCAAGGAGAACTACGCCAACTTGGACAGGTACATTTTGACCTGGACCTGCCAGCGGTTGAGGAGGCGGATAAAGGTGGTGATTAAGGCTGACAGCGATTTTATTGAATAATCTAATAGTCATTAGTCATATACCTATTTTGCTTGCCAGTTTTTAAAATTCAATAAAATCTTTAAAATTGACGATTTTATGTTCATTTGTTTAGAAGTTATAATTTGTCCGGTCTTATTTGCCCCACCCTGTATGATGATTCATATAACAGTTGGGTCCGACTTAGAAAGCGCAGCAACTCTATAATCGTTACCGGAAAGTCCGTACGTCAATTTAAAAACATGCTGTTTTTTTACTTTTTTGACAACAAATTTTTGTATGTTAGAATTATCTGATTCATCTGATTTTTTGGTACACTGATTCCTATTACAATAAGGTACAGTGTTATAAGCGACGCATCCCTATAATCAATTCCTTGAGCAGTACCATGTATTTCAGCAGTTTTGCAACAAATTTAAGTAAAATTAGGATTATTCAGTTTTGACACGCTACTAGTGTTAATGTCCGTTTGTCCTATTATTTCAGAGCTTCGCTTTCATGAATGTTGTCATTCTTGTTCAGTTGTAGTAAATTAAAATATTGTGACCGAATATGTAACCATGAACCAAAAAAATTAAACCTATTTTCAATTGATTTTGTTTATTTTTTTAATTCGCCATTTTATGATAATTGTAATGATCACAACTGAAGATTTTGTTTATTAATTCAAAGTAATAACCGTCATGTATGAATGTACATTGTACAAGGTTAGTGATAAAGTAAGTAAAATCACTCTCCAACAATTTGGCCTTAAGAATTAAAAAATGTAACCAAGAATGGTTAAATAAAATTAAAACCCTTTGACCTGCCATTTTTTAGGCAATTTATAACCTTATAATTTAACTTTGGGCTCGGGAACGAAGTAGAGGTTGGAAACAACAATATGATGTTTGGCTGGGAAACCGCTAAAGGACCAGTCAGGCGGATGATTCTGAATTCCCGCAGACCAGCAAAAATGTTTCAGTCAGGCCAGACAGAAAACATTTGCCGAGAAATGCTTAAAGCCAGGGTTGATATCCTGCCTATTACCGAATCAAGGTGGACAAATAATGGAGAGTTTAAACATCATTCTGACTTGAAAATACTTTACTCAGGCCATAAGAATGAGGATCTAGGACATAACCAAGGGGTGGCTCTTATGCTGACCAAGCAAGCAGAGCAGGCCATGATCAGTTGGCAACCCCATGGTCCAAGAATCATGGAGGCTTACTTCAAATCCTCAGATAAAAACATCAATCTGAGAATAATAGTAGCATATGCTCCTACAGAACAAGCAGATACAGAGGTAAAAAACGAATTTTATGACCAGCTTGACTCTGTATTTAAGAATGGTCATAAAGAAAAGGACCTGACCATGCTCCTAGGAGATTTCAATGCTCAAGTGGGGAGTAATAATGAGAATTTAGAAGAAGTCATGTGCAGATATGGCCTAGGCTTAAGTAATGGAAAGGAAAATGACAATGGTGATAGACTTGTAAGTTTTTGTACTGAAAACAAACTTGTCATTGGTGGAACCATCTTCAAACACAAGAAGATTCATACTGCCACCTGGAGATCACCAGATCAAAGAACCTTTAATCAGATAGACCACATCTGTATATCTAGACGTTTTAAAGGGTATCTCCTTGATGTCAGGGTTGAAAGAGGACCTGATGTTAATTCAGACCATTATCTTCTATCTTCTAAAGTTCGGCTTAGATTTAAAAAGCAGGACACAAAGCCTAACCCCAGGAAAAAATATAATTTAACAACCCTTCAAAACTCTGAAAAGCTACAAGAGTTTAAGCTCACTCTAAAGAACAGATTTGAGTTGTTGACTCTTTAAGAGGATGATGAAGTTGAAGATATTTGGCAAGGTATCAAAAAAGTTTATAATGATACTAGCCAAGAAAAATTAGGTTTCAAAAAGGCTAACCAAAAGCCGTGGATCACTCAAAGATCCATTGATCTCATGGATCAAAGAAGAGAGGTAAGACAAAAGACACTCTCTAGAAACTCTCCAGAAGATAAAGACCTGTATAAGATGCTTAGCAGGGAAATCCAAAGAAGTGTCAGAATTGACAAAAAAGAACACTTGGAAAACCTTGCTATGCAAGCAGAAAATGCTGCTAATCAAAATAGAATGAAAGATGTCTATGAGATTACTAAGAGCATTGCAGGTAAAGTACACAAATCAGGATCACACATCAGGGACAAGGATGGTTCACTCCTTAAAACTGATGAAGATATTCTAAATAGATGGGCAGAGCATTTCACTGAACTGCTGAATCTTCCAGTTCCAGAGGAAGAAACTGAGATTCCACCCTCAGATGCACTTGACATTGACTGTCGAGCGCCAAATCTATTGGAAATCAAGGAGGCCATTAAAAGTTTGAAAAATAACAAGGCCGCTGGACCTGATAACCTCCCAGCTGAGGTCATAAAAGCAGACCTAGATACGTCTGCTGAGGCATTCCTACCTTTGATCACAAAGATATGGAATGATAAGTTATGCCCAGAGGACTGGAAGAATGGACATATCTCAATACTAGCCAAATAAGGAGACTTGACCCAATGTGGAAACTACAGAGGGATAATGCTCCTTTCAGTACCTGGACGTATCCTTAGTAAGATTCTTCTTAATAGAATAAAGAAGAAGGTTAATGAAAAGCTAAGACCTAATCAGGCTGGATTTAGACCAAACCGTTCCACTATTGATCAGATAACCTCTCTAAGAATCATTATAGAGCAATCCAAGGAATGGAACTCTGAGCTTTTTGTAAACTTCATTGACTACAAAAAAGCATTTGATTCTTTAGACAGAAGATCTCTCTGGAAAATCTGCCGACACTATGACATTCCAGAAAAGATAATCAATATCATTAAAGCTATCTATCATAAAGGAGGTGGAAATGTAATGTATAAAGGTAAACTATCAACCTTTTTTGAGATTGTAACAGGCGTCAGACAAGGATGCCTTCTTTCTCCCTTCCTTTTCCTCCTTGCCATTGACTGGATCATGAAGAACTGTGAAAGTAATGATGGCATTCGCTGGGAGCTATTTGGCAATCCCAAATATTTAGGAGATCTGGACTTTGCTGGTTATATTGCTTTGTTAACAAGCAATAGAAGTCAAATGCAAAGAAGGACTAACAGGATAGCTGAAACCTCCAAGAAAATTGGATTAGAAATAAATGTTCCTAAAACCAAAATACTCAGATTAAATGCAAATTCCCAAGAACCAATTACTATTGGAGACCAAATTCTTGAGAATGTAGATTGTTTTGAGTATCTTGGAAGTAAAATTGATGAAGCTGGAGGCACTTTAACAGATGTTAAAGCTAGAATTAACAAATCTAGGACAGCCTTTGCCAGCCTAAACAAAATTTGGAATTCCAACAACATCTCCATAAAGACTAAGTTAAGACTGTTCAAGTCAAATGTTCTCTCTGTTTTGCTGTATGGGGCTGAAACTTGGTTCCTAAACACAGCAGTGGTCTCCAAGCTACAGACATATGTCAATAAATGTCTCAGGAGAATCCACAAGATCTTTTGGCCAAATAAGATCACAAATGCTGAGCTTCTAGAGCGCAGTGATATGTCAGACATTAAACTGACAATAAAACAGAGAAAATGGAGATGGTTGGGGCACACTCTAAAGAAAGGGCATGATGATATAACCAATCAAGCCTTGACTTGGAACCCCCACATAGGAAAGAGGAAACCAGGTAGACCAAAAACAACCTGGAGGAGGGAACTCTTAAGTGAACTGAAAGCTAAGGAAATTCCATCTTTCAGCAATGCCTCAAAACGTGCCGAAACAAAGGAAGATTGGAGAACCATTGTGCATGGCCTACGTTCTGCCGAGAACTAAAAGGCAATGATGATGATGATAACCTTATATAAATTTTATAGTTAAAATCACAATACATTTTATCTTGTTTATTAAGGTTGAAGATGATCTAAGTTTGTTCAAAACCCCGTCAACCAAAGATGGACAAACAGACAGAATGACTGATCTAGAACTTGACCTCCTTATGAGTACAAACAGGTTATTTTCCAACAGTAGCTTAATGTCTGTCTGTGTGTGTGGTTCACCTTTACAGTGAGGCTTTTTATTGGACCAGGAAGGTTTGTAACTTTTTTGGGGGGGGGGAAGGGAGGAAGTAAGTACCTAATCCATTCCGAAAGAAATCGCCCCTGGAAAAATATATCCTCTCCAAAAAATATGTTTTTTACTTTTTCTTTTTAAGACCTAATTGGAAAGTGTAGGATCCTTTTACTCAACCCCACAATCTCCCCCCCCCCCCTCCCGTCCTAGCAAACCTGTTTTTCTATACTAGAGAGCCCGTAGATGCAAAGGGCGAAGCCTCTAGTCGTTAGGTAATCTACTTTGAAAGCACACTTGACTTTTCAAAAGCACTTGACACTTATATATCTAAGTGTGTTGCCATTATACAAATGTACTAAATTCAATTAAAAAATAATTTGAAATGTAAAGATTCGGTGTTATAACCTTTTAATCAAGTAAATTCTTTAGTAACAGCAGATATTTTTAGCTTTCAGCTATTTTGTTTCAATTTTGTGGTAAGGGACAATCACACAGAAAAGGCCAATGATTTCATGCTACAAAAATGTCGAAATGATAAAAAAAATGAATAAAGATCTTGAGAACTGCATGTTTTTATGGGTTGCACGTTCGCCCCCACCCTCCCCTAGAGGCTAGGGGAAAAAACACTTGTCCCGACTAACATATTATCGACTTGTCGATATTCTTAGGACAACATGACATAACAACAAACCGAAAATTTAACAAGGATTTTAATTACTTACACACAAAACAAATGTTTTTGCTTGCCGTTTAGAATATTTAGCTGTCCTTTGGACATAATTATCCTTGTTTCTGTTTAATTAAAATGTTTTCCTAGGTCGACAACATCAAGTAGCAAACAGTTAAGAAGTGTTAGGTTCCAACTCTCTCAGGATTCTAAGGAAATTAACAAAAACAGTTTAAATTGTATTTTCTTAATTAAATCTAATCTAAAATTTAAATTGCATAATATAATATTATAGAATTTACCAACAACAGAGGCTAGGTATAAGAAGGAAAAAATGTACCCCCCTACCCTTTTTAAATTTATTTCAAAACAAGGGGTGTTGGTTTCAGTCAGTGCTCGAAAAGGCACTTTGAGAAAAATTACCAACGAATATAAATGCATTAGAATTGTTTAATTTGTTTGAATAAAATTAGGAAAAGTTAAGAAGTTGCTCCAGATCTATAGATTACAGTGAAAAAGTTACCAAGAAAACCACAAATTTCAGGTAAATCCTCATATAAAAGCAACAGGATGTTTGTTTGTGTGTGTAGCGAAGGTTCTCGCTAACCGCTGAACCAATTTTGTAATAATATACAGTAAACCTTTTATAGTTGCAGGAAAGGTTTCTAATTATTCTGGGGTGGGTGTACCTTCCATCCTCCCTCCCAAGAGAAATCGTAGACAGAAAAAAATAAAAATTCGCCCCCCCCCAAAAAAAAAAAATTATAAAAGAATCATCCTATCAAATAAAGTTTACGTAATATAAGTATGATGGATATCTGTGTAAATGTTTGTCTGTCTGTATGTTTAGTAAGATCTCGTCAACGGCTATACCGATTGTTTAAAAATTATAGAGAAGTTTTGTATTAGTCCAGGGCTCTAACTCTGGGCAATCATTAACAATTACCTAACCTAAAATAACCTATCAAAATCTACTGTGAAAATACGACGAAACCTGCTAAATTTAATTTTGAATAAAAAGGTAATTTTTACGTAAATCTGCACTCTTACTGAGCAAATTTAATAAAATTTATATTTAACAAGGATGACAATATCCATAAAAGCGAAGCTCTGAAACGGTAGGACAAACGGACATTAATACTTATATAGTGTCAGAACTGAATAATCAGAATATAAATGTATAAGAGTCAAAGCAAAATTGTGAGTAAATTTGTTGAAAAACTACCTGATACAGGATAATGTTTATGGACATACTTACATTTTTAGGACTTGATTATAGAGTTGCTTCGCTTATAACATTATACTTTGTTGTCCCAGAAATCAACATATCAAAAATCAGATCAATCGGATGATTAGATCACATAAAAATTTGTTGTTAAAAAAGTAAAAAAAATCAACATGTTTAAAATGGACGTACGGACATTCTTGTAATGATTATAGAGTTGCTACGCTTTCTAAATTGTACCTAACTACTACAGGAATCATCATGCAAAATTTAGAATCGATAGGACAATTCTAACCTGCTTAAACTAACGAAAAAAGCTATCCGTTTGTGACGGACGTACGGACGGACGAACGTACGGACCGACCCTAATTGCAGAAAAGCTTTGCTTTTAATAATTATAGAAAAGCTTCGCTTTTAAAAATATTTAAAACTATTAGGTAATAAAAAACAAATTTTAATTTTGAACTTTAAAATTAAATTGGTTGTAAAATCAAATATTTATGTTAAATGTTTTAAAATAATATTTATAGATAAATTTATTTAAAATAGATTATTTAATACTAGCGGCTACGCCCCCTAGAGGCCTCTAGTGGCACTTTAAATGTTTTTTTTTATATCTAAAATATGTCTATGTTGCGTTTGACGTTTATGTTTACGTTGAACTCTCTTTTTAAAATCGAGAACGTAAAAAAAATTTTGATTTTTTGTGATTTCTCTTGGGAGGGTGGTGGTACCCTCCCCCAAAATAGTTAAAACCTTCCCGTGACATATGAGAATCTACCCTGTAAAGGATAACCCGATCGGTTCAGCGGTTAGCGAGATCCTTCGGTACAGACAAACAAACAGACAAACATCCTGTTACTTTAGTATAAGAATTTATGGAAAAATTAATTTACCTTTTTTTTAAATTATAAAAAATATAAATCTAAGATAGTGTGGATTACTACCTACATCAAATAAACTAAGAATAAAATTTTTAACATGTTTTTTCCTATGACTTTGTCCTGCTAGGGGTCCCTACCCTACGGTGATACTACGTCCCTAACCTAAAGTAATCAACAGACAATCGAAAAACTACGCCTATTTTTCAATTTATTTCAAACGAAAAGGGGAGTGCCCGACGAGACACTTAGATGGATACCGCCGACCAGGGGCGTCCAAGCATTTTTATTTGGGGGGGGGGGTAATCACCCCCTTATCGTCCGCCCCCCTTGGACGTCCTTGCCGCCGACAGTTGCAGAAAAAAGCTATCCGTTACAATCTTAATACTAACAGACAAGATCATTTATAAAAGCTTTGCTTGCAAAAGTGTAAAGTTCAATAATTCTAGTTTCAACCAATAGCTGAAAGTTTATCAATAGCTCTGATTTCACAAAAAAATGAAGCAATCATATATGTAGTTATTATGATAATCTTATTTTTGGTATATTGATTTCTACGACAATCAAACATAATGTTAAAAGCGAAGCAACTCAATAATGTCCATATAAAAAAGCATTTCGTATTCAAGTAATTTTAGACTCATATTTTCTTGTTGCATATTTATATGGTTGTTTGTAAATCCATATGATATGATGTTTGAGCTTCGATTTTGAAAGTTGTTATTTTTTTTTACAGAAAATCGAGTGAACTAAAGACGAAAAAGGAAGTTAGAAAATCATCCGAAGAAACACTTGATAATGAACAGGATGAAAGTCCTTTGAAATCCATAGTCATCCAGAGAAATAGGTAATGGTTATTTTTTAATCTTTTCCACCCCAATTCCTACTTCCATTTTGTATGTGTAAAATTCTGCTTTAAGTTTACCAGTTTTGTGACAAGTACTATCTCTTAATCAGCTTTTTTTTTGCAAAGATACCTGTCAAAAATGCTTCGAGTTTATACGAAAGTCGACATCCTAAATCGGTTAGTTGGTGCTGTCAGCCGCGCGGCTTTGTATATAAGCCACCCATAAAGCCTCAGCCACAATCACCAAATTTCAAATCAGCAGCAGCTACTTATATCCGCAGCCACCATAAGTCCAACTAAGCCCAAGCCACACCAGCTGCAACGATCCAGAACTACAGCCGCGCGACTGTTGATCCTTTTAATTAAAGGCGCTAAGACAAGTTGAGAATAAAAATAAATGTATAAGAATTGAGTATAGACGGAAAATCCAGGTAAATACCTAGCCCAAATGGTGGAAACCGCCTTTATGTTTACTAGCAAATTTCTGTCTGTTCTTGTTTAGCCACTTTGATGTATTTATATTTCCTTCGCTATTATCCGATTTCAAATCCCCAATTGAAAGTCGGCAAAGGGTTCTAAACCCGTTGGTAGAGTTACACTGAGCACGTTGCCCTCTATTCTTTTAGTTTAATAACGAAAAGCTTATTAAAATTTAACCTAAAATTAAATATAATGTAGCCGTGCTGCTTAGTATAAAACGTACAACCATTCTTTTTTATTGCTATGTCCCCAAATATGATTCAATAAAATAAAGGGAGAGGTCATTTTCTAGTAAATCCCGTAAAGGTGTGTGTTATAAGGCCTAAAAATAGTAGTAGAACAATAAGGTGCTCTATATATTTGTATTTCCTATTGAATAGAACAATAGGGAAGAAATTTTTTTTTTTTTTTTTTTGATAACCGTACCTGGAATATCTGAAATTTCTATCAAACGCTTTGTTTGGCTCAAACTGACTCAAATAAAAAAAAATATAATTAAAATAAATCAACCTGTAAAGAATGACTTCTTCCTTTGTTTAATGGTATAGATTGTTCTTAACTTTTACCTTGTACCTATAGAAAACATTATTATTATAATTATATTTTTTTTTAATTTTTGTCAGTTTGAGCCAAACAAAGCGTTTGATAGAAATTTCGTATTTTTTTTAGATAATCCAGGTACGGTTATCAAAAAAAAAAAAAAAATTTCCCTATTTTTCTATTCAATAGGGAATACATATATCTAGAGCACCTTATCGTTCTACTACTATTTTTAGGCCTTATAACACACACCTTTACGGGATTTACTAGAAAATGACCTCTCCCTTTATTGTCATACCTATCATTTTTACATTACATCATCATACTATTCTCTAGTAGAAAAGATTCTCTATGGTTAACCATTTCACTTCAACTTAACTTTAAAACTATGATGGCATTTTAAACAACTTTAAGCGCTTTGATAAAGTCAAAGTTTAGTTTTGCTTTGATCAGGTAGCCACTAATATCATATCACTGCGCTTTTTGAAATAAATAATGCTTATCTCTAGCAAGTTGCTTTAGAATAATTTGACCCAGAAATCTTCTAGAAGCCTAAAATAAGAGCACTTTTATATACAAAGACACGCCCTACATTTTATCAAAATAAGGTATTAGCCATAAGTCCATTAGAGCCACATCCCCCCCCCCCCTTATAAAAAAATGGTTGTTCCAACTACCCAGTTCAATTAGGGTATAAGATATAACCAACAAGCGAAATAATTCTAAAATAATATTTGGGGGGGGGGGGCAGATGGAAAGGTCGTCCTTTCTACGATATTTTGACCTGACATGGCTGGGTTTTATTTAGTATTTGTTTGTTTCATATTCATGGCAAGTGATGTCAAAAGATTTTTTTTTATTTTGAAAAGGAAGCTTTACTAAAATTATTATCGGTCCGTCCGTACGGAAGTAACGGATAGTTATTGATTTCAAACTTTGCAAGATGATTCCAGTAACAGTTTTGTACGATTTATAAAGCGTAGCAACTCTATAATCATTAAGAAAGTTCATTTAAAACATAAATTTTGTTTACTTTTATGGTATGATATAATTTTTCTAGGAATAGGCAATGCATTCCTAGGACAACAAGGTATACTATTATTAGCAAAGCGTCTCTTTATAAGGGGCGATTCGTCGTATTTTTAAAATGGCTTTTTATAGGTTAGGTTATATTGGGTTAGGTGATTGCCCCACAGGGTTAGGTAATTGGCCCCGCAGGGTTAGAGCCCCCCGCAGGGGCTAGAACTGTGAAAAGTACGAAGAATCGCCCCATAAGGTGCGATTTTACGAAAGGGACTATACCCAAAAATTTTGGTATGTTCTTAAACAGTGCTTACTGAAATTTTATAAAATTTGGATTAGACTTAAAGATTAATATTCTGCGCTAAGTTCTGGCACTCCACAAATGTAATTGTTTTTTGTCCTACAGTCCGATTTTAGAGCTTCTCTTTTATGTATTTTGTGAACCTTTTTATTTCGTAGGAAAACTGGCCGAGTACAACAACATCATTTCTCCACAACTACAGAATAAAATCAACAGAAATGGCGGAGATCTTTTAAAAGGTCTATGAATTGTCTATTAAAATGAGAATTTAAAAATTTGACTTTCATTAGAAAGAAAATTTAAACTGTATTGTAGTTAATTTGTACTTGAGTATATCATGTCTGCCAAGATTTAGAGTTTATATAGCCCAATAAAATAAATTTATTCATAAATCATTTTCTCATATTCATTCGAATCCGGTGGATAGGAACCGGTTCTCATCCATACGAAAAAAACTATGTCTAGCATCGTATTATATCCAGCTTTCGAATATAAAAATGTACAAATATAAGATTAAAACCCGTTTTTTTAGCCCCGAAGTGCTGAAGGCGCGGGCTATATCCCCGGAAAGCTGTTAATAATAATGCGAGAAATAACTATTATTGTTTTCAAACCAAAATTTATTTGTGGGTGTTAACAATTATCCTGTTAGGAGCGAAGCCCCTAGAGGCCAAATATGAAGCCACTAGTAAGCAGGGATACTAGTAAGTACAAAAAAGTCCACTTTTTTTTATCTCCATTGACACTGGAACCCACCATGGCCTGGCTACTGTTTTCATGATGATTTTTTTTTTCAACCTATACTTTCTTCAAGTGGGGTGTGATGTAAATTTTTACAAAATAGATCACAGTGCGCATAGACGTCCAAGGGGGGGGGGGGTAATGGGGTGATTACCCCCCCCCCAACGAATTTGGGGCACCCCCGAAATTTTTTTCATTTTACCCCCCCCCCCCCATTTAAAATTTACCCCTTCCCTGGGGGTTCCGTAGGCACCCCCAAACATTTAGGAGGGGGTATTTACCCCCCCTAAACAATTTTGGGGGGTAAAACCCCCCTCCAAAATAAAAAATCTCTAATAAACAAAATTTACCCCTGCCAACAGATTTCAGGGGGGGTAATTACCCCCCCCCCCCCCCCGAAGCAAATTTTACGGCGTACTTCGCGCGCCATTTTACCCCCCCCCCCAAAAAAAAAAAAAAAAAAAAGAATTACCCCCCCTTAAAAAAATTTTAACCCCCCCCCAAAATAAAAAGCTTGGACGTCTATGACAGTGCGTTTGAAGGTGTTGTGACTTTTGTGTCAGAACCTAAATTGGGACATAGTGCATTTCATTACCCTAGGTTAGGTAACTTCATTTCACTTTTCAACAAAATCTAAAATGCAGCCGTTTTTGAGAAAATTAGATTTTTCATCCACTAGGAGTTACCGCATAATCATGACAAGGAAAGCAAAGATTATTTATTTCAAATTTTGAACAATTTTGCTTTTATAAAGTCTGTCATTAAACCCCTCTATATATGATTTATTTAAGGCTTAATTTCCGTGACCTTAGCAAAGCAACTGATAAAAATTGCCGTGAATCAACTCACTTAAGGAGTGGTTTTATGAAGAACTTTATAAAAGCAAAATAGTTTAAAATTTTAAATAAATAATTTTTGCTTTTCTTGTCATGAATATGCGGTATCTTCTAGTGGATAAAAATTGAACTTGAAATTTTCAAATCTAATTTTCTCAAAAACGGCTGCATTTTAGATTTTGTTGAAAAGTGTTCATAAAACCAGTGGCGTGCGAACCGAAGGGGGCATTTGGGGCAATCGCCCCCCCCCTAGCGACCAAAACGCCCCCCCCCCCCTGCCCCCCCCCTAGCCAACGCCCCCCCTGCCCCCCCCTAAATGTTGAAAAATGCCCCATTTTGCCCCCCCCTGGTCAACAAAAATGCCCCTTTTTGCCCCCTACCCTACAAAAAGCAAAACTATCCCAGTTTCCAAAAAAAAGATCAAGAAACACTCAACAACAAAAAAAATTTGGCGCTTCGCGCCAAACAGACAGTTACTATTCATTTAACCTTACCAAATTTTTAAATTAGTGTAGAAATTAGGTTATAATCTTTTTTCACTGAACATAACAAACCAGGTAATAGGAAGTATTTTATTTTGTATAATTTAAACTTTTTACCAAAGAAATTTTGTATATACCCAATGATGTTACACAAAATTACCCCTTATATAGATTACAATTAGTGGATGAAATGTAGGGAAACTCGACTTAATTAACCAACCAATCAAAATTCCATTAAAGTCCCCAAAGTTGTTGAGCCAATGAATAAGAAAATTTTATATGAAATATTGGGGACTAGTGTAATAAATAGCCCAAAAACCCCTCCCTCCCTGCATATTTGAAGAAAAAAATTTGCGCTTCGAGCCCTTCCAAATGGTTTCTGCTTTTTATTACATTGTATATTTTGTTTTTATTTCTATGAAAACATGTGTAAACAACAAATATTTAATCAAAAAGTTATTTTATATAAAAAAGAAACAGCGTTGATATTTATCTAAGCCTTTTTCTCAACACTGTATGTCTGTCTAAATGAATAACTATATATGATGTCATATTATTTTCAGGATAAGTTTATCATTTTTTTTTGTGTACATACCCTTACAAAAAGATATGTTTTTTTTATGGCAATTTTCATTAAAAACCCTTAAAACTAACTACACTCTATATTCCTAACTTGATAAAATATGCCACTCTTGTTGTCTTTAATTGATTTTAGTTCAAAGGGGGAGTAAATATTTTTAGGTGCGCTTCACGCACCGCCCTTATAAATCATTGGAAACACCAATTAAAGTGCCATTTAAAGAGGGTAGGATATGTTGATATAACTTTTTAACTTCTCTCTAATTCACTATGGCTGTCAGTACGTAATGCTAAGGGGGAAATGTGATTTTTTCAACTGCAATTAAAGATAGAAAAAAATTACTTGTTCTTTCATCTACAGATATAAAAATCTCTTAGAAATATGGAAAACTTTAGGGTATAGTCTTTTTTGTGGCAACGCCTCTTAAGGTGCATTTTGTCGTATTTTCACAGTAGCTTTTCACCTATTTATACCTCCTGCGGGGCCAATTGCCTAACCCTGCGGGGAAATCAACTGACCTAACTTAACCTAGAATAACCTATTAAAAGCTACTATGAAAATACGACGAAATGCCCCTTAAGAGGCGTTGCCACAAAAAGACTATACCCCAAAGTTTTCCATATTTCTAAAGATTTTTATATCTGTAGATGAAAGGACAAGTAATTTTTTTTATTTTTTACATAGTTCTTTACATCTTTGGTTTTTATGGTACAATAAATTTTTTTTGTGGATTATAAGATTAAAAAAAATAAAATTTCTTGCTGTTTCGAGCATCCAGTATGTAATTTACTTTGACTGTCATCACACAACATACAGGAAAAAGGATTTTTGACTTTTTCTATCTAAAATATATATTTATTTCAACAGATGCTCTTTAAATCTACTTGTCTGTATTCTTATTAATGATTTTTTGTGCTTTGCTACTTAAAGATGTTGTCATCCTTGTTGTCATACAATAAAAAAATATATTTAAATCAGTTTTACATATTAGGTTAATTGTTGGTAAATTATTTCCAAAATGAGTGTTTTTATCTCCCCCCCCCCAAAATTTTTTTTAATGGGGTTATTTATCCTTCCTGCTGAGATTTTATAACATCCCCTTCCACCCATAAAAAATGTTTTGTGGTGGGGGGGGGGGGGGGGGAGGTTAAATTATCTTCTGTACTTTTTTTTTGAAGATGCTTTCTAGCTCCCTTTTCTTCGGTCATTGCAGGGTGGGGAGAAGGAATGGGGGAGAAGAGATGGGGGGGGGAAGAGATGGGGGATATAAATGGGAAATATGGATGGGGGAAGGGATGGGGAAGAAGGGATAAGGACTAGAAGGCCCATAATCAAATAATCCCACCCCAAAAACGCCCTTATTTAAAATTAGTATATATAATCAAAATGCCCCCCCCTAAAGCAAAGTGCCCCCCCGGGGCACTTTGATTTAGGGGGGGGCAAAATTTTACAAAATCTTCAAAATGCCCCCCCCTAGACAAAGTGCTTCGCACGCCACTGCATAAAACCACTCCTTAAGTGAGTTTATTCATGGCAATTTTTATCAGTTGCTTTGCTAAGGTAACAGAAATTAAGCCTTAAATAAATCATATATAGAAAGGTTTTATGACAGACTTTATAAAAGCAAAGTTGTTCAAAATTTTTAATAAATGATATTTGCTTTTCTTGTCATAATTATGCGGTAACTCCTAGTGGATGCAGGAATAAGGTATAACCAACAAGCAAATTAATTCAGAAATTGATTTGGGGGGCAAAATAACGCAACCTTTGCCTTAAATTGCCTTTTTCAGCTGTCGTTGGGGGGCAAAATTTGTATTTCACCATCGATAATGTAGGGAAATCGCGCATTGTGTACATTATCAATAACCAAAACAATCTTATAATAGCAGACAAGAATGAATTATAAGAATGAAAAGGACTGCCCACAGAAATTTTTCTTTTAAATTTTAAGCATACTATATATATTAACAGAATCAAGATCTAATCCTTTTGAAAAGTCTGACCTCCAACCATTAGGTTATTGTGCTTCTTTAGTGTTGGCTGTGTAGTTTTCTCTTCTTTTTGCCTCTCATGGCGCTATATACCACCAGCAGGATAATATAATAGAGGTAAAATTTTTAAATGGCTTTAATTGCTATGCTGTCAATATAAAATCCGAAGAGAAAGCAATAGTTATATGAGTAAAGTTAAAGTTTTACTTTTATTTCTTTTTTTCTATGGTACAGTCCTAATTGAGAGTACAAATTCATTCAAGTTTTAGATTTGTAATTTGAATAGTAGATCTAGATGGTCAATCTGGCCTCTTATTCTATCAAACTAAACAATGAATTTCTAAGCAGACAAAACCTTTTTGTTTATTTATACATAAATAGAATTTGTTCCATTAATACAAACGATATTTTTTTTGGCTATATAATTTCCTGAAAGATATTTTATCATAAGAAATTAAACTATGCACATCTTATTATATTTGTTTTCCCATATGTTTCACTTTTAACGAAATTAAAGAAATGCTTTATCCTAAGTTATATCTGTTTATTTTCTAACCATTAATTAACCTGATTATTCCTGTTGGCTGATTTATAGATTATGTATCTAGATTATATTTAACATTGAGCACCCAATAAGATATAACCACGTACTTAACCATTGCAATGGATATAGCATACACGGATATATTGACAGGGGAAAATGTGTTGTCAATTTAGGTTGCTAATATGCAGGGATCTAAAGGGATATAAGACAATGACAAATAAATTGATATATACAGGGTGCGCCACATAAATCCGGACTTTTTCTTATTTTTAAAAAAATGAACATAAAATCGTCAATTTCAAAGATTTTATTGAATTTTAAAAACTGGGAAGCAAACTAGCTATATGACTATTAGATTATTCAATAAAATCGCCGCCAGCCTCAATCACCGCCTCTACCCGCCCCCAGACCCTGGTCACCATGTCCCTGTCCAAGCTGGCGAAGTTCTCATTCATAGTGGCAATGAGGGAGGTCTTTGTGGTATGGGCGCGTCTATTGGTTCATGCTTTAATGGCGCTCCAGGCCCAAAAGTCAATTGGATGAAGATCGGGGCTGCTGGGAGGCCATATCTCCTTAGGGACGTGAGTAACTGCAGGATCCAAATTCACCCATCTTTCAAGCTACCCTTCGACACGGCGGCTTTCATTTGGGCCACAATTAAGCTAGAACAACGTGCAATACCTTTTTGGAAATGGCATGAAGATTAAGCTAGGGTTATCATCGCAACACATAGTCTAAAACGAGTTTTAAGGTTACAAATGGGCCCATGTAGTCGGGAACCGAGAAATTTTCACGAATTTTCACGATTTTTGACGTTTTTGACCTCTCAAAATCTGCCACGTTTCACTTTGATGGAGTACTACGGCCAAGCCATTTCAGATAGAGAGCTCTAGTCTTTTTTTAGTGTCTTACTTATGTATCTAACAGTATCCCCAGCAAGTTGTATAACTCTACCTCACCTACAGATGGGCTGAGGTCAGATTTAGTGATCCCTAGTCAAGAATCCAGGGTAAACTATCAGCGCGTTTCGATTCTGCCATGTTGGACATAAGCGCTGCCAGCTTGGAGAACACGTCCTCCATCGTCTAAAAATTTTTATGGGCAAAAAGATAACTACCCAAGCTTTTTATAGTGCGGTCAAACGTCATGATTGGTCAAGTAGTTTTGGTGCTATGGCCGTTTGAAAAAAGTCCGGATTTATGTGGCGCACCCTGTATATCCCCAATGATGCTACACAAAATAACCTCTTATGTATATTAAAATTAGTGGTTGAAGCGTTTGGACATTTAACTTTATGAACCAACCAATTAAAATTCAGTAAAATCACTAAAGTTGTTTTGCCACCGAATAAGAAAACGTTATTATGAAATAAGACTTGTGTAATAAACAGTCCAAAGGCCTCTCCCTCCCTTCTAATATGGTACTCATTTATTAGTCTGTTCGTTTATCCAGTAGGAGGGGAGGGAATAAGGTCAAGGAGGTGGATGGTGGGTTTTGTTATTTTATCCAGCTGACAGTGGATTTTTACAACAGTAGATAAAAATCTGGTGCAACATCCATGTAATAATATGTTGGACTGTTTTAATGCTAAAAATTGAAGCTTCTAAAAAACAGGTTTTAAGCAAGTATGGTGAAATAGGGTTAATTAATTAATTCGCTTGTTGGTTATAGCTAGCTGTAGTGGATGAAAATTGAACTTGAAATTTTCAAATCTAATTTTCTTAAAAACAGCTGCATTTTAGATTTTATTGAAAAGTGAAATGAAGTTACCTAACCTGGGGTAATGAAATGCAATCTGTCCCAATTTAGGTTCTGACACAAAAGTCAAAGCATTTTCATACGCACTGTGAGATAGTTATGTAATATTCCAATATCTGTATTATGGATTTTTTGTTGAGTTTTGTGTTTATGTAAGGCTTGAAAGAATTTGTACGTTTTACATTCATCGTGTAAGCAGCAGTTTCCCTCGAAGTGCCTAGTCGAGCACACAACCTTTATTTTAAAATAAATTGAACATTTTGTTTGTTTGTTTATTACTTACGGTCAGTCAGGTTAGTTTAAATTCTTTTGAATACTGAGTAGCATCAGAGTTATGAAATATTTAAATCTAAAAACTTTTCACTCCAACGAATTTATATTAGATAATAATTATGAAACTTTAATTCATTGTAACTCACTGCAATGTCAAAATATTTTCTGAAATAAAATACTTCAAGACAATAATATTTTGTTGGTTGATAATACAAAAGTATTTTTAATTCTTAGAATTGCGTTTTCGAGAAGGAAAATTGTTTTATCAGGGAGGGAGTTTTATAATAACGTTTACTTATTTGTTGGCATAACAAATTTAGAGACTTATTGAATTTTCATTGGTTGGTTCATTCAAATGAATGTTCAAACATTTCAACCAAATTCTTTATTATAAACAGAAGTGGTAATTTTGTTTACATCATTGGGGGGGGGGGGGGGGGATATAGATCAGTTTATCAGTTATCGCTCAATTCTTTTTAAAAAATTTCTGAGTTTTATTGATCAAGTAACGTTGGGAAGTGAAAAGTTAACTTGCCCTTCATTTTTTTGTAAGACAAGTAGATAACTTTGGAAATTCCATGTCTGTCTGTCCCTTCATATCAACCCCCATTGCAAAGATTACAACAAGATGCAAAAGGATATCTTTAAGGATTTTAATTATTGGTTGAAAAGTACATTTGAATCATCCGATTAAGATTTTTATAAAATACCTCAAGAACTATTTCAATTAAAAAAACAGTTCTTCCCTTCGGAAGAAACAGCGACGTCATTATAGTCCCGATAACAAATGTCCAAATTTAAATGGCGAAAAATTTCGGCGATTCTATACCTGGTCGTTTCTTACTGGTTTCAGAGGCAAATTCCAATCAAATGTTGGTTTTATAATTCTTTTGGCTAGTATTTTGAAACAAGAACAGTCAAAACAAACTACAAACTAGACACTGCGGCTCGCTCACTTATAGAAATGGGAAACTTATAAAAGTTTTACTCAATACACGAAATCGTAACAATTTTCATGAGAAATGCGCATTTTATAAGGCATACAAAACGCTCTAATTTTCGTTCTATTTAACGTAATTTTATAATTTTTTTTGCTGTTTATTTTATTTTACTTATACTTTTATCATTCTATCAAAAAAAAATTAACTTTTTTCATCATTTTTTGGAGAAATTAATGCTTAAACTAAAGGTATCTTTAGACGCAAAATTGACGCACTTAAAATAAAAAATGCGTATTGAGTACAAAGGGGGGATAATTTCAAGTCATGAATGTTCTAAAAATATCTTTTTTTCCATAAAATTTTAATGTTTAGTCCACCCCACGTCACCCCGAAAATTATATATTAATTTAGGAAGATAATTTTTGTAGAATAATTACAGAATTTACAACTTTATGGACTCTGAAAGTATAGTTAAGATCAAAGGCGTGCAAAAGGTTGGTGTAGGGGTTGTTTACACCACCCTTGTAAAATTAAGGGGGATGGATACACCTCCTTAGGTGTCCACCCATGTCCACCCTCTTGACAAGAGCCTACACCCTCAGATACACCCCTCTATAAATTCCAAGGGGGTGTAAAGGAAATAAATTTACACCCCTTAAAATAAAGTGGGGTTGGGGTTGTTTAAGGAGGGTGTATGTAAGCAAGTCACAGATTCAGATAATTATATGCTATCTATTTTTAGATAAATTAATTACCAGACTTTACTAAAATAATCTTGCAATATTCTGTACAACTGTACTGTACAACTTTTAATTAGTAAATTGAGACATGAGGAAGCTCTCATATATATGTAGAGGGGGGGGGGGGAGTTAATGCAACCATCCCATAATCAATTAATCCAAATTTTGTTATGAAAATTGGCATGTGTAATCCTTGGTAGGTCTGTTTTTCAAAATTTAACAAAAAGTTAAGCTTAAGGGGGGGGGGGGTTAAGGCAACCATCACGTAATCAATGCACAAATGGCACCTAGAATTCGAATTTCATTACAAAACTTGGCATGAGTAATCCTATTTTCCCAAAATCGAACAAAAAGTTGGAAAAGTAATGGCTAATGGCTGTTTGCTCAGCTGTTTAGCCGTTTTTGGGCTATTTTCAGGGTAAATCCATCAATAATCATGTAGGAATCATCCATTAGGGATAGGTTTTAATGGGTGCTGAGCTGAAAAATACTACCAAAAATAGCGGCAGCTGGGTAATGGCTTATAAGGATATAAAAAAAATTGAATATTTCCATGGAATTAAACTTTTCTTAATTAACATTATAACTTTATGTCATTGACATATTACTAAAAGAATTTTTTTTAATTTCTAGATTTCGCTGTCATAACAGCTAAAAACTGCCAAAAATGGCTGAGAACAGCTGTCAACAGTCAAAAGTATATATTGTAGATTAAATCATCCCGCCCTGGAAAGATTTTGATAAAAGTTTTGCCCCCAGTAAAAATTGGTTGATTTAAGCAAAAAAATGACCCATGCTAAATATTTTTTCTGTGATGCAATAATTGTGACCTCATGAGCACTGCAAAGTTTTTGAAATCTGCAAAAAAATGTTTTTTTAGTTCTTTTGTGTGATCTCAATTTTAAAGATTTTTACAAAATTTTGATTCTAGTATGTCAATATAAACCTGAAATTTACCAAAAAAATTGGAGCAGTGTCAATTATAACATATGAAGGTGTAGCAAGTAATCTGCAAAGTCAAATTCCATTTTTGCATTTTTTTGGGGTTTCCCTCAAAGTTTTTACACAGATAGTGTTAGTATTTATAGTAAATTATGACCTCAAAAATTGTATTATATGTGTATGCAATTTTGACTTTGGAAGATGTGACATGTCTAGGGTAGATTTTTAAAAAAAACATACTTTTGATTTAATGTATGTTAAATTATACCAATAACCATATTTTAATTTTCAGTACCACCCACTTAACAGCTAGAACTGGCTGGAAACAGCTGGGAGTGGTCAAGAGTATGATGAGTAGATAGGGCTTTTGATGTGTCTAGGGGTAGGTTTTTATGGGTGCTGAGCTCAAAAATACCACACAACATCCATATGGCAGCTTGCTAACGGCCGCAGCTCAGCTGGGAGCGGCCAAGAGTAGAATGAGTAGACAGGGCTTGTGACGTGTCTCTAGGTAGGTTTTTAACAGTCTGTGTAACAGCCCTAGCTGCCAAATGGATGGACCCCCACTATTGATAGTAGTATTTTTGAGCTCGGTACCAATAAAAACCTACCCCTAGACATGTCACAAGCCCTATCTACTCTTCATACTCTTAGCCGCTCCTCAGCCATTTTCAGCCAGTTCTAGCCATTTAGCAGCTGGTACAAGAAATTTTAAAAATGGATATTTAAAGCAAAAATATGTTTTAAAAAGTTGATTCCTATGTAATTAATGATAGTTTTGCCCTGAATATAGCCCAAAAACGGCTAAACGACTAAGCCGCCAGCTGTTAGCCGTCACTTTTCCAACTTTTTGTTTCATTTTGGGAAAATAAATATACCAAGGATTACTCATGCCAAGTTTTGTAACAAAATTCGAATTCTAAGTGCAATTTGCGCATTGATTACGAGATGGTTGCATTAACCCCCCCCCCCCCTTAAACTTGAATTAATTCCTTTAATGATCTTGATAGAAATATGTTTATAACTTTTAATATATTTTACAATAGTGCTCAAAGTTAATGTTGGGAGGGAGATATATTCCAATCCTATTTTTATAAAAATTTTTTGAAATGTAATAAATTTCTTATGTAAAGTAGTTTTGGTAAAACCTTAATAAAATAACCCTTGATTTTAGTTTAAGGGGACTGTTAAAAGTCATAAGTGATGTGTCAAAAAATTTAGTTGTTAATAAATTAATGGAATATAACCTGATATTATAAATTTGAAAAATATTTTTGATGTACAAAGAGATTTAAGGAACATGTATTACACTTTTTTTCATAGAAGAAATTGAATAATTTTTTTTTTTTTTTTTCAACACAAGGTTATTTGTGTATCTCTTGGTACAAGATACCACCATATTATTAGTTAAATCTAATTTTTTATAAATTAAGTGAATCAGTCTGTTAGACCAAGGGTAGAAACTCAGCAGATAGACAGACAGACAGGCAAGAAGAATTATCAAAGTTTGACTATAATAGACAATTAATTAGATAAAATCCAATAGGAACCTGTGAAAGATCAGACAGACAGAGGGATAGACAGACGGACAGACAGAGGAACAGGTAAATAGTAATAGACAGTCTTTGAGGCATTAACAAATTACAATTAGGCTATGCTAGATGATTCATTGAAATCCAAAAGAGAGGCAGTTAGACAGACAAGTGGTGGGACAGACAGACAAAAGGACAGACATACAGAAGGACAGACAGGCAGACAGACAAATGGGTATTGCCTAAAAACAGTTTGGCTGCTATATGAATCATTAAAACCCACAATAGAAAAGAAATTTACATTAGTTTCTTTTTTTGATACTCAACGCCCCCCCCCCTCCCCTACTCAAAGGGGTTTATTATTTCTTAAAATCAATAAGTGACTTCTCAGCATAATAAAATTTAATATACTTTTTACTTCATCAATTTATCTTAAATAGAACGAAAGTTATAATCATTTTATTGTCTGCAAGAAACATGCGTTGAGTAAAAATCAACCTAATTGTCAGTAAAAACGTCTTATTTATGCATATTTACACAGTAAATAAATTTTAAAATTGTATTTTATTGTAATGAATAACTTAAGGGTGTTGTATGAATTATCAAAAACCTAAAAAAAAACTAATTTGGTTAAATTAGTCCAAGTAATGATTGATTTAGTACAGCACATATGAATATGTTGTCAATTTCCTATCAGAGTCGCAGTGTAGAAGATATAGAGTAGCTACGCTAAATGAATAGATGAATGAACAACAATAAGTTATAAACCCATAATAACTGAATATATTTAAATATACATGGCGTCATAATAGAACTTTTTTTTATTTCTTTCAAATAAATATCAAATGCTTGTAACATATTATCTTGAGTAAATTCGTGGATGTCTTCCTCGTTCCGAGGGATCCTTGCCCCTACCACCACCCCGACTTCTGCCCCCTCTATCCCCCCAACTTCCCCGCCGTTCTCTACCGGGCGGTCCTCTGTAACGGCTATCCGGCCGTGGACCAGGACGTGCTTCCCGGCCAAGGTCTCTTGGCTCGCTGCTGCGGTATTCTGGACTCCACCCGCGTACTCCATCACCTCCACCGCGCGGGCGATAGCCTGAACCGCCACGACCGCGTCCTCTACCGCGGATAATACCATCGCTGCTACCGCGTCCGCGACCTCTGTAAGGAATATGCGATGTGACCGGCTCGCGGGTGGCCTCCCGCATTTGTGTCGGCGGCTGCAAAGCTGCAGCAGCTTCTCTCTGCGCAAACAGTTCTTTCGCCGCTTTAGCCGACTGCTTGTTATAGCCAGTCGGGCCTGTTGGCTGTTGACCTTTTTGTTCCAACATGAGAAAATCATCAACATGCAGTGAAGGCGGACGGCTGGTATTAGGCGGTCGGGCTCTGAACATGTCGCCGCGTGAGTAGTTTCCACGATACGACCGCTGGCTGCTGCGCAGGTTGATGCTGGCGCCGCTTTTGAACGAGGTAATGAGGTTTTTGTTGTGCAGGGCCTTGGTCTCCAGGGCTGACCGCTTCACCTTCTTGACCTTGCGGTCCAGACCAACGGCTAAGCTAGATTCCTAAAAATATTAATACGGTATAGTTACAATTAACAGGGGGATGAGGTCATTTTTACAAATCAATATAAATAAGAGACACTAAGCATTAAGATAGTTAGGGATTCTTTGTGAGAATTACTTCTATGTAAAAAAAAATCTTAAAAACTGTAATAGTTATTTCTTGCATCGTATTATAAACGGCTTTCCGCGGATATAGAAAGTACAATTACGAGATTAAAACCAGTTTTTTTTAGCCCCGGCTAAAAAAACTGGTTTTAATCTTATGATTGTACATTTCTAAATTCGTAGAAAGCTGGATATAATACGATGCTAGACATAGTTTTTTCGTATGGATGAGCCCCGGTTCCTATCCACCGGATTCGAATGAATACGAGAAAATGTATTAAAAAATTCCAATTTAGTGTTAAATTAAGTACCTAATGTAATTTAATACAGTGATCATTTAACCAATGAGTAACTTTTATCGTTAAATAAGCCTTTTAATAATCAATAATCATATTACCTTGCAAATATGTTGTACTTCGGTGATCAGGTCGATATTCTCCAGATACCTGGAGCTTACCTCCAGTAGGTCTACAGAGTCTCCAACCATCTTACTACCTAAATATAAATATCATTAGAATAGCCAAAAATTTGCCCAAGGCCGTAACTAAACTCTCCTAAAAATTGTGAATTTGAAACGTTAGGTCAAGTAAAAACTTTTGTAAATTGTAAATTTTTTTTCCAAAAATGGTTATCTTGTGATTTATGATTGCAATCATTTTCCTTAAAAGAAAACCTTAACAATCGCAATTTTTTACATTTTTAGTGCATCTTAAAACTGTCTGGTAGAAGATAATTTTTATTCGAATATCATAATTATCATTTTCTACAAAAATAAATAAGGTGCACCACTCCAAGTACCTATACTTGTTATATGCCATTTAAGCAACTGTCCTTTTGATTTTTTAATATATTAATAGAAATATAAAAACTGAATTGCGTGTGTGAATCTTAAATGGTAAATAAATAAAATGTTCATATTTGATTAACTTCAAGATTACAACATATAGAATTATGGATGCATAAAATGATTACAAAAGAAGTTTAAAACAGACAATTTTTCCCTTAAGCAGCAAATTTTTTTAAAACATATTGATGAAAAAACAGCAAACGTTAATACAGAAACTATAAGGTCATTTCTATTATATGTAGGGGGGAACATTGACTATTTATTACACTAATACTCAAATTTTCATAACAACCTTTTCTTATTTTTTGGCTAAAAAAATGAGGACTTATAATAAATTTTAATTGATTGGTTCAAGTTAATTGTTCAAACATTTCAGACAATAGTTTCAATCTCGACATGAGTAATTTATCTTATCTTCTTTAGCGATGTACATCAATTTATAGTCCCTTTATATCCATACGTATTTAGGAAGTTAGTAATCATTTTAAGGAAAAAAAATATTTTACACATTCCCCTAGTGTGTCTGCCTTTTAGGAGGGTGTGTGATGGTCTGATGAATAACGTGTGCATTATTATAAGTAAGAAATTGTAAAGTGTAACACCATTTTTCCGGATAGACATACTGACAAGGCAAATTATAGAGTGGGTGCGTCGCCTTCAATTAAGGAAAACTATCAAGTGTAAGAATAAAACTATTCATAAAATTTAATGTTATAACTTTATAAGTTTTAACATTAAAATATTAATCATGATCCACCCACTTAGAAGGGTATTGAATGGTTTCTGGTATAATCGTCATTTAAACATCCTTATTCAAAAAAAGATTATAATGATGAATTAAATAACTTTTTGGGGATCATAGGTTTCTAAAAGGAGAGAAAAGACAATGAAATGAAAATTAATCAAGATCCAACCGTAGACAATGGACATCCTTGTTACGTTCCATAATTTTTAAACTTATTTGAATATTTGGTAATAAATAAAACATTTAGTGAATATTTTCCATAATCCCCCCCCCCCCCAGTAGAGTGAAGGGGGGGGGGGAGAAATTTAAAATAAGAAAATATTCCTCATATTTTAAGACATACTTCATCATTTAATTTTGGTGTTTCCGCCCCCCCACAGAAAACCTATAATCAGGCCTAGCTATTCTAACAATCAATTCTACAAAAAATTACGAAACCTTTGGAAGTAAGGTGGGATTACACTTGTTTTTTTTCTTCATGTAACTGAAGAGGGGTGGGTAAAAAGGGGGAGGAAAGGGAGTTGTGGGGAAATTATCCTTTAGAATTGTTTGTCAGAATCACATTCCCTTTCCCCGCCTAAAATAAACATGTTTGTCAGAATCACATTCCCTTTTCCCCGCCTGCTCTGCTGGAAGCTCTCAATGAGAGCAGCCTCTGCCTCCTCAACGAGGACTCCCCCACCCGCCTCCCCCCCAACGGCCAACCTACCTCCCCCGACCTTTCCCTATGCTCTGCCCACCTTGCACTTGACTTCTCCTGGCACACCCTCACCACCCTCCGCTCTGATCACCTCCCCATCCTCCTCTCCCTCCCTGAAATCAACAGAAACCCCCGCCCTGTCAAAACCTTCCACAACTTCCGTAAAGCAGACTGGGACACCTTCACCCTTGAAACTGAAACCCTCTTTGAAGATCTTCCTGAACCTTCCTCCTGCTCCCAAGGTGAAGCCACTTTCCGCCAAATCCTCCAAACTGCCTCCAAACACACAGTACCCGCTGGCTTCATCAAAAACTCCAATCCCTCCCTCCCCCAGTCTGCCAAGCCCCTTATCCAGCAAAGAGACTCCTTAAGAGAAATTAACCCCCATGATCCTCATATCCAAATCCCCAATGAACAAATTTCCTCAATAGTTAACCAACACTCCAACAAAAAATGGCAAGAAACCCTTTCCAAATCCGACCATAGAACCAACCCTTCCAAATTCTGGTCCCTCCTCAAATCCCTTTCTGGCAAAAACAATTCCCCTCCCTCCAACCAACCCATTTCCTTCAACAACAAAGTTCACACCTCCCACGCCCACATTGCTGAATCCTTTACCAAACAATTCACCTCTGTCTCCCGCCACACCTCCAACCCTTTCTTCAGAAAAATTATCCGCAAAATTAAACACCTCCACCGCCTCAACAGAGATTTCCAACCTTTCACCCCTGCCCTTGTCCTTGAAGCCATTAAAAATTCCTCAAACTCATCTGCACTTAGTCCTGATCACCATAACATCCTCCACCTCAAACACCTTGGTCCAAATGGCATCTCCTACCTTACCAAACTCTTCAACCTCTCCATTTCCGCTGCTAATATCCCTGCCATTTGGAAGCTCTCCAAAATCATTGCCCTCCTCAAACCTGGTAAACCCCCTGACCTTTCCACCTCCTACCGCCCAATCTCCCTCCTCTGTCCTGCAGCTAAAGTCCTTGAACGCCTCCTTCTCCCATACCTTAAACAATCCCTCTCCATCCACCCCTCTCAACATGGCTTCAAACCCCTCCACTCCACCACATCCTCACTCCTTAATCTTTCCACCTCCATTGCTAACGGTTTCAACCAAAACCTCCCCCCCCAGCCGCACAACCGAAGCATCCATTGACCTTTCCAAAGCCTTTGATTGCATCCCAATCCATCTCCTTCTCCAAAAAATCTCCTCCTCAAACCTCCATCCAAACATCATCAGATGGCTATCCTGCTACCTGCGTGGCAGGATGGCCTTCTGCTCCTACCAAAACACCAACTCCTCCCCTCAGAATTGTCCACACTGGTGTCCCCCAAGGCTCTGTTATTTCCCCCGTCCTTTTCAACTTCTACATAGCAGATGCCCCCCACAACCACCTCCTCCTATGCCGACGACCTCAACTCCTTCCACTCCTCTCCTGACATCCCCCAGTCAGTTGAATCCATCAACTCCCACCGTTCCTTAATCGCTGACTGGGCCTCCACCAATGGCCTCTCCATCGCCCCCAACAAATCCACTGTCACCCTTTTCACTCCTGACCGTAAACACCAATCCAACCTCCATCCTCAAGTAAAAAATTAACGGCTCCACACTCCCCCTTGAGAAAACCCCTAAAATCCTTGAAGTTACCTTTGACACCTTTTTCAATTTCAGTTCCCATGTCTCCACCATCTCCTCTAAAATTTCCTCCCACCTCAGAATCCTTAAATGTCTGACTGGCACCAAATGGGGCCACCAGAAGGAGACCCTCCTCACCACCTACAACACCCTCCTCCGCCCCATCACCACCTATGCCTGTCCTGTCTGGTTTCCTAACACCTCCAAAAACAACATTGATAAACTTCAAGTCCTCCAAAACCAAGCCCTCCGCATCTGTACTGGTTCCACCAAAAAATCCCCCATTAGCCACCTCCACCAAGAAACTAAAATCCTACCAGTACGGAACCACCTTTCCCTTTTATGCTCCCAGTACCTGGCCTCCTCCCTCCGTCCTTCCCACCCATCCTTCCCCAATGTCACAACCCCTCCTGGTCCTAGATCCAAGAAATCCACCCTCAAATCCATGTTCCTCCCGACTCTCCAACCTTTTCTCACCCCTGAGAACACTCTCCTCCCTGCAAATTATAAATCCACCATCTCCCGACTCCACACCTCTGCAGTTACCCAAGCCATCAATTCATATCCCACTAATCCTGTCCTTAACCACGCCCCTCCCAACATCAACCCCTCTGAGATCCAACTTCCTAGGCACTACAGAACCATCCTCTCCCAAATGAGATCCAATTATTGTCCTAAGCTCCAAAGTTACCTGCATTCCATCAATGCTTCTCTGTCACCCAACTGCCCATCCTGCCCCAACAATCCTACCCCTGAAACTGTCCAACACCTCTTTTCCTGCCCTAATAACCACACCAACCTTAATCCCATTGACCTCTGGCATAATCCCACCCTTGTAGCTGCCTTCCTATCATCACACCCAAGTTTCACCAGCCTCCCTCCTCTTCAACGCCCCCCTCCAGAGCCCCCTCCATAAGCCTCCCCTCCCCCACCTACTGATGACGAACCTGGACACGAAAATGGACTATGAGCAGCCAATACAACAACAACATTATGATCCCAAATGACTTTATAATAATTCAGTAAAGCTTAAAAATAATGTTATAATCTTTTACATATTTTTGCTAAAATAGATGATTGATTGATTGATTAATTGACCTACCTAGTTTAACCGTATGAGGCATATTCCACCACGAGGTCACACTCAGCTCATTCAAAATTTTATCACTGGAATCTTCCGGAATATCATCACCATCGTTTTCTGCTGAACTAGGCCCGTTAACAAGCTTCAGCCCGCTTCCGCCGCCTCTTGTTGGAAGGCGGACTAATTGCCGCCAAGTCCATTGAGTCAGAATTGGAGTTGGCGGCGGTAAAATACTGCTCCAATCTTCGTCTTCTAACTCAATTTTTGTAACAGCGGCGGAAATTGTGGCGGAATCGTCCTGATCCCCGCCGTTCATATCGCAATCGGCGGCGGCAGCAGGTAACAGTGAGCGGGACTCTTCAAGCTTGGACAACAAGGCAGATAAAGATTCCTAAAAGGTAACAAAATTATTTTTAATTGAAAAATTAGAAGTTCACTTTGATCTTAGTAGCTGCGCACCGATTGTCTAAAAGGGGAAGAATCAGAGCCTAAAACCATCCTAAGACTTAAATTTAGAAGCAAAATAGCTTAAAACAACTACACGACTTATTTAATACTTCCACAAACTAGAAAACAATATAGTTTCAGCGTTTAGCAAGATCTTAACAGAAAGACAAAAAAAACTTTCTACTTTAAAAAAATATATTTCTTAAGTCCTAAAAATGTAAGTATGTGATTCAACTTAAGCAGTTTTTCAACAAATTTACTTATAATTTTGTTACGACTTTTAAATTTTCTATTCTGATTATTCAGTTCTGTCACTCTACAAGTGTTAATGTTTGTTAGTCCTACCATTTCAGAGCTTCACTTTTCTGGATGTTGTCATCCTTGTTTTTACTTATCTAAAAATGATATTAAAGATCTCTAAAACTGCATACACGGATCGAAATATGGTAATTTTTGAGTGAAAATAATCTTTAGATTATTTGTCATTTAAACTTCATGTTTCTTTGTTTCAAATACATCTAACATTCATTAATTTTTATTTCCAATGGAATAAAAGACATTCAATATTGTCAAATATAAATCTTACTTATGCTAAGTTTACACCTTTGTTTAAAAACTGATTTTAATGAAAGGAAGGTGATGATAAATAGCTAAATTTAAAAATTCCACGAACATCCTAGATAATAGTTCCAGGAAAATCCGGCATTGAAAAAAGCATTTTATTAAAACTTAACAAAAGAATAAAGTTACAAACTTTAAATTGTAGACTAGACGCGTACTTTATCCAAAATAAATTATTTATTTCATTTTTCTATTGGTTGAAATGAATGGAATAATATATCATTCAAAAGGTAAAATAACATACAAAATCTAGGTGAGTCTGTTTTTATCTATAACAAAGATGAAAATATCAACAAAAACGAAGCTAAAAAAATCAGGCAAAAATGTTTTTTTTGTAGTTTAGCTCGCTTGCTGTAGACTTTATTACATTTCAACCCATGATACACACAAGTTCTTTAATAATTGTAAAAAAAAGTGGCTAATCGTCTTGATAATCATATCGTATTTACATCCGGGTTTTGGCACCTCAGGGCTAAAAAAAACTGGTTTTTAATCTTATAATTCTACATTTCAGTGCATCTCGGGGCTATTAAACTATTTTAATCATAAGTGTACATTTTAATGACGCAGAAAGCAGTTTGTTCATAATATGATGTGATAAATAACTATATATGTATTATGAACCAAAAACCAAATATTATGGCGAATTTTCCTATAAATTTAAAACTAATTATTAACCTACCTGAATGAATTTTAATTTGTTGTTGATGGCACAATCAGCCGGCCTGTAATCCGCAGCCGCAGCCAGCTTATCCTGCAGACAAATGAGCGGATGCTGGGGCGGATTGTCGGATGTTTCAGTTTCGCCTTCATCCATAATGTCAGATGTATCTTTAGCCGCGTCAACTTCAGTCTGAGCAAGAAATATGAATTCAAGTATTTTTTTAAAATATACAAAGACCTGGGATCTAAAGGGATAAGACAATGGCCGTTAAATTAATGTACATCCCCAATGATGATACACAAAATTATCCCTTACGTAGATTTAGTGAATGAAACGTTCAACCATTAAATTTTATGAGCTAGCCAATAAAAATTCACTAATGTCCCCAAAGTTGTTAAGCCAACGAATAAGAAAACATTATTATAAAACATTGGGGACTAGTGTAATAAACAGCCCATTGCCCCCCCCCTCTCTCGCTGTACAAGGGCACTAATAACAAAAAATATCGCAGCCAATAAATCCAACATGTCTTATTGGAATTCAGATACAGATGATTTTATAGAAACATTAGAAAAGTTTTGATGGACAAATAACCTGTAAACTTTATGTAAAAGTAACAGAATGGTTGTAGCTTTCTTCTAGCTGACCGCTTGATTGATATGGTTCAAGTAAATCTTCTAATAAGTCCAGAGAAGGTTTATAACTATTTTGGGGGAGGGAACCATTTCAGGATATGACTAAAGACGCACTGAGAAGTTTTTTATGAGAATATATACAATTGACGACAGTAACTGACATGGTTCTTATAGGTAATGAAATCATACTAGATCTTAAGAATCACTACAGAGGTGAATGGATTAATAATATTTGCGACCCCATTCTAATATTTCCAAGTGATTTTTTTTATAAAAAAGGGGGGGGGGGTAATATGTAGAGTCTCGTAACACGACATACCAGCAATTTTATTTTGGGTGTAGGCTACTCATTTAGTTTTATAGATAATTGAGTAAAATATTTTTTGGTTGATTCATAAATACCCCAAGGTTTAGTGTATTTTGTAGTTTTTCTTAGGCGGCGGCGGAAAATGACGATGAAGTTTTATAAATACGTTATCTTATTCGTTAGCTTAAAACTTTGGGTACTTTTTAATGAAATTTGATTTATTACTTTCAGACTACCTAGTGTTCAAATTTTTTCAGGCAATAATTTTAAACTACAGAAGGCAAGGGGCAATCTTGTTTATCATCATTTTCGTATACCTAACTTTAGATCCCTGAAAATCCTCATAATAAAGTAACTGGGCTTTTGTCTGGGTGTCTGTACCGTAGGATCACGCTAACCGCTGAACCGATTGGATTCTCCCAAACTGGGTAGTTTCTCATAGGTTCTGGGAAGGTTTATAACTATTTTGCGGGAGGGTACCACCACCATCCCTAAGAGAAATCGTAAAAAAATCGAAAATTTTAAAAATATTCTAGAGACTTGAACAAAACATAGACACAAAATCTTTTTTAATATTCAAGAGACTTGAACCCACATAGACAAGAAATAAAAAATAGAGCCCATTAGGGGCGTAGCCGCTAGTGATAATATACAATGCTTAAAGCTTATAAAAAGAGATTTTTTTTGTGATTCCAAACTCAGTGAAAATAATAAACATAAAATTATAAATCAATTTAAAAGCCCCTTTATACCTTATCATCTAATATTGTTTAGAAAAGAAAATTACATCAAACTATTTAGATTACATTTTTTCTGTGAAATACTACACATAAAAGGGAGGGGGGGGGGGGGGGCGTAATGACATCTAAACTCAAACAGTGAGCAAAATGGTCTAAATATTGAGCTAGATTCTTGAAACTTGGTACATAAGCCTAGTCCATTAGGTACTACATCTTAATGAAAAAAATATAAAATTTATATTTTTAGGTTTGGTAAGAAAACCCTGCGGAAATAGGATTTTTAGGCCTTTTTTGGTCTATTTTGATGTAGAAACTTACTTTTATTGTCTTTTCCTAAGTTTTTTCCTTGAATACACTACGTCTATTCATAAGAACATTATTTAAGATGGTTTAGCAAGTTGGGGACTGAAACTCACAAAAACCTATATTTTGATATATAACAACAAAAACTTTAGAAAAAATGCACTCCCCTTAGTCCGCAGGGGTCGGTCCCCAACTTGCTTAATCATCTAAAATAATGTTCTTGTGAATAGATATAGTGTATTCAGGAAAAAAACCTAATACATAACAATTAAAGGTAAGTTTCTACATCCAAAGTAGACCAAAAAAGGCCTAAAAACACCATTTCCGCAGGGTTTTTCTCCTTAAACTAACCTAAAAATATAAAAGGGAAAGGTAGTTTGCGGGTAAAATCCGTAAATGTTGTGTGTTTTAAGTTAAAAACAGTACCTAGTAGATGATAAAAATTTATGTTAACTTATAAAAAAAAAAGGGAGAAGTAGGTTGCGGTTAAAATCCGTAAAGGTGTGTGTTTTAAGGGTTAAAAACATTAGAACAATAATATTTACTAAATATGTGTATTCCTCATTGAAAAAAACTAGACAAAAATTTTTTTTTTTTAAGTTAACGATACCTGAAAATTGTAAATAAAACCTGAAAACCTCACCAAAAGCTTTGCTAATGTCAAGCTGACAAAAATTAATGGGTATAGTCCCTTTCGTAACATCGCACCTTGTGGGGCGATTCTTTGTTTTTTTTGCACAGTAGCTTTTCTCCTATTTCTAGCCCCTACAGGGGGCTCTAACCCTGCGAGGCCAATAACCTAACCCTGTGGGACAATCACTTAACCCAATATAACCCAACCTAACCTAAAATAACCTATAAAAAGCCATTTTAAAAATACGACGAATCGCCCCTTATGGGGCGATGTTACGAAAGGAACTATTCCCAAATCAATTTTAACATATAATACATAGAATTACTATGGACAATCAAATAATGTTTTAAAAATGGATATTAAAAATGGCATTAATTGTAATCTTTTAAACTCTTTCAAATACCTAATTTTTTTTATAATTGTCAATTTTGTTATTATTGTCAGTTTGACAGTGGCGAAGCATTCGATGAATTTTTGATTTTTTAACAATTTTTTTTAACTATAGTTCTTTTTAATAAGGAATATACAAATTTAGTAAATATTATCGTTCTACTACTGTTTTTAAGCCTTAAAACACACACCTTTACGGATTTTACCTGCAACCTACTTTTCCCTTTGTTGTCTATAGTTCTTTTCAATAAGAAATACACATATTTAGTGAATATTATGGTTCTACTACTATTTTTAAGCCTTAAAACACACACTTTTACGGATTTTACCCGCATTCTACCTTTCCCTTGGATTTTTTTGCTATTTACATGTAGTACCTATAGGACTAGGCTTATGTACCAAGTTTAAGAATCTAACTCAATATTTTGACCATTATGCTCACTGTTTAAGTTTAGATGTTATTACGCCCCCCCCCCCCTTTCTGAAATATTCCTTATGAATAAGATTATCTAAAAGTTAATAATATTGACAAAAATTCTAAAAATATTTAATTATGCTTCTATAAAAGTAACAGGATGTCTTTATGTATGTTTGTAGCTGAAGATCATGATAACTGCTTAGCCGATATGGTTCTCCTTTTCAGTGAAGCTTCTTATAGCTCCAGGAAAGTTTTGAAACTATCTTAAAGGAGGATACCTCTATCCCCTTGAGAAAGTTGAGTGCCTTTGAGTCACAAGAAAAAAACTAACCATTTCTTAAAAATATCTACGGAGGAAGGTGAAATGGACTGTAAATTATACTGATACACATTCTCTCATTCGTTGGCTTATAAACCATTGGGTACTTAAAATTAACCATACATTTATTTTCCGAATGTCAGTACAAACCCATTGAAAGACGTGAAGCAAAAGAAATATTCCAGTTCTCTAAAATCCGGGTTGGAAAAAATAAATCCCTATGGAAAGCGGAACTTACATTTGAGAATATCTTCCTCAGGTTAAATAAAAGAGAAAATGTAAACGTAAATGTGCTTAAAATATACATTTTAGAAATTTAGAAACAGTTAGAAACATAATTCAAATTGTAATATGTGATTAATTATTTCTCGCATCGTATTATAAACAGCCCGTGGCTTCGGCACCTCGGGGCTAAAAAAAAAACTGGTTTTAATCTTATTATTGTACATTCTATATGCGCGGAAACGTTTACAAAAATACATCTAAAATTTACTTCTAATAAGACAATTCATTTATCCTTAAGAATACGCTAGATTTTGTCTTATTCTGTTGTAAAACTCATAATCTAATTTTAGAGTCTTCTTTACAAGCTTCCATAGATTCTAAGATTTTCTATAAATACAAAAATGAGAAACATATTTGATTGTTTATAGAAAAAAAGGATGTAAACCCATAAAAGTATACTTCCTATTTAAAGTTTTAATAATAGTCTTTTTAAAAACTATTTATTGAAAAGAAAAGTGAATTCATTGATTTTGTTTCTATAAATAATAGGTCCTAAAAATTATGAATAGAAGAAAGTTCTAAAAATAAATTGTACTATTTTCATTGTTTATTATTCCTCTGGGGGCAGATGAGGGAAAGGAAGATTGGGGGGTGAAGCGGAAGTCGACCTTAAACTTCTAATTCAAATTTTAAAAAAATTAGGGTCGATTAAAGGGAGGGTGGAGGAAACCTCCCACAAAATTGTTATAAGTCTTCCCTGTACGTACATTAGAGAAGCATAATTGAAAAGGAGAACTATAATGGTTCAGCACCAGCAGTTAGCCAGATCCTTTGCTCCACACACACACTCACACACATACAAACACACACAGACATATGCGGGTTAAAGGCTGAAATGTTTTATATGTCTGTCCATCATAAAAAGGAGGATTCAACCCTACCACCTTAAAGGGGGCTAAAGCACAAATTGATCTAAGCACCTACAAGCAGTAAAGTTGACCTCAATTAACTTACAAAAATCATAACGGGTATTACTTTAGAACTGGTAATTTCTTTTACATTAATACCTACCAAATTTTGAGTTTGGTTTCAGGATTGTGTAAAGAGTTAATTACAGAAGTATCGCAATAGAATTTATTTTTTATCCAACTCGCACTAAGAGAACTATTTTTACTAACAAAAATAAAATTGTTTAGAATTTTATTTAAATTGTCTGCTAATATTTGTTTTGGCTAAATATTTTGTTCTTTAAAAAATAATTATATTATTTGAATACTGAATACATTCCTGAGGAAAATCTAGCAGCCAAGCCAATTCAGCCAGCGACAACTTTCTGTAACCTCCACTCTCACCATCTAAACTTTCTGTCTCAGCCACCGGGCACAAATCTGTCAAATAACGTACAAATTCCGCGCAAAATTTTGCACACAAATCGTTGGCCGGGTCTAAATCACGCACAACCGCCGCGGCCAGCGCGTAAAACGTTCTGTGCCGTTTGGCAGAGCTGTTTAGGCACGATTTTAGTATGCTGAATGTTACATTAGAAACAAACATTAATTTCAACGTCCGGATTTTCAATTGGTGAATTGAAAAAATTGTCCTTAAATGTGGCTGTTGCAATTTTGAATCGTTGTTGTTGCTTTTGCTATGGGAAGACATAACGTCACCGCCGTTTTCATTCGTTTCCGCCAGCGCCGCTGAAGTTTCGACGCTAGTGGTTGGTGGCTCTGGTGACACGGCGGTAGAATCCTGGTCCGCCGGCGAAGCACCGGTAGTAGTAATCATGGACGGTATTGTTTTGATACAATTTTCAAGGGGTGGTGTGGCATCTTTACAACGAGGAGAGCTCAGCAGACAATTCAACATGGATGTTATAACAGCTGGCGACGGCAGGCTGTCCGCCAGGTATTGTTGGTTGGCATCTGTATCCGCCATAATGTAACTACCGGCTGGCAGGTCATCAACAGATCTCTGGGCCAGGCTCTGGTTTAAATCCAGGATTGTGTAAAGAATGCACAGGGCTGTCTCACAGCTAGAAAAATTAAAAATCAAGAACATTAACTAAAAACATGTAGTCACAATTAATACAACGAATATTTTTAAAATATATATTAAGAAAACAAGCAATGATAAATCTTAGCATAAAAATATTTTTAACACATCCGGTGTTGAAAATAAATCTTAATACCAAGTTGACATTGAAGAGTTTAATTATCTAGGAAAGGAGAGGACAATAACGATAATAATCTAAAATCCCACATATATACCATCTCCCATATGGACGTGGTTTACCTCAGAGTGTCAAGCACCTCCCCACCCCCTATTTTAAATAAATTGAAAATAAAGGTTGAGGTGGGTAATTTTTCGTTTCTTTATTTATTACTTTAGGTCGGGTTAGGTTTAGTTATATAGGGTACTTGGTAGCCCCGCAAGACTAGGCATGAGAAAAAACTAAACCCCCATTCTTATTTATTAAAAATATTAGGGAGGATTCATTGTTCGATAGAGGCACTTTGAAATAAAGCGCCTAAATAACCCAAGGAGATTCAATAGTTATGGAATAATACAAAAACTAATATCATATAAATTTTATAATATGTAAACGCTAGGACATACGGAATGAAAATAACCTGGCTATAGAGTAGCTACGCTACCTACTAAACATAAATATTAACCTCTCATCTTGGTTTTGAAGACACGCATCAATAATATTGATAAAATTGTCCGCAAGTTTTTCATCCTCAAGCAAAGACATGAATGCCGCCTGAATTTTAATAAAATATTACAATCATGATATTATCTTTATATGAAAGTAGCAGGATTTCTGCCTGTGTGTCGCGAAGGATCTCGCTAACCGCTGAACCGATATCTATGGTTCTCATAGGTCTAGGGAAGATTTATAACTATTTTAGGGGAGGGTACCACTACCCTCCCAACTAAGAACAATATATCAATCTATGCTACGCTGTACTTCACTTTGTATTTCATACGTCCGTCATTCCGAAACGATATGAGGGAAATGTTATTTTCTCAGCAGCTTTTTAAAATAGAGTGCTATATTTTTTTTTGTTGTTAGATACACCTATTCAAAGAGCATCCATTATACAACCTACTTGGTCTGTTGATCTGTCATTCATGCTATAAAAATATACACTTTAAAACGTGTGAAAAGTTTCAAGTTTAAATTTTCTATTAATTTACCACTTAACATTTACTCTCCAGGATAGATCTTCGAGATAGGCATGGAATCGAACTTATCTAGGGTTTCTAGGAGAGTAATTTAAGTTTTTTATCACTAATATTGGGGGTTTTATATGTAAATTTTTATTGTAAGAGGTTTTAATATTACCTTTAGATGTGGTAGAGTAAGTAGGTACTCCAATAGCCTGAGTAAGTTGACCGCTGCGGGTTTACACGATGTCAAACTTTCCTCTACTCCAACAATTATGCTCCTAAACAAATTCTAGCTCAGATCTTATGTTATAAAATTAGATATTTATTTAAAAACATTTATTCAATACTGAACCCTTAACTGATAAACCTCCCACCCATAGTTATACAATAGTGAATCTAAAATAAGGAGGGGTATTTTTTTCCTATGCCAACTTCCTGCTAGGGGCCTTTTTTCGGGGGAGGGGGGAGGACAAACCTTGTCCGCTTATCTTTTAGGAGGGTTAAGTGTTTTCTGCGTTTGACTAAGCACTTACAGGGGAAAAACCTCCTCCTTACTTTCTTCTGACTAGTTAAGATTGTATTGCTCTATTATACCTTAGAATAGCAGTGCTGGTTGGAGGGGCCAGGCCAGCCAGCTGTTCACAAACCTTCTGTAACAAACAGCGCAACAACCCGCTAGCCACCCCACCCAGCGTACACACAAACTCTTGCAGCAAATCCGCCAGTGGGTGCATGTGAGCACTCCACAAGCTGCGTATGTTGAGGACAGCTGTACGCTGGTCGGCCGTCAGCTGGCAAGGAGCAGGCAGTGGCAGCGGTAAGGGCAACAGTTGTGACATCAGATGAAGGCCGGAGATGTAGTTTCCTGGAGCCGATAATACCTGCAATTTAAAAGATAAGATAAAAATAAAATCTATTAGAACCATAATTAGAACGTATTTGAGGTGTAAAAGGAATTAAAGTAAATGTTAGGTATTGTTATTTATCGTATCGTATTATTAACAGCTTTCCGCGGATATAAAAATGTACAATTGTAAGATTAAAACTAGTTTTGTTACCACCGTGATACCGAAGTAGGAAACTGGATAAAATACAATATGATACATGATTTTTCAGTATGGCTTAGAACCTATTCTAATCCAGCAGATATTAAACGGTTTCAAAGTGATACTGTAAAAAATAATAACATACCTGGCGAATAACTTCTCTCATCATTTCAGTCCAGGACGACTTGGAGATATCATCCTTACTGGGATCAATCCTTGGCTGGGTGTGGGCCAGCAGGCAGCCTTCCAGCTCTGCCATGGTGTTACAGGCAGTGCCGTAGTGCGGGGATGCAGGTGGTACAACTGCCAGCAATAGGTGCACTCGCACAAGGGGCGCGAGAGCTCGGTGATCACGAAAATTGGCGCCACGCACCTACAAAAATATTGAAATTTCATAACCATTATACTTTTCGTTTAGTCATTCCTTTTTTATTGTTAGGTTAATCGAATATATAAGGTTTTCCGTTTTTGTAACTCTACATTTTACGTTAGATTTGGATCTATTTTTAAATCATCTATATCAGTTGTAATCTAATTTTCCGCATCTTAACTTAAATTAACCATAAATATTTAATACTAGGAATGTATTTATGTATAGGTCAGAATAAAACTTGAATGTTGATGTGTCAGAAAATCACTAAAATACAGGTTGCATTATATCTTAATATAGACAAGGACATCCTATTATATAAAGTAGTAAGTGTTTTTTGTTTGTCCCGAAGGATCTCGCTAACCGCTGAACCGATATTGTTTTCCTTTACAGTGAAGTTTCTATAAGATCCTGGGAAGGTTTTTAACTATTTTTGGAGAGGGTGTCTTCACCCTCCCCCCCCAAAAAAAAAATATTTTTAAAAACTCTTTTGAAACTCAAATTTAAAATGGGATAAGGTCGTTTTCCCCTCCTACCAGTCCCCTAGATGCTTCTAGGGGCGTAGCCGCTAGCACTTTTTAAAGCGGTATAGAAAGTCAAGCCTTTTAGGTTTTTTTGATAATTGAAATTCACATTTTTTTCTCTCATTGTTAGAACCGGTTTCCGCCCGTTGAAAACGAGCATATTCCAAGCTATGAATAATATTACCTTTATCACAGAGTTAATGGTATGTGCGAGGATAGCTATGGCTGGGCGCAGGACTGCCAGGATCATGTTCCCCTTGCTCCCCAGGAAACTGGAGGTGTGCATACGAGGCTGGATATGGTCGTCACAGATTTTCTGTAAAAATATATTTTCTCGTATTCATTCGATACCGATTAATATCCGGTGGATTAGAACCGGTTCTCATCCATACGAAAAAAAGGGGGAGGGGGAAATGTAGTGACTCGTCACTCGACATACCAGCAATTTTATTTTGGGTGCTACTCCCTTTATAAATAATTGGGTAAATTGCCAAATTCGGCGAGAAATGCAATAAGAAAAAAATTTTTGTCGGCGGCGGAAAACGGCGAAAATTGCGGAGAACTGCGGTCCCGCCGCCTGTTTTTTTAAAGATACCAAAACATAGGTTAATTTGACACAATTCAAAAGATTTTAGCCAATTATCTCTAAAACTAAGGGAGTAGCGCCCGAAATAAAATTGCTGGTATGTCGTGGCCAGGGTTTCGGATCCGGATCCGCAAGGATCCGCATATTTTTGAGTCCAAGGATCCGGATCCGGATCCTTGGACTCAAAAAAATGCAGAAAAAAGGGAAAAATCTACCTAAATTTATATACAATCTCAGACATTCTCTTGATGAGAGCCAATCTTTAAGGTTTAGGGTCAGACTTGAAAATTAAAAGTATTTTTGACTTCGAATTAAAGAATAAATATTTTTGAAAGGTTTGGTGATTTCATTTTTATTGTCAAGGATCCGGAACCGGATCCGGTAGGATCCGGATCCGCACTGACCAAATTTTGAGGATCCGGATCCGCAAAAAATCAATGCAGATCCGAAACCCTGGTCGTGGCACGAGTCACCACATTTTACCCCCCCCCCCCCTTTCGACTAAAAAATTGAGGATTGAATATATGTAAAATATGGCATAGCATATCATATAATTCCGTTTAAGTTTTCTAACATGAAATTAATTTATAGAATTTTGTGCAAAATCAAAAAAGGGGATGCGTTTTCTGAAGTATAAAGTATATTCATTTCCAATAGTAAAGTTTTACAATTTGACTCCAGTCATGCATTTTTCGTTTCATACAACTTTTTATTTAGTATATTTAGCTTAAAATATTTTTTTAATTAAACCCAAACCTGAGAAAATATAATTTTAAATTCAATTATATGATGAATATTGCTTTTAGTTGTACATGTACACACACTAATTTGGTGTTGACAATAACATGTATATGCAGGGATCTTAAGGGATAAGACAATCTAATGAATTCGATTGTGAACAAAATTACCCCATGAATAAATTAAAAGCACTTATTGGAACCAACCAATCAACATTTAGGAAACATGTTATAAAAACTTTGGTTACAAGTATAATTTTCAGTCCAATGTCCTCTCCCTCCCTGGATAAATGAACCTTTAATTTAATATACATATATATATATGTATATATATATATGTTTATATCTTTATTTACATTAGCATTTTTCTTTCATTAATAAATAAAATAAATAAATAAAGAGTTCTTAAAATATTTTTTCATTTTCCACCCTACTCGGTGAGAAAAAACTAGGGGGAGAAAGATAAAAAAATCTTGTGCAGAATATACACCCCTGTAAATTGTAAAATTGCGAAAGAACCCAGTTGCGTAAAATTGAATTAAACAATATTGCATTCAAAACAATATTTGGCAAAAATAATAAAACTTAGGTAAAACCATCAAGTGAAATAAATCCTAAATAATATTTGGGGGGCAAATGGAGAGGTCGTCAATTTTACTATGTATTATATGTTGTCCCCCAATCACAGCTGAAAACCACGTATAGGTTTCGTGATTTTTTTCGAATAAATTTTGTTATTGATATAAATTGTTTAAAACTACCTGTATTAGATTAAGAAGTAGCTCCAGAGTGTCTGATGAGAAGAGAAGTAAAGATTTGTACTGCCAGGCAAGGTCAAGCTTCTCCAACTCTGTATTTTCCCTGAAAAAAAGGATGAAAATATTAGAATTGGCAATCCGAATCCGAAATCTGCACAATTTTTGTATAGAAAATCCGAATCCGCAATTCAAATTGCAGATTCGGATTGTTAATTTTTATGACTTTTGTAGCACTTAAAATGTGGCAGACAAAACTAAATAACGTAGTAATGCATAATATAAAGTTATTAAATAAAATTTAAAGATGACCAGGGATTTTCCTCAAAAAATGAGTTTTTCATTTCTATTTTCAACTTCCTTACATGTTATATATGGCGAAAACTTTTTTGTCAAAAATACAACTTTAAATAGCATTTACTAGTTAATAGAACTACAAACTTTTTGTACAACAAAATACACATAACAAAGAATGACCAATAAAATATGTAGTATGGTACTTAGAGTAGTGAACTGTTTATATCATTATATGTCTTAGTAGAATATATTAGGCATTGGATAGATATGATTATGTGATAAAGAATTTCAACATTGACCTGGCCGAACTTTTTTTTATTTGACATTATCTAAAAAAGTTAGTGATTTGGCACATAAATTACACGAGAATGGTCTATTTTTATATATATGTTGTATGGTTAGTTGGTATTTCCGTGTGAGATAATGTGTATATCGTAAGTAAACCGGACGGTTTAATTTAAGGGAGGGGGGGGGGGGGGGGGGGTAATGCAACCATCTCGTAATCAATGTATAAATAGCACTTAGAATTCGAATTTCGATCTAAAATTCTGCATGAGTAATCCTTGGTAGGTCTATTTTCCCTAAATCGAACAAAAAAGTTGAAAAAGTAACGGCTCATATCGATATATTCGTATAATATTTGGTTACTTTTGATTTGACGATTATATTATTTACTTTGGCAATTTTCTTTATATTGTACCTGGAATAGTTAGGAACGACCAGATTGGCAAGAATCCTAAGACAGGTTATGTTCTGAGGACTGACCAGGCAGGCAGTTTCCAGCCCTTTCCGCAGGCAATCCAGCACACTCAAGATACCTGGGGGAAAAAATATTTTTTAAAGGAGAGGTTTTAAAATTTTCGTTTTTAAAATCACAACATTAAATATATAAAATATATCATCCTTATTTCGGGATGCTATTTAAAAACGCGCTGACAAAGACGTAATAACAGAAATTTCCTACTATTAACATTATACCTAATCGTTCAGTAAAAACAAGCATAAAATTAATAGGACAGTTTTATCAAATCAAAAGGGGACTTCGTACGAACGAGAGCAATTTATCCTTTCAGTTTTACCTTAGTTTTAAAACAATATCCTCAAATATTATGTTTGAGATCAGAAATCAAAATTAAAATCCATTTAAATTATAAAATACAGGTAAATACAACACTTTTAAATATCAACTGTGCTCTTATTCACTGTGTTAACATTAGGCATATTATACGGAAAATTCAGCCAGAAATCACATGCCCCCTAATTGTTACAGGAATCATAATGAAAGGCTTATAAAATACTCAATTTAAGTTAGAACTTACCATTATGAACGACCGTACGAACTTACTCTTAGTGTAAAGTAAACATTAAAATGTTAATTCAAGAGATTTGAAAGTTTTACCTTGTTCTGAGTGAAGTTTATTTGGTTGCTGGACAGGTTTAAGCCAGACAACCAGCTCGCTTAACTTGCTATGCTCGTCATGAGCTCCAAGACTGTACAGAGCCTGAAAAAGTATTTTTTAAAGAATGAATTTATTTTTAAATGTTCAAATCTCATACACCTACCTAACTATATAGGGAAATAAAATTAATATGGATATAACAAAAAATTTACACAGATAAAAGGTTATTTTTTTAAAATCATATAGGTAGGTATCTAGGTATTAAAATAATATTATATAAAATATAAAAAAAGTGAGTTTTCAAGGTGGAGATAAACTTTTTCATTTCTATGGGAAAATCGCCGAAAAACTGCCTAACTTTAATTTGGGGGAAATAGACTTACCAAGTAAAACACATGCTAAGTTTCATAACGAAATTTGGATTCTAAGTGCCATTTGCGCATTGATTACGAGATGGTTACATCCCCCCCCCCCCCACTTCCTCCCCTTCGGAAGAAAACACCTGTCTATAACCATAATATTAACTCACCTTTGAATACTTGGTTATAAAATCCAAATGTTCACAGTTCCTGACGCACAGCAGTACAAGCTCATTAGCATAGCCGCGGATACCACTCTTTTTCATATCCTTCTGTCCCTGCATGTCTGTATGGTTGCACAGCCGCACCACACCATCCAGGTTGGACTCCATGGTCAGCACCTGGATAACAGCCTGCTTCCCGTTGCTAGTAAACGTCAGGCCAAATAAAGATTGTATTGTTGACAAAATTGTTTCATTTTCAAGCTGGCGTCTGTTCTTAAAAACGCTGGATTGATCAACACCACCAAAAATGTCATATTCATTGGTGTCAGCGGCTGAATATTGGTCTAGCTGTTCAGCCATTAGAGTATCCAGGTAGAGAAGTGTGTAGAGGCGGTATATAATCAACTGGCCATTGGCTGACTCGTCCACAGCAGAACTTTTACCATCAGCTGTCAACAAAACTGTAATCAAACTTTGTAATTGTTCCGTGTTGCTAGCCATGAATTTTAAACCTTCCATGTTGGCTGACCAATTGGACAGCAAAGAACAGATACTGGATATTAGGTTGTATCTTAGCGCATCTGGAACGTGGCTTGGTACGGATTCATGGAATGATGACAAATCCTCACTGTTAAGAAGACACAGGATTGCTGTAATAATATCTATTACGCAGCCTCCAGCTGATAGCATTCGGAAATACCCAACCTCTGGTTGGTGAAAAATATCCCTGTTAAGATTAAACCTGTGCTTGCAGGGTAAATATCTGGACGGATGCGACATCAACGAATCAAGATTTTGGAACGTCCGCTCTAACTGTTTAACACACTGGATCAATCTTTTCATCACATTTGAGGTAAACTCGGGGCCGTTGCTACTGGCGGCCTCCTGTTGCTGCTCCAGGAGTTCAACCTGGGCGGCCATTTCCTGTACAGTTTCGTACAGGCTTACTTTGTTTAGAATGCTTTTTAATGCAAACTTTGTTCGTGTCCGTTCTTTTGCACTCACAAGGGCTAGAACCATTTCCTATTAATAGCAATAAGATTATTATTTCATATTTGAAAATCAAGTAGGCTGACGACATAACACTTTACACATAAAGACAGACTATAAAGGAAAAACAGAATATAAAGGCAATACTAAATTCAGACAGTAATCTAATCGAATCTTTGAAAGCTTAGGTATTTACATTAGGCATTTCCGAAAGGCAAAGTCAGGGTATTCAACACAGGGTTCGAGATCCCTTGCAGATGCCAAAAATAAAGGAAGAAAAAGGGAAAATTGGCCATTTTTATACAACCCCCAACCCATTCTTTTCATATTATATATCCTGCTACCAAAGTCAGAATTTCAAACGAAAAATCCGTAGGTAAGTGTTCCTTGATGCAAGTTAGAATCAAATAAAAATCTAATTTTCCTGGTGCGGTGTTGATGAAATGAAAGCTTGGAGGCCAGCCTGGGTGTCCAGGATCTTATCAAGAGTCCTGACCACCAGAAGTTTCACAGGTATACACATGTTCTCACACACGTAAATACTCCATAGTCTAATTATAATTAAACAAGTGTTCAACTACTTATGATATGTACCGCATTCATCCGTTGTGGAAAGGTTAAGGTTCCGAATCTTAGTCCTTATCACGCCATGACTAAATACGTAAACTAGACAAATTAATACCTATAAATACAGGAAAAAATATTCAAAACAATTTTTTTTTAAGTTTTTAAAATTTTGATCGACGGGTAATTTCTCACCCTCACCCCCTCCCTCTTTTAAATATTTTGAAATGAAGGGAGGGGGGAATACATACCTGCACTATCCCCACAGAATAACCCAGACAAAATATTATAGAACCTTACTAAACTAATCTGATCTGAAGTAATAAACAACTCATATTTTCAATAAATTCTAAATTAAGAGAGAAAGTGAATTAGAAAAAAAACAATACGCTGCAACTTTTTTCTTCGGGTATGATCTAATTAACTAAACACAAGCATTTCCTTTGAATTAGTCTGATGTCGATGATTTTGTTTTGATTGATAGTTCTTGGGATTGAGGATATTATTTGCATCAAAAACTTCATACCAGACTTCAAATGTCGTAGTTTGTTGGTGGCTTTGCTTTGTTTCATAGCCAGATCGTAGTCTAATCCTATTAAAAAATGGCATCTTTAGATTTTATGATTTAAGCGTTTTTAAATAAAACTACATCAATTTTAACAATCGAGAAAGAAGGAGAAATAGTAAAGTATAATTTCCTTGACTTTTTAAAGCTAAGACTATTGACTTCGATCGCTGAAATATTGGAATCACCTAAAAACCAACTTATGTAGGTACACTTTCCCTTCATCATCATCATTGCCTTTTAGTTCTCGGCAGAACGTAGGCCATGCACAATGGTTCTCCAATCTTCCTTTGTTTCGGCACGTTTTGAGGCATTGCTGAAAGATGGAATATCCTTAGCTTTCAGTTAGCTTTAAGTTCCCTTCAGAAGTTCCTAAAACTGAAATTGGTCTTATAATTAGACATACCTGTTTCAACAACATTTATAAGAGCATTGGCATGTTTAATGGTGTCATGATCTTGGATTCTATCACTGTCAATCAGCTGTTCAGGTCCAGTCAACAGCTGATCAATAAATTGACCTGGTATTACGGATTAAGGGATAAGTAAATGGGTTAATTTGATAGATTTTCAAAAGGGCTCTGTAGAAAATGAGTAGGTATTCTTACAAAAATAACTAAAACATGAAAATATTTTACGGTCAAGGGAAAATGATATAAAAGATTCGGGTGTGTATATTCTGCACAAGACTATTTTTTCTCCTTGCTACGATTTTTTTATTCCCCCCCTAGTTTTTCCCACCAAGGAGGGGAGAAAAATGGAAAAATATTTGAAGAACCCTTTATTTTTATCATTTTATCCCCCCTCCCATATTTTTTTAGTTTTTTTTACGAGGAGGGGAGAAAATAGAAAAAAATGTTTTCAGTTCTCTTAATTTTTCCTTTTTTTTCCCTAACCACATATTTTTTATTCCCCCCCCCCCTTTAGCAGGGTTATTTTGCAGAATATACACCCCAGACTAGTTCACATTATTTTAATTTGACATTTAGATGCAACTAGGTATTCTTAATTTGTTTTGATTTTAGAAAAAATATAAATACAGGGTACGAAACCTAAAAGTTTTAGTACATTAAGTTATCCTTTAACCCTGCCTTCTTTATCTAGCAGAAGAGTAATTTCTTCTAACTTTTCTATCCATGTCTCATCTACAGTTTCTTCTGATGTTTGGGTTAACCTCCTATAACAAAAAAGTTCTTTTTTATAATAATTATAAGCATACACTAAACACATTAGTTGGGTTTTCGCAACCAAAGTTAAACCCAACTTTTGTGCTCCTTATGAAGGCCAACCCAAGTGAAACCCAACTGTTGTCCTCTTTATGAAGGGCAACCCAAGTTAAACCCAACTTTTGTCCTCCTCATGAAGGCCAACCCAAGTGAAACCCAAATGTTGTCCTAATTATGAAGGCCAACCAAAGTTAAACCCAACTTTTGTCCTCCGCATGAAGGGCCACTCTATAAAAAGGAGTGGCCACCCCTTAAAAAGGAGGAGAGGGGTCACCTAGCGCAACTGATGAGTTGAAAAGTACTGCATGTATGAATTCATAAGATATATAGGTGATTTTCCTCAAAGCAACAGAAACCCAACCCCACTTACTTATAAAATTAATTGAGGGAAAGGTATAGTTAATCCTCATGCCTAACCCATGACCTGTAACCCTTTACTTAATATGATCATCCAAACACACAACACATTTCCTCCCCCCTCCAATTAAATAATAAAATAAGAGGGAACTTTTGTGTTACACTAGGCACTTTAAGGGAAGCAACCGATATATCTTAAAACTTGTTAGAATTAAACTAATACCTAAATAGGTAAGTTAAAATGTGAATCACATTGATAATAGTTAGGTAAATACTAAAATAGGCAAACATCATTGGTGGTCATTAATTCAAATCGTACTTCATGCAAGTTTAAGAAAAGATAGCATGTTAAATTGTTAATTTCATAACTGAAATAGGAGCTGATGGCAGTTCCACACTGTACACGGGATGGTTAATTTACCAAATGCCATTCGTTTTTTGCAATTTTCGAATCACTTAAAACATAGCCTTCTAATTCATATTTTCGAAAATTTTAACAGTTTATAATGAGGACATTGACGCCTTATAGATTAGCTTTGCACCTTAATCAGATACACGAAATTAACTTTACTTTTATAACTTTATAACACATAGAGCTTGCCTGAAAATATCTGAAACTTTTTGCACTTTTGCCTCAATGGGATCAAGAGCCACCCCATTGGTCTCATGTTTATCCTCCCCACACTCCTCTTCAATATCGCTTTCACCGCCTCCGCCCCCAACACCATCCCGAGGCTTACTAGGAGTCCGATTTTGCCGGCTCGGGGCGGGGTTCATAGTCCGTGTTGGCTCATTTGTATCGGGGCCAATAGTCCGTTGATCACACTTGGTCACAACACCACTGGGAAGTACACCGGGCGGTGTCCAATATTTTAGAGCGGTGACGGGAGGCGGGTTGGCAATGTCGAAAATGACGACAGGATTGCCTAACATTTTGTCCTCCTCCTCCAGGTCGCTGGCTGTGCCCTGGCTGGCGGAAAAATTGATGGGCTCAAAGTCATCGGACCATTCTGCCTCCTCGTCAGAGATTTCTTCAATATCCTCTCTAAAAAGCAAAGTAAAACGTTGATATAATATTAACATTTTGTAAAGAATTATTTTTTAGAAGATTTTTACATTTATTGGGTTATAGCGCAGCAAGGACGATTAATTTTCGCATTTGAACGGTTGGACCGGTTGATTCCAAATTTTCATTGGATTATAGCAGTTGTAAACCACCCAATAAATGTTTGTAAGTTAAATATATAACGTCTCATTGATTGAGATCGGATGCATATCATTGATAGCAGCTGAATGAATCTGTTTATAGATGGATTATTGAACATAACTTGTTTTTAGAACAGCTGCGCTACCAAAAATAGTGGAAATGTAGATTACCTGTCGAGTGTTCTAAGTCTTAAATGAGCCTTATCTGGATGAGGCATATCACTAGGACCATCATCATCCATATCCTCCTGGTCAGGTATGTCAGGAATATCTCCATCAGATATGTCAGATACGTTGTCCAACACGTCCTGCTGCTGCTGACCTTTCAGGGTTCCTACACCAAATACTTTGTCATTTTTTTTGTAAATATATTGGGATAAGTCAATATTATATGTACATTTAAATTCCCTTCAAATACCAAATTTTAAAGTTCTATTTTGTTGGTAGTTAAAGATGGAAATTGGAAGATGTAAAGTGATTATTTTTAATTACAGAAAATTTTGAATAATTAATCTTTATCAGATAATCGAATGGGTAGAACTTCTCAGAAACATAATTTTTTGTTGGTTCAAGGCTATTTGCTTGACCTCCCCTACATAATAGAAGTGAAGCAACTGTTTTTTGTATGTAAATAGTAAATGCAAAGAATGATTCCTGTATCAACTAGAACACTGCCAGGTTGTGGCATAAGTCCATCATGTGGAGCTCCTATCACTGCAATATCACCTCCCAGCGGGGGACCAACATTGTATGCATCGTGGTGACCATTCCTAGAAAGAAATACACATATGTACATTTTTTAAAAATCAATATGTAGGTGGGTACAAAACATTATAAGTAGCAAAGCAACTCTACAATTAGAATAAAACAACAATATAGTACATATGAAAATTGTTAAAATTAACATCATGAATATGTTAAAAGTAAAGTGTTAAAAATCAATTAACTAAATACTACATGGTTAATTGTTCATTTTTTTTTCTATTTTCTGTGCATCTTTGAAATTCAAATTAGGCATTGAGTTCTTTCTTTCTGTCAGTTTATTAATAATTAAATTTAAATCAAAGCCTGCGGGGCTTCACAGTGCTAAAAATACCCAACCTAAAGCATATGAGTTAAGATTACCTGGATGGAGATCTATGTAGGATAGGTGGGGGTGAGTATCTTTTCTTCCAGTGATCTGGAGATCTTGTTGGCACCAGGTGGCCACCATCATACGGAGACCTGACATTTTTAAATAGTTTTTCATTGAAGATCTTTTCATAATAAAGTTAATCATATTCATCATAGATATAATATTAATAGCTTTTTTCCTGAGGCAAGTAAAATTTCAAATGACTGGACCAATTTCGCTATTATCTACTTCAGAGGCATTCTTAATCTTTAGGTACCTAAAAGGCTAGAGTTTAGTTATTATAAAAACTAGCATATCAGCTAGGATAAGTTTAAAATAAGAGAAACAAACCCAAAAATAAATCAAACCTTACATAAGAGAAATCCAAAAATCAAACGACACACATTAATGCAAGGAAATTTGTTATTAACAAAAACAAAACAACGGATCTACTGCAGTTCACGGTAAAATATTGCCAAAAACGAATATTGCCAAAAATCTATGAATTTTAAAGGCTACTAGCTGCCAAACGGCTGAACGTACAGATCATACCCGCACACCATTTTAAGCGGTATAAGAAGGGCTACAAATAATCTTGAATAGCCAAGATCCAATGATGCACAGGGAAAGCTTCACTGAAGAAAAAACGCGTAAAATGGGCCTTTTGCGCGCATTTCTCTGCACTGCGAGATGATTATGGCTATTCCAGATTATTTGTAGGCCTTCTTATGCCGCTTAAAACAGTGTGCAGGAATGATCTGTACGTTCAGCCGTTTGGCAGCTAACAGCCTTTAAAATTCATAGATTTTTGGCAATATTCGTTACCAGCAATATTTTACCGTAAACTGCAGTAGATCCAAAACAACAGTTTTTCCATTTGTACCTGGATCTAGCTGGATAACGAGTAGATGGTGATCCACGTATTCTCGGGGATATGGATCTTCGTCGCGGTGAAATAGATGAACGTCTAAAACAAGAATAACCTGTGTATACAATATCATAGTTACCATTAATTTTCGTAGCAATTATATTTCTAATAAGTCAAAATTTTTGTTTTATAGGGCCATCAGATAAACTTGTGATTTTTAATCAATTTATGTAAAAATGTTAACTTTCTAAACGTATAACAGACGTGAGAAAATATCAAGTCGTCGGGTTGCTACTCTACAAAAAAGTTAACACAAAAAATCACAATAACAGAACTTGATAATAATAAGTCGATATCTTGTTAAAAACTTTCGGTGCCAGTATAATTTAGTCAGAATGTCTTCTCCCTTTCTTATAACCTTAAAAATTAAATACCTTGGTGAAAAATGCCTTCTACTGCCACTTGATTGCAGGGAGTTTCTGTCATAATCCCGCGGGGACCTCGACCGCTCTCTGGAATACCTGGCAGCAAACCTGTCCCGCCCACCGCTCCGTGGTGAATAATCACGCGGCGACCCATCCCGACGAAAATCAGGCGACTTACGGTCAAAACTGGGCTGCGGACTCCTATATATTCTAGGCGAGCGTGATCGCGGTCGCAGGCCACCACTACCGCGAGCACTGACAGGCGAGTGATGTGCAGGCAAACGGTCGCGTGATCCCGGCCGCGAGTATTGCAACGGCGACCGGGAAAGCGGTGATCTACCACCCGGCGACCGTGAACCACGGCGATAGGATTCTTTCATCGAGTTGTACGACCGCATGCGATAACTGTCTTTTGAGCCGTCCCTGGAACGTCGACCGTTGCGCGATAATGAACGGGGCCTGTGGCCGCCGCGTGGCGACTCGACAGATCTTGAACGGTACCGACTTCTTTCAAGAGAATTTTCTCGTGACCTGAAAAAAAAATATGTTCATCAATGTGGTAAACAACTATTTGGCCGGTTATTTGTAAATAATGTTTAGTTAAATTTGAAGTTTAAAGATTTAATTCCTTATGTTAAAGCTAATGACTTTTATGTATTTTTTAGCTAATACAGTATGTTTAATCTAATCTCATTCTAGGTTTTCTTCTCTTATATAAAATAATATAGGTATTCATATTTGAAAAAAAAACTTACCTAGAAATGTAATTGTATCCTGGAGACCTATCTTTAGATCTATATCTCGGTGGCAAGGGACTTCCGCGGCTGCCACTTCTACGCACCAGTCTATCCCTAGAGCTGGACCGGCCAACTCCGCGTCCATGACGTGAATCTGGCCGCCTGCCCAGCCGTGAGCTCGACCTGCGTAGTGGCAGCAGGTCCCTCGAGTCGGATCTTCGGCTAGAAGGACGACCGGCTCTATCACGAGGAGATATGGAACGATGGTTGGGTCCTCTGTCGCGGGAATGGGATCTGGGATGGCGGTCGCGAGACCCAGACCTGAAATATCATATTATATCTAAATATAAAAATAGTACCTACCTATTAAAATATGAATTTTAAGACATTAGCAATATTGAACTTATAAGGAAAAATCAAAGTTGTTAAATTGAATTATTCCCTGACATATCGACAACACCTGCCAATTTTTGTCATATTTATGGTCTTGTAATATTGTAATATCAAAACTAATCGTACAATTATTTGTTCCACATGCTTTATTATTACTATCATATACATCTTCCTCTGATCTATTTTTTTCTTCTTTTTTTTTATAAATGTTGTTAATTTATAAATTGCTGCAGTATTTATGCATGCACCTAATTGATAAACTAAAATATTATATTAACCTTCTATATCTTTCTCTGGAGATGGGATCATCAGGAGAAAATGATCTGGACCTTCGCAACTTTCGTGGAGGGGAACCAGAAACCCTTCCAGCTGGAGAAATTGATCTCCTGGATTTTTTCCATGCATCTCTGTCTCTATCCAGGTGATTCAAATCATCTTCCTTTTTTATTCGGACTTTTTCCGCCATTTCAACTTCTGTTTTTAGACCTAAAGAAATAAAACTATGATTTCAACGGCTAAAACGCGGCATAAAAAAAAGAGGGCTGTAATTTTTAGTTTCAGATGTCAGCTGAATGTTGTTCTTTAAAAATGTCAAGGCACGGTTGAAAATTATTACTTGTAAGTTGTAGCTTTGCTGGAGCAAAATAGGCAGCTTGATGAAATTAAAAGCAGGCTGCCTTTTATCGACATTGTTTTTCTATTCTTAGGTAGGTATGTTAGTATTATGTAATTTCTAGATAGGTAAAATACCTGATTTAGAATTAGGCTCAATTTTAGGTTTTACAGATTTCCAATCTAAAATAGATAGGTTTTCTTAAGAAAAATAGTTTTGGTGAAAGAAATATACCTAATCGAAAGGAATATTTGAATATTTAAGTGATTATAGATTTCTAACAAAAAAAAAATTAAAGCTTCAATTTACTAAACAGCATAAGATTTAAAATAGATGTAGATAGGTTTGTATTACAACATCAGCATACCAAAAAAATAATATTATTAAACAACTTTTTGGGGTATTCTTCAATAATACTTAATGCATAAGATATTGGGTATATTTTTGGCAATTGTTAAAAATCCAAATTAAAATTTAATTTTAATGTAAGGGGGGGGGGGGGATTTTGACACATTTGCGTAAACCTGGAGTATATGCTTTATCTTTGGACTGAAAGGATAGGTCATTAAAGATAAAATCATTCTTATATGATGAAACACCCGCAACTTTAAGATTTTCTGGATAGGCCTCCAGGTGGTCTCTGTACAGGTAAAAATGAAAAAAAAAAATTTGGAGTTAGAGGTCAACTTATTATACAAAATATGCATCTTTTTAAATGTTATTCACGTATTTGATGAAAAAACATGCATATTTTGTTTCATAAGCTGACCTCTAACTTTTACATACATTTTTTTCATTTTTACCTGTACAGAGACCACCTGGAGGCCTAGAACTCCGGAACCTGGAGGCCTATCCAAAAAAAATCTTAAAGTTGCGGGTATTGTATCTTTAATAACCTATCCTCTCAGTCCAAAGATAAAGCCTATACTCCAGGTTTACGCATATGTGTCAAAACTTACCCCCCCCCCCCCTTTGTTCAAGTAAATACTCACCATCATTATTAAGCCAATCAGCCGGAGGCTCAGCTTTTAGAGCTACCTCACTATGCTTAGCCGTCCAAGCAGCCGCATAGCTTTCACCGATACTCCGCCCTGCTGCGTCTGGCAGCGGAGATTCAGGCGGTCTGACCGGCTCCTCTTTGATTCGTTGTAAATCATCATGACGAACAGTGGCGTTCTCTTGCACAGATGCTGGAGTTCGAGCTTGTTCCTGCGCACGAGAAACAGTCTTGAAAATTCATTTTTATTTTAAATTGTATTCTACATGAACCTAATAAACTAGTTAATTACCTTTAAAATATTTAAGTTAAGATAATGTTTTAATTTTTGTTTACTTGTATGAGAAAAAACAAACTAAAGGGATAGTTGCATGAAGTGCATTTCAGAAAAATTATTTCCAGCATAAGTTTTAAGTATACCATGAAACATATATAATTTTATATTACAATAAATAACAAACAATTAGACATTACTAATTCAGTAGTCATGCTGTTTTTGTGAGAGAAATAAAACAGCTGTATTACGTGTATGTATCATAAGAATACGATTTTCAAGTCTTGATATAATTAAAACTACAAGGTAGAAAACTGAAATTCTTTCAAATATATGCCCTATTAGTATTAATGTAGTTTAAACCATTGAACAGGAAAGACTAGGTATACAGTTAACTAGATCCAAGCTTAAATGTATTTAAGTTGGCTTAAACATCTTATGTTTTTTTTTCTTGCTTTATGAGTTTTGTTTCTGTTGTATTTGCCTTCAAAATAACTGGCGTACTTTTATTCTTCATTGAATACCTAGGACTCTAAATGAAATTCAACAAGGCCAGCAAAATAACTTGAATATCACTAAATTGAACATATAAACTGTTTCACGTTCCTGGAGGTCAGTGACGATACCGTATACAGCCAGAGTAAGGGCAGAGTATGTGCCTCTCAGCACTAGACCATCTGTGGGCAAGTATTTGCTGCAGTTCAGGCTGATCGTATCGCCAGCGTTGTAGCACAAGGTTCCAACATTTTCAAATGTCGAGGCGCCTAGTTTTATAGAAAGTGTTATGATATGCCTACATCAAAACAATGAATTCATAGATGACGTTGGCAAATCTCAAACTATAAGTGACAAATCTTACAGAGATAAATAACCTATTAAAAATCACACTAAAACACGATATACATAGATAAGTCATATTAAAGCATCGAAAGAGATTTGGTACGTAGCTAGTTGGACTATGCCAAAACTCGTAATTTGAAAAAAAGATTAGCCTGCATTAACTATTTTTCTTTAAGGGTCTTAGAATGTATTATGATGATCACATAATCAATCGCCTATTAGACAATTAACCAATTAACTCTTTCGTGGATTAAAAGAAATGAAATTGTGACCTTAAATATATAGTAAGTCGTAATAGTAGTTATTCTCCCCTTTTGACAATGTGCTCAGGTGTTAATTGTGAAATTAATTCGTTATCACTTTTTTATAATTCTAAATTAATAGCATTAAACGAAATATATTTTGTTTGAAAAGACGGTTCTAAGATTTGTTTAACAAATAAAGTTGGCGCGCAGTTTAACTTTAAAGTTTGATTAAATAGATAATTTTCTAATTTACTTAATACTTTTGGGTTAAATATGATATAAGTATACTTAATTTGATATACTTTAAAATCTACACACTATTGAATAAGTTCATTATTCATATTCATATATTATTATTTATAGTAACAGTTTTGATAATTTTCATTTCTATATAGTTTTGATGTTTAATATAACACTTTCCTTGAGCTCTAAGATTGTTGACAAACAACTCCAAGTCAAACTTTGCCGGGTTGGTCGCGCCCATCCTTGCGCCCCCGGGCAGGTTCGAGTGAACCTTGGCGCCCAGGGGGATAACCCTGACCTCCCGAACGCAGACAGGGCTGGGGAACTGGACCAGGTCCAGATTGAGTTGGTCAGCGGCGGCGCCGCTCACCCCAGCCGCCGGCAGCTCGTGCGAAAAGGTGTCAAAGAATAAGAGCTGCATCCTTTTTTGCGGCTTTTTGTGAAATTTTCAAGACTTTTGAATTCAAATAACTATGTCATTGTTATGCAACTAACAAGATCACTTTTGTATCCTCCTTGCTATGGAGGAATACAGTCACATTGTTGGATTTTTGCCACAAACATAAATATTTTTTTCTTGGTTGTGCTGTGTATTTATTACATAGAAAAATAAACCGTGTCTCCCACTACAAACCACGGCCACACACACACAAATTCACGATTTTTGTGTACACTTGACACAGAAATGTAGACAACAAATACCCTGTTCAGGTTTCCTCCGAAAAAATAAAATACATGTTTATACAAAGCGACCAGTGTTCTGAGGAATTTAGAAAATTTAAAAAGAGCTAAAAATCTTCAGAACAATTCAAATCAAATTTAAATAAATATCAATAATCTAGTAGTTTTTTGATTTTTCAGAATTGTTTTAAATTCACAACAGAAAAAAATTTCAGAGAAAAAATTATCTTTTTGAATTAAATTGAAATATGTTCTGAGGAAACTTAAAAATTTGGTTAGATAGGTTGCGTGATATTATTATTGTGGATAGTTTAGTTTGAGGTTGCGTGATTTGTTTTCCTTGAAATTCATGCCGAATTTCTCCTTCGACTCCCATAACTGAGGTAGTAAATAATTTGATAATATTAGAGAAAAACTTTGGCGTTATTCTTTTATTTCTTTAATAAAGAATAAAAAAGCTGCAGTGATTTACGGGCACCATCCCAGTTGAGGAGTGAGATTCTACCCCATACGAAAAAATAAACCCCCCCCCCCCGCCATCTGTCAAAATTAACCCCCCCCCCCCCGGCATCATTTGATTTTGTACCCCATCTTAAATTTTGGTCCCTGTAATTTTCAATGTTTAAAACAAAGCTTGGTAGTAATAAACTATGAGTTATAGGGGTAAAATATTACATATGGGGTAAGTATATAAAATATGGGGAACAAAAATCACACATGGAGGTCCAAAAATTAATATGGGGTCATTTTTTCATGATGGGGTAGCTTCAAGTGCTTATATCTTGAGAACCGTAAGAGATAGAGGCCTAGTTGCTTGACTGTGGTAACTCAGATTTACATAAGAAAGCCATTTATGCACATGGGGTGTCAAAATTTGAGATGGGGTATTTTTTTCATGATGGGGTTTCAAAATTTGATATGCGGTATTTTTTTCATGATGGGGTAGGTTTGAGTGCTTATATCTGGTGAACCGTAAGAGATAGAGGCCTAGTTGCTTGACTGTGGTAACTCAGATTTAAATAAGGAAGCCATTTATGCACATGGGGGACCAAAATATGATATGGGGTATTTTTTTCATGATGGGGGTAGTTTCAAGTGCTTATATCTTGAGAACCGTAAGAGATAGAGGCCTAGTTGCTTGACTGTGGTAACTCAGATTTACACAAGGAAGCCATTTATGCACATGGGGGACCAAAACATGATATGGGGTATTTTTTTCATGATGGGGATAGTTTCAAGTGCTTATATCTTGAGAACCGTAAGAGATAGAGGCCTAGTTGCTTGACTGTGGTAACTCAGATTTACATAAGGAAGCCATTTGTGCACATGGGGGACCAAAACATGATATGGGGTATTTTTTTCATGATGGGGGTAGTTTCAAGTGCTTATATCTTGAGAACCGTAAGAGATAGAGGCCTAGTTGCTTGACTGTGGTAACTCAGATTTACATAAGGAAGCCATTTGTGCACATGGGGGACCAAAACATGATATGGGGTATTTTTTTCATGATGGGGGTAGTTTCAAGTGCTTATATCTGGAGAACCGTAAGAGATAGAGGCCTAGTTGCTTGACTGTGATAACTCAGATTTACATAAAAAAGCCATTTATGCACATGGGGGACCAAAATATGATATGGGGTATTTTTTTCATGATGGGGGTAGTTTCAAGTGCTTATATCTGGAGAACTGTAAGAGATAGAGGCCTAGTTGCCTGACTGTGGTAACTCAGATTTACATAAGGAAGCCATTTATTCACATGGGGGACCAAAATATGATATGGGGTATTTTTTTCATGATGGGGGTAGTTTCAAGTGCTTATATCTTGAGAACCGTAAGAGATAGAGGCCTAGTTGCTTGACTGTGGTAACTCAGATTTACATAAGGAAGCCATTTATGCACATGGGTGACCAAAATTTGATATGGGGTATTTTTTTCATGATGGGGGTACTTACAAGTGCTTATATCTGGAGAACCGTAAGAGATAGAGGCCTAGTTGCTTGACTGTGGTAACTCAGATTAAAGTAAGGAAGCCATTTATGCACATGGGGGTACATAAATTAATATGGGGGTCATTTTTCTATGATGGTGGGTAAAAATTGAATATAGGGGCCAATTTTTTATGATGGGGTTGGGGGTTGAAATTAGGTTAGGTTAGGTGAAGTTAGGTTAGGTTAGGTTAGGTTAGGTTAAAATGGGTTAGGTTAGGTTAATATGGGTTAGGTTAGGTTAAGATGGGTTAGGTTAGGTTAAAATGGGTTAGGTTAGGTTAAGTTTGTTAGGTTAGGTTAAGATGGGTTAGGTTAGATTAAAATGGGTTAGATTAGGTTTAGTTGGTTCATGTTAGTTTAAAATTGGTTAAGTTAGGTTAGTTTAAGATTGAGTAGCCCTGCAGAGTTAGGGTCTCCTGCACAGGTTAGGTAATATTGAGGAGCCCTGCAAGGTTAGGGCCCCCGGGGGGGCCTAACCTTGCAGGGCTCCTCAATATTACCTAACCTAACTTAACCTAATTCCCTCTCCACCATAACAAATGGCCCCTATATTCAATTTTTACCCACCATCATGAAAAAAAACAACCCTATCAAATTTTGGTACCCTATGTTCATGAAGGGATTAGGAAATATTGAATAGCCTTGCAGAGTTAGGGTCTCCTGCACAGGTTAGGTAATATTGAGGAGCCCTGCAGGGCTCCTCAATATTACCTAACCTAACTTAACCTAATTCCCTCTCCACCATAACAAATGGCCCCTATTTTCAATTTTTACCCACCATCATGAAAAAAGAAACCCCCAACAAATTTTAGTACCCTATGTTCATTAATGGCTTCCTTATGTAAATCTGAGTTACCACAGTCAAGCAACTAGGCCTCTATCTCTTACCGTTCTCCAGATATAAGCACTTGAAACTACACCCATCATGAAAAAATACCCCATATCAAATTTTGGTCCCCCATGTACATAAATGGCTTCCTTATGTAAATCTGAGTTACCACAGTCAAGCAACTAGGCCTCTATCTCTTACGGTTCTCCAGATATAAGCACTTGAAATTACCCCCATCATGAAAAAAATACCCCATATGATATTTTGGTCCCCCATGTTCATAAATGGCTTCCTTATGTAAATCTGAGTTACCACAGTCAAGCAACTAGGCCTCTATCTCTTACGGTTCTCAAGATATAAGCACTTGAAACTACCCCCATCATGAAAAAAATACCCCATATCATATTTTGGTCCCCCATGTGCACAAATGGTTTCCTTATGTAAATCTGAGTTACCACAGTCAAGCAACTAGGCCTCTATCTCTTACGGTTCTCAAGATATAAGCACTTGAAACTACCCCCATCATGAAAAAAATACCCCATATCATATTTTGGTCCCCCATGTGCATAAATGGCTTCCTTATGTAAATCTGAGTTACTACAGTCAAGCAACTAGGCCTCTATCTCTTACGGTTCTCCAGATATAAGCACTTGAAACTACCCCCATCATGAAAAAAATACCCCATATCATATTTTGGTCCCCCATGTGCATAAATGGCTTCCTTATGTAAATCTGAGTTACCACAGTCAAGCAACTAGGCCTCTATCTCTTACGGTTCTCCAGATATAAGCACTTGAAACTACCCCCATCATGAAAAAAATACCCCATATCATGTTTTGGTCCCCCATGTGCCTAAATGGCTTCCTTATGTAAATCTGAGTTACCACAGTCAAGCAACTAGGCCTCTATCTCTTACGGTTCTCAAGATATAAGCACTTGAAACTACCCCCATCATGAAAAAAATACCCCATATTAATTTTTTGATCACCATGTGTGAGTTTTAACCCCTTGCTTCAATTTTAATATCATAGCATTGGTTGCTACCCCATCTGTATTTTTCAACCAATCATCATGTTTGTTGACATCCAGAAAAATGTATATTATGTAGTTCAATAATCTGCCACTAGATGTTCCTATTTCAAACAAGCAATTGTTTTTTTTCTTCAATGGAGCCAAATTTTTATCTTAAAATATTAGGTAAAGTAAAGTATTAGAATATGTTGGTGATTTAGTTTAAAAAAAGTCTTAAAAGAGAAATAAAAAAAATAAATAGAGGCATTTTCAAATTTTATTCAAAATATAGGAAAATATAGAAGAGTGAAAGGCATAGCTTCACTACAGTGGAGTATGGTAGCTTATGCTACCCTAATATAAATTCTTTCGCGCGAGGCTCACCTCGCAAACCCCTCCAGACTCTCCCCTCCCCCCTACCCAGATATTATTTCCCCTTCTGCCAATCATTCCCCCATCTGTCAAATCAGACCCCACCTTACAATCCTGGCCCCATGTTCCTATTTAGACCCCATCCTTCATTTTTGTCCCCTGTTCAATAATTTATCCCTTCTCTGACATTATTTTGTTTCTCTTGGAGAGGTACAAAATATGAAGATGGGGATAAATTAACATGATGGGGACAAAATCATAAGATGGGGTAAAAATTTCATGATGCCGGGGGGGGGGGGGGGTTTAATTTGATAGATGGCGGGGGGGGGGGGGTTTATTTTTTCAGATGGGGTAGAATCTCACTCCTCAACTGGGAACTTGCCTGATTTACGAAACTTTATTGAAATTAAGATGATAATTGTCATATTTTTATTTATTACTTCTATTGTCTTGTATATGAAATTATATTATAATTATATGTAAAAAATGAAGTAATAAATCAGGACAATTCTATTCAAGTCAATAATTAGTATATTTTTCATCATATTGCATTGAGACACAAATTTTTGGTTTTATTCTAGATAGAAATGATTCCCACTGAGACACAGGAATAAGGTATAACCAACAAGCAAAATAAATCTAAAATAATATTTGTTCCCCCCCCCCCCCCCCCCAACGACAGCTGAAAAACACGTATAGGTTTCGTGAATTTTTTTCGAATTCATTTTTGTTATTGGTATACTGACTGAGACATGTCATATTAACAATCATGAGGTCATAAAATTTTTCCACTATGCAAAATAGCATCTAAAATTATTATGCCAGGGAACTATCCCGTCAGGGTTCCATGAAATTCAACTCCTTTCTAAAATATCACCAATATTGATGATTTTAGAAATGCTTCATTGCAGGGTATTTTTTTAAAAATTAATGACAATTATGTTTGATCATTCTTGTACAGAAATATTTTTTGAGGATGAAATATGATGCAAGCGAATAAATTAATGCACAAATGTGCATAGCAAATAAAGTATAAATATATCACTTTAGAAAAATGATAATAATTTAAGTAAGAATGAAGGGTACATTGCTAAAATTAAACAACCTCTCCAAATGATTATGCAATATAGTAGTTATAGAAAAGCTTTGCTTTTGAAAACAACAATTGAGATCACATACTCATTAAAAACATACCAAATCCTTCAATACTTCAATACAAAAAAAAATTGTCAGCAAAGTACATCAGTTTGATAACAGCCTTAGATGGTTCTGGTACTTTATCAACCAAGAAACCAATGATGATAAAAAAACAATTTGATTTAAATCTGATTATAGTGCTCAAACCAACTGCACAGAGTTTGAACATCTACACAGTACGAGATTCCTGTTACAAATTACCATCAAACATTAAAAAACAATGTCACCAAAGATTACAAGAAATCAAATAATAATAATATTGATCAAGTCAATGTTGAAGAGCAGAATGTAGCTGACAGGATTGAGGTATCAGCTAAACGTCCTTTGCATTATATAACAGTTAAACTGTTTTTAACCTATTTTTAAAACGTATATAAAAAATATACTATGACACCAGTAGAATGAGACTGCAGAGCCTAAATTTGAATTAAGTCCCCAATAAACTTTTTTGGGGGGATTTAAATATTAATTTTTACTGTTGCCGTGATCATTTTGACCAAAGCAAAAGTTTTTTTTTTATTTGGGTAAAATTCGTAGCTTTTAGAGTGTTTTGCTTCATAAATATTGTATTCTGGTATAGAGTAAAATTAGGCCTTATGATTTTACTATAAAAATTCACTAAAAAGTTAATTCTTAATAATATATCAACGAATTAACATTAACATGTTTGTGTTCTCTCACTTATTTTAAAAACATAAAAAATGGCTGTAAAGGGTTAAATGACAACAAATGTTTATGCAATACAACAAATTTATTTTTGTCACATATACAAATGTGTTATAAAATAAGATTATTCAAACTTATCTTTTAAAATAATTTTAAAAAGTATGTATCTTTTATGTGTATGGTTTTCATTCTTTTCATTTTAATTAAATAAAAAATATTTAACTACATTGGAAATGAGTCACTTTGTGAAAACACTCTTTTTTTGAATTGTAAAGAATTGAAATAAAACAAGACCTCTTATTGGTTAGATTTCAGAATTATTTGTTTTATTGTAAATGTTATATTTTTCAATGAAATTAATTGTTTTGGGAAAAAAAATTATTTCCAATGAACAGAGTAATGTTTTTTTATTGTATCAATATAAAGTGAATTATATAAAAATGTTCTGTAAGCCACAATATTACCCGAAGTAAAAAAAGAGCTTTTGCTCCGGTAAAAATGATTACAGCAACACTAAAAATTAATTTTTAAATCCCCCAAAAAAAGTTTATTGGGGCTTTAATTCAAATTTGGGCTCTGCAGTCTGATTCTATAGGTGTCCTAGTATATTTTTGACCCCACATTCAAAAATAGGTTAAAAACAGTTTAAGGACCACAAAGATTCATTCCTTGGTCGTGTTGATTCTGAATGCAGATTAATAAATCCAGCTAAACCAAAAATTGGAATAATATCTAAAAAATGTTTTGGACAAAATAAACTGTAAGAGCCAGCACCATTTCAAACAAATGGAGAAGTACCCAAGACACACTATCATGGTTTAACAAACTGAAAACAAAAGCTCCCTAAAATTCTTTCAATTTGATTTATCAAAAGTTCTAATCCGATTATGAGATTCTTGCTTCTACTAGATATATGTCAACATTACAGAACAAGACAAGCATTATCTTCCATTCAAGAAAAAACATTTCTTTTCTTTGATGGATTCCATGGATAAAGAAAAGTGGAAAAAAATTTGATGTTCCTATAGTTGGGTATTTGGGCGGGTTCATATAGGAATTAGACAAAGAGGGGATATGCAACAGATAAAATGTACTTTGAAAAAATTCTGACCAAAAAAAGAATTTAAAAAAATTGAGTTTTATAATGTGACCACTTAAAAATGTATTTCACTCTTAAAATATGCAAAGACGACATTATTATCAAATCCTCTCCCCTTACTATCTCCGTTCCTATTAGAGATAGAGGGCTTAAATATTTTGTGCATTTCCCCAGTTTGATAATGAATATCCGACTATAAGTCAGTCAAAGCTTCTTGCTTTCTTACCCTTTTATTTACCAACCTTTGTTTTATGTCCTTTTCTGCAAAATTTAAAATGTTGTAATTTTCTTATTTCTTAAGCTAGAAAAACATTTTTTCAGGAAATATTTATTTTTATGTCAATTTCATATTAGAAATCAGAAAATATAAATTTCAGCAGCAGCAGCTGTACTTGGCTGCTGTACTGTGCAACTACTGCAATTGGTGATTGGAAGGAAATATGTTTTATATAGAATGTACTACTAGATAATATTTCAGTATTTTGGTAACATAAAATACTTTGTTTCAGTCAAAACAATATTTATGCTTTATACCTGGATGTTTCACAAGAAAAAAGACCTAAAAATTGCATATTTCCTAACATCTGAGAAATCAAAAGTAAGCTTTATATATTGTCACATGTATGTATGAAACCAAAATCATATTTTATAATTAACAGCAACTATTACCCTTAATTTCTTTCTTCAAAAATAGCAATAAAATTGTATGTCTGGATGTCAGCGGTTTTAAGACATAAGATTTTTAAATCATCCAGGGGTGTATTATATCTATAAAAATCAAATGCATATTCCCACTTTGGTCTCAAATAAAAAATGTCATAAATTGACCCACCCTAGTAAGTATGACTCTGCAGAAGTATCCAATTGAGTAGACCCTTATTTACTAAACAAATTAGAAACTTCTATTCTCAAGAATCAGGTAGGACTATACGGAGATTATGGATGGATCAACAATTGTGTCAGCTTCAGAGAAACAAATGGACAGAATAAGAAAAGAAGTAATACAATTTTTTTATATAAGAGTTTGAAAATAACAGTTGATATGAAAATTGAAACTACAAATATTCTACATGTTAACCTAAATTTAGTAACTGAAGAATACAAAACTTTTATAAAAGATGACAACCAAAATACATCAACATAAGATCCTATCATCCAGCCTGCATTAATAAGATCTGCATTGTATGGTAGAGAAAAGATTTAGTAACCTTTCAAATAACATCTATCAGTTGATTTTGAAAAACATATTTACCAAGAAGCCCCGGAAACCTCAGGCTATAAACACAAATCAATTTTTAAAAATAATTATAGACAACAAAATACTCATTAAAACCGCTCCAGGTCAAGGAATAACATGTGGTTTACTCCACCTTACAACTCAGCTGTTGCAACAAATATTGGCAAAGAATTCTTACGCCTGGTAGATACCAATTTCCAAACAATAGAATCTTTGAAAGTATTTCAACAGAAACACCATCAAGATCTCAAACAGTTGTATGTCTAACATTGTCAGCATAATTTTAAGTCATAATAAGAAAGTTCTTAAACAGGCAGAAAATATAACTGAATCTAGTTATAACTGTAGGAGAGAAAAAAGTTTATTTTACCAAGCTGATGTTTAAAAAGACCAATCTACAACAAGCAAATGTGTAATATGTTGAGCTGTTCCATTGGAATCTTATCCTCACTGCATCCTTTCCTGGTAGAGAGGTTATGTGGCATGTGATTGTGACTGTATGTGAGAGTTAAGCTTTATTAGGTTAGGTTATATTAGATTAATCTAACCAACCTAACCTAACCCAGCAAAACTTTAACAAAAAAAGGTAGCATGCTACATTGTTCAATATCATTGCCGATAAAAATTGGAAAATTGGCCTTTCAAGAAAAGTTAGCATGCGAGTTCGCCATTGATTTTGTAGCAGAGTAGTATAAAGTAATGCTGCTCTCTATTTGGTTCTTTCTAAAGTATAAATTCCTCTGAGCTCTTTTTCTCACTTCTTCTATTTTTATCCTCTCTCCTCTCTCTCTCACTCTCTTTTAAATTATGCTAATATTGTGCGACTTCGCCCCATACTCTGCTACAATATTGATGGCGAACTCGCATGCTACCTTTTGCTTTAAAGGCCAATTTTCCAATGTTTATCACCAAAAAAATAGGTGGTCATTCATGGCAAAGGGGATTGGAGGTAGCATGAGACTCGGTACATATATTGCACTGCACGAGCTCGATGGCAATTCCATGACGAAATATCTTGCTGGGAACCTGCCATAAGCATGCAACCTCTCTAATAGGATACAGGGATAAGATTCCAATTTAACAGAGCCATGGTTGTGGTCTGACATCTAACCCTTAACCCAAGAAAATCTGTGCTACATTCTCTCCCCCCCCCCCCCCCCTAACAAATAATTTTATTCTTATTTTTTGATAGGTGCTATCCAACCCCCAAAACCTCTTAAACCCTTTCCCCCCCCCCCCCCCAGCAATAAAGTTTTGGCCCTTAGTTTTTATAAATTAGGTTAAAATTTGACCTCCCTTCCCTCAAAGTTGAATTACCTATGTGAGTCAAAAGATGTCAGAGAACGTTTTCCTGTATATGTTGCCCACGACGCCTACAAGTTGATATGAATGAATATCTATAATACTATATCAAAGGTGAAGTCTTGGTTAAACGTGTTGATAATTAATTGGTTAGGTTTATATAATTGGGGGTTTTCAATTGTTATGGTGTCATATGTAACAATCTATAAAAATGAAAGCATCTTTTGGAACAGATAAAAAAACTTATCATTATTTTTTTTAAATGTGGTAAATTATAAAAAGTTGGCATCTCTTTGTCAGCAACCTCGGACTATGCACAAAATTTTCTCTGTCAGATATTTAGCTTAAAATTTAAAAATGAAGCCGTCATTTAGGTAATTTCTAGTGATTTATGTTCATTTTTGTATGTTTGTTATTGATTTCGTTAAGCTTTCTGTGTGAAAAGTAATTGAAGAAGGGCAATAAGGCGATTTTAACCGGTGTTGGACCGGGGGAGAGTTGTCTAAATACTTTTAGACCTTGTACCCAACCTCCAACATTTTTCAATATGGCGACACTGTATTACAATAATAGAGTTGAATGAAAACATAACACAGACAACACAAGACCGACAGAGGAGAGGGACATCACTATTTAAGTTAGAATTAAGAAAAATATAATTTTTAGTGCTTTTGATATACTATGTGAAAGTTTAATTAATGATATCGAATCGTAATGAAATTTCAAGTGAAATTTAAATTGTAAATGTGTAAATTTGAAATTATTTTTCCACAGTTTACACATTTTGGGACAAAAGTAGGATTATAGTAATAGTTTCGCTAGCTAGCTAGCAATTGTGATTCACTTCTGACAAAATATAATTTATAACTCTGGTTTCAATGTATAAACTTAATTTGGTTAAATTGCGCCCAAAAGCTTATGTTCTTAACCCGGCCTAAAAAAAACATTAAATAATTAATGTCTATTTTTTATGTATAAGCCCCACATTGCATTTTTATCCATATTTACTGTGCCATTGATTATTGCCTTTGGAGGAAACCAGTTTTAAAAGATTATTTGTAATTTAAGTAGTAAAATGTTTTTAGGCTTTTTATTTATTTTTTCTGCATGACCTTACCCTTATAATACATAGTACAATTTGTGGATATACAATTTTCGATATTATATATCAATAAATGATTAAAATAAATATTCAATTCTTTCTATTATATAATATAGTCATTTTTTTGGTTTGATGTTAAGATATTGATAGCCATTGAATCGATGCTAATTTCTCTACTTATGCTTGTCTGGGTATCCTTTTTTCTTAAATTTAAACTTTTCATGATTTTATCCTATTTTTCTCCATCCCTGCAATCCCCATTTTAGAGCTAATTATAATTAATAATAATAAATAGATAAGCATTATAAATGTTAATTCAAGCCATAGTAAAAATATTATATTTTTAAATATTACAAAATACCATGTTGCATTTGTTTTAATTTACTCAAAATTTTTGCTATATAAACACGTTTTTTAAATGGATAATTTAAAATAAAACGATAAATTGCGGTATTTTATCGTTAAAAAATGATACCTACATAGGTATTTATTTCAGTTTTACTCTCAAATATATGAAATAAGGAAAATTCTGAAGCTTTAAAAATTTAAAATATTATTTAATAATTTAAATTATTATATAGTCTTTTTTTATTGAATTTGTGTTTGTAATCGAAATAATATTTTCAGATAGAAATGCTTCTATTTATACCAAAATAGACGCCATAACAAAAATGAGTGTAATAAATACACTAAAATTGCCATAAAGACATTTTTATATGTTAATACCAATTTTTATAAATGTATCAAAGTAAAAACAAAAATTCCAATTGGGAAAGTGATAAAATTGTGAAATTACAAAAGCTAGGCGCTTTTTAAAGCCCCTAACCAATTATTTCCCATAAAAAGTAGTTCTTTCCCAGCCTAATCATGTGGAACATGATGTGTGATGTGATGCCCACTATTTCTGAGGATTCAATATCCCAGCGATCCTCACAGTTTGGGGACGACGCAAATTTTGAGCAGCTCATGGTGTCCATGTTGGATGAAAGAGACAAATTAGTGGATTCATTGAAAAATGAACAGGTGCGTCTAAATAAAATCATTGAGGGAAAAGGCAATGTCAGATAAGTTTTCATTAAGATTGATTAGTTGAGGTTTATTGTAGTTAAGTTTGGATCATTGCATTGGTGCAATCCGTTGTTTGTTGAACTCTTACTTATATAACCAAATGAATTTTCAACCAAGTCACTTTTGTGACATTTTAAGGCACTCTAACAATTCGAAAGTTTTTAAATAAAAAAACGTTACATTACTACCTATAGCTTACTACTTGTAAGGTAGAAAAAAAGGACATCTGTCTTATCCAGTATTTAATGATTATAATAAAATGAGCTCAAACATTCCATGATTCTCATTCAAATACATTTTATTGCACAACAAAATAAAGTATTTTTAAAGCAAATTTTCCCTATAATTCGCACGTTAGTCTGTACGTAACGGTTAGCTCTTATAGGTAATTTAAGCATGTTGGAATTTTTATATCGTTCTCAAACTTTGCAAGATAATATCTTTATTAGCTAGATACGATTTAGATAGTGTAGCAACTCTATAATTGTTGCCCGAAAGTCCCTACGTCCATTTAAACAGTCTGATTTTTTAACTTCTTTCAGGAGAAAACCGTAGATCTGGAACAGAAAGTAAAAGATTTGACCAAAGAACGAGATTCGCTGACGCGGCAGCTCAACCAAAACTTACCCCAGGTACGTCCATAAAACTTTTTGGTGTACGTTAATATTGTAAAGATTCCGTAATCCGGCTAATTCAACAAGAGTTAAAAATTCACATTAAACTTTATAGAAACAGGTTTTACTACAACAATTTAAAAAAAAATTTTGGTCACTAGCGGCTGCACCCTTGGCATCTTCGGTATTTGAAGGTGACGGGGGGGGGGGGGGTGGTGCAGGAAAATTTCTTCTATCATCCCAAACCTTCATAAAGCCTTCCTGAAAAAAAAAGAACTAAATTTGTTCAAAAGTTAGCGATATCTTAACGGTCTAAAAGAGAAAAAACGAGAACTTGGATAGGATATCTTAAATTTAAGTGATATTACCACTTTGATTACGAGATCTGTACAATCAATGCCTCCTTTGTAGATTTATAGGTAAATGATTTAGAAATATCAATATGTGTACGTACTGAGTGACGCACGGACATGATAACAGACTTCCAAGTATACCAAGAATGTTCGCAAATATAGCAAGTTCATATAAGTTTAACTAATATCTAATTGACTTATAAAAGCTAGAGTAAGGGGGGGGAAATTTCGTTTTTTTTTGGTTTTTTTGAAAAAAAATGGGGTAAATATTAATATTTTCAAATGAAACCAAGACCAGTAGAAAGCTTACGGAAAGGACTATCAGGTCCTAAAAGGACATTATCCTAGGACTTTTAGAAGTTGGCCGAAATTGACCGCAAAAAAGTTACCGATATTTCCCCACCACCGGGGGAAATATCGGTAATTTTTTTCAACCTAAAAAAAATCGATGAAAAACGGCCAAACGGCCAGTCGAACATAAATAATCATAATTAGTATAGGTTATAGGGATTATCCACAAAAAGTTTCATAATGATCGGACTATTCCTTCTATGTTTAAAATGAATTTTTTTGAAATACGCGAATTTTCGATTTTTTTTTTCGAAAATTTTTTTTTTTAAACTTAAAATTAATATAAGAAAAAAACGTATTTTATTACTTTTTAGGCCTGATCCTAAAAAAGCTCACATTGAACTATAGATTTAGTCCAAAAAACATGAAAATTGATTAAAAATTGACCTCAAAAATTGAATTTGAAGCAAAAGTGTCATCTTTGCAAAAAATCTTGACTACATTTTAACCTTTAAAAAATCGATGAAAAAAGGCCAAACGACCAAACAAGCGTAATAAATCATAATTAGTATAGGTGATTGGGATTAACCACAAAAAAATTCATAAAGATCGGACTATTCCTCCTATGTCAAAAATATTTTTTTTTCAAAGGACAAGAAATTTTGATTTTTTCCTCGCAAAATTTTGATTCAAAAAATAAAATTATTTTTTTTTTGTGTTTCATCTGTTCTATTCATTTTTAGGCCTAATTCTTAAAAAGTCCATATGGAATAATAGATTTGACAAAAGAAAACATGAAAACATGACCTTAAAAGTTGAATTTTAATTTCTTTTGAAATTACCGATTTTTCCCCCGGCGCCAACTTTGGTCATTTTTGAAAAAAATATTAACCCGATTTTAAAGCTCTCAACGGATTTGGAAAAAGCGGGCAATTTCTAGTTCAAAAAGTTTTTCAGATCAGCTCTAGGTCTTACCAATTTTTGTGTAGGTCGATCTTTACACACCTACTAAAAAATTTTTGGAAAAAAAAAATTTTCGTCCGACTTTGAGACCCAATAAGTACCCTTATTTGCTTTTATGTTTTTTTGTGTCATTTGAAAGGAACATGGAGAAAAAGGTCATTTAATGAAGGTAGGTCGAAATTACCGAGAATAGCCCCTTACCGAAACTTCCCCCCCCCCTTACCCTATTTGATTTACATTTTTGTAAAAAAACTTTTTTTAAACATATTGTAAAATTCTTGCACAATAAATGTAGTTTACCAAATTGAATCATGAATTAACCTTGGATATACCCTAGCCGCGTATTTGCTTGTTTTAATAATTTACTGTTCTAAATGATTTTGAGACTAAAAAAGTTTATTTTTAATGTGACATATCAATTTTAAGCCCTAAGAGTTAGTCTGTTCTTTAAGCATACAATCTAATCCAATATGTATATGAGATAAAATTAGAATGTTGTATACCAATAAATCCATGGTATTGCTACCATATACCAGACTATTCTAGCTGGTTATTTACATTTGGTCAAATTGCATTAGATTCACTAATCAATGATAAGTTTAATAGTTGAATTTATTATTCTTTGATTTATGAAGTTCTTTAAATAAGGGCAAATGCCAAAAACCCCAAAAAAATTGAAAAATTAAGAAAAATTGTGATTATGGCAACATTTATTTTGGATATTAAGATTATTGAATGCAATACAATTTTTAAAAATCTTATGATGTGTTTAGTAAATGTAAGGTTAAAATTACATTATTTAAAATCTTACCTATATTACAAGCTTTATGTGTGTCTATAAAATTTTGCAGGAATAGAAAGGAGTTTTAAAAAGTGGTATGATGTAGTGTATATTGTCCAAATTATTGTATATTGGCTGGTTATGTTAATGCATATATTTGCATATTATTATTTATATACATGAATAGTTAGATGTATACAATGTAGTATCAAAAGTATCCGATCTTTTAGGATTAAAAACAACATAGACCATTTGTAATCTTATGTTATACAAGTTATTAGAGTTCAAGTTCTTGTTTAATTTAAGGGGGGGGTGGGTTTAATGCAACCATCTCGTAATCAATGTATAAATGGCACTTAGAATTCGAATTTCGATCTGAAATTTTGCATGGGTAATCCTTGGTAGGTCTATTTTCCCTAAATCGAACAAAAAGTTGGAAAAATAACGGCTAACAACTGGCGGCTCAGCAGTTTAGCCATTTTTTGGCTATTTTCAATGCAAATCATCACGAAACCTATCTCCACATAATACTTTTTTCTGCTCCAAAATTTTTTCAAACGGTTCTAGCCGGTAGTTGCTGGTACTAGAAATCTAAAAATGTTGTTTTTGTATCATTTCAAATGATTTAAAGCAAAAATATGTTTCAAAAAGTTGATTCCTACGTAATTTATGACAGATTTGCCCTAAAAATAGCCAAAAAACGGCTAAACGGCTGAGCCGTTAGCCGTTACTTTTTCAACTTTTTTGTTTGATTTAGGGAAAATAGACCTACCAAGGATTACTCATGCAGAATTTTAGATCGAAATTCGAATTCTAAGTGCCATTTATACATTGATTACGAGGTGGTTGCATTAAAACCCCCCCCCCCCCCTTTTATGTTGATATCATCCATGGTTACATATTCAGATAATCATAAGTGTGTCTTTTACAAAATAGCACGTATAGTTTATTCTATAAAACTATTCTCTGCTTTCCTATGGTTGTATCCCACCCCTCTATTAATAAGAACATAGTCAACATCTTACAGATACTGATATTGTATTAATATAATATACATTCATGTATAAACACGCATCACAAGCTTTACAACTAACTATGCAGTATCATTTACAATATTTATAATAGCGACGCTTATTGTCCACAGTTTTAATATTATTTTCTATATTATAGGCATATCTTATATAAAGAGGAGGTATGTTGTGCTAAAATTCGGTAAAGGGGTGAGTTATAAGGCTTAAAAACAGTAGTAGAACGATAATATTCACTAAATATTTGTATTCCTTATTGAATAGAACCATATACAAAAAATTTATATATTTATATTTAGTGAATATTATCGTTATACTACTGTTTAAGCCTTAAAACTCACACCTTTACCGAATTTTAGCACAACCTAACTCCCCCTTTATTACCCTATATAGTCAATCCATCCAATTTAAGCTAGAAGGATTTTATAACAGGCTTATTTGTTGTTTTTTTTAGTCCCATGATATGTTTCCTTATAAAAGGGGGGGGGGGGGGGTAAAATGTGGTGACTCGTGCCACGACATACCAGCAATTTTATTTTGGGTGCTACTCCCTTAGTTTTAGAGATAATTGGATGAAATCTTTTGGGCTGGGTCACTAATTACCCCAACTATTGGTATCTTTTAAAAAAAACGGCGGCGGGACCGCCGCTTCCGCCGCCCGCCGCCGTTTTCCGCAGACACCAAAAAAATTTTTTTTATTGCATTTCTCGCCGAATTAGGCAATTTGAAATCATTTGAGACCATGTTATTTTTTTTCAAAAATTTTTCCCCTTACAAGCACCCCAGCGGGGGGACTTGGTCATTTTTTCAAATTCTCGTTTATCAAGGCATATCTTAAATTCAGTGCTACTCCTGTGCTTTTGAAGATATTGAAACAAAATCTTTTTAGGTAGGTCAGTAAAAAATTATTTGAAAATATTTGAATAAAAAATGGAGGCGGGACCGCCGCTACCGCCGTCCGCCACCGTTTTCCGCCGCCACCAAAAAAAAATTTTTTATTGCATTTCTCGCCGAATTAGGCAACTTGGAATCATTTGAGACCATGTTATTTTTTTCAAAAATTTTCCCCTTACAAGCACCCCTGCGGGGGGTCATTTTTTTCAAATTCTCGTTTATCAATGTATATTCTGAGCTACTCCTGTGCTTTTAAAGATATTTAAACAAATCTCTTTAGGTTGGTAAGTAAAAAATATTTGAATTAAGAAAACGGCGGCGGAGCCGCCGCTTCCGCCGTCCGCCACTGTTTTCTGCCGCCACAAAAAAATTTTTTTTCATTTCTCGCCGAATTAGGCAATTTGGAATAATATGAGACCAAGTTATTTTTTTCAAAAATTTCCCCTTACAAGCAACCTTGCTCCCGCCATCCGCCGCCGCCGTTTTCCGCCACCGCCCCCCAAAAAATTTGAAAAAATAACATGGTCTCATATGATTCAAAATTGCCTAATTCGGCGAGAAATGCAATAAAACAATTTTTTTGGTGGCGGCGGACGCCGGTATTGCTGCCGTTTTTTTTTAAAGATACCAAAACTTGGGGTAATTAGTGACACAATCAAAAGGATTTCATCCAATTATCTCTAAAACTAAGGGAGTAGCATACTGTATTTAAGATATACCTTCATACACTGCGAATTTTAAAAGAAAAAAAGTTGACCCTCAAAATTTCACCTTAAAGTGATACTTTTCTAATAGTTTATAGTCCACTAAGTTGTAAGTAGTAAGAATTAAAATCCATTAAGTCCCTTCTAACAAGATATTGGCAACTTTTTGCACACATTTTCGCAAACGGCAATTATTTCCTTTATTTGAAGTTTTGGTTAATAACATTTTCATAAAAGTTTTTAGTAATAATCATTTAAGATACATTGTTGAGAAAAAATAACTGAAAAAATGTGTTTCCATGCAAAATAAGCTTAAAATTTAATGATTTTAAAAATTTGCGATTTAATGGTAAAAAAGAATATTTTTTTACTTTTTGATAGCCTGAATATGTTTAATTTTGTTTTTTATATAATCTATTCTTTGAAAAGACATGCATATTCTTTTAGATTTGAAAAAAATTGGAAAAATAAAAAATCGGAATTAATCAAAATTAATCTGTAGCCTTTAAAAAATTATTATTATTTGATTCTTTATTTGTCTTAATTATATACATAAAAACGTTTACATCTGAATTATAAGAGTTATTATTACAATATTAAACAAAGATTATTCCAAGATATTCTCTTTAAAAAAGTGTTAGTTGATTGTAAACCAGAAGTAAAAAAAAGAGAAAGAAAAATTGCCGTTTATCATAAAATGTGTACATTTAAATTAAGTCAAGACTTATTCAACAAATCTATTCTCAAAATATGTCAATTTTATACTAAAAAGATAGAACTTCAGTAAGTTCTAGAAAAAAAATAAGGGTCATTAAGAAATTACAAAAATGTTTATGATACAAATATTAGGTCAATACTAATCCTAAATATATACTGATTAAAACTGTGTAAAGGATACAAAGCTGAATTTTAAACTGTAAATGATGGATAAATAACAGCTTATACCAATAACGAATTTAATTCGGGGGAAAAGTCACGAAACCTATACATGTTTTTCAGCTGTCGTTGGGGGGCAACACATCGTAATATTGACGACCTCTCTATTTGCCCCCTAAATATTATTTTAGAATTAAATCCATTGTTTGTTATATCTATCCCTGGATAAATAAGTGTGGCCTGTTAAATGAAAACTGCAGAATGCTTTAATGGGCAGACTACCGAAAGCTTCACCTCAAGAATATTGTTTAGGTTATATACTGACCCTCTATTGGATGAGGTAATTTTTCTTGTCTGTAACCATGTGAAAAACAGGCCTAAATTCACATGGTTAAAGTTAGAATAACAAGAAATAATAATCCTCAGGATCATAATTTTTTTTTCTACTATACTAATTTATCAATACCCACCTATAAACTCTACAGGTGAGATGAAGTTGAGGTGAAATACTTAAGTGTGTCTAAAGATTTGGTGTGTTTGTTGTAAGTGTAAAGTGTAGGAATTATATATTACATATGGATTTGAAAAAACAAACACTTTTTAGAAATGCCCTCATTTGCAGGTAGTTTTCTTTCTATATTCGAAGTATGACATTTATCCAGGGTCGAATTGATATGTTGTTAATTTTTCATATCCTAATTTATAATTTTTGTTTTTAAGCAAAAATTTTCTTTGAAAGGAAATAAATTCAAGTAGATTTGAATTTAAAGGGATCTTTTTTTTCAGTCTTGACTGAAAGATAAAAAATAAGACAAGTGTAATTTCAATATTAACTACATTAATAATGTTTTTGGTGAGCGTTTTTGGGACTCCTACTAACAGCCAGCTTGAGTCGAAATTAAATTCCATATTCTGTAGAAATTCTGTGAAGTAGTTTGATGTAAAGTTTGTGGTGACGGGACAGTCCAGAAAAAAGTGCTGTGTTGTTTCTCTCGGTGCGGGTAGATTACGGTCCAACTTACAAAGTGTACATTCTGGAGATTCTGGCCTAAAATTAGAGATATTAGCATTAAAATAGTTATAATTGTTAATGGACCTAAATGCGAATTCTCGGATATTTATTGGTAAAAAGGAAAAAGTCCATACTTTTTGCCATTTACGCTCTCTCTCTATGTCAAATTCTCTTATTTTCGCCCAGTTATACCTATTTACGTAAGACTTACACTTTTCTATCCTCTGATCATCATTTGATAAGAAGTAACGAAAATGTTTTGACTTTACTTTTGGCTTTAAAAAAAGTGAACTGATTTTAGTTTGGGGCTTTGAAAGTTTACACCTATATAAAGCAATATTGTGCTGAACAAATCCTCGAAGTCTCAAAAATTCCATGTAATTAAAATTGACCTTTGATTTGATGTTAAAGTTTCTATAATCTAGACATATATTATCAATATTTAACAGGTCTCCAAAACAAATTGACTTTATATCATTTTCATATCGTACCCATGTTGTTTCTGTAAAAATTGCCCTGCTTACAATTTGTTTTTCACTATTACAGAAGAAATTATTTTTAAAAATTCTCATATCTTTTATGTTATCATGGTTTAGCCAAAATGAATTTGAAAATATTATATATGATTCAATAATTCTAGATAAAATAGGATTAACATTCTTATCTAATTTTTCATTGAAATAAAATGGATCATTTGCTTGACATCTAGTATTTTTTATTTCTAAAGCCCAGGTATCTACTATAGATAAGGATTTTTTATACATTAAAATATCTAAAGAGCGTAAAAATTCTATTACTTTTGGTATTCCTAAACCTCCATTTTCAACACTTGAAAAGATTTTAGATTTTGCAATAGGTCTACTTTGACATAAGAAAGAAATAATGAGATTTTCAATTTGCAAAATTATTTCTTCAGATGGAAAGACAACTGCCCCTACATAATTCAGTAAAGGTAACATGAATCCCTTTATAATTGCAATTTTTCCAGGTGTAGTAAGGTAGAAAAGTGTCCAAAAATTTCTAACTTTTGACATTTTAGTGACAATTTTGTTCCAATTATTTTGCATATTAGACAGTTTTGAATCAAAATGTAAACCTAAAATATCAAAATCATCAACCAATTCAATACCAATTAAATCCAATTCCAGAAAAAAATCATTTTATGGCTTCCTACCTATAACACAAATTTTGGTTTTGTTTACATTAGTTCTTAAATTAGAAACTTGTGCAAAGTAGGTAAGAATTTGAAAAATAGTTTTTAAAGCAATGGCAGTTGGAGTAAATGCAACATTACAATCATCGGCAAATGCTGATTCAGGGTCTGGCTGTGTATCTGTGTCGGTCAATTTAAAAGGTATAGCTCTTGGTATTACAATTTCATTGCTAATTGATATAGTAAGTAATAAAGGAGTTAGGGCAATTTTAAAAATGTTAGGACTTGGCCTATCACCTTGCATATAACCAACTTTCATGGGAAAGTTAGGTGTTATTCCAGTATCGGTCAGAATGTGGGCAAATCTATCATTCATGCATGTTAAAATCATATTTATCATATTTGGGCCAAAATTCATAAATTCCAATACATCTCTTAAATATCCATGTCCAATACAGTCAAAGGCTGAGTGAAAATCAATTAAAGCAATTGCTAGAGACGAGTTGGAAGCTAAAGTTTTAGAAATTAGTTCATAAATTTGAATCAAATTTTCCTGAATAGTGTATTTAGAAGAATAAGCTTTTTGAGATCTGATATTTATTTTGTCAATTACTTTTTTTAACCTATTGTCAATAACCCCAGAGAAAATTTTGTACACAGTAGACAAACAAAAAATTGTCCTCCAAGATTTAATTTTTGAAAGGTCAGAATTTTTTTTGGCTATAAGTCTAATTTTACCACATCTTAGCATGCCTCTTAACTGTTTTTTATTAATCATTTCTTTAAAGCCTCTCAGTAAAGGTAAGCTTAAAATGTCCCAAAACTTAACCAACATTCTATAAGGAATACCATCTGGTCCTACACTAGAATTTAAATTAGCTGAACAAAGTGACTCTTTTAATTCATTAATAGAAATGTCTGCCTCTAATTTTTCTCTATCTGTGTTATTTAATTTATGTTCTAATATTTTTGGGTGATTTACATTATTGCCTAAAAAATCAAAGAGAGAAGAATTGGAAATAAAGGCTGTGCCAAATTTATTTTTAAAGTGATTTGTTAAAAACTCATTCCTTTCATTCTCACATGTAAAAGATTCACCTAAGTCATTCTTAATTTGTGAGATAGAGTCAGCTTTTTTAGAATTTTTTAGCAAACTACTAAATGCTTTTGAGGCCTTTTCTGCATTTAAAATGTGGAAATACCCAGAAGTCTCTAACCTACGATAATTTTCTTCATCTTCCATTTTACTCAGACTGTTTTCAATATCAATGATTTTATTAAGTACAATTTCATCTGTGACATTTCCACACTTCAACGCGTTTAATGACTTTGACAAATCTTTTTGTATTTTTCTACTGCTCTTAAGAAAGTTTGATTGAAAGCTTATTATAGAATTTTTAATACAATTCAATAAAACTTCAAGGAAAGCATCATGACTAATATTTAAAGGCATTTCATACAATTCATTTAAAGGAGGAAGTAAATCAAAGAGATAATTTATAGCCCTATCTTTTTGTTCAATCCAGAACAATATTAGCCTATCATTTTTAAATTCTGTCAAACTTAGGTCATTCTTTAATCTAAATGCTAAACTTATCTGAGAAATAATGTCTTGTAGATGTAGCTTGTTAGGAACTTCAGAATGTTGTAGAACCAGCTCGTATACATGGATTCTCACACCCTCAGTAAGACCATCAATATCTAATAAAGAAGAATTTATAGTACATTCACGTTTTGAGATATTTTGATATGTATTGAAAACCAATTGTTTGTGGTCAAAGAGGGAAGCTTTTAATGGCTCATAATTGCAAGAGCTAAAAGTATTTGCAAGCTGCGGACTCAGTAGAATATGATCGATTCTACTTCTGTTTGTCTTAGTTTTTGAGAAAGGAACATAACTAAATTCTAATTTAGTCGGATGAAGCAATCTAAATAAATCTACACAAAAATTTTCCTCTATCCACAAGGAAAGCTCTTTACAATGTTCTAAATTTGGCAATGAATTTGTATTTATCAAGTCTAAGTGTACGAGACCTTGTTCTGGTTGTATAGTTGTAGGTATTGCATTCAAATCTCCTGCGATAATGTAAAATGTATTTCCAATGCTCAATATTTTATCCCTTAACTGTCTAAAGAAATATTTGTTGTTATTTTGAGTTGGCCCATAGCATGATATTAATGAAATTCTACATTCATTTATTTTTAAATCCAAAATTAAAACATTTTCATCAATGGAACTAAAGCTTTTAATTATTTCATATTTCAAAGTTTGTTTGATTAAAATCGCTACACCCCTCTCCCCCTTTGAACTATTGCAATAAGATTTATAGCTACCAGCCATATTAAAACATAGTTCTTTACTGAAAATACTTTCTTTATTATTTAATCTAATATCCTGAACGAACAGTATATCAGGTTTAGTTTTAAGCATTGCATTAATTTTAAGTTTAAACTTGTTTATTGATGCTTTACCTACATTGTAAGTGCCTTTAAAAAATACTTTTGATATTTTTAACCTATATAATCAATAAAATCAATGGAAAATAAAATAGTTTTATAAAACAAACTTTTGGAAAAGGTTTAAGATAACTTCATAAAATTACCATTTAAGTAGGATATTTTTCTTGTCTATTTTAAAAATGCAATTTAAACATAGTTAAAGAATATTTTATTAGCAAGAATAGTAATAAAATATTTCAATAACTACTTAAACCTTTTTGTGGCTATGTTATTAATTTAAACAGAAAATCTATTTTGTCAGAATTATAAAAATAATGAAGTATTTTCAATCAAGCTTGCAAAATAAACGTAATTTTATCAAACTTCCTCACAGTTTATAGAAGATATTGTTTTAAAATATTAATTATCAAAATAAAATCTTTAATTTACAATGTTTAAAACACCTAAAAGTAAATTCTAAGCAAAATTAGATTTATTCTCTAGATTTAGAGTAGCTGCGCTACTTAAAAAACATCTACTATTAAAACCTATCAGCTGATCAAATTTCAATAGTCATAAATTGGTGGTTTACAGATATCTAAACATATATGTCTTACAGATTTATTTTTAAGATGGAATGTAAAGTATATTATACGAGATGCCATTAAGTCAAATTTTAAACAAAATTTTTTTCATTAATTCATTAACAAAAAATAATGTTATAAATTTAAACTCACAAAGAGACTATTGTGTATTTTAATGATATGTTCTTTCTGCAATTTTAATCAAAACAAACTTTTTATCTCATTCAAGACAGGGATGATTTTAGCACCAAAAAAATAAAACAAATTGAAATACTTTTGATTTAATTTGATATTATCGTACAATATTTTTTTTATATATATAATTTAAGAAATATATTCATAAAATATTTACCTGTCATAAAGACGACATATAAAAACAACATCCTTATAAGGAAATTAAAATCTAAATTAAAAATTTTCAAATTCATTTTATGCTTAAGAAGGGACGAGAAGGATTTGAATCTCAACATTAACTTGTTATTTTGCTTGTATATTTATCATATTTGTTTACAGTTTATTGGTAAAGTGTGGTAATACTTTATTTCGAGTCTATGCCATTGTGCATAAACGAGAATTTTAAAAAAAAAGCAGGGTTGCTTGTAGGGGGAAAAATTTTTGAAAGAAATAACATGGTCTCAAATGATTCCAAATTGCCTAATTCGGCGAGAAATGCAATAAAAAAATTTTTTTTGGTGGCGGCGGAAAACGGCGGCGGGCGGCGGTCCCGCCGCCGTTTTTTTTAAAAGATACCAATAGTTGGGGTAATTAGTGACCCAGCCCAAAAGATTTCATCCAATTATCTCTAAAACTAAGGGAGTAGCACCCAAAATAAAATTGCTGGTATGTCGTGGCACGAGTCACCACATTTTACCCCCCCCCCCCCCCCTTTATGAAATATAAGATACTGCCATATCGTACCAGATTTGGTACACTTTCTTACCAATAATATGGTTGAATTGTTCCTACACTATGTTCCTTTCGGTCCAATTAAGGGAAAGCTTTAATAAAAACTAAAAACAATATTTATTAAAATTTAGAACTTTCTGTTAAGGCCTTTCTTACCTATGGACATAAAAGTCCTAGTTGATAAAGATCTCCAAGTGCAAGTTTGGAAAGTATCAAATGTACAAAAATCCTCTTCTACTACACGTTAAACAAAAGCAAGCTTTGTCTTTAATCCGATTTGTAATGCAGATTTTATGAAGTTTTTAAATCTAACACTGTAACTTTTTATTCTATCCTTATATGAAAGTAACAGGATGTCTGTCTTTTTGTGTGTAGCGAAGGATCTCGCTAACTGAAAAACCGATATGGTTCTTTAAACTGAAGGTTTATAGATATTTTGATGGAGGATACCGCCAACCTCCCTAGAGAAATCACCCAAAAAACAAATGCCTACCCCCCCCCCCCCCCGGGCCCCCCCTACAAACAAAAAAGTATTCTTTTTCTTTTTAAAACTAAATTTAAAGAGTAGTGGGTAGTGGGTCTACCCTCCTCCACCCCCCTTTTACTCAAGTACACCGAGGCAGGGTTGGTAAAAACCCGGGTTTTTTTTTAAAAATAACCCAACCCATTGGGTTTTATTAATAAAACCCGGGTTTTATTAATAAAATCCGGGTTTTTTGGGTTTTATTGTTTTCTAAAGATTAATACCTAGGAATTTTAAGATATAAGGTTAAATCATTTTTATAAAGTAACAGGATGTTTGTCTGTACCATATGATCTCGCTAACCGCTAAATCGGTATGGTTCTCCTGTACAGGGTAGCTTTTCATAAGTCCAGGGAAGGTTTATTCCAATTTAGGGGGATGGCACCACAAATCTCCTAAGAGAAATCTGCCCTCCCCCCCCCCCCCCCTAAGTAGTTAAAAATCTTCAACGGACCCGTGAGAAGCTAATTGTAATTAAGAACCATATCGGTTCAGTGGTTAGGGAGTTATTTTGGTACATATAGACAGACATTCCGTTACTTATATATAAAAATAAGCAGTTAGAATAAAATATTTTTTATAATATCTATTATTTGTTTGAAAATAGTACTCCTTATGAGTCAAAATAGAGTTAACATTATCGAAAAAAGGTACATTTTAAAAAATCCGGGTTTTTTGGGTTTTTTTGAGTTTGAAAACCCAATAAAACCCAACTTGGGTTTTTTACTTGGGTTTTTTATGCCAACCCTGCCGAGATGCCTCTAGTGGCGTAGCTGCTAGTTATTTTAAAACAAACTAATTTTAAATGAACATAAATCGTTTTTCTTCTTCAGGAATTTGCCAGTCTTACCAAAGAGTTGAATCAAGCCCGGGAACTTATTCTAGAAAAGGATGAAGAAATCTCGGAGCTTAAGGTATGTATTATTTATTATCCCCCCTTTAATTAAACATCATATGATAACTTGTTATTTGTGTTATCTAATCTAATTGTCCTTGTTTTTTATAAGGCCGTGACTCATTTTCTTTTGAATATTTGAAGTATGTTAAATGGCCTTAATTTCTAGCCTAAAGTACACAAAGACCAAAAACAAATGAGCGAAATTTTTCATTGCTGAAAAGACGGATTAGTCTGTAGCTGAATTCTTTCAAATAGATGATTTCCAGAGCGAAGGTTTTCTTAAATTTGGGCGTAATTCTTTAAAAACAAGATAATTTTTTGAAATAAAAAAAAATAATTGCTTATAAGCCTACATCCTTCAAATAATGATATTTTTTACACGTTCTAATCAATCTTGCTTCAATATATAATATATATGCTTAGTTTTTTCAAAAACAAACATTGCACCTTACAAAGTTTTTTTTAAAGTAATATAATTCTAAAGAATAGAGTAGGTTGTTGATTCTTTCATAATTGTTCATATTTTTTTTGTAAAAAATGTTACCCATTCATGTTACCATGTTACATTTTGATAGGTACTATAAGTGTTTTTATCATGACATTTTCTCTTAAAAACATACAGTATTTTTTTTAGTAGCGAAGCTACATTTTAATGCATGTCTTTCCGTTTTGAAGGGAACTACTTTCTTGGAAGCCGTCCAAAATAGATGCTGGATTTTTCTGTTAATATTTCCAACATAAGATCGCTTATTCGCTCAAGATTTATGCCTTTCCGATTTTCCAGTCAATTCTAAAATAAGATATATTTAGGCTGAAAGAAACAACACCCGCCTGTTGCTGGAGCACTTGGAGTGCCTGGTGTCCCGCCACGAGCGGTCACTGCGCATGACCGTTGTGAAGCGCCAGACCGCCAGCCAGTCAGGCGTGTCCAGCGAGGTTGAGGTGCTGAAGGCACTCAAGTCACTGTTTGAACATCACAAAGCCTTAGGTAAAAGTTTGTGTGTTATTTAGCATTTTTATTTGTTAATTAGAAGTTTGAACCTAATGTGATTATAAATAACCTAAAATTATGCTTTGATATTGTTAAGACTATGGCCTAGGTTATTTGTTATTGACGATAAATAGAAAGGCCAAATTACGAAAAACAAAATTATCCCTTCTGTAGATTAAAATTATTGGGTTGAAAGAAATGCACACTACCAGTTTAAAACTATCAATTGATTAGAAAGAGAGCAGGCTTATAAAATTTAGGGAACCACAGTGATATACAGCAATGGACATATACTAGAGGCTTCGCATCTAGCTTCTGTGGGCGTCGCCCCAAGTGATGGGAAGTGCCTCCCACCCCCTCCTGTTGTTTTTCTCTGTATTATGATCTGCGTATTATTTATATTATTATAGATACTTAACCAAGCCTAATTTTTTTGGTTTTTAGATGAAAAAGTTCGGGAAAGATTGCGCGTTGCATTGGAGAAAAATGCCAGCCTTGAAGAGGAGTGCAATAAAGTCAGGTAGGAGCTTCATACAAATAGTGCAGCTAACCTATACAACAGCAGGTTTGTAAGGCTGTGTTGTCGCTTTAGACGGTTAGACATAGTTCTTTCTTTGTATGTTACTAGCGGCTTCGCCCCAAAAGGTATATCATTATTAGACTTACCATTTACAGAGTTTTGGTTCCGCCGCCCTTTCTTCACAGTTCCATATTGTTCTCCTCAAAAGCAACTGCTGTGTCAAATTTTAGAGCTGTAACTCTTTTATGGGCTGAGATCATGCACGTTTTATTAAAAGCGAAGCTTTTCTATAATTATGGTCAGTCCGTCCGTACGTAACAGTTAGATCTTTTCGTTAATTTAAAAAGGTTAGAATTGTCCTATCGATTCCAAACTTTGCATGATGATTCCTGTAGTAGTTAGGTACATTTTAAAAAGCGTAGCAACTCTATAATCAATACCAGAATGTCCGTACGTCCATTTTAAACATGTCGATTTTTAACTTTTTTAATCACAAATTTGAGTATGTTAAAATTATCCGATTCTTCTGATTTTTTGAAAACTGATTTCTATTACAACAAGGTACAATGTTATAAGCGAAGCATCTCTATAAACAAGTCCCAAAAATGTAAGTATGTCCTTAAACATTAAACAGTATTATCTATTTGTGCAGTTTTGCAACAAATTTACTTAAAATATTATTTGTACTGATGCATTAATATTCTGCTAATTCAGTTCTGACAATCTACAAGTGTTAATGTTCGTTTGTCCTTCCATTTCAGAGCTTCGCTTTTATTGATGTTGTCATCCTTGTTATTTTTGGTTTCAAAAAGTGGCACATCCGCCTCCCCCCTAACCCTGTATGTTCCATAGAAAAGTAATCTGATATTCACTCTGCCATTACTTCCTTATTAATCCTATAATAAGATTCACAAGTTTTTTAAAAGCGAAGCTTTTCTGTAATTAGGGTCAGTCCGTCCGTCCGTCCGAGACAGATATTTTTTTTGTTAATTTAGGCATGTTAGAATTGTTCTATTGATTTTAAACTTTGCATGGTGATTCCTTTAGTAGTTAGATACGATTTAGAAAGCGCAGCAACTATATACTTATTACCAGAATGTCCGTACGTTCATTTTAAACATGTTGATTTTTTACTTCTTTAACAACAAATTTTTATGTGATCTAATTATCCGATTGTTCTGATTTTTGGTCTACTGATTCCTAGGACAAAAAGTACAATATTATAAGCAAAGCAACTCTATAATCAAGTCCTAAAATGTAAAGTATGTCCATAAACATTATCCTGTATCTAGAAGTTTTTCAACAAAGGGGTAGTTTCACGAGGTGCAATTGAACTTAATTTAGTGAACCGCATATTTTATCCTGGTTAAATGGTTAAACTACATTTATATGGCAAAAATTTCAATTTTACCACGTAGTTTTTAAAATATAAAGACTTGAAAATCGTCTTTTTAAATTCCATATATCACAAAAAGACAATTTTCAAGTCTTGATATTTTAAAAACTACATGGTAGAAAATTTAATTTATTTCAAATATATGCTATATAAATATAGTTTAACTCATTAACTAAGAAAAAATATGCGGTTCACTAAATTAAGTTCAAATGCATTTCGTGAAACTACCCCTTTACTCACAATTTTGCTTGGTCTTTTATTCATTTATATTCTGATTATTCAATTCTGACACTGTACAAGTGTTATTGTCCGTTTGTCCAACCGTTTCAGAGCTTTGCTTTTATGGATGTTGTAACTTGTCATCCTTGTTTACTAATATTGACGCTGCTCTTCAACTAGGGTATTCCGTCGGACAGGCAATAAATGAAAAATAGGCAATATTATATATGTAGCATATAGTAGCTGCGATTTTGAAACATAACCTTTTTTTTCTCTAATTCTTTTGGGTGTATTGAATTTGAGTGTAAAATCTGAATAAAAGTTCTTTATACCAACAAAAAATCAAATAAGATAAGAATTTCTTATTTCTGTACTGAGCTTAGCAGTAGTAGTAAAATATATTACGTAATCTTAGTGCATCCCTTAATTGATGCGCATTTTGGTTGCGTAGCTACGATATAATCCTATTTGTCTGTTCTTGTTAGATCTTAATTTTGTTGTTTCTACTAACAACAATTAAGATTATTTTATCAGTTCTAGGGGGCGATTTCTCTTAAGAGAATAAAGGGAGGAGTAGGTTGCGCTAAAAATCAGTAAAGGTTGTGAGTTTTAAATTAAAAACAGAAGTAGTGAGATAGAAATTTATGTTTACTTTAAAAAAATTTGTCTAGTTCTTTTCAATAAGAAATACGCATATTAAGTGAATATTATCGTTCTACTACTATTTTCAAGCCTTAAAACTGACACCTTTACAGATTTTTGGAGCAACCTACTCCTCCCTTTACCCTCCCCAAAAATTGTCTAAAAACCTTCCCTGGGCCCATAAAAAGCTTCACTGTAATGAAAAACCATATAAATTAGAGATCCTTTGCTAAAGACAGACACTTAAATACAGTCATCCTGTTACTTTTATATAAGATTAGGGATAACTTGTATTTTTTGCTTCATTACATGGGTCGGTTGTATCCTTGTTATTATGATGTCTATCTAAAAGGGTTCCACCCAAAATCAGAGTTAGGAATAATTTTTCTGATACACGAATATTTTGGTAACCACGGGATTGAACCCACACGGGATTGAACCCAACGGGATTGAACCCACGGAATTGAACCCACACGGGATTGAACCCAACGGGATTGAACCCATGGAATTGAACCCACACGGGATTGAACCCAACGGGATTGAACCCACACGGGATTGAACCCACGGGATTGAACCCATGGAATTGAACCCGCACGGGATTGAACCCAATGGAATTGAACCCACAAAGGTGTAGGTTTCCCCCAATTTTTTTGGGGGTTTAAGTCTCCTCTTCCAATTTTTTTTTTTTTTAATTTTTGGGTGGTGCAAGTCTTCCCCCAAATTATTTATTTTTTCTTTTTTAATTTTTTGGGGGTTTAAGTCTCCTCTTCCAATTTTTTTTTTTTTAATTTTTGGGTGGTGCAAGTCTTCCCCCAAATTATTTATTTTTTCTTTTTTAATTTTTTGGGGGTTGTAAGTCTCCCCCTCCATTTTTTTGTTCAATTTTTTGGCGGGTTTAAGTCTCTGCACCCAATTTTTTTTTTTTTTTGGGGGGGGTGTAAGTCTCCCCCTCCAAATTTTTTATTTTTTTTCAATTTTTTGAGGGGTTTAAACTCCCCTCCCAAATTATTTTTTTCTTGATTTTTTAGGGGGTTGAGAAAAAAAAATTTGGTGGGGGAGGCTCTCAACCCCCAAAAATTTATGGAAAAAAAATTGGAAGAGGAGACTTAACCCCCAAAAAATTGAAGAAAAAAAATTGGGGGAAACCTACACCTTTGTGGGTTCAATCCCATTGGGTTCAATCCCGTGCGGGTTCAATTCGGTGGGTTCAATCCCGTGGGTTCAATCCCGTTTGGGTTCAATCCCGTTGGGTTCAATCCCATTGGGTTCAATCCCGTGCGGGTTCAATTCCGTGGGTTCAATCCCGTTGGGTTCAATCCCGTTTGGGTTCAATCCCGTTTGGGTTCAATCCCGATGGAACCATAAATAAGAACTGGCAACGGAAAAGAAATGTAGAATTTAGGCCTTTAATTTTTAGAAAGAAGCCTAAATTTAGTCTAAAATATTGTCATCACTAGTGGGAATATTTTCTGAAAAGAAGAATTAAATCGGTCTTACATTTATCAAGATTAAAAGATTTTTCCGAACAGACAGACTTTATTCTACTCTGTATTATAGATTAGACATTATAATGATTAGACGGACGTACATATTGTCCATGGCATTTACCAGAATATAATTCTCTATCCCTGTCACAAGATACGCAGTTCTTTACATCAACTTTATAACTTACATTTTATACAACAGAAACAATGACATCAAATATATTAAAATAGTATTGAAGCTTGTTTTAGCAACTGTTGGTTATGGCCACAGCTGCTAGTGCTTTGTTTTAGAGACGAGCAATTGTAAAATAGGATAAAACTATACTGTTTTGATATCTTTATTTGATTAAATGGGTTCCATTAGGTTTCCCTAATTGTTGACTCTTTAGAAGTATATACCTTCTAATCCTGTAATTTTTTAAGGGGTTCCCCGGTGGTTTAAAAATTCAACCCCCCCCCCCCCGCTCAAAAAAAAAATCTGATGTTGATGTAACCATAAAATCATATATTAAGAGGCTTGACATCAGGCCAGGTAGCCTTTACATTTTTAAGAGGAAATTAGTTTTCATAATAACTAATCTTGTTTGTATTTGCAGAGATGAGCTTAGCAACCACAAGCTTGGTTTAATCGAGGAGGAGGAGAAACGGGTGAAAGGAGAACACAAAGCCAACGGAGAGGATGGAGAGAAGAAGGTGAATGGCACTCTGGACCCAGAGGTAAGCTTCCCTGGTGATTTCTCTCAAAGGGCCTGTCGAGCACTGTATTTCCCCTCCCTCTTGTTTTTTTATATCAATTGAAAATAAGGGCGGTTTTTATTCCTATGTTTATCCCCTGCGGAGGGCCCTGGCCCCGAACCCTGCGAGGCTACTCAGTATCTTATATAACCTAACCTTACACATAAAGTAATAAACAATATCAGGAAAATAGTGAGGGCGGGGGGTCATGGTGGTTTTGTGTACGACTAGGTTTTCTAGTGTGGTTGCAAAACCGATAGATAGCCGCTGAATTAGAACTGGTTCTTAGTCATACTGAAAAATCATATATAGCAACGTATTCGTATTTCCACGAATATTAAAAGAAAATAAAAATTAACACCAGTTTTGTAAGACCGGGCGTCGGGTCTAACAAAACTGGTTTAATCTTATAATTTTTCATTTTGATATCCGTTGAAATCTGCGATAAATAACTATTATTTTTTCCTATTTTTAACATACCTGAAGTATGAATTATTGTTTCAACTAAACTAGGTAAACAATTGAGAATGTAAACAAAATAGCATCCAGGAACAGATATTGATATTCAGTGAATTCAATCATGTGTTGGTTGTGTGTCTTTTTCCTTGTTTAAGCTCATTCACAGCGGCCTAGGCTAACTTCAGAGCTCATTGGTGTGCGAGGTGTAGGGTTTGTAAAACTCAATTGAAATTTAGAAGGGCTGCTGTACCCTTTTTTAACTCGAATTATTTTACATACCCCTAGTTAATCGCTGTGCATGCAATTGGTTTAGCTTCTGTGGCATATAAGAAACTTTCTGTAAAAGATGCCGATAGAAAGAAACACAACAACAACAACACATAGTTATAATTTCTTTATTTAGGGATTAACCTATTGCAAATATTTACTTTTGGAGAAAGAAGGAATCGAAAGATCACACATTATACAGCTTTTTTACACAAAAATTTTAATGAATACAAATTCCTTGCCCTTACCTCATCTCAAAAAATAAACAATATTTTGATTTAATACAGAAATTTTGTTATTTATTACCAATGGTTTTATGATTTTGGTTGTCTTCAGAGCAGCTTTTCTACAATTAAGTGTTACGTTTCTATAAAGTTTCAAAATTCTTTTGATTAATCCATTCTAAGCAACTTTTGATGATTCTCTTGCTTCAATCAACTCGTGTTGATTATTCTGCTGGCGTTAGTGCTTTTCATCTAAAAATTATAAGTAATAATAATGCAACGTTTATATAAAATATTTTTACAAAATACTCATTTTGTTAGCGGACAAAATATCCCCCTACCCTTTGGTTACCTTCTTTGAGTCTAAAACATGTTTCTGTTAAAAATAGGAAGAAATACTTGTCAAAAAAGCCCCACAGGGTTAAAATCTGTTTTTTTTTAAAAAGATTGTATACTAGTATAGTTCATTGACACCAAACATATTTTATTTTCAAATGCTTTGTCCTTAGTTTGTTTCGTACTCAATTTATTGTTAGTCTATAAATGTTTTGATATCTCTAAAATATTAAATCTTATTCATTAAAATAAGTACATGAAAAGGGTTAAAGGGAGTAGGGTTGGTCCAATGGAAAATTGTAGGATTCCACCAACATTTTGGCAAGTTATGTGGGAGTAGTTAGGAAAAGTTGGGTTCCAGGATTATTTCATACTTCAAGATCAAAGTAAGACAACTAGTTTGGGTACCATGTAAACATTGTGTGATATTAATGTTACAATGGGCTCTAGAACCCACCTCAAGTTGAAGAATGTTTCTTAAAAGATTGCATCTTAAGCTGCAAATCAGAAGTAAAGGGTTAAAAATAAGATGAAAATCTAACTTTTTTTTTACTCAAAATAAATGAAATTGGACTGAGTGTTGATTTTTTCAACAAAGAAAAATATGATATGCATAAAGAAATCAATTTGTGGAAAAGTTGCAAGCAAATAGTAAGAGATTATTTATAGTACAATTTATTGTTACTTCTTTTAAGCATGTCCTTTATTCCTGATCGCATACCCAAAACATTTTAGAGTCTTAAATATTTTAATTAAGTTTTATGAGTGCTGCTATTTACATAACTTTCTTGGCAATAAATATTATGCAAATACTAAATGGTTTATTTTAAATAATTCCAATAAAAAAAGACTTGTTGACAAAGTATGAATTATGAATTTAGGATTGCGTTTAAGGGAGTAGTAGATAATGATAATTAGCCAGCCGGTTGGCTGACTGCTATATTTTTATTGCAAAAATACAACTACTTTTTTATATTTTAGAAGCTTATTTTTAAAATATAGAAATTTAGCCGCCAAAAAAGGCACAGTTTTTTAAGTAACTTCTTTTTAAAAATTGTTTTTTTATTTATAGGTGTTGGAGTTGCGGAAACAAGTAGAAAAACAGAGTAACGACCTGGGGAATGCTACCCGCACTATTACAGACCTACGAACAAAGGTAATTATACATGTTTCTACGCTCCATGCCTTTATAGCAGGTGTCAGGTTGCGCTGCATCACATTAGAGACTTCTAATGCAGGTATATGAAGCGGGTCAGTCGAGTTAATGCCTTGTATTAAAAACCGGCTCAAATAATTACCATCCCAAGAGGTACCGGCAGGCAGGGTGGGGTCATTGGACTGTAAATTACACAAATAAAGGTACCCACAGTTTTAACATCCTGTTGTCTTGTTCATTAGCTAAAAACCTTGGGTACTTTTATTGAATTTAGATTTCTTAGTTCCAAACTTTTCAACTAATTTTTACGGATAGATGGGTAATTTGTTTATCATCATTGGGGATGTACAATAAATTATAGTCCATTGTGTTATCACTGTAGATCCCTGGGTATAGGTCTTACATTACTACAATGGATTTAGAATACGTAGATATTTTGACAAGGGAATTTTGTCGTCAATTTTTGTTGCAAATATAGTCCCCAGATATTGGTCAATTCGTTCCTCCACAGTCAGTAGACGGGATGGAGTAAAGTGATAAGGATTTTATCAGGTTGTGCGAGTTTCTCTCACAATATCACAAGTATCCTATATCCATTATTACTGCGCTACACAAATAAATGGCCCAGTTTTTTTGTTTACAAACAGATAAATAGTATCCTCTTAGAATTTTTTTTTCAATTTTAAAAATTTGAGTACCATCCCCCCCTCCCCCCCCCCCCCCAACTATTTTAGGTTAGGTTAGGTTTTAGGCTAGGGAGCCGAGCGCTGCGGCTAGGCAGGCAAGGGGGCCGAGCGCTGCGGCTAGGCAGGCAAGGGGGCCGAGCGCTGCGGCTAGGCAGGCAAGGGGGCCGAGCACTGCGGCCAGAGTTCATAGTTCGCTGTCGGGGGGAGGGGGGGGGGGGTACTCAAATTTTCAAAATTGAAAAAAAATTTCTAAGAGGATAATACCGATAAATATATCCCTAATTTAAGGTGACAGATCTGGAGGACAAACTGATTGGTAACAACAAGGACCTCCACGCTGCACAGGATCTCAACCAGGCCCTACAACATGAATTCAAGGTATTATATTCAAGGGGTGAATTCACTTCCCTAACTGTATCACATGATTAAATCGTCAGAGCATTAATTCTCATTTTGGAACTAATTGCTCCTTTCCATGAGCTTTACCTTCATCATAATACATTTCATATGATCTACTTGTCATGATGTTGTTTTTGCGACTTTAAAACTTTATGCGAATGTGATAAATATGTTGAAGTAAGTGCACACCATTTAGTCTGGGATATAGACATTAGGTATAATGAATCATAAAGGGAGAGGTAGGTTTCGGGTAAAATCCGTAAAGGTGTGTGTTTTAAGGCTTAAAACTAGTAGTAGAACGATAGTATTCACTAAATATGTGTATTTCTTATTGAAAAGAACTAAAGACTATTTTTTTTTAAAGTTAACATAAATTTTTATCGTTCTACTACTGTTTTTAACTTATAACACATAACCTTTACGGATTTTACCAGAAACCTACCTCTCACTTTCATTTTAATTTATCTACAATTGTTCCCTCATTCCCATTGTGTAGGTATCTTATCCATGAGCTTATATAATATATATTTACCCTTTTATTTTAAGCATTTTAACAGTTTGATTTTTCACAAATTAAACTAGATTGAATCCATTTGTTAAGTTAGATTTTAATGTGTAGAAATATACTTTATTTTATATGAAAATTATTTTTAATTAACCCTCTTTTGTTTATCATAATTAACAAGTTTTATTTGCCCGTAATACCTATTTTTTTATGAAAAAAAACTTATTTAAAATGATTTTGACCATGTTCATATTTTAGATGAATTGGTCAATAGCAATGTTAAATAAGGTGATTTTTAAAAATTATTTTCCTTCAATTATCTATCTTAAATTCTTTCATCAAAAATTATTTCCTTTTCTTTTGCTTAATATCTTAATTGCTTAGTGCTTTGTGAAACTTTTTGGAGAAAAATATACGAAAATATTATGTCAGAACGTACAGTTCATTAAAACAAGGTTGGTAATATCCATATTTAGCGAAAGTTACTTCAGTCCTTACATCGAAGCCTATTGAAACTCATAAATATATCAAAATTGAGAATCTAACTGTTTAATGTCAAGGTACACTCAAGAAAAATAATATGTTATCTACATCAAACAGCAGCTGAGCAAATATTATGTTTGGAATGTTTAATAAGATCATTTTTACTAGGGGGCAAATGATTTTATAAGAAATGTTATTTTACAACAACTTTTGCCAGTTTAAAAATTTTTTTATTTCTTGTTTACAATTTGCAACTTAAATGTAAATCATTTCGTCTTAATAATTCGTTTTTGTCGGGCGTAACAAAGTTTTATTATCCCATGTCTCTAATTTAAGTGTAGAAAAACGTTAAAACACATAATTTCTCTTAATATAAGAAAAACTAGATGTTTATGTTTATATAGACTGCTGTTAAGTAAATATTGTTCAGATGGTGTTTACATAATTAACTTTTTAACATGTTTTTGGCTTTTTATATACATAGTTTTACAAACGAAGCCATTTCTTTACTTTAATTATGCATTAGCAATATAATTTTGAAATGTCGAATATTTTAAATAAGTTTTTGGGTATATCAACATTGTAGCACATTTTTCTCTTGGGCAGTGACTAACTTGCTCTATAATCAGATTAAAGTATATTGTCAGGGCCGATATAAAGCTGCACTTAATAAGATTTGGCAAAGCAGTTAACGAGATATTAAGGGAAGACAACATATCTCTTTGATTTTCAAACATGCTAATTTAATGCCTTTTGGATACTTCTCGTGTTTTTAATTAAGAATTTATATGCCCCTTTCTTTAATAATAACTATTAAAATTCCCTTTTCAATTGATTTAAATCAATGAACTAATGATAACGATAACGATCACACGAATGTAAATCTATTATATAATTGGTCCTCATGTGTTTTATCATTGCTAATTGGTAATTTGATAAGATTAACAATTAGAGGATATTTTATAAAAGACGGAGATAAATGTAAAGATTAGTGCAAAAATAGACAATTTTTTTTTCTTAAAGACGTGTCTCTTTAAGATAATAGTTTTTGGTATCCTAACAATAAATTAGTTTTAATTATCAAAACATTTTTGTGAATCATGACTTCCATTAAATCTCATATTTAAAAACAACCTAATCTAATATTTTGCTATTGTGTTTTTTTTATAGCTTAAATGAAACATTTTCTAATTATGACAAAATTGGTGGAAATTATAGCGCATCGTACAATTAGCCCTGTCATGCGTATGGTGTGTATTTAATACCGCTGTTGTATAATTTTATTAAATCGCCAGCAAAGCTTAGTTTTACAACAGAATAAACTTCCCTGCACTACCTGAGGTACCTCCTCTTTATCATCAAACAGTTTTTTTTCTATTTAAACTAGTCCTGTGCTTGTTATTATATGCGGAATTTGAGGCACACCCGTGCATATTCCCTTTACTTCTCAGTGTGTTGTAAATAAACTCAAGGATAAAGGAATAATTCATTTAAAAAAGAAAATAATTTTGTCACCTTACATTGAACCAATTTCTTTCCCAATATAAAAGAATAAACACACGGAAAAATTATACGTTTTGTTTCATTGTTGGTTATTGTAATTTATGAAACAGAAAAACATTATTTTTTAATGCCATTTACCATACATTAGTCCCTAGTAAAGTCCATTAGCTGGTATGGAAAAAAAATGCTATTAATCTATCTGTATACAATTATACACAATTGCCTTTATTATTAACATACAGAATATCAAAATTATTTTCCAAATAATACATATAGAGAAAAAGTACCTAAACTTACTTATTTCATATAATGTTTTTTTTATGACAAATATGCATACTAAAGTAATAGAAGGTTTAATTGTGTATATATGTAAGTTTTTAAAGATCTCCTATCGATATTACCCAATTTACTTGACTGGAAAATAATCAGAGATCTTACTGGATAAGACAATTGATGATAAATTGAAGTACAGTACATCCCCAATTAGGATAAACAAAACTTCTTTAGATTAAATTATTATTTTAATTTTTTCAAAGTACCCAAAGTCTTTAAGCAAACGAATGCATGTGTTTAGAAAGCGTTGGGACCAGTATAATTTGCAGTCTAATAGCCTCTCCCTTCCTGTAAATATAAGATTTTTGACTGAAATATTTTCAGGAAACTATGGCCCAGAAAGAGGACCAGGAGGAAAGGATAGCAACCCTGGAGAAGAGATATCTCAACTCACAAAGGGAAGCCACGCAGCTACATGATCTCAATGAAAGATTAGACCAAGAAATTAAAAATAAGGTACTCATATGGAAAATATTTTTTTTTTCTTCATAATTTTCGTCTATAACTGTTATCCTTAATAGATTTTTAAAGTTTTTTTTTAGTAGTAGAATATATTTTTTTGAGAACAAGGGTGTCGGTTTTTCTTTATAAATTTCGGCCTATGGTAACCTTTTCCAGAATTTTTTAAAAATTTCTGGACGTACTTTGCACGTTTTTTCATAAAATTAATCTTCTTATTTTCTCCCAGGACGAACAAATCAATCTCTTCCAGAACAAAATCAAAGCCATCACCGAGAAGCTGGACATCTCGGAACAAAAGTTGATAGAGTTCGCCTCCATGCCAGATATTGAGGAACAGCTCAAGGACAGGATGGAGGTATGTAAAACCTTTTTAAGTAGCGCAGCATCATTCCATTTGTCTGAAGCTTTCATGGAGGAATCGTGTTTCTCTTCGCTGCTTTTTTTAAGCGGTTGCTTTTTATGGAAGATTCTGCATGCCTCATTAAAATTGTCGGTCAGTCTGTAATAATTCAGGGGACATTGAAATTCTATGGGGAGACCTTAACTCGGCTTCTATTTTAGATGAAAGCCAAAATTTCTTCATCTGGACATACAAACTTCAGACAGCAAAAAATTCTCTTCAGAATAGAGAGCTACAAGAAACTAATATATTTTAATTTCAAGGCGTTGGCGGCTGCCCAAGAGCGGCAGGGAACGGCAGAGGAGCATGTGCGGCAGCTGGAGGCCTCCTTAGAGGAGAAAACGTCAGATCTCAGCAGGTTTGTTATTTATGCCTTTTTGTTGTAGGATGTGTGTGTCTGTATAAATCAGTGTTGTGGATCCGCTCGATTTTGTTGTAGCTCCAGCTCCGGCTCCGCGAAGCTGCCTCTGAAAAAAATGAACCCGGATCCCAATCCTACCTAAAATCAAAAAACTCAATAGAATTTTTTTCCAAGTCTGTTTTTTTCTTTTAAAGGTTTAAAATTCAAATTTTTGAGAAAAAATGGACTTGAAACACTTAACAGGGTTTCTAAATTATAAAGTTTAAACATTAAGTTTACCTAATCAAGGTATAAAAATCTTTTTTTTCTAGATATTTTTTAAGCTACCCCCGGAGCTTAACCCACGCTTCCAGAAGTGGCTCCGGCTCCACAACACTGGTTTAAATTAAATCTTCACCTTTTTCCTCAGATTTTCAATTATTTAGCTTCCTAAAAATAAATTCTAAACGTTAAGGGATTTAGTTATCTGTACACATAATAGGAACTAGTTTAAAAAAAAACTAATCTTGTTTGAACTTGCTTGTCTCAAAGAGAAGTGGGTGACCCGGTTTCCAAGCTTTAAATAAATTAAATCTTTTTTGAGAGGAGGGAGGGGTGGTATAATTTTTGATAAAACTAATTCTTGTGGGAGGCTGACATATCATAATCCCTACCTTTCATTACTGCACTAAATTTAATCGGTAAAGTTTCAGTAAGTACTGAAACCATTTTTGAATCTGCAAGAAAATCATTTGTTTGACTCCGTCTGACTGTTTTATTTTGTCTGTTATGCTGCTTTCTAATCGGTTATAAAATCATGCATTTAATAGTTTAAAATGTTATTCTGTTGATGTAAAAAGTTTATATTTATTTTAGGTTATCACAACGTTTGAAAATGAACGAAGAGCATAATCAACGTCTGTCAGCCACAGTTGATAAACTTCTTACTGAAAGCAACGAAAGATTACAGGTCAGTGTTGTCCAGGGATAGTAACATGGATGATAAATTAATCTGCAGCCTATTTGTAAGTGTGTGTAATTCTGCTTTTCCTAGCTTTTAAACATTGGAGTGAGTGGAAAGGGGTGGAGATTTTAATGCAAAGAGGACTATCCACGAACTGGAGCACATGATTCTAAGTACCTTGCCGCATTGATCCTAAGTATTTTCTTTCATAATATAATAGGTCACCATTAATCATTAATATATTGACGAGAAAATTTATGTTTCACCAGTTTTTTTTTAGGTATTTTGATTGATTTTGAAAATTTATAATAATGTGATATATGTGGTAAATCTTTTACTCAAAAACTTGACTTGTACAGACACATATTTTGACTACGACTTGGGTACAGTATAAATGACTTCAATATATATTTATATGTTTTACTTTTATGTACAAGAAATTGATATAGTAACAAATACTTTTATGAAGCTAATTTTTAGATAAAATGGATATTTGATGTTAGATATGCGAATACTCATGTTATATATGTTGTAAATTAATCCTTTTTAGCGTTAATTTAAACATACAAATGAGAAATAGATATTAGTTAATGTACTTTTGATTTTTTTTTTATTTTTATCATTTGACAACATGAACAATTAAAGACACCTCGAACTCAACAAAACGTTTGATAGAATTTGACTAAAAATGCTGGACATTTTTTACTTTTCCTAAACTTGAAGTGGTGAAATATAAATTTTCTCGTCAATATACTTAGGATCAATGCTGGAAGGTACTTAGAATCACGTGCTCTTGTTCGTGGATAGTCCCCTTTTATCTCCTTTCCTAATAAGTTATATCAATCTTCAAATATATTCTATACCTGTTACTCCGACCCTAGCCCCTAGGGAAAAGTGAAAGGTGATGAAAATAGCCTAAAACCAACCAAAGACACATGTAAATCATTCTAAAAAGTACAACCCGCTTGGAGCAGCTGTTTCAGAAATCTTAAGCTTCAGGCTCCAAAAACTTATTATGTCCTAGTTTATTTCTTGGTATGAACAGAAATTCTCACCAAATACCGTTTTTACAACTTATGGATTCCTTGAAATTTTCGGGTTAGGATATTGGCCTGTTAATAATCTTCCTTCCAAAGTAAAATGCTGCCTTTCATATTGGATAAGTTTAGGACGAATGGAGGATTTATTAAACCGGTTTTGTTTCTTTCCTTTACATTATGCTCTAGTCACCAGTTTTATTCTGCTGAGAAATCGTCCAATCCTTAAATTTTCAGGTACATTTGAAGGAGCGAATGCACGCGCTGGAGGAGAAAAATAATTTAAGTAACGAGCTTCAACAAACCAAGAAAAAATTAGAGGAACTTATCAGTCAGAAGGTCAGTTTATCTAAACTTTCGTTTTGTGTGAATTTATTTCATTACTTGATAATTATTTTATCTGTACGCTTGTACGTCAAACCATTTATTTTAGTCGTCCAAAGTTGAGTTTTATTTAATCAATCCATTATTTTTACAAATGAGTATTTTTTTATGAAGTTTCTTTATAAAGTAGGATAGGAAGGGGTATATCTCTATTTTTACTAAAAAATTACAAATAATACCAAGCAAAGAAAACAAAGGCATGCATTAAAAATCCAATTTCACATGAAATCCAAATTTTGATAAAATATTTTCAGATTCTATGGAAAATGTCATATCGCAAATAATAATTTAAATAATAATAATAATGAAGACAATGGCCTGTCTGATGTACGACCGACCCTTTAAAACGATTAACAAAATTACTCCTTCTTTAGATCGTTTTCATTAAAGAAATAAGAGGCCAACCAATAGAGCTTTAAAGTCCTATGTCCCTTTCAACGTTCCTTTCCTTTCAGTGTCTATTGCAAACTCTCTTATTCTTCTAAATTATTTTGAAATATAAAGAACCCCCCCCCCCCCCCTGAAAAGCTAATTTTAAGATGCAACACTGTTTGGTTATTTAGGAAAGAAATTTAGAAGAAATTGCTTCCCTGCGCCTTGAGGTGCGCGAATTCAAATCCTCCGCCGCAGCCACGGGGGCCGCTAGGTAATTTCTTTACCATTATATTAACTATAATATTTTCCTATCTACAGGGTGAGACAACGAAAGAGCTGGCTAAATCTCGCCTCGAGAGCGAGAACTTGAAGCGCCAAATGCTTCAACAAGAGATAACATTTAATATTCAAAGAACAGAGGCTCTCACAAGGTTAGAGAGACACATGGATGGATTTCTAACAATTAGAATAGAATAGATTTTTTCGTTTTTATTTACCATTTTTACCATTCAGCAAGAGAGGGTAAAAAAATTCAACAATATTTCTAATACCGCATTTTATCGATTTTAAAGTAAACAAAAATTATTTTCTTATCCTCCTAGAGCGTCTTCAATAAGCTACCTTGTTAAGTTACCGTTTTTTTCCCCAAAAAACCATTCCTTGCTTATCGGTTTAGTATGTGTTATTCAGTTTTAACAATTTACCCATAGATTTAGATATATTTTTAGATAAGTGTTACATTTTTTTTAAAGTCAGGATATACTAAATTTTACTATTTTCTTTTTGTTCATTTTAACCTATATTTGATAATGTGTATGATATTGTTTATACTAAAGCATGAGCAAATCTGTACAGTTTTTATTTTCGTTCATTTTCACTCCTAAGAATTTGCATAAAACATTTAGAATAGTCTCATCACATCTTTATGTCTTAGCCTAATGTTTTTTTTTATCCTTATTTAAAAGTAACAGGGTGTCTGCCTGTATTTTGGTATGTAGTTAAGGATCTTGCTAAACCGCTGGACTAATATGCTTCTCCCCTAGAGTAAAACTCTTTACAGGTCTAGGGAAAGTTACGATTCTTTTAGGGGAGAGTACCATCTCCCGTCCAAGAGATATTGCCACATGAAAATATATAACCTTCCAAAAATCTCGAACTTAAAAAATTAAATTGGGTGAACTTCCCCCACCCCCCTTCCCCTTCTTTCAATTATTGATGATATTAGAAAACAAGGCAAATATAAAAGATCTACTACAAAAAGTCGATGATGCCCATTCAATGTTAAGTAAAAGAATTATATGTTCAATGGTTTTTCTATATTTATATGATAAGAAGTATATATAATTTAGCTTTAAAATTTTTATTTTTACCTTTTTGACCCCTATTTTTAGTTTACACTTTGTTTTGAAAATGTTTTTAGTTGTATAGGTAGAAAACTAATGTTTTGATAATTTTACATGGACAAGGTGAAGTACTTTGAAAACAAGAAAAAAGTTTTAGACAATTATTTTAATTGTTAAATCATTATTTTCAAAGATTTGCCCTATAAATAATAATACCCAAGACGCAAGTTTGAATTATCTGTCTTTCAAAATACTTTCCTCTGTCCATGTAATAGTTGTTTTATTTAGAATAGAAACTTTTGAAGTTAGTTTAATGTTCCTCATACCATTACTGCAGTTAGATATTTCAGTATTTCATCTTATATTGTCTTTTATCATGCTTATGAAGTTTCAATAAGTTTCATTTTCTGTTACTAAGGATACCTTAGAAAGTTAAAAATATAAAGAAATAAATCATTAAGCTGTATTGCTGGTTTTATCTAATGCGGTTCTGGGTACAAGAACTTTATAAAAGGAGGGGAAGATTTGTCACTTTTACAAATTCTTTTTTAAAAATATGTTAATATTGTTTGACGGTCAAAGCAAATTTTATATGAGGTATAAGTTTTATTCTCTGTTCTTACTTCTGTTCTTAGACTTCGATAGCTACTAAACCAATTAATTTTGTCATTTAATTGATACTTAACATAAGTCCCGAGATGGTTTTGGGCTAGTTGGTGTAAGTATTAGGATGGTTTTAGTTTTTTTGCTTTTACCCCTTTTATACATGCTAAGGGCGCATCCGAAAGTTTCATTGATAGAAATTACGACACATATTTTCATTCACCTAAATTATTATTGAATTTTTATAAGTGTCAATTCTCCTCACTCCCATATAACATAAATATCTATTACCTATTTGTTTCTTTGTTTTAATTGTTTAATTATTTTAAAGGAATTTATCCCCTGGAAATCAGGATGGAGACAGATCTGGTAATAAACATTCAGGTAACAATATATTCCAGTAAGGATTGTAAACCGAATTATATCTGTTGGATTAGGAACGGTCCCCAGCCATACTGAAAGATCATGTTTTATATCGTATTATGGACAATTTTCTATGAATAATAAAATGAAAAATCATAAAAACAGTACCAGTTTTTATAGCCCATGCCTTTTGCTCCTCGGGGCTATCAAAACTGGAATTAATGAGTCACTTACTAAGTAGGAACGATAAAAAGTATTTTTATACACTTTAAACTCAACAAAACATTTGATAAAATTTCAACAAAAATCCTCTTATTATTTTCAGGGGTGTATATTATACATTGGATCCCCTGCTCAGGGGGGGGGGAAATAAAATTTAAGTGGTTGGAGGGAAAAAAAATGTAAAAATTAAGAAAACTGAAAACATTTTTTCCATTTCCCCCCCTCTCCTTGGTGAAAAAAACTTTAAAAATGTGTGGTAGGAGGGATAAAATGAATAAAATTTAGAGTTCTTTAAATATTTTTCTATTTCCCCCCTACTTGGTGAGAAAAAACTAGGGGGGGAAGAAAAATAAAAAAAATTGTAGCAGGGGAAAAAAATAAATCTTGTGCAGAATATACACCCCTGATTATTTTTTAAAAATTCTGTCATTAATCCATTTTTGAGCTTAAATTATATGTAGATATATTACCTAGTACTTAGTTAATTCGCCAAAAAGTTTGCAATATTACTGCTGGAAGGTTCATTACATTACTTGCTCTCGTTTGCGCATATTACCCTGTAGCATAAAATGAATTTCTCTAACATTTCAAGGTATGACATAAATAAATTTAGCCGTGAGAACAAAAATATTTTTCACGTTAATTAGATAGTCATTTATACTTCAGTAATAATAAAAGTTAAATTCCCTATTTTTTTCATAGGTATCTTATATAAAATTTTACTTACAAATTGAAAGTATATCCATAAACCCTATTTCCATGACTATTTTAAAACCTTTTCCTAATTTTACTGCAATCACATACAAACAAACACATACACACACCCAAATCCCACATAAATACACACACACAGAGATATGAAATCTTCTGATTTTCAGATACTAAATCTTAAATTTTGAGTCAGATAAAATGAAGTTGTTGGTTTATATTTAAATGCTCATTCGATCACACAACAACCCAACCACCTTATTTTTAAATAAATTTATAATTTGTCTGTTTTAACTTTAGCTTTAGGTCAGGTTACATTAGGTACAGGGAAGTCTCTCATGGGTAGGACATCGATCTTGTTTAAGCATAAGAAAAAACTAGTCCCCTCCCCCTCCCTGTAATTTTAATGTATTTTAACAATAGGGGTTGGGGTTCAGTGTTCCGTAGGCAATTGAAGGAAAAGCATTAGCAAGAATTTTTATGAATTTTCTTTTGGGGAGATTATTCATTTACACCTCTTAATGTATCTTTCACAAGGAAAAATATTCCAATTCAACGCATAGAATCTTTCTTAGATTAATTTTCCAAATTTGTGGGCCTACCAATTATATCTTTCTACCATGTTATGTCTAACCTATTAGATGTTGAGTTAGATTTAGTCGAACATAAACCATTTTCATACAAACTAAGCTTGTTTCACTTTCATATAGTTAAGTTTTATTTTTTTACATGTTATTGAATACATTGATCGTTTTAAATGATATCAAAGTGAAGGTTTGTGTTGATCACCCATCTCTATCTATCTATCTCTCCAAAGTTCAATTAGGTTGGATGGATAATTGTATGAGAGGAAGACAAAGATAAAGAGATAATTAATTTGTTCACTAATTTAGCACAATGATTACGTCAAGTGACATGATCTATCAATCCAAATGGTTTAAATAGACAGACGGACGGTTAAAACGAGTTAAAGATAACCCAAAAGGGATAGTTGCATGAAATGCTTTTAAAAAGTTTGATTGCATGCATAATTTACAAGAATACTATTTAACATATATAAGAGGGGGGGGGGGGGTTAATGCAACCATCTTGTAATCAATGTATAAATGGCACTTAGAATTCGAATATCGATCTGAAATTTTGCATGAGTAATCCTTGGTAGGTCTTGGGTTACTTTTCCAACTTTTTGTTCGATTTAGGGAAAATAGACCTACCAAGGATTACTCATGCAAAATTTCAGATCGAAATTCGAATTCTAAGTGCCATTTATACATTGATTACGAGATGGTGGAATTAACCCCCCCCCCCTTTTGTATTACAATAAATAGGGCACCACAAAAGAGCCAATTAAATTGCTAATATCTTAAAAACATGACTTTCAAGTCTTGATAGTTTTGGAACTTCCTGGTAAAAAATTTGATTTCTTTCAAATATATGTCATATAGATGTAGTTTAAACCAATGAACAGAAAAAAAAATATGCAGTTCGCTAAATTCTAGTTTAAATGCACTTCGTGTAACTACCTCTTTATCAAAATCGTATCTCGTTTAACAGACTTATAAACCTTATTTATATAATTTCCACAAAGGTTCATATGGATTGATTGACGGTCAAAGACAGTTTATTTATATTTACAACTTTGATAGCAGCTTTGTTTACCTAATTCCATTTTAATGCTGACGGGCAGACAAAATAAAATATATGGTGAATAATTTAGGATTAATTTGAATTTAAAGCTTTAAAATATTGTAACAATTTGCATTTTACTTTATTCCATTGAAAATGAATATGAGACAGACTTAGAGAGATATAGAGACAAGGGTAGAGATAATGTGAGAGAGAAAGAAAGAGAAAGGGGAAGAAGATTGACTCAACTATTTGATTTCACCAAATAATTTTAGAACTCCATTCTCGCATAAACTTATCTTCAATACCAATCTACTCAATTAAATACATTCATTTCTCTTTGCGGGAAAAGTATCTAGGTATCTATTTTGTGTATTTTTATCCTATTTTAATCTTTAGATACTTGAATAGATGATAGGATGATATATTATTAGATTCTCGCCGATTCTCGCTAAAACTACTTTTTTTTATACATATTAAAGTGTTCACGAAGCTGGAATTAAGTTGATATATGTCACTGATTAATGTTTTTTAAGATTACTTTTTTGAGAATTAAGTCTTAAATACTTCCCATTGAAAAATAAATCAAACTTTAAAAAAACGAATTTATTCCCTTGAAAACATCGTTGTATTTTGTGTTTTATTATACATATCTAAAAACCTATCAAAATCGACAAATAACAATCTTTTAGTTGAAGTTTACTTGCAAATTTATAGTAAAATAAAAGCTTTTGTTACATACCGTATTAAACTAACCAAAAAATGTTGAAATTGTTATCTACGGATAGATTTAAAATTTTCTTCCGATGGTCACAGAAATAAAGCCATATATGGTAATGAATATCACTGATAATGGTACCTGGATTTTCATTTTTTCCTTTATTTAAAAATTTATATGAATATCTAATTCTACATATCTACGTAGATATTTAGATATGTGACGTTAAAAATCATTTAAAATCAGTTAATTGCTTTGTATATGTATGATAAAATGTAATATAACCATTGAACAGGATACATACAGGCAATTGATAATAATATAATTGAAACTATAAAATTAAGCTATTCTCGGGACCATCAATAATGTATCATCTTAATTAACGCCTATCTCAAAAAATGCTTATCTCAGAAAATGCTTTTCTAAAAACATTTTAAAAAGCAAAGCATTGTTTTATATTTAGCAATCAATATATTAATAAGAATATATTTTAATATCATTAATATGACTTAATTATATTCATTTTGTATAAAGACACATTCATTTATTAAAAATTGTTAAGATAAAGTCCAAGCTTTTTAGCTCTAACTAGTGGCTACGCCCCTAGAGGCCTCTAATGGTACTTTAAATGTTTTTTTTTATATTTAAAATATGTCTATGTTGCGTTTGACATTTATGTTTCATTGAATGCTCTTTGTTAAATCAAGAAACATAATTTTTTTGTTTTCTTGTGATTTCTCTTAGGAAGGTGGTGGTACCCTCCCCCAAAATAGTTACAAATCTTTCCGGGACCTATGAGAATCTACCATGTTAAGAAGAACCTGATTGCAGCGAGATCCTTTGGCACAAATATACAGACACACAAACATCCTGCTACTAATAAAGTAACAGGATGTTTGTCTGTGTGTTTGTACTCTCTTTTGGAATCATACTGCAGAGCTAAAAATACGAATAGGCCCCCACATAATTGGGGGATTTTAAAGTTTTATTATCAATTGAGAAAGTTTTTACAGATATTAAGGTTTTATTTTATTTTGGGGTAAAATTCTTGCTTAGATTATATTTAATTAATTAACTAAAATTTATAGAAGATATTTAAAAGAAACAAACTTTAAAATGTGAATTAATTAAAGGTTTTGCTGTAAGTGTTTTCTAAGATAGGCGTTTTTTGAGTACAGACAGGTTGAATTAAACACACACACACAGACAGAGTACGGACACCACAGAACTTGATTGTATTAAAGTTTATTCTTCAAAACATGGAATAGGATAAAGAGCACACAAATTCTATTCTTTTAATAAATTTATATATAAATCTGTTGTATATGGATGTACAATAATTAAAGCAAGGCTTTATTTTAATACTAAACAAAATTACGTAAAGATGGTTCCTGAGATATTAAATCAAGTCAGTTTATAAAATAACATGTCTTTTCAGTTATACAATTATTTACTTATTATAGTTATTGAAATTGTCCTATATTGGTCCAAACTTATAACTTAAAATACACTGAAGGGACTGCAACTTTTACAATATTTAAAAATGTTTGGTTTCTATATTTCAACTTAACAAAATTTGTTGGTACCATTTGTACAATGACAGGTAAGAGAGGGGACGAAGAAAGAAAGAGGGAAATACAAACGGCTATAAGTTGGGTTTATAAACAAAATCTGTATGATTATAAATCAATAAATTAATAAACTTGTTTAACCAAGTTGTCGAGATTTTACATAATATCACCAGGGACGTCCTAGGGGGTGGAGGATAAAGGGGTAGGCATCCCCAAAATTTTTAATTTTTACCCCCCTTAAAATAAAAAAGCTTAGACGTCACTAACTCTATGACATAAAGATTTCTCCCCCCAAAATGAACTTTGTGATGCTGTAGGCATCTCAGAAATTGTAATTTTTAATTCTTCCCCCCCCCCCCCCCCCCAATAAAAATGCTTGGACGTCCTTGAAAAGTATGATCTATGTTATCAAGATTTTCAATGATAAACAACCTTTTTGTTTCAAAGACCCAACTCTGTGTGAATGAAACAGTGATATTACTGGATAAAAATTAATTAAAATCAACTTATATATTATCCAGATTTTATTTAATTGACGACCTTTTTGTTTTAAATCCCCAACTCTGTTGAATGAAACAGACAACTACTTAAAATAATGGGCCCTGAATGTTTATTTTATATGGATTTTTCATTTAAATAATGTTTAGTTGAAACTTATGTATATTGATTGTAGGAATATGAATTTAAGGCTTTAAAAAAAATTAAATAAAAAACAAAATTTGGATATCTAGGGTTTAAATATAGGCAGGTATTTAGAAAAATTTGACTCTTTTCCGATAATTGGGAGAAAAAAAAGATTGCCTCTGTTTATGGAAAACCTTTAGTAAGACTGCTAATTTTTTTGCTAGATATATATAGCAAATGATATTTGTTTATTCTTTTTGCCCAATTTTATTCTTAAATCATGTATTTTCTGAAGATTTCAACAATTTTTCATATGTTAGTGTACCTGCATAGATATATCAATATTTGGTAACTGATTTTACGAAATTAACGCAGGTTTTATATTTAATTGTAAACCAAGTTTGAACATTTATTTCAAAAGAGGTGTAGTACAACAAAATTTTTGTAGTATAAATTTCGTTGTTTTTATGTGTAAGCAAAGAAAAGGGTGATTTTTCCTTAGTCTTATAAGTGCACAGATTGTTGTGGTATTTTTGTGAGAAGTGGATCTCGGCATTCTTAATTAATTTATTTCTACCTTTATGGAATTTTTAAGGCATTATTCAATGAAAATTACTTAAAACATAAGAAAAAGTAAATAAAAATGCAATTTGAAAAATTAGCTTCGCGATCACTTTAAGAGGGAAGATTAAAAAAAACAAGGATGATAACATCCATAAAAGCGAAGCTCTGAAACGATAGGACAAGCAGACATTATAACACTTGTATAGTGTCAGAACTGATTAATCAAAATATAAATGAATAAGAGTCAAAGCCAAATTGTGAGTAAGTTTGTTGAAAAACTTCTTGATACAGAATAATATTTATGGACTACTTAAATTTTTAGGACTTGATTATAGAGTTGCTTTGCTTATAATATTGTACTTTGTCAGGAATCAGTACACCAAAAATCTAAACAATCGAATAATTACATAAAAATTTCTTGTCAAAAAAGTAAAAAATCAACATGTTTAAAATGGACGCCCGGACATTCTGGTAATGATTATAGAGTTGCTACGCTTTCTAAACTGTACCTAACTACTACAGGAATCACCGTGCAAGGTTTGAAATCGATAGGACAATTCTAACATGCTTAAATTAACTAAAAAAGCTATCCGTCTCGGACAGACGGACGGACCGACCCTAGTTATAGAAAAGGTTCGCTTTTAAAAAGTTATTCTGTTAGGATATTTATATTTTAAGTTCTAAGGAAAAATTACAATATCGTTCTTTTTAAAAGGGAAGCTTTTCTATAATTAGGGTCGGTCCGTCCGTCCGTCCGTCCGTAACGGATAGCTTTTTTCGTTAATTTAGGCATGTTAGAATTGTCCTATCGATTTCAAACTTTGCATGGTGATTCCTGTAGTAGTTGGGTACGATTTAGAAAGCGTATCAACTCTATAATCATTACCAGAATGTCTGTACGTCCATTTTAAACATGTTAATTTTTTTTTACTTTTTTAACAACAACTTCTTATGTGATTTATTATCCGATTGATCTGATTTTTGGTATACTGATGCCTGGGACAACAAAGTACAATATTATAAGCGAAGCAACTATATAATCAAGTCCTAAAAATGTAAGTATGTCCATAAACATTATTCTGTATCAAGCAGTTTTTCAACAAATTTACTTACAATTTTGCTCCGACTCTTATACATTTATATTCTGATTTAGTCCTGACACTATACAAGTGTTAATGTCTGTTTTTCCTACTGTTTAAGTGCTTCGCTTTTATGGATGTTGTCATCCTTGTTGGATTTGGGAAGATTAATTTTAAGGGTGAATCAAAGAACGGAGGGCTGTAGCTTAAAAGAAAATGCATCTTCGAATTTATATGGTTTTGTTTAACAAGTATGTTATACTTTTAACAGTTATAAATCTATCTCAACCATAACATTTATAAATTAGTAACTACTGCTGCTTCATAACGAAATATATTTCAAAGAAAAAAATCTTCATTATCAATCGCATCTGTAATAGAAAACAACAACATAAATAAATGAAAAAAAAGCATTAAGAATTATACAAAAATAGTCAAAAATAAAATGTTAAAATATATCATAAAAAATAAAATTTTAAATTCACAGCTACTGTTTAGATCTTTACTATAACACAACCAAACAACAAATAAAGGAGAAGCGGTCAAACTGGCTGTGTAATAAGAGAGAGAAAGGGAAGGGTATATAGTTTGAAAATAATATTTTTTTAAAAACAATTGCAACTGCATTTTGAATCAAGTTCTACGATTTAACAATGGTTCAAATTTTCTAATATAAAATTTTTCACGGGCTAATCTTATCCAAGGATTATTACTTTTAAGTTGCTCAAAAGGAACAAATTGTAAATGGCAAGGGTTGTGGCCATTTTGTAAAAAATGTTGTCCTACAGTTTTTACAGAATTTGGTTCAATTGAATTTTTGTGTTCTCTGAATCTATCCACTGCTTTACGTCCTGTTTGTCCAATATATTGTGGATGAGATTTACAAGTTCCATTATCTTTAGTACAAGTTATACAATATATAATATTTTCCGAATTACAAGTCAAATTAGATAAAATAGGAATAGTTTCTTTTGTTACAGAAGATACAATGTTGTTAACAAATTTAGATGAAAATTTACATAACATACAATCATTACCACAATGTTTAAAACCTATCTTATTTCTGGAAGGTCTTTTAGGATGTTATAAACGGTTCAGATTCACTGATAATAAAATGAATGTTGAAAAAAAAGTAATACAAAGTCAAAAGATATAGAAAACATTACTATGCTTGAATTTAGATTATTTAATTAAGGCTAAGGCACTCTTTTTAGTTTATTAAAAATATTTGTACCTGAAAATTTTGCAAAGCTCATGAAAATTTGAAAATAGAAATATGAATTACATACCTAACCATCCTATTATATAAAGTAGTAAGCGTTGTTTGTCTGTCCCGAAGGATCTCGCTAACCGCTGAACCGATATTGTTCTCCTTTACAGTGATGCTTTTTATAGGTCCTGGAAAGGTTTTAAACTAATTTTGGAGTGGGAGTCATCACCCCCCCCAAAAAAAAAAAATATTATTTTTACTCTTTTGAAACTTAAATTTAAAATGGGATGAGGTCGACTTTTACCCCTCCTACCTTAAGTGCACCTAGACGCTTCTAGGGGCGTAGCCGCTAGTACAAATATAAAGTGCAAATAATCAAAGCTAAGGTAAGTTGTATTATGCTGTGCATGCAGTGCATAGCCTTCATCTATGTCTATTTTCAGAGGGCAGAAACGACGGAGGTAGTCGTGCTGGCACCCTGCAGAGAGGTCAGGTCAACAATATCAATAACTTAGATGATTCCTGGGGCTATGATATGGGTAGGTTTATTTTTTCATAAAAAAATTTGGGTAGCACATCTACTCTTAGAGAATGTCCGACGCAGTATATCATATGATAAAGCTCCAGGCTTCCACTTAAGTTTAATCTAATTTACATGAGACTGTATATAATTTTTAAAATTGTAGTTTTGATAAAAACTAACTTTGTTATGGCTATCTACCTTTCTTAATATCTTTCTGTCTATTGATTTATCTATCTATCACAGGTGTTGACGGAGATGCGGATGACAGTGAGTCTGTAATAACTGACCTGTTATCGCCGGGCGGTCAGGCGGACGCCCAGACACTGGCTTGCATGCTTCAGGAACAGCTGGACGCCATCAACAATGAAATCCGGTTAATTCAGGTATGAATTATTATAGCATAAATATTACCTTACAATACTGCTCTTCAGATTGTTGGGGTTAGTCACACTCACAGCTTATACCAACAACGAAATTTATACAAAAAAAAATCACGAAACCTATACGTGATTTTCAGCTGTTGTTGGGGGCCAACATTTATTAGAATTGACGACCTTTTTATCTGCCCCCAAATATTATTTAGATTTATTTCGCTTGTTTTCTATACCTTATCCCCATGATAATTAACTTGGATCTTTACCAGGAATTTATATCAAAAAACGGGTATTAATCAAAGTAACGCCTGTAAGTAACTACTTCTGTTAACGTCATACATAAAAGTAACAATATATATAATTTTTACGTCTCTTATTTGTTAATTACTTATATAAAAGTATATTAAAAAACACATTAAATATATTTTTTTTTCAGGAAGAAAAGCAGTCAACAGAGCAGCGGGCAGAGGAGCTGGAATCCAGAGTTGGAAGTGTTCAGGTAAACCTTTTTTTCAGTATGGCTTCCAAATCGATTAATATCCGTTGGATAAGAACCGGTTCTAAGCCCTACTGAAAAATCATTTATCATGTCGTATTATAGACAATTTTCTATGAATAGTAGGATTATAAATCATTAGTTTTCCTATCCACGGAAAGCTGTCTGTGATACGATGCGATATTTGACTATTGACTGTACTTCTAGTAAAGGAGCGCTTTCTAAACTTGTAATTTGTGTAAAAATAATTCTGAACTTATATTGTAACAATTAAAATTGCATTTTTATATTAAATTTGTCTTTTGTAAAATTAATCATTATTTCAGGACATGCACTCCCTGCTACAAACACCTTCCTGGGGCGGCAACACACCCCTGCAGAACCACCTGGGTGTGCCACCCCAGCCCCCGCCTCGCTCCCGCCTTCAGCCCCACTACGACCCTCTGTCGTCGCCGCCCTTGTCGGGTCGGTCAACACCCAAAGCGCCCTCAATGTTACAGCCCCCAAGGAATGACCCCTACGCGCACAAATATCATACAGTAAGTTATTTATTAAAATTTAAAAAAGAAAGTATTAATGGATAATGTTTTTTTGAAATTCAAATTAAAAGCATGCTTTTAAAAGATAAATAAATATATTCTTCCCCTTTTTTTCACTAAATTCGAAGTCAAAAAACTTAAGTCATAACAAAAATCTTATTTATTAGATGCATCTCGCCACCCCTAGCCAAGAGTTTAACCGCGAGGAGGCGGAGAAACAGCGGCGGATGATGGAAGGATCACCGCCAACCCCCAGGTATAGAAGATTTTATGCAATTAGAAGTCATTTTTGCATTCGTTAACGCAAATTGGATATAGAATATGTAGAATGGATATAATTTTTGAATACCTGTTTAATTAATGTTTTGATAATACATAATATTTGCAAAAAAAATAGTTAAGTAGGTATTAATATTTATTCTTATTTAGATCTCTACGTCTTGCCCAATTATCTGCTAGTCAGGAAGAATTAAGGAGGTAAACCTTTTTTTTTATAATAGAAGAACTTTGTGAATTACCTATAAGTGTAGGAAAATGAACATACAAACCAGATTTGTTTTTGGATTTTTAGATTATAAAAATATAAGGGTGTATATTTTTCATAGTTAAAAATAAGCAGGGAATGTGATACAATGAAAATTTTCCCACAACCCTCTTCTCTTATTCCCCTCCCCCTTCTTACCCACTTCCCTTCAGCTGCATCAAAAAACAAGTTTTACGCCAACTATACGTCAACAAAAAATTTATTTTTCGGTAAGTTCAATTGGAATTAATTGGCTGAATCACAGCCCCTGAAAATAAGGAAATATTCAGTATTTTTTTGTAAAATTGGAGGAAATATAGAGAGGGGCGGGAGGTTTGAAAATATACACCCCTGAAACAATATTTATCTTGAAAAAGTGTAGTATGTTTATTTACCTATGACAGTATTACTAATATTGTATGATATAGAATTTTATTTAGTTTACTAATAATTATCATGCAACTTTACTTCTACTACAATTTATTTAGACATAACTATTCTAATGAGAAAAGTTGGGGGGTGATTATTGTAGAATTGTCGTAATCTTGGTATTCAGCCTACTTAAAAAATCAAATCTTGAAATTAACGCTCAGCTTGCTAGAAACAAGTTTTATGAGGTAAAAGTTTGATCAAGAAAGAATTCGATTTCATTGTGAAAAATTATACCTCAGTAAAAATGCTTTTTTTGCGGCTTAACAATATTTAGACACTTATTATGTTTGCTCTGAAAGTGCTTAGCTAGCACTGAAACCTCCTCTTATTATTTAGAATAATTTGAAAAGTTGATGGGTTCTTTTTATGTCTAACCTCTACGATAAAAATTCAAAATAATGAGGGGGGGGGGGGGGGGATCAATTTATTTCAATTGTGCCTAGTAAAATTTTATTTAAGAAGTTTAAAATACACAACCTTTTACCTTTCTGGGATGTGCCCCTAATATTCAGATTACGAGATTTCTACAACAGTCACTTCCTTTATTTAGAAATAATGATTATTATAGTTTATTAGGAAATCTATACTTACATACATAGTTTGATTATTATTTTTACCTATTTCTTTTCATATTCTTGTACTGTCAATTTTTATTAATACTAAAACTTTGTGTTTTGTTTTCTATTAAAAAATTAACAAATTTTTATTTAAAAAGTGGGAGATTTTGATGTATAAATGTGCACTAACGGGCAATTATCTGTATTTTTTTCTCTAAATGTAACTTTAAACACTTTTGGGGGGAAAACATTTATGTATTTATGGAATTTAGTAATCATTCTCATTCTCTCAACACCCACACCACCCTCAAAAAGATAAATATTCAATATTCTTTTTAAAAAATCTAATATTTTGGCACAAATTCCAAAATGGAACTGGGTTAGGTACCTACCTACTTTAGAAAAAAATAATTTACAAATTTTTGAAAATATTTCACTTGCTATCAGGAGTACCCCCGTGTATTCACCCGCGGGCACCATAACCCCGGTCTCTAGCTACTGCGGAGGCCAAGAAACGCCAACAATCCTATCGCCTGGTGGCGGCGGTGCCGAGGCTGGCTTCATGCCTGTCTCGCCGTCGCAGGACGGCGGTTTCCTGTCGGCTCGCTCCACCCCGGCTGTTATTAACGATCATATAAGGTGTGTTGAGCAACCAGTGAATCAAATAAATTGATTTTCCCACTTTCTGGTTACACCCTAAACCCTTTTGAATGAAAAGATATGACACATATCCTATCCTAAATAAGTTGATGCTATTTTCTTGTGTTCAAACTGTTGGATAATTTTCTAATATGTACCTGTAACAATTGAGAGGCTAATAAATATTTTGCCAATTGACTTATGATATGGGGGTATTTATGTACATGTACAAGGTTATTCATAAATGATTCCCTTTTCATAAATAAGGAAATCTTTTTTTGAAACATTACTGGTACAAATTAGAAAATCTAACGTAACCCACAAAGCACAAATACGCACCATTCCACCTTCAGCCAACATGAGTATGTTAAATTAATGCCTTTTTTTTCTACATGCACGCTTTCAATTTTAAAATTAAATTCACCTGTTTTAATCTAAGTCACAGTTTGGCCCTAAAGGAGACAGTCCATGAAAGAGATATAAATAGATTTTTATTCACTTGGCTGGGTGACCAAAATGACTATTTTCTTTCATGGAAACTCCCTTTTCCTAATTAAGATTCTTCCTTTTCCATTGACCGATTTGCATGATTAATGTTGTTTATGCAAGATTATTTGTTTTAAGACATGCTTGCCAAAAAAATAAGAACGGTTACGTCCAATAGTAGCAAAGATTTTTATATTTGAAAGAGAAGTTAGGGATTGGGGAGTAAGGGAAGGTCAAGGGAGAGAATAATGGATAATAAATTATCTGCACTTTTGATAATAAATGTTTGCAACTCACTATCATTACAGACAGACATAAGAACAGATATAAACACTTACAAAGTTGCTTTGCTACTTAAAACGAATTTATATTTAAGTTTTATAATCCCCTTGCACTTTTCATTTCTATTGCACCATTTTGTTACTGTAGGTATTGATTTATTATTTTTTAAGAAAATTGAATTTCAAATTAGACCTTATATTAAAAAAAAGAAGAAAAAAAGATTTTGATGTTGTTTTGTGAAGTAATTGTGCTTTTGTAACATGAAATTATTATTCCTTATTCCAACATTTTTTATTTTAGTTTTTTTAAATAAATTTTTTTTTGGGGAGGGGGTATTTTTTTGTAGGGGCGATTACTCTTGGGAGGGTGGTGGTATCCTCCCCAAAAATAGTTTTAAAAAACCTTCCCGGGACCTATGAGAAGCTACCCTGTTAAGGAGAACCAGATCGATTCAGCGGTTAGCGAGATCCTTCGGTAAAAACACACAGACAAACAGACATCCTGTTACTTTAGTATAAGGGAAAAAAAATCTTATTTCAGTTTAGGTACCTAAAAATTAAATTCAAGATATAACAATTTTAATATATCCATTCTTTAGTAGAACTTTTATATATTACTTTAAGCATGATCTCTTTATTTTTGCACCAATTTGATATTTCAAATCTTTTATTGGTTAATGTATTACATAAACCGAAGTTAGAATGGAGGGATGTGACAATGTCGCTTCAATTAATTTACTAAAACTATCCATTTTCACATAGATTAACCAGCTATAAAGGGCAGAATGTCTTTCATAGCAGGGAGGGAGGGAGGTGACATTGGACTGTAAATTTAATTACATAGGTACCCAAAATTTGTGGGAGATTCTTCCATCCTGAATTCCCGAAAAGAAATAAACTTAAGAAACACATTATAGAAGAAAAAAATATTTTAATCAATAACTTAATTAACAAAGGAAAAGTTGTAATTTAAAGTAAGTATTTGCTAACATAGTAATGATTTTGAATGCACCAAAAACGTTGTTCAGCACCTAATGTTGTGACCATAACTATGCTATTAAACATTGCACTGCTATATTATCATTATCAGGGACTTGGGGAAATACAATCAGAAAATAATCTTTTTATTTTCATAAAAACAAAAAATATGGTTTTTAAACTTACAAATACCTACCAAAAAAAGAACAAGAGAAAGGATGAAAAATATACTGGGTGCTTGGAGAGATTTTCTGTTTTTTTTACTATTATTTTTTTTTGGTTGCATATAATAGATTATTTTCTGATACTATTTCCCTATCTCCCTGATTATTCAATGTTGTTTTACTGCACTGCACTTCACACCCTGGAATAGAAACAGATACTCAGCCAATTTTATCAATTTTAATCATGTTATGTTTGAATGAATTATATTATAGAGGGTTGTGTTTTTAATACATTTGAAATCCTATTATTTAAAGGAGTATGATTTTTATGTCTGAAGGTTATTGACTTTTAAACTGAGATTCTTTTTTTATTAGGGAAGCCTCACATAGGTTAAGAGGTGGTTATAGTCTATTTTATTTTTAGGATTAAGCCTTGGGTTGGGTTTATGCCTTTTTTCTGCCAATTTCTTACTCCCTTTGAAAAAGAGCCCACAACCGCTATTCGAGTATGAATTATTTTAAAGAATATTTTAAAGCTGGAAATATACAGAAACATAACATGATTAAAATTGATGATCAATCTTTAGATATCTGTAACTATTCCAGTCTACACCAGGGATACAGAGATAGATCAATGAAAGATAAATAAACCTTTATCCAAATATATAATAGAAAGGAAAGAAATTTATCCTCCATTAACCTATCCATGTACCCCAATCTAACTTGCACTGCAAACTGGTTCTTAGGAACTACCTAAAATCAAGAACAGTTGACGATTAATTTGAAATTTCAGATAAAGAATTATTAACTTATATTAACCTATCAAACATATTTAATTTTTTACCCTTTTTACAACAAAAACTATAAGAAAAGTTTTAACAGGACAATTTAGTGAAATTAGAAGTATTTTCATTCTATATTCCAAATACCTATGTTTTAATATTTTATATCCATTTTTAACATTTACCCCATTCAATTTTTATTTCTTACTTTCAAGCCTAAAATCGTAGCGAGTCATTTGATGGAAAAAATGAAAAAAGTATTTGTTGAAAATAATATACATATAATTTCTAATTTTAGGGCAAGCGTGGAGGAAAGTTCTCATTCCACCCCTTCACCTCTCTCTTCTGCAGCTTCTAGTCAGGTCAGTCATTTAACACTAAGGCTAACAGGATAAAATATTGTAAAGTAGTATTTTTGAAATTTTTGACATCTCTTATCTCTTTCTACGATTATATATTAAGATTTACTATTGCTGTTAATTATTTTTGGTCAATTAAAGATATTTTTTGATATTCAGGATTCCTTACATATATCTCAAATTGCCGCTCAAGAGCGGGCGGCGGCCGCCGCTGCAGCAGCCGCCAAAAAGAAGGGCATTCGCTCATCCCTCGGCAGAATATTCGGCCGCAAGGAGAAGGGCCTAAAAGGTCGGCCGGGCGGATTTGTGACGGCTCCAATGAATGCTGGTGGAGTGCATTCTGTCTACTTGGCGGACTCAGAGATGGTGCAGTCGGACAGTATGGGCGGTAGGGGATTTTTTTTTCCCGGCTTTTTTTGAAATTCAAGTAGTGCCGTTGCAATTATTATGCCTTTTGGTGAAAAAACACTTGTGTAAAAATTTTAACCATTTTGAACAAGTATTATGCCCAGTAATTTCACTTTGAAATTTTGACGCCCCCCTTATGGGGGTCAAAAAATCATTGCATCAGAACTATGGCTTCATGGTGCTCCCTGAATAGGTCTTGAGGAGTAGAATCAGGAATTTTTGAAATTTTGAAAATATCTCGTTCCTAGACTGAGAAAAGTTCAAAAAACCCCTAAAAAACGCCATTTTTGAAAATTGGCCAATTTTTATAGGTTTTTTTAACTTTTCTCAGGCTAGGAACGAGATATTTTCAAAATTTCAAAAATTCCTGATTCTACTCCTCAAGACCTATTCAGGGAGCACCATGAAGCCATAGTTCTGATGCAATGATTTTTTGACCCCCATAAGGGGGGCGTCAAAATTTCAAAGTGAAATTACTGGGCATAATACTTGTCCAAAATGGTTAAAATTTTTACACAAGTGTTTTTTCACCAAAAGGCATAATAATTGCAACGGCACTACTTGAATTTCAAAAAAAGCCGGGAAAAAAAAATCCCCTAATGGGCGGCCTGGGAGGCCTTGCCGGCAAAGGGGACTTTGATCGGCGGAAAAAGAAAAAGTATGTTTAACTTTATTACTAGAATATCTACCTAGTTTAAGAGAGATTTTAAATTCTGTTATACTTGAAGAAAATGAGTTTAAATTTAGATCTATTTTTTTTTTGGTTTAAATATTATTTTAAAAAGAAACTTTAAAAATCAGTCGTGTGCTTTTTATCATGAACTATTTAGCCAACTCAAAATAAAATCTGTAAATCATCATTCAGACTGATATATGAACATCTTTCCACTAATATATAACAAATTTGTGTATAGCTCTTGGAGCACTTGACGTATTTAGGCATTTCAGGCATGAACTTCTGGAGGAGGCAATGAAAGCTGGGACACCCTTCGCCTTATGGAATGGTCCAACCATTGTGGCCTGGCTGGAACTATGGGTGGGCATGCCTGCATGGTAAGCAGCTTTATATATATAAACTAGCATTTGCTCCCTTGAAGGCCTTTATGGTTAATTTTTTTGTAGAGCTAAACTTTATTCAAAGATAGCTTAATGGGACCTCCACCCACCCAAAATTTAGTCGAAGAAAGGTGAGATAAAAATGGTGATTTTCTCGGGGGAAATGATCAATAGTAATAATGGTAACATGTAACTCTTGCGAAAATCCAAAACTAGGGTCGCTTTTTAAACAATGTTTTATATTTTATTCTGTGTAGGTATGTAGCCGCGTGTCGTGCCAATGTAAAGTCTGGAGCCATCATGTCAGCTCTTTCTGACACAGAAATTCAGAGAGAAATTGGCATCAGCAATCCTCTTCACAGACTCAAGCTTAGATTAGCTATTCAGGTACAGTTCATTTCGGGCTCGTTTGCTTCTTCCTTGTGCATACAAAACTAATTTTAAGGTTGTTTGCAGAAAACCCACTAATATTGTTTAGAGAAAATATAATGAATGTTGTATGTACTTTACCGTTTGTGTTTCATTATTATTGGAAGATAAGTGGGGGGATAGTGGAGGTTAATATAATTGAATAAAGTTTAGTGTAATTGTCCTACCTATCCAGGAAATGGCAAGCCTCACCTTCCCTAGTGCGCCAGTAACCAGCCGGTCATCTCTTTTATTATTTTTCTAAATATCTATCTATCTGTCTAAGGAATGGTAAGCCTGACCTTCCCTAGTGCGCCAGCAACCAGTCGGTCAACTTTGTTCTACTATCCATCTATTTAAACATTTATTCAACTATTAATCTATCTAGGAAATGGTAAGCCTGACCTCTCCAAGTGCGCCAGCAACTAGCCGGACAACCCTAGCCTACGGTGATATGAACCACGAGTGGATTGGCAATGATTGGCTTCCCTCACTTGGCCTTTCACAATATAGGTATGTAAATATTCAGTGATAGGTCAACAATTGTATTGTAGATCAAATAAATCTTAAAAATCTTTTAAATATAAAGTAGAACATTTTTATATTGTAAAATGTAGATTTTTTCTAAATTATACTTAGTAAGTTAATAATGAAGAAATAGTACCTACAAATTTTGAATTATTGACTGGCAGAAGAGTATAAGAAAAATTGATGATTATTTTTTTAAATTGCTGCTTTCGCCCCTAGGCTTATATAGCAAAGCCCTTATAGTGTACGGGTTGGAACCCCCAAACATTTATTTTGCTTGATTAAAGAATGATTTTTGGGGGGGGAGGAAGGGTGACATTATAAACCTATCTCTTGGAGGAGTGACACACCCCTCCGCCAAATAGACAAAAGGAATGAAAGATGTGACAATCATATTATTAAATCTTAATCTACTCTGTTTTATTATATTTATTTTTTTTAGGACGACATTTATGGAATGTTTAGTAGATGCGCGGATGTTAGACCATTTAACTAAAAAAGACCTTAGGGTGCAACTTAAACTTGTTGATAGTTTTCATAGGTAAAAATTAAACTTTTACCTACTAGTTTTAGTAGCGAAGCTACTCAATAACTCATTTTGCTTGTCTGCCTAAAGCCAGAAATTTGGCTTGCTCTTCTACTTCAAGGAGTAGATTGCTATTTTTGTAATGAATTTCACCGGTTTTACTCCTATAGCGTCTAGACCACAAGTGGAATTTTGAGATTAAGAAATGTGTATTTTTATAGATCTAGGAGAAAAAATTACTTATTACTACCTACTAACCTTACAAAAAAACTTTTTCTAACGATTTTTTTTTATTTTAGGACTAGTCTAATGTTTGGTATAAAATGTTTGAAGATGATAAATTTTGACCGAGACCAATTGACAGATCGCCGTAGACAGGCTGAATGTGATATTAAAGTAAGTATTAGAGTAGCAGTGCTTTCCTTGCAGTATAACTTTTGTGCTACAAGTTACAAATATATCCCCCTCCCCCCATATTTTTGAAATAAAATGAAAATAAGGGGATCGGGGATTTTTCTAATCCTACTAATGTCAGTTACTATTTTATGGCCCTATGTTTTTTTTTTTGTCTTTTATATTTACTGATAATTAAACATTCATATTTTTATGTAATCCTAGGTTATATTATGTTGTATTTTTGTAAAAATTAAACAAACCTAAACTTTAAAACATACAGATTTACATCGGGTTTGTTTTTGTCAGTCATAAGTTTTTCTATGTAAGTGAACTCTTAAACATTATGAGCATTCAACTTTTAAAAAGGAGGATGGTTATAAAAATTTGCATTCTAGGGGGCCAATCATAAAAAAAAATATTTTGTTATGTTTGTAATGAATTTAATACTTTTTCTAGGATGTATTAGTTTGGAGTAATGATAGAGTAATGAGATGGATCATGGGAATAGGTTTAAAGGTAATAAAAATAAAATCTTTATAGTTATTAATCCCCGAGCATCAGCTTGTTTACATTTAGTCGATAGGTTCAATTATAATTATGAATCGTATCATAAATAAAGACAATAAAATTATAGGTGCCTACCTGCTGGTGCTATGTCAGATCCATGAAACTGACATTAGTGGTAGGTTGACCCATTGACAGGCTCTACTTTTTATTCATTGCAAAACAAAAAATGCGCAATCAAAGGATTTGTCAGGCGGTTGTTTATACTTTTATCATCAACAAAGAATTAGATAATTCTTGAAAGCATCTTGCAAGACTTTTCAATTGCGGGTCTGCTAATAATGTAACACATACACTCATATAAAATACACTCAGCTGTGCGCGAAGCTTACCAATCTACGATTGGCCAAAGGACTCTCACTTCCAATCTCCGTTTGCATCTGAATCCTAACTTCTGAGAATCAGGGCTACATACATACACACGATTGTTAAAAATAAATATGTATTTTAAACTAAGCATACATTAAAAAGATAAAAAAAATTGCAAAAAGCAAAGGTACATAGTATAGAAAAATAGGCTACTCTTAGAGGAAATCCTCACACTTGCTGGTATTATAATCTTATATTTTTGTAGGACTATGCACCCGCATTAATAGAATCTGGTGTTCATGGTGCTCTCATAGCTTTGGACACATCCTTTACTTGGGAATCTATGGCTCTGGCCCTGCAAATTCCAACACAGGTATTGTCAATAAATCTTCCTAATTCTTTATAACTATAAACATTTCAATGTTCATCCTTCTGACCTTTATCATAAGTACGTCAATAAAATTAAAATGTTATCTTAATCCCCACTAAATCATATATTCTATAGTCTTTTCAAGACAAGAATTATTACTAGATTAATGGTTTACGTGATCGTTAAGATTCACTTATGATCCTTTGTTAATTCAACAGGGTTTTTTTATTCTACGCAAAGTTTATTTTTTCCACGTTGCAAAAAAAATATCATTTCCCCCCGCCCCCTTATTTTTCGTTTATATAAGCTTTTTTACCTAAGTAAAAAGCTTCTTAGAGCTGCAAATTATTAAACCATTGGGAAACCAGCTTTTCTTTCCCTCTCTCTGTCGAAAATTGTTTAAAATTGATGACAGATTCACCTTATTTTCTCATTCACAAACCCCCTTTCTCCCTTCCACCTCAGCATGGGATCCCGCGCAGAATATACACCCCTTTAGTTCCATAAGCTCAAAGATAACCCGAAATAAGACAAACTTAATTTATTAAATAAATTTTAGAACCAAGGTGCCCGGACAATTCTGGAGCGGGAGTACAACACCTTGCTACAGCTTGGCACAGAGAGGGACCCAGAGGCCACCCCCTCCTGACCATCAGGTATGCACCAGGGATTGAGGGGACATTGTACTGTTTATTTCACTAGTCCCAAAGGTCTTATAATAACGTTTTCCTATTGGTTGGCCTAACATCCTTTGAGACTTTTTTATTTTAAATGGTTTGTTCATTAAATTGAGTGTTCAAACGTTTCAACTACTAATTGTAGTCTACAGAAGGGGTAATTTGTGTCATACCATCGTTGGGGAATGGGATGTACATTAATTTATCGGCCATTGTCTTATCCCTTTAGTTCCTTGAGGATATACAACTAGAGTATAAAAATACAAAGTATAGATGGTCAATCCTATCATTGGACCAACAGTAACAAAGTGCAGAAACAAGACGACCTCATTATTGGTTAAAAAGTGGCATGAAAAGTAAATTTTTTATCATTTCATCCAGTTAAAATTTCTTAGAATAATAAAATGAGAAAAATTTTACTGAATATTATGAACAAAAGTTTTTGTCTGCTAGAATTTCCTTTTTAAGATAGGCAGACTTTTATGTTAGAATAAGCATCCAGGGTAATACATCTAATATAAAGGTAGGTATTATTTTCTTAGAAAATTTTTTTTCAATTTTGTACACTCCCCCCCCCCTTCCCCCCCCCCCCCCCCGACAGCGAACTATGAACTCTGGCCGTAGCGCTCGGCCCCCTTGCCTGCCTAGCCGAAGCGCTCGGCTCCCTAGCCTAAAACCTAACCTAAAATAGTTATTCGTCGGTAGTGGGTGGGGTATAAAATTGAAAAAAAAAATTTCTAAGAGGATAACGCCAATATAAATTTGATAAAGGTTGATCTTTAATCCCCTTTCATGAATGGAATCCTAACAGTTGGACATATATCCTTATATTACCCTCTTCTTAATAACTCTCTGGGAGGGATAGTATAATGAAAGTTGAACTAATCAACAACTCTTTCAACGTTTTAAGTTACTAAAGTCATATTTTTACAGTTAAGAATTAAATTTAAGATTATATCCTCGTCCATATCTATTGAAATCATTGCCATTTATGATTGTCTAGGAGACGAAGAACAGTTAGCAGACAACCAGCCGGAGCAACAATAGATATTTCAATCAACATCAACAGACAGACATCTGGGAAATTTATAGTAAAACAGGACAGAAAAAGATTTAGGAAATATACCCTATAGTCTGTTTTACTATTTGTTTTTCAGAAACTTTGTCCCTGGTCCTGTTTTAATTGTTGTTTTTATGAAAGGAAGGAGGACTATTGTAGATATCTTGTAATTTAAAAAAGAACATATAAAGCTGTAACAACCTTAAAAATTTCTAGGATTTGTTTATTTATTGCTCTTTACACAGTACACACATATTACGAGATATTTACAAGTCTTATCTCTTCTCTCTTTTTATTATTTATTACAAATTTGAAAAACCTATCTAGTCTTGTCAGAGCAATTATACTTTAAACCAATAAATTGGAAAAGGGAGGGGGCGAGTTATTGGAATTTTTTTTCGTAATTATTAAAATTAAGTTTCAAAATTGTGTAGGGTAAAAAAGGGGGGGGGGTACAATGTGGTGACTCGTGCCACGACATACAAGCAATTTTATTTTGGGCGCTACTCCCTTAGTTTTAGAGATAATAAGCTGAAATTTTTTGGATTGTGTCACTTATTATCCCAAGTTTTGGTATCTTTCAAAAAAACGGCGGCGGGACCGCCGTTCGCCGCAATTTTCCGCCGCCGCCAAAAAAAAAATTTTTATTGCATTCTTCATTTTATTAGTACACCAAGTTTTATAACTTTAAATCCTACAAATACATCATTTTTACACTCGAAACTATACTTAAAATAAAATAAGAATTCTCAATAGTTTTTACTTTGTATATTCTTCAATTGCCATTTTTTTACACTGAATCTTTCATTATAAATATTTTTGTCAATAATCATTTTTTTATATTAAGGCATTATAACATATACTATGGGGAAATTTAAATTATTTTACATTAACATTGTGTTTTAATGATTTTAATTTTTTTTTTTATTATTGAAGACATGAGTTTGGCATTTATTCATACAGATTTTTATTTTTATCAATCACAGTGCTTTTGTTATTATCTTCATTAGTTTCTGTTTATTTAAAAATACTAAAAAAAGTTTCCTCAAGGTTAAAGGTTAAGTAAATTGACTATGAAGTAAATATGTAATCATTTGAAAGTTAATAAGAGATTTAATAGAAATGATACAATGAATATAATAAAGACCACATGAAACTTATTTTTCATAAATAAAATAGTTAATAATTGCATCGTTTTTTAGACATCTTTCTGCTGATATTAAAATAAAAATTACAAGATTATAACCAGTTTTATTCGCCCAGAGAGGAAAATACAAGGTAAATTGTTTGAAATACGATGCTATACAAGATTTTTTAGAATGGATGAGAAACGGTTCTAATCCAGCGGATATTAATTGGTTCCTAAGCCATACCGGAAAAAGAATTAAATGCTTTTTAATTTAGTCAATTTTGCTTATTCCATTATCCCTGACCGAAGTCGAATCTGTGTATAACTTACTAATCCAAAGAATAAAATGTAAAATGGTTCCGTCTTACTAAATAAAATCATAGAAGGTCAAATATTTTTTATATTTTTATCATGAATTGTTTGTGTAAGGAACTTTAAAGTTTGTGTTCTTATCCATCATTTTATCACATCCGCCTAGTGTTCCTAAATGGCATTGAATAAGGTAAAGTCAACAGTTTGTGCTGTTTTAATAATACGCAGTTTTCAAGATTTGTAATGTTAGGATAGGAAGTTAATATCCATAAAAACTAGAATGACATTGATCAACAAAAATTACAAAAACATTATATGATTTAAATATAAAAATATTTGTCTCTATTTCTATGTAACACTAACTGCTAAATAATAAAACAAAAGTTTATTCTAGTTTGTAACAGGGAGGGAGGGGATAATGGACCGTAAATAAATCATACTTGCACCCAAAGATTACAACGACGTCATCTTATTCAGAGACTTTGGATACCTTTTTTAATTTTGGAATTTGAAGTTCATAAACTTTTCAGCTAAAGCTTCAGAAGGGATTATTTTGTTCATTATCATTTGGGATGCACTTATATTGATTTATTGTCCATTGTCTTGTCTCCTTGAGTTTGTATTCTTATTTTTAATTGTTGTCCCAATTAACAATTTCTCTGAATTTTTACACTCAATAGTTTTATGTTTCAACAATAAGTTAGGCAACTTAAAGGATACGCAGAAAGATAGGATAATGAAAGATAAATTAACTTTCTCTATTTTTCATTAATTTAGATAGGTAATTTTTGTATTTTGTAGAAGATTAATATATCTTTCAATTCAATGACCTATTAAACTATCCATAGGCAACTAAATTGTCATAGATTTAGAAAATATTAACTTAATTTTATTTCATATTTTCTTATTTCTTTTTTTCTATCTATAACTTTATTTTGCTTTGTTAGATATGAGCTTTGATAAATTTTCATTTTAAGATACTACCCCCCATGAAAATATCATGCAAATATGCATAAACTAATGCTCTTTTTTAGTATTAACTTAATTTTAATTCCCCCTTTTTTGGCTGTGTATTATTTTAATAACCCAATTAACCAAAACAATCATTTACAAACTAATATCAACAATAACCATTAAAAAATATTTACCCAAGTTTAAATTTCATACTGCATTTGTAAAGCTTTTCTAGTTATAAAATGTATTGTTAAGTTATTAACAAAGAGAGGACTAAAAAAGCTTTTTTTCTTCACAAGACTTGCTCTGCTCATATTATACCAAATCAACTTGATATTTCTAATTTTTGTTAATATAGTCAAAAACGCATCCGATCTCATTATTTTCTGGTGATTTTATTTGTTATTATTTTTTGGATGCTTAAAAATGATGAAAAGCATTTTTAAAAATATAATGAGAATAGCATTCAGATGATAAGTTTTCATTTTTTTCCCAGTATGGCTTCGAATCCGATGAATGAAAACCGGTTCTCAACCATACTTTGAAAACATATATCGTATGGTTTTATAGGACATTTCCACAAAAAATAAAAAAAAATTATAGGATCGGTCTTTGTTTTTGTTGGCCTAGCTTAAGCCCTCGGTGCAAACAAAGTAGGATTAATTCCTATATTTTTTAATTTCATATCCGTTGACAACATATGTATAATACCATACGATAAACCATGATATTTTTCATCTGAATTAAAATAATTGCAACTATTAGTTAGTGCCATTACAGAACTAAACAAAGCCATATTATTGAAAACAAAAATGTGAATATCAAGATTATAAAACCAGTTTATTAAAAAAAATCGCCGCAAACATTTTAAATACTTTTTTTTATAAAAACCCTTTTCTGCTGTTCAGGGTTTTTCACTATTCATTAAAAACTTTTTTTTCTTAATTTTTATATCTTTCTGAATATAATGTTCATATTAAAAAAAAATAGAAAAACACCGAATTAAAAGACCACGAGATGTATCCTAATTTTTATTTAAAAATGTTTGGTCGCTATCAAAAAGAATTTTTACAAAAAAATGTTCACCCTTTTATATGTAAAATTAGCTTTTTTCAATTTTAATTTTTATATAACTACAGTTCTCATATTTACATATTTATATTATTATATTATAATTATAATACAAGACTAAACATCAGTTTTTAAGGACAAAATAATAATATTAATAGTTATTAAATTATTAAGCTTTTTATATGATATAGATGATCTGTAACAAATTGTAGAAAACTTATTAATATAACAATTGTAACTTTTACACAACATAATTGATACTGTTAAAAATCATTTTAAAACCAAGTTTGACTGCTGTATATTGTAAAAAAAATAAACAATCGTCGACTAACAAAAATGATTTACCAAAATTGATCTCTCTTATATATTGAAACTTATAATTTTTTTGTTTTTTTCTATATGAATTAGTAACTTTTTAATGAATTAATGAAATTTATACTTTTAACTGTGTAATGTTAATATTAAAATACTAGGCAAAGAAAAAATTACGTGTACCCCCTTTTTATTATTAGGTATTAGATATTGTTTTAATTAACCCAGCAAAATAGCAGAAAAAATATGTACAAATGTAAAAAAAGGTGTAAAAATTAGTTCAATGTTAAAAGCATTTGTATTTATTAAATTATTGGGGAGATGGGACGTGGGGAATGTTCATCAATTGTGACTAAATTAATTTTGTGCTATGTTTGGGGTAGAATTTTTCTTTTTAGGCTGTCAACCACATATTCAGCCCCCATGAATTACTATTTTATCTCAATATTATAAGAGAATTTAGGCATAAAATTAAAGTTGATACACTTGATGCCCCCCCCCCCCCCTCCATTCAAATCTGCTACTCGCTGGCAATGCGCATTCTGTGGTATAGAATTAAATTCTGCATATCTTTGTTATCAAGTTATATTAACAGTATTAGTATAATACAAAACTTTCAGTAAAATATTTGGTTTGTCTTTTTAACAGCGTAGGTGCTCTATAATTAATTTTGTTCGTTCGTTTGATTATCTGATCTAAAAAGAACTCTTTATAATAATTACCCACAAAAACAAAATGGAGGATGTAGTATCTAATTCTACATTTAAGATATTTTAGTATCTATATTATAGCAACATTTACTTGTATAATGCATTATCATTATAATGCTTCGTTTGGTGTCAAAGTTTCGGGGGAAGGTATAAATCTATTTGTATAGCTTTAAATTAAAATCATTTTAATTGGCAATGCTGAAAATTTCAGCTTGCAAACATGGGCATCTTTTATTGGTCAGTTTGTTTATTTATTACGAGGGGATGGGGTGAACACTAACAGGGTGCATTAAGGGAATCGTTATTTTAGGAAGCTGCAAATATTAGAGTAAATTAAATCTGATGCAAGTGTGGTAGTGTGTCCCTGCTGTCAGGCTTCTGGGTTCTTTAAATAACAAGCAAACGTTGACAGACAGACGTACACCTTACTAATTATAGATCAGCTACGCTGATATATGTAACCATAAACCAAGCACAGGTTTGGGATGGATGTTTATTTTAGAAGGGTAGTCAAATAGCCAATGTTTACAACAGATACATTATAATAAATAGGTACAAGAATAAGGATATGCAAAGATAAGCAATTAATAGGTATTAACATGGGTTAACTGATTGTCTGGTCCTGTCCTGTGGGAGAGGCCTGACACTACAACGCCCCTATTCAGGGGATATAACAATAAAAGATCAAAACAAAATAGTAAACCTTTGTACACAATTGGTTATCTTTCCATAGTAGGGCAGATAGATAAACGGACATTTACTTGAGCTGTGGAGACCCTACTACATAAGATCCAAGTAATAATAAATACATATTTTGTGACCTGTATAAATATCTTCGTTGCATTCTTAAACGTCGTGATTCGTGTTCCTTAAAAAAACTCGTAGAGAAAAAAGACAACTCATGCTAATAAATATTGAATAAATCTACATTTTACAGGGATCTTAAAAGACAAATGACTATAAATTCATTTACATCTACGGTGATGATAAACAACATAACCCTTACTGTGCAATTAAATAAATGGTTTAAAACTTTGGACACTACTAGTTTAAAGCAATAAAATTAATTTTTAATAAAAAAAATATTTTTTCAGTCAACGAATAAGATAACGAGGTCATACAACTTTGGGTACCAGAGTAATTAACAATCCAATGTCCATCCATTCCCTTCTTTGACATTCTACAAATACTAATACAGTTCAGAAAATCAGCGCTTTCATAACGAAAACATCGTCGTAATGAAGACAGTTATCATTAAAGATAAATATCCTTAGATTAATTTCAGGTATCTAGAGGGATAAGACAATTGATGTACATCCCATATGATGAATATGATACTCAACATTACCCCTTCTGTAGATTACAAATAGTGGTTGAAACGTTTGGCCACTCAACTATATGAACAAACCTATAAAAGATCAAGGTTGTTAAGCAAAAGAATAATAATAGTTATTTCTCGCATCGTATTATAAACGGCTTTCCGCGGATATAGAATGTACAATTATAAGATTAAAACTAGTTTTTTTAGCCCCGAGGTGCCGGAGGCACCGGCTAAAAAAACTGGTTTAAATCTTATGATTGTACATTTTTATATTCGTAGAAAGCTGGATATAATACGGTGCTAGACATAGTTTTTTCGTATGGATGAGAACCGGTTCCTATCCACCGGATTCGAATGAATACGAGAAAACGTTATTATAAGACCTTGGTTACTAGTGTAATAAACAGCCCGATGTCACTTCCCTCCCTGGATCAATTTCCATTCCCCTGTCCATAAACAACTGCGATGCTATAAATACACAAGAAACAATGGATGTGATGTATAATATACGTGGATATTAAGTCAGGGAAACAATTGCTTCAACTTAGGTTGCTAATTTCCCTATCATTTATTGGTCAGTTTGTTCGTCCAGTAGAAAGGGTGGCGTTCGTTATTTTAGCCCGCTACAAGTTGCACTTTATTAGAATACATAATAATCTGGTGTAAGATCCAAGTAATAATAAATCCTTTCAAGAAACATATTGTTGATTGTTGGGTGCAGTTTTAACGGGTTTCTGCAAGGATTACAAGTACAACCATCAAGCCAAGGATAATAAGTAGCCAGAGGGAGGGGACAATGGGCTGTTTATTACACAGTCCCCAAAGTTTTATAATAATGTTTCTTATTCAATGGCTTAAGAAACTTGGGGACTTTGGGGTAAATTTTGATTTATTGCTTCATTAAGTTGAGTGTTCAAACGTTTCAACCACTTGTTTTAATCTACAGAGGTTTTTTTGTGTATTATCATTGAGGATGTACATAAATTTATCGGCCATTGTCTTATCGATTTAGATGCCTAATAAGTAGCGCACCAATAACAAACTAACAATTTATTTTTTTAAAGATTCAATTACTAAGCTAATTTTAATTTTATTGTAGCTTCTCTCATACCGTATTTGAACCATACAAAAACTATTGGGTTACGGGTATAGTCTTTTTCTTAACATCGCACCTTATGGGGCGATTCTTCATATTTTTCACAGTAGCTTTTCTTCTATTTCTAGCCTCTGCGGAAGGCTCTAACCCTGCGGGGCCAATTACCTAACCCCGTGGTACAATCACCTAACCCAATATAACCTAACCTAACCGAAAATAACCTATAAAAAAACATTTTAAAAATACGACGAATCGCACCTTATGGGGCGATGTTACGAAAGGGACTATTCTCAAACTATTTTTATGCTTACGGAAGGTTAGAATAGGTAAATTTAAGGTAAAAAGAGCCCCAGCAGAGGCTAGAAATATCTTTTTAAAATTTCCAGGGCGACCACTGCATACTATATATACATACTATTTATACTATATAGGATGAATATGGATACTATATGACTAAAATTTACTATATATACTATATAATATTACCTTTATTTGATAAATATTTACTATATAAACTATATATAATAAAAAATTACATTTATATTACAAAAAACGAATATTGTCAGTTTTGTGACAACGCCTCTTTAGGAGCGTTTTGTCTTATTTTCATAGTAGGTTTTCTCCTATTTCTAGCCCCTGCGGGGGGCTCTATCCCTGCGGGGCAATCATTAACCTTTCTTACCTAACCTAAAATAACCTATCAAAAGATACTGTGATGCGACAAAAATACATAAAGCTCTACAGTACCTAAAAAAGAGATGAAGAAAATCCCTTAAGATATATTATTGTTTGTGATTATGATTTAAATGTCAGTTATTTTTTGATTAACTTAAGTTGGAGGGGGAAGTTTTGCCACTTTCGCTTACTCCGTGATTATTAGGCTAGGTATTAATGGGATGTGGGATATTTTTGGTATATGTCTCAAGGTTCAGGTGCTGCAGGCTGGAAGGTTGTTTCTGGACAGGTTAATTTTTGTTTGAAGATTTAGAGATCAACTTATTAAACAAAATATGCATCTTTTAAGATGTTATTAACATATCTGAAGAAAAATATTTAAATTGGCCTCAAAGTTTGGATCTACTGCAGTTCATGGTAAAATATTGCTGGTAACGAATGCTTCCTGGTTCCTGGCAATATTACAAGATTTCTGGATCCAGCAGCACGCATATTCCCCTAAATCCTAGGTTCCTGTTAGCTGGCAATCTGCAAATTTTCCTGGTTACCAGCAATGAGAGAAGATTACTGGCTTACAGGAGTTTTTACCCCATACCCCTTTTCACATTTTCTTAGGGGGTAAACAGAAATGATTAATAAGGGACAGTTGCTTCTATTATTTAATTAATAAGGTGGGGGAAGAATATAGGAGAGTTGGATCTTTACCTATAAATTTAACTGTTTCTATTTTCATATCCAATTTCGCGCCAAAATTTGGGCGTGCCTTTTTATTTTTATAATATATTGAAAAATGGGGGAGATAAATTCGTAATTTTCATCGTATTTAATAAATTATTTTTTTTCTAAGTGAGGCTCTGAAATCAAACAGTAAAACCAATGAACTAGAATGCCTATAGAATGCAAAAACTTAATACTATTCCCTATAACCTAAACTAACCTAATTATAAAAAAAGTGCCGCAACCAGGGAGGGGAGATCAAAATGGAAAAAATTCTATGAGGATAACGCCAACAATTCTAGCCTAAATCAACAAAAAGAGTGGCGTAACTGTGACGTACAGACCATGAAACCATGTAAGTAATTAGATTATGGCGGGAGATTTTTTTCTTCAAATTATTCTATTCCCTCCCTTGTTTAGACTTTCAAATTTAAATCAATAACCTTTACACACATATGATTAAATTCGCGCCAAAATTTCGTAGAGAGATTTTTTAAAATTCAATTAACACCATCCCCTCCTCTTTTGAGCCTGTATAAACTTTACGGGAAAGTTTAAAACTTTCGCACCAAAATTTGAATGGCATTTTTATTTCGTCTTGTAAAATACGGGGTTTTAATTGGTGGGTATTTGAGTTAAGATAACGTAAACTCTTGACAAAAAGCTAATTGGTTACCCATTTTTAAATTAAAAACTCTGATACTTTTGGCGGGTGTTTTAAATTCAAATTATCTTCCCTCCTTTTTATGCTTTGTAAACTCGATCAAGCAAGCAAGGTTCACAAGATAGCAATATTTGTTTGTTTCTCAATTAAGATCTCACTAACCATTGATTCTATTGAGCTCTTCATTTTAGAGAAGCTTCACAAGGTCCCATGATGGTTTTAGGCTATTTTCTGCCCTCTTTCTATCAATTTAAAACGAAGCCTCATGATGCTAGGGGCGCAACTGCTATAATCTACAATATAAAGAAGCGAAGGATTTTGATTTAAAGTAAAACATTCAGGAAAAGTAAGTTACAATTACATAATGAATTTCATACTTATTTATAAGTAACAGGGTATCCGCTTTTGTGTGTGTTTGACAGTCTTTGTACACAGAGGGATCTTGCTAAACGATAAATCAAAAAATTATAATAATATTTTTTTCTAGTGGTGGTTTATCTTAGGAGGATTGTGGATGATACTCTTAAATCAACCAAAATAGTTAAAAACCTTCCCAGGACCTATTAACCTTAAAGTTGTGAATTGTTGCAGAGCGTAGCAATATTTATAGCTTTTCCTAACTCCCCCAATTAATACAGAAAAACACCACTACCCTCCCACCCCCCACCTCATCAGACAAACATGCCAAAATAGCCACGTTTGAATCTTATCAACCTCTAATTGTGGGGTAAGTATAATAAAAGGGAAATGTGAATTAAAAAGGGAAATATTGCTTTTTAACAGGAATATTTCAAACATGACAGTCGCCAGGAATATGCATAAATTGCTGGCTACCAGGAAAGTTAAACATTGGTAGCTCCAGAAATATTTCTTGTTAAGCTGGATCCAGGAATCTTCTAACATTGCCAGGAAACAGGAAGCATTCGTTACCAGCAATATTTTACTATGAACTGCAGTAGATCCCAAAGTTTTGGTTTGCAGGCCTCCAGGTCCACTCTGGACAGATAAAAAATCAAATTTCTTATTTAAGAAGATAGAGGTCAACTTATAAAACGGAATATGTATCTTTTTGGATGTTATTAACAATTTTGAAGAAAATATAAAAATCGACCTCCAAGTTCAGGTGCTGCAGGCCTCCAGGTCCACTTTGGACAGGTAAAAATTCAAATTTCTGGTTTGAAGAGTTAGAGGTCAACCTATAAAACAGAATATACATCTTTTTGGATGTTATTAACATATCTGAAGAAAACATTTAAATTAGCATACAGGGTCAAGTCCTGCAGGCCTCCAGGTCCACTCTGGACAGGTAAAAATCAAAATTCTTTTTTCAAGATTTAGAGTTCATATAACAGAATATGCATTTATTTGGATAATATTAACATATTGGGATCCAAGTTCAGGTTCACCCAGGACAGGTAAAAGATTCAAATTTCTTATTTGAAGAGTTAGAGGTCAACTTATAAAACAGAATATGCATCTATTCGGATGTTATTAACATAACTGAAGAAAAAAATTAAAATCGGCCATCAAGATCAGGTCCTGTAGGCCTCCAGGTCTTCTCTGGACAGTGTCTACGACTCTACATGGAGTCCTGCAGAACCTGAACCCGGAGAGCAATTGTATTTTTTCTTCCGATATTAAAATAACGTCTTAAAAGATGCTTATGGTGTTTTATGAACTAACCTCTAATTTTATAAATAAGAAATATTGATTTTTACCTGTCCAGAGTCCACCTAGAGGCCTGCAGCACCTTAACCTGGAGGTTGATTGTCATTTTTCTTTAGACACATAAATAACATCTAAAAAAGATGCTTATGTTGTTTAATAAACTAACCCTTAAACTCTAAATCTTTAAATTTAAAATTTTGATTTTATACCTGTCCAGAGTCCACCTGAAAGCCAATTTTTTTTTCTCCTTCAAATAAATAAATTACGTCCAAATATTAGCTCATTTTGTTAAAAAAATTTACCATTAACTGTTTAATTAAGAAGTTTGATTTTTACCTGTTTAGAGTCCACCTGAGGGTCTGCAGCACCTGAACCTGGAGGCTAAATGTCATTTTTCGGATCTACTGCAGTTCACGGTAAAATATTGCTGGTAAGCATGAATTTTAAAGGCTGCTAGCTGCCAAACTGCTGAACGTACAGATCATGCCCGCACACTGTTTTAAGCGGCATAGGAAGGCCTACAAATAATCTGGAATAGCCATAAATCAATAATGCATAATTATCTCGCAGTGCAGAGAAATGCGCGAAAAAGACCTATTTTACGCGTTTTTTCTTCAGTGAAGCTTTCCCTGTGCATAATTGGATCTTGGCTATTCCAGATTATTTGTAGGCCTTCTTATGCCGCTTACAATGGTGTGCGGGTATGATCTGTACATTCAGCCGTTTGGCAGCTAGCAGCCTTTAAAATTCATAGATTTTTAGAAATATTGCTTACCAGCAATATTTTACCGTGAACTGCAGTAAATCCTATTTTTCTGCATACTTTGTTTTATAAGTTGACCTCTAACTCTTCAAACAAGAAATTTGAATTTTACCTGTCCAGAATTGACCTGGAGGCCTGCAGGTCCAGAACTTGGAGGTCGATTTTAATTTTTTCTTCAGTTATGTTAATAACATCCAAAAAGATGCATATTCTGTTTTGTAATTTGACCTCTAACTCTTCAAATAAGAAATTTGAATTTTTTACCTGTCCAGAGTGGACCTGGAGGCCTGAAGGACCAGAACTTGGAGACTGGTTTTAATTTTTTCCTCATATATGATAATAGCATCCAAAAAAATGCACATTATGTTTTGTAAGTTGACCTCTAACTCTTTAAATAAGAAAAATTTACAATCTGTCCAGAGTGGACCTGGAGGCCTGCAAGGCCAGAACTTGAAGGCCTATTTTAATTTTTTCTTCATCCAAAATGATGAATATTTTGTTTGATAAGTTGATCTCTAACTCTTTAAACAGAATTTTTTTTTCTTTTTCTTGTCCAGAAACCACCTTCCAGCTAGCCTGCAGCACCTGAACCTGGAGACCTATCCAAAAATAATTAAATACACGTGAAATACTACTTTGCTTTGAGTTATTATTAATGATGTATATACTATGTTTTACTAAATAATTCAAAGTCCGATACTATATCATACTATATGAGTAAAAAAAAATATACTATAAATACTATATGGATAAAAAAAATATACTATAAAAATACTATATATTTTTGGTTTTGGAGTGGTTGCCCTGAATTTCAAATAAGTGATCAAGAAATAGTCAGTGAAAGCAACAAATATGTTCAATTTAAATAATTTATAGTTTTTAAAGACTGGCAATTATTGTCATTAAATTACATTCTCTAATCGACGTAAGAATAAAAATCTAATTATATTGTATCTACACCACTTCAAAAAAAGTGCATGCAGTTATTACCAAGTGTCTGTCCAATGGATATTTTATTACTTGGAGATTACACCAGATTTTTTATCTAATAAAGTGAAACTTGTATCGGGCTAAAATAACGATCCACTCCCCTTCTACTGGATGAACGAACTGACCAATAAACTAGTTACATGCTTGCAATCTAAATTATTTATCCTGTCATAATATCCACGTATATTTTACATCCATTGTCTGCCCTTAGTATCTCTCAGTATCAAATAATCTTCTCGGCTCCTTGTCCAATTATTCTATGTCCTTAAATAGAATCCTGTATATACGCAATTTTGCAGTAAGTTTATACCTGTATATACCTTTAGATTAATATTCTGCTTATTTACTTTTGACACTCTACAAGTGTTGATATTCAGTTTCATTTCAGGGCTTCGCTTTTTACGAGACTAAACGTCCAATAGACGGATCTTGGACAAAGTAGCTTCGGACAAAGTAGCTTCGGACAAAGTAGCTTCAGGACAAAGTAGCTTCCGGACAAAGTAGCTTCCGGACATTTACTTAAGAAAAGTAGCTTCCTTAGAAAAATAGAAAAAACCTCCTAAACGACAAACCTCCTAATGCGACATCTTTTAAAGGGACTGTGAACGTAAATTTTTCTCATCTTAATATCAAATCTTAACATTATCTCATTCCTAATATCTCACAGATAGAGCAAAACGCGCTTTTAATTGCTTAAAAAACGGCTTTTTCCGACGATTTTTATAAGGTAAAGGGAAAGGAAGAAATTTTCCGTATTATATAAAATGTGCATTAAATTGCTTTTTTCTCCCATTATAGCTAAAATTAAACTTTTTCACATAGTTCATGATTTTTCCTAACGGTTAAGCTGACTTTTAACATAATTCTTGCTTTAAACCAATGTATAGTTACTTAGAAATTGATAAAATAAGCAATATTTTTTTATGGAAAACCAAATACAATAACAAATCTAGAAACAGGTTTTTTATTAGTATCCAATTAACTTTAGATGGCCCATCTCTCGCCCACCTTTAATTACAAATTTGTAAATAATAAAGGCGCAATATTTCTTTATAAACAGTCTGATAAAAGTGAAAACTAATTCCCCAAAGTGGGTTATTTATTGTCCAACACAATAAAAAAGGATATTATTATTTTAAATAACCTATGAGATTCAACCCTTTGTAGACAGTGAGGTATTTTTTTGTCAATAATACGAATTTAAAATAGGTCTTTATTACCTAATTACTACGTTATAAAAAAACTAATTGGCAATTTTATATCATAAAGTAAATCCTTAACAGTAAGTAAATTGTTTCAACTATATATGACACGTTAAATATCCCTACAAACATTATAAGAAACATAAACGTTCAGATTTTCCCTGTTTTTTCCTTTTTCCCTCCCAAAATACCATAAAATCAAGGCATATTTTTGTTAATAGGACGTTTTTGGTTGATCAGTGTAGTGAAATGTGCTTAGAAAATGTTAAGATTTGATAATCAGATGAGAAATTATTACGTTCACACTCCCTTTAAGTAAAACCCCCTAAAAACTTTTCAAGTGATATCACATTTAATAAGTAAGGGTCGATATTTTTAAAGCAAGGTTGTATCGGGTTCGAAACCATGCCGTTGGGTAGCCAACACAGACTTTGGGACAACTGTCGGACGGATTTTTAAATTTCACCCTGTAGACAAAGTTATTCAAGAAAGAAATTTCGGTTTTGAATTTCGTCCCTGTGTGTTTTATCGCCATATTGGATTTTATTGTTCAACTTTTTTAACAGCAGTGGTGGAATTTATCCTTAAAGAAGTTGTATCAACTTTTTTTTATAGCTAGCCGGTCCTTTTAGTAAGTAGTAGATGTAAAATTTTTCATAGAATTCAGATATGCAATCGGTTTTTTAGTAGACCTCTTATTTTTTAAGTAATTTAAGTTTAAAAAAAAAAAAATTAAGTCGATTTTAAGGTACTAAAATGCAACAAAAAAAAGAAAGAAAATGGCCATTATGAACAAAAATAGTAAGATCTTTAATTTGACACCTTACTTTTTCAATTCTGTCAGGTAATTATTGAAAAAATCGATTTTTTTAAACCCACGAGAATAAAAACTTTGAACTCAATTTTATCATTTCACAAGTAAAAAAATATGGGTTCATATATACCTTTAGAATCAGAAAAATATTACGAATCCATTGTAAGCAAAATTGAAAAAAAAAGTTTACAATATAGTATATAAACTACAATAAAAGGAATTATATGAAAATATCATATTATATTGTACAGGCAACGTCTTAACTCTTGAATTGACTATAAAAATGGGAAGGGGGTATAGAGGGGGTAAAGAGGGGGTAAAAAAGGGAAGACGATAGTGTTGCCAGAACAAAAAATACAATTGGCCATTTTAATATTTTTTTATTTTTTTACTTTTTTTCAATTTTGCTTACAATGGATTTGTAATATTTTTCTGATTCTAAAGGTATATATGAACCCATGTTTTTTATGTCTGTTTGAGAAAATATTTAGGTCTAAAGTTTTTATTAAACCGAGGTTAAAAAAATAGATTTTTTCAATAATTACTCAACAGAATTTTAAAAGTAAGGTGTCAAATTAAAGATCTTACTATTTTTGTTCTTACTGGCCATTTTCTTCTTTTATTTTGTTGCGTTTTAGTACCTTAAAACCGACTTAATTATTTTTTTAAAAAACTTAAATTACTTAAAAAATAAGAGGTCTACAAAAAAAACGATTGCATATCTGAATTCTATGAAAAATTTTACATCTACTACTTACTAAAAGAACCGGCTAGCTATAAACAAAAAAGTTGATACACCTTCTTTGGAAGATTTTTTTATTTAACAACTTTTGAAAAATTTTAGGACGTTTTACTTAAGAAATGTCTACACAGAAAGAGAGACATAGAAAAAGGCATAAAGACAGACATAAAGACAGACAAATAGACAGACAAAATGACAGACAGACAGACAGAAAGGCGGACATCTTTTATGTACCTGAACCTAGATCACTTAGATAATTGTTGTTAAATCAAATAGTAATTACAAATTTTAGTTGAGTAATTTATTTAGACACATGGATAAGATTTAAATAAGCGTCAAAACATTTTTGATTGATTGCTAAATTTTCACACGTAAATAAATTTTTTTTGCACGTCTCATTTTTCTGTTGCTTCTAAATAAGTTGGTTAACACCGGTGTCCTGGATAGGAAACAGGTTTTTTTTGACATACGTCTCACAAGACCTATGTAGCCATGACCGGGAGACGATGACGGTTCAGTACATGACTTTCGTTAAATCACAGCTGATCATTTTTGTGGATATTTTTGAAAATTACTTTTATACCCAAATTTTCATAGTTTTTCCCAAAAAAAATCACAATTTTCTCACATTTGCAGCTTAGTTAGCCTAAATTTACGCAAGAAAAGTTTGGTAAATACAGCTGAACCTAAAGACTGTGTTATCATCAATAACAAAATCTTTAAGAATCTAAGATTTGTAGTCTAGAAATGAAATCAGAGTTATTTGAAGTTAATATTTGAATTGATGTCTAAACAGCTTTTGTAATAATCTTTAAAAATATTTCATGTTCCTGTTGCATGCCTCATGACATATTATAATGTTAAAACATAGTTTCTGACTGTTAAAAGACTACTCTCTGAGGTTCCACTCATGAAGTTAATACAAACATGCTTCAGAAACAGCAATGATTCTGTTCCAAGTTTTCCTTGAAATATTAACAAGTTATCCTGCTCAATATTGGTTTCTGGCTGATTTAATGTCTCAACATCAAAGCAATATCTGCTTGGGGTATAACATATGTCCATAAATACCATTTATACAAGGCTACAATTAGATATACAACCAGTCCCTGGTTCAAAAGATCTTGCAGAAAGTTAGTATAGATGATCTTGATTGAGTCTCTGCCCTTTGTACACACTGGTTGTCTTTACTACTGATTAAATGTCATAGTGAGAACCATGGTAGACACTCTTGTTCTTTGAAGCAAGAGAGTTTCAAGTGGTTCAAACTGTGTTATTTAGATTAAGTAAAAGTCTTATCAAGGTTTTCATAGGTGAACCTACATAATAATTATAGATACATATTGAATTTTAAGCTGGATGGATAATTTGTAAGTTAGTGTATTCAAACATTGTGTTGATATGACTCATGAATGTAAGAGCAGCTAAATGACAGAAAAGCACTTGGCTTGTAGCTTGAAGAAAATAATAGTTGCTTATGACTAGAGTGAATGTGAATGCTGGTTACATGATCATAACTGGATTTCATGCAAGTGTGGTTTTCAATGGTGACTTTAAAACCCAAGTCGACAATAAAACACAGGCATGTTTTCTGTCCTAAGCAGATCAATACTACCCTTCCTAAAAGCTACCAGTAGTAAAGGGACCTAGGAAGGTGTTAAACAGGAAGACCACAATATAGAATTAGCAAAGCAAGAATAAAGGGCAGTTTGTCTATCAAATGGTGTTAGATTTGGAATCATAGACCCACCTAACTTTAGCATATCAATCAGCAGAGTAGTCGAAAACCATGTTGAATTTCTGAGTAATAGAGAATGAGAGGACAGGAGCTCCTAGCGGAAGCAAGGGAGTCTTAAGGACCATGTAGCTAGATGCATGGCAGTCTAGGCTTTCACTCATGGAAAGATCTCTCATGACAGTAGCTGGTTCTATGAAACCAAAGGAAGTAAAAAGTAATAATACCAGGTTGGAGAGAGGTACCCTGTTTAGTGGACAGTATTATGAAGCATACTTGTTAAAGTTGAAGAATATGGACAGTAACTTCAACGTCTTGAAACATGGATCTCGAAGTTTAACAGGTGGATTGTTAGGAGAGAAAGTTTTTGTGAAAGAAAGTTGAGGGGAAAAACATTATGTTCCTTAGTCAAAGGCAAAGTCTGATAGATTGAATCATGTTGAAGCCAGGTGAAAGCCTATGGAGGCCAGAAGCAGTTCTGGCGAGCAAATTTATTGTTGAACATTAATTCAAAATAATTAACTCTTACTCAATTTCTGACTAAAAATCTTTTTCCATTAATTTTGAAAGATCTTGTTATAGGTGTTAGCACAATCTTCAGTACAGCTGTTACTTATTATACTTTTCTTGCGTAAATTTATGCTAACTAGGCAGCAAATGTGAGAAAATTGAGATTTTTTGGGGAAAAACTATGAAATTTTGGGTAAAAGAGTAATTTTCAAAAAAATCCACTAAAATGATCAGCTGTGATTTAACGAAAGTCATGTACTGAACCGTCATCGTCTCCCGGTCATGGCTACGTAGGTCTTGTGAGACGTATGTCAAAAAAAACCTGTTTCCTATCCAGGGCACCGGTGTTAAGCTTCGCTTTTAAGAGTCTTTTAAATGTTGTTTGTTTGTTTGTTTTACTGTCTATAAAAAAAAGGACAAATTCTTAAATTATTTGTCTAGAATTTTGCTTTGCCATTATTCAAAACAATATAATAAATATTTAAAAAGTTGGTCAATGTATTTTTAAATTATTTAATTATGTTAATATTTATTGTGTTTGGAATCAATGAAACTTTTTGTATAGCTTCTTTTTACCTTTTAAACTTAAAATTAATTTTTGAAAATTGTACAAACTCTTCTAATATCATTTTTAATTTTTATTTAAGTTCCATTGTTAATATTGTTCATATCTATCCTGAAATGTGTAAAAAAAGAACAAGAATAACAACATCCGTGATAAATAGGGCGAAAATCTATATTTATAAAAAAATTAAACAACGGATTCTGCTGGCCTATCGGCTTTATGTTAATGACAGCGGTAAAGGTGAAATTTTGACGGTGGATAAAAAATATTGCAAAAAATGAAATTGACAAAGACACACCCACTTTTTGTCAAAAACACAGTATCTGTACTTTTGCTAGTCGAAGCTGCATCTCATAAAAATATCTTATATTATCTCAAAATTAATTCATATTTATTGTACCTAGTGGCTCCGCCCCATATGTCTAGGTGCTCTGCATTCAAAGGGGTGGAGGAGGGCAAAAAATTGTATGTGAAGCTTCCCTAAAATGTAGAATGCTATAGGTTCCGTAGTTATCGAGATCTTAACCAAGAAAAAACCTTACTACTCTATGTAATAGGAGCCGCTCTCATCTCATTTTTATTACGGGGGGATCTAACCCTGCGGAGATACTCAGTTACCAATATAACTCAACCTAACCTGCCCTGAAACTAAACGAAAAACTACCCTCCACCATCATTTTAATTTTTTTAAATACAGTGAAGAGTTGTCCTCAACAAGCACTTTGAGGGAAGTACAGTCCGACTATATATATATATATAAAAGTCTCGCTCAAAAAAGAGTTGAGCTAAAAATAATTGCGTTCTTTAGTCTCGTCTGTTTTGACCGGGACAGAAACAATTATTCAAAAATATAAAAAATAAATATTTTTTCTTTTCTAGCCAAAAAGTTTCTTAGCCTTACATACATATACATAAAGGAATATGTAAGGCTTAGAGAACCCTAACTCTTAGGCTAAATTAAGAAGTTTTAAGTAGGTTAAGCCAATCTACCCAATAAGTGTCGGTGTCTGTTTGTCATATCGCAATTGTACTAATGGCTTTAGCAGTTTCTTTTTTATGTTTTCCCTGGTATGCAAAGTTTTATAACTACGTTTTCTTATTCGTTGGCCTAAAGACTTTAGGTATTTTAACTGATTCAATGGACAAACTAGTAGTTTATAAACGTAATAATTAATAATTTCCATCTAATGGGTAATTTTGAATATAATCATTGGGGACAGCAATTGACAGCATAACTAAAGATTTATGTTGATATTACAGAAGCGCAATCCTTATCCATATCCCATGGGGTCAATAACTGTTTACCTCGAGTTTATACTTTCAGGCTCACACAATCCTAGTCTTTTTCTATGTATCAAAATATTCAACAATTTCTTTGCTAAATTCTCTTAGTCCTAACTTTTACCCTCTTTAATATGGAAAGAAGGATTAATAGTTATTTATCGCATCGTATTACAGACAGATTTACGCAAAAGTAGTTGTAAATCTCCCCAGAACCAATGGAAGGTACATTGTAAAGAGAACGATATCGGTTCAGCGGTTAGCGAGATCCTCCGGTACAGGATGCCAGCCAAAACTTCAGACAAAAGAAATAAAGTTGTATGTTGTTCACCGATGTAGAATTAAGAATGACAGCTGAAAACCAGGTATAAGGTATAACCAACAAGTTAAATAAATCTAAAATAATATTTGGGGGGCAAATGGAGAGGTCGTCAATTTTACGATGTGTTGCCCCCCAACGACAGCTGAAAAACACGTATAAGTTTCGTGATTTTTCCCCGAATTAATTTCGTTATTGGTATAAGCTGGCTGAAATCACATGTCAGGGAATGCATTATTCTTCAATACTATACCTTCTACTTTTCAGGGAGGGAGGGGACTTTTACCTAAAAATTATATGAGCTCCAGAATTGTCCTAACTTCTCGTTATAAATTAGCAGTAGAAGTGGGTCGATTTTCTTTCAAATTATAAAGATAATGCCTTTTTTTTTTCCTCTGTACATATATGTACACCATTGCATAAATTTGTTTATCATCAAACTGACAAGCTTTTATTTATATTTTAAAAAAATAAAAGATTGCTATGAAATTGTCATATTTATAAGACTTTTCTTAAGATTTCTTAAAACTTTGAATCTAAAATTTAAAAGGAACATTTTAACACATTGTGCTTTCTTATTCTAATCCTTTAATAAAAAAAAATCCCAACAATTGAATAGGCCCATGAGTTTTATTTTATGAAGTGTAGTCTCGCTCTAATCTTGGGCCAGCCAATTAACAACAAAAATCTGTACATTTATAAGAAGAAAAAAAACGGTTACGCGCATTTTTATTGATTAGGTCAGGGCGTGGTTGCATGGTTTTGCGTAAAAAAAAGTTGCTCACCACTAAACCAGCGAGATAGCGCGCGCGTTCGTGAACGTAAATTGCTTTACGCGTGTGCTTGTGTTGGCGCACTTTTTTTTGCAAATCTACGGGCTAGACAGGATAGTTGGACAGTCAAGAATTGACCATTTCCGGGAGAACAACTATTCTAAAAAGACTTTTCATACAACACTGTTACTAACAGCAAAAAAGTCATAAAATCAAACTGTTGAAAGACTTTATATTAGTTAAAGAAAGAAAAAACAAGCTAAGCTGAAAAAATGGTCCAATTGAAAGAATCCAGCTGGTTTGATATTGCAAGGAAACAAACAAAATTATTTAATTAATAAAATAATATGCGTATTAAAATATTTGCGGACAATTATATAAAAGTCCTTGGACCATTGAAGGGGTTCTATGCCCCCCGGCAATACTTTAATGTTCCTTAAAATTAGACAAGGACAATTGTATTCTCAAGTAGCGTTGCAATAACAATAGACTAAATTTTGATAACAGAAAGAACAGTAAACTGTTAAACACTACCAACAAGAGAGAAACATATATTTAGGCATTTTTAGCAAAAAAAGTAAGTTCTTATATGGTAAATATACCCAATAATATGTTTTAGTACCGAATAATAGCCAATTTAACAGAATCAAACTTTAAAAATAAGAGAAAAGTAAAAATAAGTATTTTTTCTGTTGATTTTATGGTATCTGTGCATATAAAAGGTAACACCCAAATTTGCCTTTTTTTAGTATTTTCATCAATTTTCCTTGAAATATAAAGATATCTTTAAACTGATTGATTGGGCTTGTAAGGGAACCATTTGAGTATCTTCGGTCGAAAAAGGAACTGATTTGTGAGCATTTTTGACCAAGTTGTGGCCAAATAATAAAGAAACATAGTAAAAGGTAACACACTTTATAGTTCATATAGACCACTAGAGTTGGCTCGATATAATTATCTCCCTATTGGCTAGTTTTCTATATGCATATCTATTTCTCAATAAACCTATTTTCCTCACCCGGCATTACTATCTAAAAAAAAGTAAATATTTAATTATCTAAATGATTTTAAAAAGATTTTTTAAATTATATTTTTTTCTTTACATTACCATCACCAAAGGGTTAATGATGATGATTACAATTTTAGTTTAATATTTGAACACACAAAGTGTCGCCACAATCGAATTCTTTTAAAACAGAGTTTTCTTAAATTTATTATATTATAAATCTAAATTTTCTTTTTTATGATTAGAAATTAAATACATTGATATAAGGTAAATAGCAACATGAAATTAAAAAAAGGAATTAATTTTTATTAAAGTAAAATAATGGGTCTTATCGTTCTGGGCAATGAGAGTTTATTATGGATTATTGGAGCACTATGAGTTTTCAACAAATATTCCTTGGAAAACTTGAGCTCGTTTATAGACATTTATTTCCTATATAGATCTGACATGGAACTTGAAGCAATTAAGCAGGCCGTTTTATACATGTTAAAAATTGGAAGATTTCATTAAATAAAAGTTATCGCAAATATACTTAGTAAATAAGCGAACCTTTTTTTTTAAAATCTATGATTATGGTGCTTATTTTAGGTTAGGTATATTTTAGAAGAGCCCTGCAGGAAAAGTACCCTGTAGAAAAAGGCTAGAAATATACATATTTTTTTTTTGATATAGAAGGTGAAGGTTGGATTTAAGGAATGGAGTGAAAGAACAAGCAAATTATATGATTTAAAGATATTTTTAAACAAAAAAAGGTATTTTACAAAAGCTTGATTTTTTTTATGCCACTAAGTGACTCTACAATATTGAAAACATACTTACAAAGACTGACAGCCATATACTTATCATAAAGTAGCTGCGATACCAACAATAAACCATTGAAATCCTTGAAAGAATTATGCCTGTAAAACAATGTACAATAATGATTTATGGAATTTTATTATAGGTTTATAAAGCCCCTGGTTTAAAAGGTTTTGTTTAAGTCAAGCCAAGTAATGCATTATAGCATTTTGTGCTATTCCTTAAATATTTTAATTCTCTATTAATTTCTTGGAGGAATACTATGGACAAAAGGTACTAAAATTGAATTATCAGACAATTTGTTTATTTTGACTATAGATATATTTTGAGTGCCAGCCTCCTCACATTCAGCTGTGTCGTCACAGGAATCAATACCAGATCATTCAATCTATTTTTAGATTTCCCCCCAGCTTGGATACAGGGATAAGAAAATGGATGATAAATTAATCACCCGTCCCCTTATTAATGTAACATAATTGCTTCTTATAGATTACTAGCTGCTGTGCTCCTAGCATTTAGGGACTCTGTATTAGAAGGGGCAGAAAGGGGTTAGAAAAATGGCCTAAAACTATACCAATGCTTAAATCTCAAAACAAAAAAGGGCCTAAAACCATCCCAGTGCCTATCTGAGGCTCATATTAAAAATAGAACCCAATCGGTGCAGTAATTATCGAGATTTTAAGCTTTAAACAAAAAAAACCTTACTACTTTATAAATAGGATAATGATTTAAGAAAAATTTGAGAGTTACTTTGTATATTCCATCCCATTCTAAGCTAGTTAATAGCAGAACGAGTTTATGAAGTTTCTTGGAAAATCATTTACAGTCCATTTATATTCCTCTATAGAGGAGAGGGGATGGGGGTAACTATCCACCTCCAAAAGTGCACAAGAGTTAATAACCAAATTTAGGCATCTCTGAAAGGAGAATCACAATTAATAATACGGCTTGAGGGATCTTAGATAACAACATATACAATATATTACTGGTATTGAATTAAAGGTTATGCCATCCTGACACAAAAGACAGGCTTCTGGAATGAAGTTCCAGGTGCGTCCTGTTTTTATGATTTCTGAATGTCTTTTTCTGTCCTTCCTCACTTCCTATATCTCTTTCTCATTCCCTTTCTTCCTCTATCTTCTTACATATTTTTGGGAAGCGGGACAAAGTTTCTCAAAAATCATCCATGAGACGTCACAAAAATGAGGGATTATCTATCTCTTTTTTAGGGGTTTTCTTTCTCCTCTCATCTCCCACATTTTTATGCCGTCATGGATGACGTGGCTAATTTTTGAAACACTTTGTCCCGCTATGTTTTTGGCTCCATTTAGTAGCCCAATTTATTTAAATATACTCTTTACAGATGATCATACTTATGAGTTGAATATGAATATAATACTAAACATTTATATATACAAAATCCTCTAAATTTATTCAATCTTTTAGGTTGGGCAGCTTTGATCCTGTTTATTCTGGTTCTATTCCTCCTTGGCTTGGTAGAGGGTCTACAGTTAGCTCTAGTAGAATTAAAAAGACAGAAACCAGACACCTATAGGTGAGAAACTATTATTGACAACTCTAGGTAATCTCTAATGATTTTCATAAATGCCAAAAATGCTCTGATAAAAATTTAAACAGATAATAGCAAAGGCATTTAATTAAGGTAATATAAAAGGTTTAAATAAGCAAAAAAAATGATTAGAATCTAGTAGACAATTTACAATCTAAAAACTTGTTACTCCACGTGGAAATAAAAGCACTTTTAAATATATTTCGTTGTCTGGTAAATTTCAGGTCCAAGTTAGAGAGTTTTACTGGTTAGGTCGGTTATTAGAGGCGCATAAATTGCTCTGTCAGATACGCGACATGATAGGGGAAATGTATTGGTCTGAAACAGGCGTAACTCATAACCATGCACAGTAAGGACTTTCAGGCAAAGGTGTAACATCGAAGAGCTACGCTTAATTATCATAATTTAAACTTTGATTTGTAAATTATTATATGGTTAATGGTCACTAACACATTCATTCGTTGAATTAAAAACTTTGGAGACTCATATTAAACTCTTGAGTAGATTGTACAATCCAGCAGTGTCCAAACTTTCCCACTGATTATTTTTAATTTACATAATGGGCAATATTGTTTATCATAATTTGGGAGAATTTTACATTATTTTACCGCCCATTGTCTATTCCATGTAATAACATAATTATATGTTTTATGAAGCTTTACAAAGTGTCTCAAAAAAATCAGCCCTGTGACGTCATAAAAATAGAGATTATTCATCTCTATTTTGGGGGTTTTCTTTCCCACTTCTCCTCTCATTCCTCATTTTATGACATCACATGGTTGATTTTTAGAGACACTTTATGAAGCTTCATATTATATGTATAATGTATATGTAAGAAAAAGTGTACAGTCAAATATATAATATATAAATACCTATGTATTTAAGAACAGGAAAATATATTACCAAAAGTGATCAGTTGAGCACTGATAACCCCCCCCCCCCTTCCCAGGGGTTATGTAGTTTTTTTTTCTTCTATTTCTTACCTCAGCGAGTAGCCTTAACCCTGCAGTGCCTTCGACTTGTGGTTACCTAGTGCCCAATATAACATAACCTAACTTAAATTCACTAAATAGCCGCTCTGTATTTGTCAATCAACGAAAATGGGATTTTCATATCGGCTATCATAGATAGAGGTCTGAATTTTGTGGTGTAGATTCCCCACATTGTAGTGAATGTTTGAATATTTCATAATATTGGCAGTGAAACCGTTTCTTGGCTGCTTTTTAGCAACTTTAAAATTTGCATTAGTATACAATACAATGATATCCAATTCACCCAAGCTTTATTTTTTAGTTTTCCCATATTGATGGACATATTTTACCATAATATGAAGAAAAAAAATTGTATTAAATTTATTAAAATTTATAAATATGTGTCTATGTCTCTGCATTTTAAAATTATTTAACCCGTTGTATACATAAAAACCTTGAATTTACATACAGTAGTCATAACAGCTCTTTGTGCTCTTGGGTTTTATTTGAAAATTGTTAACCTCCTTACGCTTTTTTGGTTGAGCTATACATGGGTGTAATGCACAATACAAGAGGGGAATTATTTTTTTGTTGGGGGGATTGATAGATATCCTCCCCCATAAATAATCAACATACTCAAAAGTTAATCAAGCGCCCTTTGATTCACATCCCCTTTAAATTAAAGGTGATTGTGACTTTAAAACTTGACTTGGCTGTTTTAGGGTGGTCTACAGGAGGGTGTAGAAACACCCCCCTTCTGCAGGTTTCTGCGTTTCTTCTACAGATTTCTCTAAGTACACTTGAGTAAGACACTTGACTTTCCATTATCTTTATAAGAGAAAAGTAAAAATAATTAGGGGGGGGGATCTTTTTCAAGGAGTAAAATTTCTCCCTAAAATTGTTACAAACCTTTCCTGGACCTAAAAGAAGCTTCACAATAAAGGAGAACTATATTAGTCTAGCTGGTATAGAGATCCTTTGCTTTCATAAACCAGAGAGAAATAAAGAGCATGGACGTCCTTACATGCTTAAACTGATTTGTTTATTTTATTTTATTGCCGTCTATTGATAATTTGAATCGTGCTTAAAAGATTCAAACAGGCAAGGAGGAGAAAGTCTTGTAAAAAAGACCTGAACAATTTTATATATATTTTATCTGATGTGGACAAGAACCTGCCACATAGTCTATGTACACACACACTGTACATATTTCAGCAGCAGCGCAGCTACATTATAAAACTGTCTGCCTGGCTGATATTCTGCCAAATGATTGATTAATTGACAGTACATCTGCTCTAAATATGAATTGTTGGTATTCTTTTTATAGTAATGATACCTACTGGCCTTACACTAAAACAAACAGACAGACATCTTATTCTTAATGATAAAGTATTAACACATTTTTACTTGTTATTGCTGCACTATTTATGGACTTAACTACTTTTGTCAAAATTTAAAACGTCGCAATTTTTGCAAGAGTGCAATGACCTCTTTGTTTTGTTCAATTCATTGGCGATTTTTAGCTATTGTGCATTGAAAAAGCATTCATAGATTACTTTTTAATTATTCCTCCTTCTTTAACGCCCGGTTTGAAGTGAAAATTGTTTTAATATGTCAATCTACATATACATACACCTAATGAACTATCATTTTATGTTAATCTACATACACATTTATTTCACAAACTTAATCTTGAAGTACTTACTGAATTAAGTACTTGCGCCTGTTCTTAAATTTGACCAAGGAAGCAATAGGTATCACTATTAATGTCTGAAGTATGACGCAGTCTAATACAGATTTCTGCTTCTGTTGAACAACCAAAGATATTTAAGAGGAGATTTGTCTCGACCTTCTCTCTTACCTGTGGGGTGTTAGGTGGTAGAGTATAAGCTGTACAGTATGTACAAATTTAATTCTGACACCGTCCCCGGTAACTTTGAGATATGCTCAGGGATAAAAAGGGATAAGCCAATGGATGATAGATTTATTCATATTCCCATTGATGGTATTAATAATTACCCCTTATGTAGATAAAAATTATTGATGGAAGAGTTTGAACACTGCAAGGTTAACCCCAATGACAAATATATTTAAAAAACATTGAGTACAAATATAATTTGGGGTCCAATGTTCCCTTCCTCACTGGGCATATAAAAGAATATTTTAGTAATAGATATACTATTTCAGAGACACAAACAAGAGTGCGTATAAGCTGGGACAAATTGCCATGAAAGGAGACAACATTGAGAAGTTTCTGGTGGGAAGACAGGTATAAAGTTAAGGGTAGCCATTGTAAGGACTTCCAAGGGGAATTAATTCAACTTCCAATTAATTTTAGTCCACTTGACAAATTTTGAGTTATTTCTGTTGGGTATTGTCTACACTTACAATCTAGGTCCTTATATATGTATGGAATGTATGTTCATTTTGTGAAGAAAAAACTTTGTCGATTATGGACGGAATAATTATATTTTCACAGTGTAGTTACATTTCCAAGTAAAAATTCAATTTTCATAAAATTTGTTTACTTTTACACTTAAGGCTCAAAATCATACACAACATTTGATTTCCTCTGATACAAATTAAGTGATTTTACCTTCAATACTTTAGCGAAATAATTATGCCTTTTACAGTTAGGGAGTTGAATCCATTTTTATAGAAGCAGAAATATAATCTATGATTATGGTTTGGACCCTGTAAAACTGTAATCTACCCTTCCATTTTCCCCTCTCTTGGTGAAGATATCTTCAACGCCGATACGATTTTTGAAATATAAGATTCCACTTTTGTCTCTCTTGTTGAAGATATCTTCACCAAGAGAGGCAAAAGTGGAATCTTAAATTTCAAAAATCGTATCGGCGTTGAAGATATCTTCACCAAGAGAGGGGAAAGTGGAATCTTACATTTCAAAAATCGTATCGGCGTTGAAGATATCTTCACCAAGAGAAGGGAAAGTAGAATCTTACATTTCAAAAATCGTATCGGCGTTGAAGATATCTTCACCAAGAGAGGGGAAAGTGGAAAGGTAGATTACAGTTTTAGAGGGTCCAAACCATAATCATAGATTATATTGCTGCTTCTATAAAAATTGATTCAACTCCCTAACTGTTTTATAAATAAACTTATCAAGATGAGGACTGTGCATAGAATAAGGATGAATAGAAATGAAAACACTAAATATTTCTGGGAAATTTGAAGGAATCTTTGACTTGCGCAGAAAAGACAATAATGCTAAAGTACAAATCACAATGACTAGTTGGATAAAATTAAAAAAGCTTAATTTGTAATAGATACTATTTAACATTTATTTTTATGTTATGTTTCATTTTCAGTCGATAGCAGGTACTCTTTAACCCTTAAAAACATTGTTTTCATACTGAGAAGGCCACTAATGAAACACACCTCATATAGAATTGGTTCCAGCATTTGATGCTTGGTCGTTTTAGACAAAAATGAAAAGTTACTTGCTAGTGTACACCTTGTTTTGATAAGTATGATTGACCACATTTATAATTTTTAAGGGTCAGCCAAATGGGTACAACCCCTCCCCCCCCCCCCTCCCCTACCTCAAGTTCATGTATGGATGTAGTTGCTAGTATGTATAATCAGCTGTTTGAAAACAGAATAGGAGCAAAACCTATCATATAAATGCAGCAGAGACCAATAATTTTGGTACATTTTTGAAAAGCAAGTTGCTTACTTAATTAAAATTTTTAAGGCTTTGCACATAAAATTCAATTTTGATCCATTGGAAAAGGGTAAAGAAAGCTGGATACACAGCTATATGGCTTTTAGTAAATTATTGCAAAAGGAATTTATTTTGAATATTTTTTTAGAATAATTACTTAAATCATGTGATTTACTAACAGCCTTATAGCCGTTTTGGTCTTTCAAATGTTCCAATTTTAATTCAGGCTAGCCAGGCAGAATCTTCTACCTGGATTCTATTCTATACTTTATCTTCTTTGGGACTGTGGTAAAAATAATATTTTCAGGTTATTGTTGTGTTTCTGGTTTTCTTTGCTGCCAAGCTTACTTCTATAACAGTACCTGGTAAACATTTAAATTCTTTTTTTCTTCATTTTTTAACATTACTTTTTGTTTAAGCTTTTTATAATGCCTATGAAAAAAGACGTCATGACGTCACACTGGCCTGACATAGGTCAATTAAAATGTATACTGGCCTGCAACTGGTTATTTAGTTTTGTATTGGCCAATCATTGATCATTTGTATTGTTTCATGTCATTTTTTATGAACACTATAAACAGATTCATTTGTTTGTTATTTGTTTTTGATAATTTTTTATGTTATTCTTTTGACTGTTATGCATGGATATGTACTTGTTAATCAATCATATACATACAAATTACCATCCTTTTATTGATTAATCTTTTGTGTAATTTAAATTTTGTAATTTTAGGTCAAGAATTTTTGTTCCCTGTGCCAGCTTGGGTTAGCCAAGTGTTCTTGGAGACTGGACTTTTAGGTACAATTTTAGTTGGGGAATCTTATGATTATAGAACACAAATAAAACAAGACCTTTTTGATTGTCTAACAGTAGTTATATAACTGTAATCAGCCTTAATCACAAATCTTGTTAAAACTATTATATAATTTGTTAACCACTCTATCTACTACTTTACATCCCCTTGACAAGTGTCTACACCTTCCAGTTACAAATCAGCCAAGAGAAAAAACACTCCTCTTGTTGTCTGCATTACAAAATTTTTGGGTGTGCATCATGCATCCCTCGTTCTAACGCCACTGCATTATTTTTCAATTATTTACAGCATATTTATTCATTACTGATTTTGATGTAAATTATTGATAACAAAATTTAGAATAATTTCAGCTAGTATTGTGGTTGTGATTGTTGCACAATTGACACCCCAAATTGTTTCCTCCATCTTTCCAGTTCAGTTCTTGGATATTGCCATTATGAGGTAGGCATTATTTTATCCTATTATGTATATTTCTTGTATGCCAAGAATATGTATAGTGCCTTAATTTTATCCATTACTATTTCATACAATATAATAACAAGTTTCTTACTTTTAGTAACTTTCTTATGGCTGATTAAAACGTAAAAAAAAACAAAAAAAATTGAAATTACTTTAAAATGGTTTTAAAAGTAAACTTATTAACCAAATATGCATTTTTTTCCAGGCCTGTTTACTATGCTTGCATTACGTTGGAGTTTACAGGTTGGATTTTTTATTTGTTATAAACTTTTGGTATTTTTGGATGTGCCAATATTTTAAGCAATTTTAAAACTTAATGAATTAACTGAAGCTTTTTTAGAACTTTAAATACTATAAAATTTTGATTTCTCTTAATAGATTAATAAAAATTTAAACTGAATGAAATTATATACCAATGATTTATTCCTTAAAAAGCAAGCTATCATCAAACTTATAAAAAACAAAAATTGGCACATTCTTGGATACTTTTGCTAACCCTGTATTTTCAGAGCGCCAGAGCCTTGCCAAGGTCAAATATTAGCAAATCATTGTTGTCACCAATGTTTGCAATTGGTAAATCTAGCTTGGGGCAGTTTAGGAACTTGTTTTGGGTAGGGTAGGGCTTCAAGTATCCTTTTGTCCCTTTCAAATATTGTCATTTTAAATTGGACTGCAAGGTTTATACCACCACTTTATAATACTGGATATCTCATTAGTTTCTGTTTAGTTTTTATGTTTTTTTAAGGTAATGAAACCAGGGAGTATTTTTTCATTATTTTTAATAAAGCTATTCAAAGTAAAATGCATTATTTTTGATATGTTTATGAAAGTACAGTGGTGGTACATATACTATTGTTTAATTTTGTAGATGATCTAAAATCTCTATTAGGTTAATCTATGACAACTGCTGAAGGGAAGAGATCAACTTTGGATCTTCCAGCCAGCCTCGGCCCTTAGTCCTGTGTGCCTGCAGGCCAAGGTGTGCAGATCCAAAATGGTGGTCACACGCCACGCATGCGCACAACCAAACAGAGACTATTTTTGATGGCTTTAGATATGTGGTTCCATGATTTTTATATGTTTTTGTATTAAATTACATTTTTTTATTTGGAATCACATTATCTACTGAACTGTTTGCCTAGTAATGTATATAGTAAGTACTACATATCTAGGCAAATTTTAATTTTATTGAAAAAACTAAGTTTTGCTGTTTTCTTAGGAATAGCACATGCGTGTTGGGTACTAGTCCATCTACTCAGTCTCTGCTTTGGAATGAATTCCAAAAAAGAAGGTTGGAGCGCGCATGACGGTTACACAGCTGTGGCTGCCCCGGCTGTGAACATTTGCATGGCTGAAGACCTGAATGGGGAGGAGGACGACATTCACGGGGAAACTAAAAAAGGCGGCAAATTTGGAATAATCGAGGAAAATGGCAACATTTGTAGGAATCACAATAACATGGGCTCTAACCTGAACTGCATGAAATATCAGGATGATAAAAATCATAATGCATGCTGTTAAACTAAATATTTAATGGTATTTTGATTATGGGTGATGATATCACATTTCTGTAACTTCCAGTATTTTGACCGACTCAAAAATTGCAGGAAAATATACGTAGCAAAACAGTGTTCATTTTATGTAACTTCATGTTTAGCCTTTGCTTTTACGTAAGCTCTATGAAACTATTTTGTATAATACCATCTGGAAAATTAAAATAACAGGGATTAGCAGGATGGGCAATGGACGATATCTTAAACTTCCTTTGATGGCTTAAAATGTTTTAAATGAAAATTTGGAGCGTATTTTTTTAGTTTAAACCTGCCCCTCCCCCTTCCCCCCCTATTCACTTTATAAAAAAAGTAAAAAAATATTATCGCCCAATAAACAAAAACCATTCTAGCTGATATGCTATTTATTGTATTTATATAAGTAATTTCTAACATTGCATTGTATTGGGAAAATCTATTACTTTTGGTTTAAGCATAAAAGGTCTAATTGTTATTTTTGCATGATACAAATGCAGAAAATTATTTTTTGGCATGTTAGCAATAAACAACTTAACCAATTTTTAAAACTTTAAATTTTAAATCTTTTTGATTACTTTGTGATGAAAAAGCTTATAGATTCACACTTTATATGAGAATATTTTGAATTGTCATGATTTGATTGGAGAGACTGATATGGGAAGAAATTTTTTTCTGAAGAACAAATACAAGAATAAAGTAAAAAAATTATATTTCACCATTTAGGCTAAGAATTTTTAAGAAACTAAAAAGTTATAAAAAAATACTTTTAACTCAAATTTTACGACTCCAAGTTTTGGTTCTTTTCAATAATTTGTTTTTTAGAACATTTTTTCTGTCCCTGCGACGAATGCCATGTTCATATTCATATTTCTAGTCCAAATAAAAATTATATCATCTAGTTATTTTTGAGGAGCACAGCTACTTAAGAAATAGGTGATGTCTGTATGTTTGTGGTCTATAAAGTACAGCTATAATTTTCTTCTATATTGACATTGGGAATTGGATGAAATAAATATTGATAATCCATTGGTGAAGGAATATTATAATATTGTATATTTTAATGTATTCTATAATAATGTATTTTGGTGAAGGTTTTTTTGGAATATTTTTTTTTTTTAATCTACATTATCTGCTTGAAAGGTAATGAAGGTAAGATCTCTAGAACTACTAGATGCTTAAGTTCTTTTATAATAAAACTATTTTTTCCATATCATTCATATTTTATATTTGAAAAAAGTTTGGTCCACTTCAAAGATTTTTTGCCTGTTACGGATTCTTCCAATTTTTTAACTAAATTATTCATCTGATTAAAAAGCAAGAATTTGGTGTAAAAAGTTTTGATTTTAAGTTGGATACCTGGATGGAAAACATGGAACTACTGGTGCAAATAATCAAGGTAAACTAATTTCTAGTTTGGTTTCCAAACCGATTAATATCCGCTGGATTAGAACCGGTCCTAAGCCACACTAAAAAAATATGTAATTCATCGTATTAATAAATAAAAATTATAAATCTAAAAAATTTAATTATACTATCCGTGACAAGCTGTGTATAAAACGTTGCAATAAATAACTATTAAACACATCTAAATTTCCTGGCGTATCTTTACCTAACCTTATAATAAATAGGTCTTAGTATTTTTATTCAGGTATATCTAAACTTAATATTTTTGTTTACTTTAATAAGATATTCACCAAACCTTACCTATAAGTGTATTATACTGGGATATATAAAAGATTACAAATAGATTTGCACCCCCAATTACGACAAACGAAATAACACATTCTGTAGATTTGGTAGTTTTAAAAGAGTTTAATTCCCAATAAAGATTTGATAAAAATTCAAAAAAATTGTGTGCCCAAAAATGTGAGTTTATAGAACTTTGGAGACAAATAGTATAATATTTACTCTCACACCATGTTTTTGACTTTAAAAGAGAAAATTAAAATCATAGATGACACCCTTGTTTATAATTATTTTTTATTTTCTTATTCTCGAACAACTGTCATCATAATTATAAATATATAAATATTAATGTGCAGGATTTGAAGGAGTTGAAGTAGAAATGAGACCTGAGAATATTCCGCAAAGAAAATGAAATGTAATCCAATCCATAATACAAAGTAGAATGATGTCTGTCCGTCCGTCCGTCCGTCTGAAGCTTAAGATCTCGGTAACCGCTGAACTGATTAGATTGTACTCTTTAGGGAATATACCTGCTGTTCCTGTGGTGGTTTTAAGCTATTTTCTTGGAAGGTGGTACACCCCCGTCCCCCAACCCCCCTAAAGAAATTCCCTCAATTTTTTAAATCTACATAAAAATTTCACAAATAAAGTATGTAAACATGGTCTAGTGATAAATATTCTCAATTTGACTAAGATGCCCTAGCTCCTAGCCTCTAGGGGCTTTGCCCTTAGAAGCCGAAGCCGATAGTCCTTTTATTAAAGTAGTAAGCTTTTTTTCTGTAGCAAAGGATCTCACTAACCGCAAAACCGATATTGTTCTCCTTTACAATGAAGCTTCTTATAGGTCAAGGGAAGGTTAACTATTTTGGGGGATGAATTGGTTTTTAAGGAAACTTTATCAATGTTTTAGGATGTTTTTAGACTATTTTCTTGACCTCCATCGCCTTATCTTAGAGACTGGGGCTAAGCAATTAGTCATTTAAAAAAAAGGACAATTATGTCCATAATTAGCTCAACACCATCGCTATCAAACGATAATCAATCAATAATTTGAAAATGATTAAAATTAGGTATGTCTTTCTACAAGTTTACCTATTTTGTAGATAAACTTAATTATTTTAATTTGTATATTTATAATGTGTATGTTTTTGGCTATTTTAAATATTTTTTACAGGATCAACAGATGACCAAGAATGAAGATTTACGAAGCAACGGACAACGAACAACTTGATATATTGATTTGTTTATAAACCTATTAAGCAGCTGCCAATATGAATATCTCTATTTTATATAATTGTACAATTTATTTATTATTTTATTATATGTTATTATTTTATCAAATATTGTATTTTTTATGATTTGATGCATCTCTCATAAATAAATATCTATAAATATGTATTGAATCAATAATGAATATTTCTGACCAGAGTGGTACAGCTTGGGTTTAACCTAATAACAAAAAGTAGAGAAGAAAAAGCATCTTCTTACTGAGCAAAAGTGCGATTTAAAAAAAACTTAGAAGCAAGAATTTGATTATCAATTAAAAATATCCAAAAAGAAGGGCCGTCTCTTTTGTATTCTGTATAAAGAAACAGTAAGAAACTATGCATAAAAATTTCAGCTATCTATCTTGAATAGGAGCCGAGAAAATCACGTTTCCTCCACTTTGTCTCTGACAGACAGACGGACGGACATTGTGAATTATAGAGTAGCTTCGCTACTAAAAACACAATCATATTTTGTTTGAAAAAAACTACTAAATAATCTAAATTTTTAATAATAATATTTTTTACAAGGAAAATAAATGGCCATGAATTGCGCAATAAAACTAATAAAGTAATTACATCATTAGAATTACCGCCGAACCTTGTAAGACATATATCTTCAAAAGTAACTGATAGAAGAAGGAGAAAGAGCGGACATTTTTAATGATACAGTAGCTTCGCTAAAAATATTTTAGAGGAAATTTTAGTTATTTCATAATGCTTTGGAACTTGGAAGTGTACAAGCGATAACTACATAGAAAAATCTTTATCTTGATAACTTATCTATTTCATCTTATATGTTGAAGAATAACACTCTTTTTCTGATAAGGCTGCTGTATATTTGACTTTGTCCATCTGTCAATCTAATCATCCGTTTAAAATCTAGTTTCGATTCTTTAAGATAAAAGTGTGTTTTATAAGTTTATAATAATTGTAATACAAGGATGCAAAAATTCAATAGAAGCGACAGGGGCGTCCAAGCTTTTTTTTGGGGGGGGGTAAAAAATTTTAGGGGGGGGGGTAATTCGTGTTTGGGGGGGGTAAAATGGCGCGCGAAGCGTGCCGAAATTTTTTTTTACCCCCCCCAAAATTTTTACCCCGGGGGTAAAATTTGATTGGGGGGGGTAATTACCCCCCCTAAAGTCTGTTGGGGGGGGTAAATACTCCCCCCAAATCTGTTGGGGGGGTAATTACCCCCCCCCCAAACTAATTTACCCCGGGGGTAAAATTTTTTGGGGGGGTAATTTAATTATGTAAAAAAAGCACCTACCTAATCTATTAAGTTAATAAGTACTATCTTATAACATAAAGTAGTAAGTAAGGTTTATTTGACTATAGCTTCAGATTTCATTACTTTTAATACTGAGTTCTCCTTTTTAGGAAAGCTTCACATAGATCCCATGATGGTTCCACACTATTATAGGTCAATCCTTTGAGTGGTTTTAGGCTATTTTTCTCCTCCCTTTTTACCCTTTAGAAAACACGAGTTCTTAGATGCTAAGGGCGCCACTACTATTCAAATATATATGTAGTAGTATCTCATTCTTTAGAACATAAAAATACAATAATTAACTCACTAACCAATGAACCAATATGATTTTACTTTAAAGTGAAGCGTCTTATAGGTCCTGGTAAGTTTTATAACTAGTTTTGAGACACCCTGACATCCTCCCAAAAGAAATCGCCTATAGAAATTCTTTTTCATTATTTAATGAAATATTTAATTTAGTTAGGTATCTATTTTATGGAATCTTCAGTGCTTTACAATTACATCTTAGATCCCCGGGATGGTTTTAGCCCTTATAAAGGCCTAAGCAAAAAAAACATGATCAAACTATTAAATTTTTTGTTATCATGGTTAAGAACTGTTTTAACTGGTTGGACAGTAAAACTTTTTTTTTAAGAACATTCAATTTGAGGGGGGTAAATACCCCCCCCCAAAAAAAATTTTTAAAGAACATTTATTTTGGGGGGGGTAATTACCCCCCCCAAAATGGTTTGGGGGGGGAAATACTCCCCCCAAAATCGTTGGGGGTGCCTACGGCACCCCCAAGGTAGGGGTAATTTTTTTTGGGGGGGGGTATTGTTCACAAAATTTTGGGGGTGCCAAATGGCCCATTACCCCCCCCCTTGGACGCCTATGAGAAGCGAATCACAAAAAAAGCATGTCAAAGTGAGTAATATAGCAGATGTTCAGTTGTCATAAAAAAGAATGAGAATTTGATACAAATCACGAAACCTTCAGTGAAAACAGTATATATATGTAACATTACAAAAATAATGTACCTAATCTTTTAAGAAAATGAGGTTTTTTATTTGTGAGCTGAGCTGTATTTGTGAAATATCTAGGTCAGCAAGGTATTTAAATAATACTTACTATTTGAAAAGGTATAGTGTACAAAATTTGGTAGATCCCTTCTTGCCATACATTGGACCAATAAACTTTCGCTCGTCCTATTTCTTTTTTTTCAGCAGGGCACTGTCCTAAGGATATATCATCTTTTACTTAACCTAACCTAAACCATAAGGAACAAAACAAAAAGTCTTATAGAGAGTTTCCTTAAATAAAAGAGACTTGTTGAATGTCTGTCTGTGTATTGTCTGTACTGAACGATCTTGTTAACTAGTGGACCTATAAGGTTCTTCTTTTCCGTGAGGCTCCTAGAGGTTCTTTTTGGTGGGTATCTTCACCAACTTAAGACAAATCACCCCCCTTTCATTATTTTATTTCATTTACTTAAATTCTAAAAAATTGAAAGTAATTGGGTCAATTTCTCATCCCTTCCGCACCCCCTCCCCCCATAACAGTCATAGAGGCCTTTTAATTTGTTTGTTACCGTAAGTCATATGTTTGTATAATAACAGCACAAAAGTATACAGGCGAATCGAAGATTTTGCTCATTTTTTGTGCATTTTGGTTCCTGTTGTTGGGTAATGGTATAAAGAGGCCATGTTTAAAAATAGTTGTTCTTGGGTTCAATTGGTTTTCATGATCAACTACATTAAAAATGTACAGTTTTAAAAAGTGAAGCATTTTCCACATTTAGGGAGTCTTAACGTCAGTCTATAATGAATGAACCTGTTCGTTTTTTTCTGTTTTTTTAAGCTTTCGATAGATGTTGTCAATATTTACAGGAAGTAAAGAGACAATGGGATGTTTATTACACTAGTCCCAAAGTTTTATGATAATGTTTTCTTATTGTTTGGCTTAACAACTTTGGAGACTTTTATTGAAATTTAATTGGTTGGTTCATTAAGTTGAGCGTCTAAACGTTTCAGCCACTAATTGTAATCTACAGGTGGGGCAATTTTGTTTATATACACATCAATTTCATCGGCCATTGTCTTATCCCTTTAGATTCCTGTAATATTTATACAATAATAGTGGGTGATAAATATTTTTATAACAAAATTGGTTAAAAATTTGGAACAAACAAAATTTAAAAATCCTTAATTTGCTACTCTATAATTTATTTTACCTGTCTGACCGTAAGTATGTCAATCTGTCCGTTAGTCTGCAGTAATACTTTAGAGGAAACTAGATTTGCTCAGATGATATGTAAGCTAGACATTTGATTTTTAATGTCGACAAAATTAAGAACATAACTCCAGTGCATGGATTATTAACCTGGGGATTAGAAAACTTTACAGTCGAGCATCGAAAACCCTTATAAACATTCCCTTGACCCTTAAACATCAATGGAAAGGTTTTAGGTAGAATTTTCAGGAAGGTTGGAATATAATAAAGTAATTCAAACCCCCACCCCTCACATCCCTACACAACGAAATTGCACATGCCCCGCCCCCTCACTGTGTTCCAGAAATCCCAAAAAATGACAAAAAATCATAGAGAGTGTATATTTGAACATTTTGATGAAATTTTATTTAAAAAGCAATAAGTATACATATATCTTTTAAAATAATGGTGAAAAATACTTATAATAGGGGTTTTACACAAAGGGCGTCAAGGGGGGGTGTAAAGATAGTCTAATAAGCACATATCAGAAGCTGTAACTTCCTTTGTTTTTGAGCTACATTGACGGGAATTATATCAAAAGACATTGCACAACCAAATAAACAATGTTTGGTAACCCTTAACAGTCTGGGGGGGGGGGCAACACCCCCCCCCCTTTCTGGTATTTTCTATCTCATTTTCTGTGTGTGAAAGATATAGAGCTGTAACTGAGTGACTTGTTTAAAATGGGCACGACACATTACTGAAAGTTGAATATCTCCATCATGTCGGGCACAGGATGCCAGGATACCTGGCAGGATCATACAGGTAAAGAGCAAAAATATTTTTTCATGACTTAAACTTTCATCTTACCAAATACTAAAATATCCTATAATACTACATCCCAATATGAAATATAGTTGTTCAAGTAAATTTCCGGTTTCAGGTATTATCCTGGAGGTCCTGATCCTGCAGGTCTCCAGAAATCTTTAATTAGCTCCTGTTACCTCAATTTTTGACTTAGAGACTTCAAATTTTTTAACTTAAGCTATTCTAACAACATTACACGACCAACTAAATTTTCATGAAAATCTGCAGCCGTTTTCCCGCCGATTGCCGCCCCTGAAATTTATATTTTGAGATTTATAATACAAAGTTTACATACAGATCAGTCAATTTCTTACTAATTTTCTGTGTGTATTTTTAAGCAGGGAGGGATGGAACAATGGGCTGTTTATTTTTCTAGTCGACAATGTTTTATAATAGTGTTTTCTCATTTGTAGGCATAACAACTTTTAGACTTTATTAATTTGATTTGTTAGTTTATTTGTTGAGTGTCCAAACATTTCAACAACTAATTGTAATTTATAGAAGGGGCAATTTTGTGTATTAGCATTGGGGATATACATTAAATTATCGGCCATTGTCTTATCCCTTTAGATCATAGATATGTAAGACTTTAATTTTTATTTTCATTTTACTTTAAAGGAAACAGTTTCTATCTTAATCAACAGAAATTCTACTCTTCTTTGTTAATAAATATGAAAGAACCTTTTGTGAAAGTTTGCTCAATAAAAGGGTAAAGGGAGTATATAATGTTAAAATATAAAATCAGAATATTTTTTCTTGATCAAGGAAAACACATACAAATTTTTAGACTTCTAGCTTTAATGGGATCCAAGATTAGTATATATCGAGCAGACCCCCCCCCCCCCCCCCCAATAAAAAGGTATGATAGTTCAGATAATAGACATTAATGGATAATCTTTAATTTAATTATAAATCTTTTATTAATTTAAGTTTAATTGAATAGGTGTTTGAAATAATAAGAAATATAAATAACTTATTATTAAAAATTGTTATTTTTTTGGTAGACACTAGTTACTTAAGAGCTTAAAAAAGCAAACTTCGCAAGATTTCGGAAGATTAGGCTAAGGTTCTATGATATTATACATAGTTCTAATTTACTCATACGAGAGGATTTTATTGCCATCCTTTGCCATTTTTAGTTCTGGACCCAAACGTAAAATTTTCATTTCAAGAAAATTGTTTATCTTACAAGAAACGGGTATGTCTAGAAAAGTACCTACAATTACAACAAAAAATGGAGATTTGACTTCTTTTAAAGGCTAAACGTATAAATTATTATATACTGATTCCAAAAATATATAATACTCAAAAATAGCTTTAAAAATAAAGGGTCCACACTGATTTGAAATGTAGTTTAGTTGACCAAAAAAATAGTTGTTTACTATGATGAAAAGGAACTTAATTCCAAACCTCTGGTGTAATTACACATCAAATTCTTATTTTTCATAGTAAAGAGTTAATTCTTTCGGCTTTATTTCCAAAAACTTGTGTATATTACTAAACAACTGTTTAAAAGTGTATTTTCCAAAATGTAAAAATTGATTTTTTGTCACTGTCAGGAACATAGTGCCCCTGATGTGAATGTTTGCTCCCAGACATTTAAAGTCAAAAATAATTAATTGTAAATATATTTCTCGTATTCATTCGAATCCTGTGGATAGGAACCGGTTCTCATCCATACGAAAAAACTATGTCTAGCATCGTATTATATCCAGTTTTCTACGAATATAGAAATGTACAATCATAAGATTAAAACTAGTTTTTTTAGCCGGTGCCTTCGGCACCACGGGGCTAAAAAAAACTAGTTTTAATCTTATAATTGTACATTCTATATCCGCGGAAAGCCGTTTATAATACGATACGAGAAATAACTATTATCTGTTTAAAAAAATACTCCTTACTTCATTTTAAAATGATAAGTTATCAAATGTTCCCTGATCTGATAAGCATGCGCTCTTTGCATGTTCTTCTTTTATGTAACAATTACAAAGAGCTCCACCCACTCAAAAGTTATATAAAAAATATTACAAAGAAAAAAAGCAGAAGAACCAGTTGTAAAATTACACAAAATCATTCTTATGAAATTAAAAAATTCTCTTATATAAATTCTTATATAATAACTGCTGTCAAAACTTATGAAAAATGTACAGTTTATGGATAAAAACAGCTGATCTTAACATCTGACAAACAAAAATATTTGTCGTTGTAATGAAAATGATTTTTTTATGCGTAATGACTTGTTTTCGTGATGATTGTCATTTTAAGTGATATTTCCGTCGTATTTCAGTTTGAATGTTTTTTTATGTAATATAATGTTTGTTGTAATACTAAATGAAAGCTATATTGATCTAGGGAAAGCCTCGAGATAAAGTCTCCCCTTTTACATCAAAATTAATTGATCCCCAGTTTTTCCCTTTTCCCTTTTCATATATACCCACTGTCTATTCTTTGAACCTAATAGAATGGTTGCCAAATCTTGAAATATTTGTCCCTAATTAGAATGGTTTTAATAAAAATGTGAGCTAGATAAAAATTATTTTCATGACAATACTTCCCTTTTTCTTGTTAAATTAAATACTATAGCTATGTTTGTTTAACCAGAATTTTAAAAAAAAATCATCATGTTATGTTAAAATATATGTAAAATGATTTTATATGAAACTTTTATACAAGGGCGTCCAAGCCTTTATTTTGGGGGGGGTAAAAATTTTTTAAGGGGGGGTAATTCGTTTTTTGGGGGGTAAAATGGTGCGCGAAGCGCGCCACAATTTTTTTACCCCCCCCAAAATTTTTACCCGGGGGGTAAAATTTGCTTGGGGGGGGTAATTACCCCCCCTGAAATCTGTTGGCAGGGGTAAATTTAGTTTACCCCCCCCCCCCCAATATTTACCCCCGGGGTAAAATTTTTGGGAGGGGGTAATTTAAATTTTATTAAATATATAGTATTAAAATTGCCCGGAAAGCATGCAAAAATTTTTTTTATTAGAGATTTTTTTTTTTGGGGGGGGTATTTACCCCCCCAAAATTGTTTGGGGGGGGTAAATACCCCCTCCTAAATAGTTGGGGGTGCCTACGGCACCCCCAGGGTAGGGGTAAATTTTAAATGGGGGGGGGTAATCGCCCCATTACCCCCCCCCCTTGGACTCCTATGCTTTTATATATTTGTTATAAATGCTTATAAAAGTCATAGAATTTTTCTTATTTTACTAATAATTTACGGAGGTTGCATTGTACATACATGAGGAAAGATTATCTATAGGTCGGTAAATTATAAACCCCTCCCCCCCTCCAACCATATAAGTTATTCAAGGGGATAGTAGCAAACTACCCAAAAGTGTAGCTGCACGAAATGCATTTGGTGAACTGCATATTTTTCCCTGTTCAACTGTATAACTACATTTATAGAGCATATATTTAAAAGAATTTCAATTTAAACCATGTAGTTTTAAAAATATCAAAACTTGAAAATTGTATTATTGTTATATATGCAATTTATATACCTGGCTTACTATCACAAAAACAGCATGATGACCAATTTAGTGATGTCTAATTGTTTGTTATTTATTGTAATGCAAAATTATATACGTTTGATGGTATACTTGTTACTTATGCTTGAAATCATTTTTCTAAAATGCAAATATCCCTTTTCCAATAAATTTCACTGAGTTGGGTAGTATAGGAGTAAATAGTTTTATTGTATACTAGTCTATTTTTTTACTAGAAAATTTCATATGAATGTTATGAAAGTTTCAGACCTAATTTTATGTATTGAGAGCTTCTACCTAAAATATCAACAATAACATAATAAAGGCATGTATTCTAGATTTGATCATTTTTATGTGCATATTCTTTAGAGTCTGTATTTGCATTGTTGAGCTCTACTTTTTGACATCCCCCTTATGCTAAAATTGTCAGAGGTTTATGGGGAGTAAGCTTAAGGGGTTGTCATAAGTGTGCTAATTTTTTTTCAAAACAACCTATAATTTAAGAGGGTATAACTTCATACCTTTACTTCCTCTTAGCTGTTTTAGGAGGATGTAGACCCTGTAGGGCGTAGAAGCTTTTTCATTTATGGGGGGGGGGGGGGTTAAAATTTAAATTAAAAAAAAAATGGGGGGGGGGGAGTAATCTACCCTTAAACTCCCCCCCCCCATTGGACGTCCTTGTCTGACCTCTCATTGGGGGTGTGGAAGTTTTAAGAATTGTGGTAGTATCCACCCCCTTCTCCAGGCCTCTGTATTCACAAAGATAGCTTTATGGTTACCTTTTACCAGCCTAAACTTTCTATGCATTACTAAAGAGATATGAACCATTAAGATCATTTCAATACATAGTGTATTTGGACTTCCACTAACACAGGGGGGGGGGGGGTTGAGTCAGGGACGTTTAAGCTTTCTTTAAAGAGGGGGTAATTTGTTTTTCGTGGGGGGTAAAATGGCGCGTGAAGCGTGCTGCAAATATTTTTACCCCCACAAAATTTTTACCCCAGGGGTAATTACCCCCCCTGAAATCTGTTGGCAGGGGTAAATTTTGTTAAATATTTAGTAATAAAAATGCGCACTAAGCATGCAAACATTTTTTTTGTTAGAGATTTTTTATTTTGGGGGGTGTATTTACCCCCCACAAAATTGTTTTGGGGGGGGGGTAATTACCCCCCTCTAAATGGTTTGGGGTGCCTATGGCACCCCCAGGGTAGGGGTGAATTTTAAATGGAGGGGGTAATCCCCACTTTACTTCCCCCCCTTGGACGTCTATGGGTTGAGTGGTTTTATCCTTCCTCAGATCATATTCTTTGATCCTACCCCTTTGCTATCTTCAGGAAATTTTCTTTGTATTTGTGAGACTCAACCTTTACTTCCTCTTAGCTGTTTTAGGAGGATGTAGACCCTGTAGGGCGTAGAAGCTTTTTCATTTATGGGGGGGGGGGGGGGTTAAAATTTAAATTTAAAAAAAAATGGGGGGGGGAGTAATCTACCCTTAAACTCCCCCCCCCCCCATTAGACGTCCTTGTCTGACCTCTCATTGGGGGTGTGGAAGTTTTAAGAATTGTGGTAGTATCCACCCCCTTCTCCAGGCCTCTGTATTCACAAAGATAGCTTTATGGTTACCTTTTACCAGCCTAAACTTTCTATGCATTACTAAAGAGATATGAACCATTAAGATCATTTCAATACATAGTGTATTTGGACTTCCACTAACACAGGGGGGGGGGGGTTGAGTCAGGGGCGTTTAAGCTTTTTTTAAAGAGGGGGTAATTTGTTTTTCGTGGGGGGTAAAATGGCGCGTGAAGCGTGCTGCAAATATTTTTACCCCCACAAAATTTTTACCCCAGGGGTAATTACCCCCCCCTGAAATCTGTTGGCAGGGGTAAATTTTGTTAAATATTTAGTAATAAAAATGCGCACTAAGCATGCAAACATTTTTTTTGTTTTTTATTTTGGGGGTGTATTTACCCCCCACAAAATTGTTTTGGGGGAATAATTACATTTTTTTTATTTTTTATTTTGGGGGGTGTATTTACCCCCCACAAAATTGTTTTGGGGGAATAATTACCCCCCTCTAAATGGTTGGGGGTGCCTATGGCACCCCCAGGGTAGGGGTGAATTTTAAATGGAGGGGGTAATCCCCACTTTACTTCCCCCCCTTGGACGTCTATGGGTTGAGTGGTTTTATCCTTCCTCAGATCATATTCTTTGATCCTACCCCTTTGCTATCTTCAGGAAATTTTCTTTGTATTTGTGAGACTCAATAGGGGGAGGCAGAGAAGGGGGAGGGGCTGAAAATTGGTTTATAAAGATATTTTTTCCAACTGTCTGTAGATTTCTTCTACTTAGATGGGCTTCATGGAGTGGGAGGGTATACCCCTCCTCCCTTACTTATTACAGTCAATGGTAAACCCCCTCTAGAATATATTCCAACAGAGGGTGAAAATTCATAAGGGGAATATAACATTGTTTCGATTTTTAACCCTTCCCCCATCATATTACTGAGCACGCCTCTAGTAATAGCAACTAATTTACCCTAAACTTTCTTATAGCACAAATATTTGAATTTCTGCTACGTAGCAGGGGAAAGCAAACATAGAATTTGGCCACTCTAGGGCAAGAAAGGAAAATTTGCCTCGATAAAAGAGCAGAATATTTACAACGTAGATTTAGTCTAGAATCAAACATTGCTTGGGAAAGTTAGTTTGCGTCTCCAGAGAGGGATCATACTAACAAACCAGAAAAACAAGAACAAACCAAACCAAAACAATATCTCTGTACATCATCTTCTTATAAGCTGAGACTCCGAGCATCAATATGGTGAGCAGATGTAGACAGAACTTCTCTGAGGAGGCCGAGGCCCTGATCAACAAGCAGATCAACCTCGAGTTTCATGCCAGCTATGTCTATCTTTCAATGGTAAGCATTTTCATTTATTTCCTTGTTGTATTTAGAAAATTGTTTCCTATGGTCTTATTTTACTTTTTTTCTACTAAATTATTTCTTAAAAACGTTTTTGTCTAGCTAGAGGATTTATTATCCTACAAGTATTTTATTTTCATATTTATAGTTTCAATTTAAGTTTTTGTTTTTATTAATATTAATCTTTTAAACAAACGTTTTACATCATTCTGTGTATATTTATACTTTTAATATTGGTTATATGCGTTGTACACAAAATAGAAATCTGAATACTTTGCTCACGGCTTTACATCATGGTTCAAATTTTAACAAGTGTGTTCGACGATTGATTTCATTAGACATTCTACGGGGGGGTTAGAGTAATAATTATATTAACCTAATATTGCCGACTTTGGGTACCTTCAACAGGTTCAGTCATAAGTGGTGATTTATTGACATTATCTGTAACTCTAAATTAAGATTATTAAAAGTTCCCAATGAAAGTTTTTAAGCCAATAAATGCTAGAATATGTTTATAAAACTTAATCGAAGTATAAATTAAAAACTCCAATTTACCCTTCCTTCTTTACTATTTGGTTATATTCTTTATCAATCTTCTTGTTTAAGGAAATAATATTAAAATATATTTGCTCTTTAATCTCAAATGGCTGAAAAGAATTTTTTAAAAGGGGAAGGAGAAGGTTTTTCAACCCACTCTGTGTTACTAACCAAATAACATAGCTGCAAAATATTAGACTGCCTCAATTTCTTTTACTTTCTTAAATTTATGTTAGTAGTTTAGTTATTAAAAATTATATTTTCTTAAATTCTGTATAGATGAACTAAAATTTGAAACTTTGAAAGGAAACTTTGTTTATTTAGCTTTGGCTTTTATGTTTGATCTATAAATAAACCTCTTTTATTTTACTTTTAATTCGAACAAATTTTTTTTATTTGTGTTCTATAGATGGTTTTTGTTGTTATATTGTAAAAATGCTTGGGGATATTAGAAAGTGGGGCCATTGATTTTTTAAAAGGTTTAGAAAAGGTTTCATTGTGAACAAGAAAACATTTTTGTATTTATTATCATAGTCTAGATTTAAGCTCTAAAGGTTTAATATTTCATAAGCTACAACATTCTCAGAAGTGGCGTACACAGATATTTTCCTAGGGATGAACACTCCTTATAATCCCATTTCATATAAAATCAGCGCATTTACATAACCTTGTAAGGTTGTAATCATAACATCGTTTATATAGATATTTAACAAAAAGGTACAACACCTATGTAACGCCATTCTAATGATGATATAGCCAAGGAGAAAGAAAATTGGAATGTAAGCTTTCATTTGTTGGCTTTTAAACTTTTTCTAGTTGAATCTTGATTGGTTGGTTTAAACTTTTCAACCAACAATTTTAATCATCAGAAGGGGGTAATGTTGCATCCATTTTTGGGGTTGTATACATTAGTTTATCGTCATTGTCTCATCACTTTGGGTCCCTGATATCACCATAGGCCTACGAAGAAAAATTGGATCTACTGCAGTTCACGGTAAAATATTGCTGGTAACGAATATTGCTAAAAAATTATGAATTTTAAAGGCTGTTAGCTGCCAAACGGCTGAACGTACAGATCATGCCCGCACAAAGTTTTAAGCGGCATAAAAAGGCCTACAAATAATCTGGAATAGCCATAAATCAATAATGCATAATTATCTTGCAGTGCAGAGAAATGCGCGAAAAAGACCTATTTTACGCGGTTTTTCTTCAGTGAAGCTTTCCCTGTGCATCATTGGATCTTGTCTATTCCAGATTATTTGTAGGCCTCCTTATGCCGCTTAAAATGGTGTGCGGGTATGATCTGTACGTTCAGCCGTTTGGCAGCTAGCAGCCTTTAAAATTCATAAATTTTTAGCAATATTCGTTACCAGCAATATTTTACCGTGAACTGCAGTAGATCCGAAAAATTCATGTAATTGTATTTGTTAAGGCTTCTTGGTTCGCCAGAGAGGACCAGGCCCTGCATGGATTTGCCAAGTTCTACCGTGACGCATCCGCAGAGGAGAGAGAGCATGGCATGAAGCTCATGGATTATCAGGTATGTCGCATATGACCTCGGAAATAGCTGCACCTCTAAATTGGGTTTGGGATCATAATTGCTGGCGTAATTCAAATTGACTCATTTCAACCACTCACCCCTCCCCCTTCTATTTATGGTGTGTACACATGGGCATTAAAATCATAAGAACTTTAAAACAGCTAGCAGCTTTATATCAAAATTAGTAGACAAAGACACAAAGAAAACTGAAAGACTGTAAAAAAGTCAGTTTATAAAGAAATTTATTCAAAAAAATGTGAAATTTAGTACCTAGATTCTCTGTAAAATTAGGTTACATAGAAGAGGAAATATAGATGTTCAGAGAAAAGGATCACAATGTTTTTTTCTATAAATAAAAGTTGTTTTCTTTCTTTATATCATTTTTTATGGTCGAAAGTTACCTATAAAAATGTTTGAAAAAAAACTTGTTGTATCGAAAAATGCACGAAACGAAAGTTAAAAAAGAAATAATGACGTTTAGAAAATGTTGGGCTTTCTATTGCTATAGCAACTAAAATAAGATTGCATTTTACACAAAAATTTTAGTTTTTCAACAAAATATCTTATTTTACAAATATAGCTGGAGTAAAATTCCTTATGAGACATATATATTTTTAAATTATTTTCAAGCCTTTGATCCACTTTTAAATTTATTTTCATTAAAAGAGATAGTTGCATGATATTTAATTTTGTATAACAATTAATAACAAACGATTAGACTTTACTAAATTAGTCGTTGTGCTGTTTTTGTGAAAATCATCCAGCTATATAAATTGCATATATCACAAGAAAACGATTTTCAAGTCTTGATATTTTTTTTAACTACATGGTAGAAAAATGATTCTTTCAAATATAAGCTCCTTAAATGTAGTTAAAACCATTGAAATAGAAAAAAATATGCAGTTCACTAAATTCATGTTTAACTGCATTTCGTGCAACTATAACAAATAAGTTTAATCCTTTTAATTTGATTGACGTTATCTTATGAATCTAAAAACAGACAACAAAAAATCTGTCAAGTCATATTATTACACTTCTTTGATCTCATCAACAAAAAAAACTTATTTCGCAGTACATTTAAAGATTCCAATGAAAAATATTACGTAAATGCAATACTAGGTTTTTTAAAATTTTTTTGATGAGTATATCAATTATGCAATATTGAAAATTACATTTATAATGTAACGTATTTTAATTATTTTGAACTCTACCGAAAAAGGAGTTACAGCACTTGAAATTAGCATGGCGGAGGGTGGTTGGAGAGGCGGTTCTACCGCCGTCCCTTCGCAGTTCCACATAGTACTTCAATAAAGCAAGTGTCATGCCAAATCCCAGTACTGTAACTCCCTTTTTTGGTAGAGTTACTTTGTGTTTTACAAAAAATGGCGCATACCCCCCTTTTCTTGTTAAGTCATAGGATAGGTGCAACAATACCCAAGAATTGAATCTTTGTATGCCCTTCTTAACTAATTATTTCTTTTTTCAGTGCAAGCGTGGTGGCAAAGTTGTGTTCCAGGACATTGCCAAGCCCTCCACCATGGAGTGGGGCACCCCTCTCCAAGCTGCTGAGGCCGCCCTTGAGTTGGAGAAAACTGTAAGTTTCATTTATATTTGGCTAGGATAGTGACATTTGGGGAAATTAGCAAGAAAGAAATATATTGGTACCCAAAGTTTTGTAAACGCTAATTCTCACTCTTTGGCTTCAAAACTTTGGGTACGTTTATTAAATGTTGGTTGGTTCAAACTAGTATTATCCAAACTTTTGAACCATTGATTTCAATCTACAATGTTCTAACATAACCTAATCATAGAGAACCTAAATTCGACTTTTAATAACGTACTATTAGGAAAATCGGTGATAATTTGTTATTACTTTTCTTAGAAAATAACTTTTATTTATGTTGTTTAATCAATATTTATACAGTAAACAATATGAGAGTAGAAAATAGTGCAAGTGTCTATTGTTTGATTACAGGCACTTTTTACTTGCGGAGCTATATAATAACTAGAGAATTGACTGATCATAGAGATTTAAAAAAAATAAATATTAGTTTAATGTTTAAAAATATCCTTAGGAATAATCACATGTATTGTGATTTATTGACAATACATGCCAATATCCTCCACTTCGGATTTTTAGTTTTAAAAAAATATTTTAGATAATTTTCTAGGGGTTATTTCTCTTAGAAGTATGGAAGTAAGTTTCATTGTAAAGGAGAATCTTATTCAATTAGCCGATAGTGAGATCTAAAGCTACAAACAGACTGACTTACAGATAGGCATCCTGATGATATAAGATTTTTCTCTTTATTCTATATATTATTTGTAGGTGAATCAATCGTTGTTGAACATGCACGGCGTTGTCTCAGAGAAGAACGACGCCCAGATGTGCGACTTCTTGGAGGGTAACTTCTTGAACGAACAGGTAAAGTAATATGGCGGCCATTGATTAAAGGAACATATGATAATAATTATTTCTCGCATCGTATTATAAACAGCTTTCCGCGGATATAGAATGTACAATTATAAGATTAAAACCAGTTATTTTAGCCCCGAGATGCCCAAGGCACGGCCTAAAAAAACTGGTTTAAATCTTATGATTGTACATTTTTATATTCGTAGAAATCTGGGTATAATACGATGCTAGACATAGTTTTTTCGTATGGATGAGAACCGGTTCCTATCCACCGGATTCGAATGAATACGAGAAATGATCTTAGTCATACTAAGCTGGGTAAAATTAATTTGGGCGATGGGGTAATTATCCCCCTTTTAAATAATTAGGGGATGTGAAAATGTTATCAATTTGGCTAAAGTATACACGATGAGGCGTTTATGTTGCAGCAAATTTTTTTTGGGAGGGGGGAGGATGGCGTATTAGATTTGTTTGGGTATTTCTTCCTTAAAAATTCACTTAGATTAGCTAAGAATTATGCAGAAGATTAATTTATCTACTGTTCCCTTGGTAATGTTCGGTTCTTCCACCAATTCAAGAAAAAAATTTCATTTGTTTTGTTTTTACTGCAAATGCATGGTTTCATTGGACTAATTCTTTTTGTTACAGGTTGAAGGAATCAAAGAATTCAGCGACTTGATCACCAAGCTGAAACGCGCTGGCGACGGTCTGGGAGTCCATATCCTGGACAAGGAATACCAGTAACTTGACAACAACAGACAACCCACCCTCGACTCATTCATATTGGCTTGTATTAATCTACAGGTACGGGTAATTTTTAGATATAAAATATTTCAATTAAATAATATTTAAAACAAATTTAACAGAATTATTTCTATAAAAGAAAAAATATTCGTTTTTATTCGCGCGCATTATTAATACTAAATATTTAATAAAATTTAAATTACCCCCCCCCCCCCAAAAAAAAAAATTTTACCCCGGGGGTAAATTTTTTTGGGGGTAAACTAAATTTACCCCTGCCAACAGATTTCAGGGGGGGGTAATTACCCCCCTCCCTCAAGCAAATTTTACCCCCGGGGTAAAAATTTTGGGGGGGGGTAAAAAAAAATTCGGCGCGCTTCGCGCGCCATTTTACCCCCCCCCAAATACGAATTACCCCCCCCTTAAATTTTTTTATCCCCCCCCCAAAAAAGCTTGGACGTCTATGCTTTGATGTTAGAAAAGATTTTCATGTTCTCTAATGAAGTGAAACTCACAGTTGACTTAAATAACGATATTCTTCATCCACCCCCTTTCCTTCTGCTGGATGAATGAACATTTATCTGTCCAATAAATGAGTTCTATGTTAGCAACCTCAATTGACGACAAAAAAATACATTTCTAATTATAATATTTTTATTTATTTCAGAACCTGATCAACGGAAATTCTACAAATAAAATGTTAAAAAAATTAATTTTTAATAGTATTTAATCTGCATCATATAATAATATATTTTAACTTTAATTGTTTATTATCAGAAGCATTTCGGTAAATAAATTTCTTTCTTTTAATTTGTTTGTTAGTTTTTTGTTAGTAATATTAATTCTTTACCATATAGTTTTCAAAATATAAATTACATTAGCACAAGGATGATAATATTCATAAAAGCAAAGCTTTGAAACAATAGGTCACAAGAAAATTAACTCTGTAAAGTCTCGGAACTGAAAAAGCTTAAACCAAATTTTGCAAGATAACACCTGTTTTAAATTAACGTACGGACTTTCTGGAATGATTGTAGAGTTGCTACGCTTTCTAAATCGTATCTAACTGTTATAGGAATCGTCATGCAAAGTTTAAAAAGATCTAAAAAATCTAAAAGACATACGGACAGGCCGACTCTTATCTTAGAAAATCGTGGTTGAATTGTGGTTATGCTATTAAATGTATATTATTTTTCTTAAATCATAATGACATAATTTTAGAGGTCCCTAGTTTTGCTTTATTAATTGCTGTTGGAACTTGTTACAGAAATATTTCTCTGGATACTTTTATTATCTCAAATTACCCTTTTTGTGTTACCCAGAAATTGCATAGAAAAAAATGCCTTCTTTGATAACCCTCAATTTATTATATTTATCTTCTCAATATTACTAATTATTATACGGGGGAGGCGGATGTGCCACTTTTTGAAACCAAAAGTAAAACGTGCATGATCTCAGCCCATAAAAGAGTTATAACTCTAAAATTCGGCACAGCAGTTGCTTTTGTTGAGAACAATATGGAACTGTGAAGAAACGGCGGCGCTCCCGCCAAAAACCGCTGTTTCCCGCCGATTTTTTTTGCCTTTTTTTCGTCAAATTTAGTTCTCAATTATCTGAGATAAACTTTTTTCTCATAAAAATTTCCCTTATATTTTCACGTGACACTTTCACGTGTAACTCTTTTATGGGCTGAGATCATGCACGTTTTAATTTTGGTTTCAAAAAGTGGCACATCCGCCTCCCCCCTTAAAAGATTACAAATAAATGTAGCTGAATGGGCAATTGGACCCACCCTCTTTCACTATTAAAATTGGATGTAGGTAAAATTTATGTGGATATTATGACAGGGGAAAAAGGGAAAAGTAGGTTGCGGGTAAAATCCGTTAAGGTGTGTTTTTTAAGGCTTAAATAGTAATAGAAAGATAAAATTCACTAAGTATGTGTATTTCTTATTGAAAAGAACTATAAACAAAATTAAAAAAAAAAATTAACATAATTTTTATTGTTCTACTACTGTTTTTAACTTAAAACACACAACCTTTACAATCCCCCCCCTCCCCATTTAAAAGCTTGGACGCCCTTGGGAGGGCACTGGTAAGGAAAATCTAAAATCTTCTTTTCTCCTGAAAAGCATAAGAGGTAAACACATTTCATCTATGAAAATTCGATGTTTATAGAGCATTACTGACAGATTACCTGACCAAGTAAAAAACACAAATCCTACCTTTAATAATTTTTTTAGTGTTTTGGTAAGTTAGGTGTTTTTCCTTTTGTGTATTTTCCTTGAAATAATTTAAATGTCGTTTTATTTAAGATACTATCAAAAATTAATTATTTTAATCTTAATTTCTAACATTTGACACTTTTTTAAAGCTGCATTTAAGATTTATAAAGACCAATTAATCCTTGAATTCCATATTATCAGTTCTTTTACTTATCTTTTTATATACCTCTAAGAAAAATAAAATATTTAAATGATCTGGGAGTCAAATTAAAGTACTTCCCAAGCTCGTGCACAGGATTTTGCAAGGGAAGCGTGAAGTGCAACAATAATTTTTATAATCAAATTCTTTTGTTGATGAAGTTGGATATGTAGAAAATTTGCATAAAACAGGGGGTGTCAATACCTCCTCAGAGCATGCCACTGCAGTATATACAAAGGAATAAAAACAAACAATTTTGTTTCCAAAAAGAGTAATAAATTCAGGAAAAAGGTTTCGAGATTTTTGTTAGTTTGCCAATGATATTTCAGCCATACTATTTTCAATGGATCTCGCTTCATTTTTATCCTTTTTTGTCATTTTTCTATTTTTAAAAATGCTTATCGCTCTGTTATTTGACAATTTTAAAGAAGACTTTTTGGTGCCTTCCCTAAAATGGCCCAGCGAGAACAGAAACCCCCTCACTTATTTAAAAAATAAACTAAAAATAATTGTAAGGTTGTTTTTTTTCGGTGGGCCATAAACCTGCAGGGCCTTTACCTGTCAATATATCAGATAATATACAAAAAAAAAAAATCACGAAACCCTAAAAAATTATATTTATGTATTAAGACAATCAGACGGACAAAAGAACGTATAGACTAGATGCTTATAAGTCATAGGAATCATCACATAAAATTTCAACTGTCTATCTTCAAAATAAACCGATAAGATTTTATTTTCGTCATCTGAGGGACAAAGTGAATTAACCCTATAACCCCCCCCCCCCTCCGGTTTTTTCTATCTCATTTTCTGTGTGTGAAAGATAAAGAGCCCAAACTGCGTGACTTTTTAAGTATGGGTATGACACATAACTGAGAGTTGAATTTTTTTGAATATCTCCATCCTGGCGGGCACAGGATGCCAGCAAACCTGGCAGGGTCATCCAGATAAAGAGAAAACTATTTTTTTGACTAAAACAAAGCATTTTATCTTACCAAAATACTAAAATATCCTCTAGTAGTACATCCTGATATGAAATACAGGTGTTCAAGTCAATTTCAGGTTCCAGGTATGATCCTGCAGGTCCTGATCCTGACTTAGACAGGTCAAATTTTAAACTTAAGCTTTTCTTACATGTCTACATAACGTATTAAAATTTCATAAAAATCTGCCGCCGTTTTTCCGCCGACCGCCGACTGCGGCGGCTGGCAGCTGCCAAGTACAGCTGCGGCCGCTAAAACTTATGTTTTGATATTTTTTATATAAAATTTACATAAAGATAAACATTTTCTAGAAAAAAAATTTTCTTCTAGCTTCAAAAATAAGAAAATTACAGCCGTTTGAAATTTTTAAGTAAAAAAGGATCTAAAAACAAAGGTTGTTAAATAAAAGGGTGAAGGAAGCGAAAATTGACTTTGACTTATAAAAGGTCGGAAATTCATTATCAAACAGGGGACTTGCACAAAAAAAGAATTGAATCAAGACAAAAGTAAGTGCCGAGCCCTGGGACCTATATGTGGTGAAAATTGAAATAAAACCATGATGATTCCAGGTAAAACCAAAATATTTTTTGAGAAAATTAGATTTGAAAATTTCAAGTTCAATTTTCACCCCCTAGGAATTGCCGCATAATCATGACAAGAAAAGCAAATATTATTTATTTTTAATTTTGAACAACTTTGCTTTTATGAAGTCTTTCATAAAACCTCTCTATATATGATTTATTTTAGGCTGAATTTTCGTGACCTTTGCAAAGCAATTGATAAAAATGGCCATTAATTAACTCCCTTCAGGAGTGGTTTTGTGAAGAACTTTATGAAAGCAAAGTTGTTCAAAATTTAAAATAAATAATATTTGCTTTTCTTGTCATGATTATGCGACAACTTCTAGGGGGTGAAAATTGAACTTGAAATTTTCAATTCTAATTTTCTCAAAAAGCCCCCGCTGAAATATTTTGGTTTTACCTGGAATAATCATGATTTTATGTCTATTTTCACCATACATAGGTCCCAGGGCTCGGCACTTACTTTTGTCTTGATTCAATTCTAGCCCACAGTGAACTGACATAATAGGGGGGGGGGGGGGTGTTCAACGCCCCCTCCCGACCGATTAAGGTGCGGCTAGGGGCCCGACTGTAAAGGGTTAAAGGAATTGACACCCTCCACTCCTTGAATAAATAAGGAAATATAAATTATATTTTTGAAAATTTTGGACTGGTTGTTCTTCAACTCGCCCCTTAGTAACGAACAATGCTCTTCTAAAATCCAGAGAGAGCAGAGAGGAGCATTTATCGCCTCCCCCACTTTTACCGTTCAGGATTAAAAGCAGCAAATTATATAAAGTTTTCGAGGTGGAAATTTATTGATATTATCAAGGCATTTGATCGAAGGGATCAATGTTGGAAATTAAAATAAATTGAATAAATTAGCTTCGATAATACTATTGAAGTAATAGTCCTTGTTTTCATAATTTTGGTATGGTTGGTTGGTTTTTAACGGATAGCTCTTATTGTTAATTTTGGCATGTTAGAATTGTCCTATCAATTTCAAATTTGGCATGGTAATTCCTGCAATAAGTAATTAAAAACCTGGCAATGGTATAGTCATTACCAGAAAGTCTGTACGTCTATAAGAAATATGATGCTTTGGCAATATTTTGAATTAAATAATGATCTTATTCACTTGATATTAATAATTTCATTAGGTAAGCATCTCTGTAATCATGTCTTAGAGATTTTAGAATGCCCAATATTTAATTTAGGGATGTATATATACGGAATTTTTGTTCAAACTTCTAAATAATGTTGATTATTAAATGAATTGTTACTCAATGTTAATGTTAGTTTGTCTGACTTTATTATTTATTAAACTTGGCTTTTAAGGATGTTGTCAACCTCGTTGTTATTGTATTTTGTAACTTAGAATGCGAGTATTTAGAGTACTAAAAGCGCACATAGTGACATTGGAGAAGTTTCAGGAATAAATGGATAGGACAATGGAGAAAAAATTGTATATCCCCCCCACCTCAAATTTTATCTATGTAAAGTTGGTATGTTATTTTGGTGAACATAATTAAAGGTAAAAACAAGTGTAGGCTAAAATTAATTGCCAGAGCCATCTCCCTCCCTTCCTTTAAAATTTTGAGACAAACAAACATTACAATTTAGAACATTTTCTATTAAACTTTGATTAGATCCATTGTAATTCCCCTCTTCTAATTAGAATCGCATCCACTCTATAACTAGGTTTTGCAATATCGCCGCACTAGCCTTTAAGAGAATTGACAACCTCCACTCCTTGAATAAATAAGGGAATATAAATTATATGTTTGAAAATTTTGGACTGGTTGTTCTTCAACTCGCCCCTTAGTAGGTTTAAAATTAGTAAAAGCCTTCAAAGAAGCAAAATCTAACCGTTCTACAATTTCTTAATTATTTTCATTAGACAGATAGACTAACACCTAAGGTATGTGTATTTGAAACTTCTAGTGGCAAAGCCTCTAGTATGTAGAGGCATTTTCCCCAAGAGAAGTCAGAAAATATGCTAAATCCATGGTACTAAAGATTGAAAATAAAATTACCTGAAAATTTAGGCAGTGTTTCTTAAGTCGAATTTTGTATAGTTTATAAACAATTAAATAAAAAATAAAAATCTAAAATTTTAGGGGTTATCCAAAAAGAAGATAATGGGAAAATGGTGCCTTTTTTGAGTGGATTGTACTGTAAGCCCGTGTATAGTTTAGTCTACCTGCCTGGTTACAAGTAACAAGTATGGCGCCTATGTATTGTAAGCCTTTGTCTAGTCTAGTCTCCCTGCCAGGTTAGAAGTAACAAGTATGACGGCTATGTACTGTAAGCCTCTGTGTCTAGTCTAGTCTACCTGCCAGTTAGAAGTAACAAGTATGACGCCTATGTACTGTAAGCCTCTGTTGCTAGTCTAGTGTATCTGTCAGGTTACAAGTAACAAGTATGGCGCCGATGTACTGTAAGCCTGAGCCTGGTCTAGTCTGCCTGCCAGGTTAGAGTAACAAGTATGGCGCCTATGTACTGTAAGCCTGGGTCTAGTCTAGTCTGCGTGCCAGGTGACAAGTAACACGTTTGACGCCTATGTACTGTTAGCCTGGGTCTAGTCTAGTCTGCCTGCCAGGTGACAGGTAACAAGAATGGCGCCTATGTACTGTAAGCCTAGGTCTGGTCTAGTCTGCCTGCCAGGTGACAAGTAACAAGTATGGCGCCTATGTACTGTAAGCCTGGGTCTAGTCTAGTCTGCGTGCCAGGTGACAAGTAACAAGTTTGACGCCTATGTACTGTTAGCCTGGGTCTAGTCTAGTCTGCCTGCCAGGTGACAGGTAACAAGTATGGCGCCTATGTACTGTAAGCCTAGGTCTGGTCTAGTCTGCCTGCCAGGTGACAAGTAACAAGTATGGCGCCTATATACTGTAAGCCTGGGTCTAGTCTAGTCTACCTGCTAGGTTACAAGTAACAGGTATGGCGCCTACAGAAATTGTCAGACAAGGAGAATAATATCAATACGTTGTTGTTTAGGAAAAGAATAAAAAGTTTTTACAGATGAGGAAAATCCAAATTTCCCAAAGGTTTATCATATCATGTAGAGCAGGTAATAATTTTTTTCTGTATCTCTTTGAGTAATATTATGCTATTTTCCTGAACTCCCCTAGAGCCTATGGGCGAAGCAACTAGTGATTTACATAAGTTGATATAAATTAGCCGCATTACATCCTATTATATAAAGTAGTAAGTTTCTTTGTCTAATGATTTCACAAACTACTGAACCTTTTTAGGAAACCTTAACATAGGTCCAGGATCGTTAAATTGGGTATAGTCCTTTTCACGACATCCCTCCATAAGGAGCGATTCTTCGTATTTTTAAAATGGCTTTTTATAGGTTATTTTAGGTTAGGTTAGGTTATATTGTGTTAGGTGATTGCCCCACAGGGTTAGGTAATTGGCCCCGCAGGGTTAGAGCCCCCCGCAGGGGCTAGAAATAGGAGAAAAGCTACTGTGAAAAATACGAAGAATCGCTCCTTATGGAGGGATGTCGTGAAAAGGACTATACCCGCTAGAAGGGATGGAACATTAGGCGGTTAATCATGCTAATACCTAAATTTTATAAATAAAACTAGCGGCTAAGCACCTATAAGCCTCTAGGTGCACTTAAGGTAGGATTGGGAAAAAGCAACCTCATCCCATTTTAAATTTGAGTTTCAAAAAAGTTAAAAAAAATTGGGGGGGGGGGTAAAGACACCCTCCACAAAAATAGTTTAAAACCTTCCCAGGACCTATAAGAAGCTTCACTGTAAAAAGAGAACAATATCGGTTCAGCGGTTCACGAGATCCTTCGGGACAGACAAAAAAACGCTTGCTACTTTATATAATAGGATATCTGATTTTCGCCAATGATTGCAATCTACAAAATCAGATTTTTCCAACTTGTTATTTATTGTCATTTTTAAGCCTACAGAAGCAGCCCTGCCCAATTAAATGCTTCCAACCCTTTGTTTGCACGACCTATGTCCGAGAAGTCCTAGCTGTGCATGGCAATGAGTTGCGCCTGTTTCTGGGCCAAGGCATTCACCCTACTTTAACTACTTACGTCGCGCATATAAAATAACAGCAGTAGGAACCATATTTAATTTCTCTAGTTTGTCGCGGTGTCGGCAGAGATTCGAAAATACCACCTGTATTACAAACAAGGATGACAACATCCATAAGTAGCGAAGCACAAAAATTATGTATAAGAATTTAAAGATTAGTTGTCAAAAACATGAATATTGGGATAAAAATCACGAAACCTTTTCAGCATTTTTTTTTTATTTTTTTTAAAATACATCAGTACTATAACTAACAGACTGACGGTCAAAGTAAATTATATACTGGACGCTCAAAACAACGGGAAATTTAATTTTGATATTTTTAACTAAAAAATTTTTGAAATCAGACCATAAACACCAAAGATATGAGGAAAAATATGAAAATAGCCAAAAACCTGCAAAAAGGCAGTCTGGCCGCCATTGATGTTTTCTTGAAAAGACAGGAAATTTAATCTTTATATCTATAACTGAAACATTTTTTTAAATCGGACCATAAACACCAAAGGTATGGATAAAAATGTGAAAAATACAAAAATAGCCTAAAACCTGCTTAAAGACAGTCTGACTGTCATAGTTGTTTTCTTGAAATGACAGGAAATTTTATTTTGATATCTAAAACTGAAAAAATTTGGAAATTGGACCATAAACACCAAAAATATCGAGAAAAATAGCCTAAAACCTGCTAAAAAGCGGTCCAACCGCCATTGATGTTTTATAGTTAATTGGGCTCCTTAATAATGAGAATGTTGTCAAAAAATTTCAGCCTTTTATCTTTTATAGGAGCCGAGAAAATCACGTTTCCCTTAAACTAAGACATACGGACATTTTAAATTATAGAGTAGCTTCGCTATTAAACAAGGATGACAACATCCATAAGTAGCGAAGCACAAAAATTATGTATAAGAATTTAAAGATGAGTTGTCAAAAACATGTATATTGGGGAAAAATCACGAAACCTTTTCAACATTTGTTTTTAATTTTTTAATACTTATATATCAGTACTATGGCTAACAGACTGACGGTCAAAGTAAATTACATACTGGATGCTCAAAACAACGGCAAATTTAATTTTGATATTTTTAACTAAAAAATTTTTGAAATTGGACCATAAACATCAAAAATATGAGGTAAAATGAAAAAAAATATAAAAGTATCCAAAAACCTGCAAAAAGGCAGTCTGACCCCATTGATGTTCTTGAAAAGACAGTAAATATAATTTTAATATCTATAACTGAAAAAATTTTGGAAATCCAACCATAAACACCAAAGGATAAAAATGTGAAAAATAAAAAAATAGCCTAAAACCTGCTTAAAGGCAGTCTGACCGCCATAGTTGTTTTCTTGAAATTAAAGAAAATTTTATTTTGATATCTAAACTGTTATTTTTTTTGGAAATTTGACCATAAATTCCAAAGATATGGAGAAAAATACAAAAAATAGCCTAAAACCTGCTAAAAAGCGGTCCGATCGCCATTGGTGTTTTATAGTTAATTGGGCTCCTTAAGAAAGGGAATGTTGTCAAAAAATTTCAGCCTTTTATCTTTCATAGGAGTTGAGAAAATCACGTTTCCCCCAAACTAAGACAGACGGATATTCCAAATTATAGAGTAGCTTCGCTACTAAAAAACTTATAAAGACGTTTAAAACTGTATCAAATGCTTTGACGAAGTTAGGGTACACAAAATCTATAGAATATATTTATAACCCTAGATGATTATCATCCGAATGTAAATCACCAATGGATAATTATCATGGTGACGCTTCAGGTACAATTCCTCTCCACGTCACCTTTGAACGTAATCTGCATTTTATAATTGCAGTATAACGGGCTCATTCGCCTAGGGTAATATCTATCAGACAACAGACCCTTTGATTGCACGAGCCATGTCTGAAAAGTTTTAACTGTGCAATGCAGGTTAATGAGTTGAACCTATTTTGAGTAAAGAACTTCCCCTATACTTTTAATATGACATATCAGCAGTAGGAAACATTTCAAACTCTTTTAGTTATGAAGCGGTGTCTGAATGAGATTTCAACCGATCACCTCTCCGATGAGCGGATGCACTACGTGATGAGCCAAGGTTGCAGATTTAATAACTCTAGATGCTCCATCAGATACTATCATGCATTCCCGAAGATACCATACCCCTGGAAAATATTTGTCAGTCCGAAATTTACAAATAATTGTAATCATAATAATGGGGAACCATTGAGCTATGGTGTAATTGAAAAGATTTATTACCTTATATGCTCAATCTATAACTTTATTTCATGATAGCATTTAGATTGTATTTTTAAAACTTCAACGAAAATTTTGGATATTAAAATTTCCCACAACACAGCTTTATCGGCAGAATACCATAGATTATCTATAATACAAAGTAGCTTGATGTCTGTCCCTTTAGATCTCGGTAACCACTGAACCGATTGGATTCTACTCTTTAGGGTAAATACCTATTGGTCCTGTGGTGGTTTTAAGCTATTTTCTTGGGGGGTGGGACACCCCCAACCCCCCCAAAAACAAAAAAATCCCCCCATTTCTTTTTTTGTAAGAAATATCCTTGGTCCTTTGTAGAAGATTTCCCTTGTGGAATATTTTTTTTTTTACAAATTTCACCTTACACTTTTTTTACCATCTCTTGGGGCAAAGCCCCCAGAGGCTAGGGGCGAAGCCGCTAGTTTCTATATAAAACTATTAGTATGTACTGTACACCTAACCAATTATATGGTATAGATGTTCATTCACGTGCTATTGGTAAAATTAATAGATTAATCATCCCGTCTTTCTATGAATCTATATTAATGACAGACATACCCCTTGTTATAAAGTTACTATGCTAAAAAAAAACATTATAAAGTCATCTGCGCTTTATTCACTGATGTAACTACTATTCTGATATTTTATATGCATTACATAAATAAGTTTTCAACAAAATTCAACATTTTAAAAATACTGCACACACCAACGTATCATGATAAAGCTAGTTCTTACCCTGCCTCATGGGGTAAACATGGGAGGTGAAGAAATAGTCTGCCTCCTAACCCGACCACTGTTTATTAAAACTGGAAAAATGAAAAAATCCTGGCTCTGATTTAATCATTTTACCCAGCTAACAAAACTAAATGCACGTCAGAAAAACAGAATTATTAAAAATCCACGACTCCCATGAAGCAAAATAAGCAAGTTGTAAATGTCCCTATTTGTTAGTTAAATTATTGATAGTTAATGTGTACAGTATTTAATTTTATGCCCAAAATTATAGATGACAAGGTTCAGGCTTTTTAACTAAAATTGACAAGATAACACAAAAGAAAACAAAGAAATAATGTGAGTGAAGATATGTTAAAAAGTGAAAATTAAAATCAAATTGTAACAGCAAAAAAGGGCACTACAGGGACTCTAACCCTTTAAATAATCTTCACACCATAAGACAAAGTTCTCTTTTACGTCTTTGCTGGATTCAAATCTGTTGTCAGGACAAAATACTTAACAATTTGAATGAAAACAAGAAATAGTGAGAGGAAGGTACTAAATTATAATGAAAAAAAATTCCATTATGTAAATGGGTGTTGGTAAATGAATGGATAATTGTCGAGATTATATTTAAGCTCCAACTCTCCATGCGATGTAGACAGACTTGAACTTGTCGAAACCAGCCAAGACACCAGCACCAGCAACACCACGGAGGATGTTGGCACCAGCTCCCTTCATCATGGACATGAAGCCCTCGTTCTTCAGGATCTGGGCAGCGCAGTCCATAGAGTTCTTGTACTTGACGGCACCACCGGAGGTCATCATCATTCTTCTTCTGATGGTATCTGTACAATGTTTTTTGTTAAGTTTTGTAAATGAAAATTAATAATATCCTCTTAGAAATATTTGTTTTCAATTTTGAAAAATTTTTATACCACCCCCCCCCCACCCGATAGAACTCTGGCCGCGGCGCTTTGCCCCCTTGCCTAAAACCTAACCTCTAAGAGTTTAGAATTATAGTAGCTTCGCTACTAAAAAAATATTGGAACTAGAAACTACGCAAATAAAGACCTCTACGGGGTACTTGAGGTGGGGAAGGTAGAGTCGACGCCTCACAATTTTAATTTCAGTTTTAAAGAATTTTTAAGCCATTTTTAAAGCTACATTATAAAGGTGAATCAGATAGCTTCAGCGGTTAGAAAGAACCTTTGGTACAGACATGCACCCTATTATCTTTGTACAAGGATAACAAAATAACTTACCGATGGGGTATGACATAAGACCGGAGGTGATGGTAACAGCCCAACCAAGGAGGAAGGAAGCAGCAACACCGGGATTCTCTCCAAGAAGCAGGGGCTTCAGAGAGTCATACAGACCGAAGTACATACCTCTGAATTAGAACAATATTATAGAAGTGCTACACTACTAAAATTAAATATATATTGTGAATACAAAATAATAATATAATGATCCCCAAATACAAAAAAAAAATAATTTCAATGGCTGGCCTACAAAGTTGAGGAATGTTTTCAAAATCTTGATGTAGTAAAATGTACAAACTACCGGACTTTTCCACCAATAATAAAGGTAATTGTGGATGAAACAATTTTTCATTCAAATATTCTTTCCATAAAATTTAATTTCTGACGTAAAGACTAAACTTAACGATTACCAACGCTACAATAAAATAAGGACAACGAACCTGTAGATAAAGATACCGACGGCAGAGATGACAAAACCTCTGTACAGACCCTGGATACCGTCGGACTTGATGGTCTTGGCGTAGACGTCGATGAGACCGTTGAACTGTCTCTCACCACCCTTGCCCTTCATGTCGTTAGCCAACCTGAAATATAAATTTTAAGATTATTTCATCTACCATAAAAATTTTCCTATCACCTCATGTAAATTCAGTTTCATTTTTAAGTCAAATTTTGTTCTTAAGTCCAATATTTGGAATCTGTTAAATAATCCATATTTATTCTATATTGCTTTGAACATGCATAAAATCATTGCGTAATTTCTTATCTGGACCACATTTTTACTATAAGGATTAGAATGCAAAATGGCGACAACTATTTTTGTCTGCGTGGCAACAGACAATTTGCTTTTCTGCATTTTTACTGCCCAGACTAAGAAATTTGAAAATATTTAACTTTAAACTTTTTATTCTTATCAAATGTTGAAACTTTTCGCATTAGGACGCCTGCTACAAAGTTCTCTAAGGGTTTTAAGGGTAGTAAAACTAGCAGTTTCGAAATTTGAAATGTTTAATATTACTTAACCCCCCCCCCCCCCCCACCCAATGTCTTTTATGTCTTAGGCATGCTTTTGTAAGATGGAAACGCAAAGGCAAATGTAAATCATTTATTTAAACTATCCTAATCAAAGAGAAAATGAGCTACTGTGATAGAACGGCTTTAGAACCTTAAACCCTAATGTGAATGATAATTAGAATATTACCTGGTACGAGCATAGTCAAGGGAGTATACGAAGAGGAGGGACATAGTACCAGCAACACCACCGCTAGCAATGTTGGTGGCGAACTTAATGTGCTGAGGAGCATCCTTGGGGGTCTTGAATGCAGCCTTCACGGTGTCCTTGAAGGCAAAGTTCAAAGCCTGGGTGGGGAAGTATCTCAGGACGTTGGCGAGATTTCCTAAATAAATATTAGTTATTTTATATAAAGTCTTATAGAAATTGAACTTTAGTAGAAAAAAATTGTTAAAAGTAAAGTTATTTAATTATCTTAATAAATATGTTAAAACTAAATCTGTTAATCTCTTAGCAACGGTTGAAAGTATTCTCGTATTCATTAGCAACCGATCGATATCCGGTGAATTAGAACAGGTTCTCATCCAAACGAAAAAATTATGTCTAGCATAAGTATTGTATCCAGTTTACTACGAAAAAAAAACCAGTTTCAAGTGGTATCCGCGAAAAGCTGTTAATAATAGGATGCGAGAAACAACTATTGTACCTCTCCAGAAGGGGTAGACACCCTCTGTCTTGAGAACTCTGGTGGCGCAGTCAACAACACCATTGTAGGGTTTGTCCAGACGACCCTGCTTGATCATTTCAGACTGGTTCTGCACCAACAGCTTAACTCTCTCAATGGGAGCGGCGGCGGTCTTAGACACACCAGCGGCTACACCAGAGAGCATAAAGTTCTCAGCAAATCCAAGCTTCTTATCGGCCATTTTGTGTTGCTAGTATGTCCTGAAATAAGGATGAAGTTCTAAATTTACAATATATTACATTAATAACAATTTGAAAGATATTTCAGACCAAATAATTTTTTTTCTTCATTTTATACTATTAATAATCTGTTATTCATTCTATCTGGCTATTAATCTTTAATTTATTTAGTTTAAAATTAAAGTTTTAAGCAAAAATAAACTTAAGTTCACTTGATCACTTATCTTACTATTGTATTAAATCTCCGTTCCTTTTTACTTTTAGGAATAATTGAGCTTTATTAGTAGTAATATGTTGTTAACCAACTAGAGATTTTAGAAGACTGACTTGGCTAGAGCTTGACCGACCTAACATTTCCTGTCCTCTAGTATGTGCGAGAGTGCGGGCGCGTGCTACGGTGACGTCTAAGGCCAGCTGTGAAAAATAAAGAAAGCAAGATGGCCATTTCAATGAAGCAGAAACAGAAGAGGGGGGGGGGGGGGATAATTGACAGACATAAAAGGAGAAAGTAAGGAATTTAAGAATGTATGTATATTGCATAATGTACGACATTGAATATTCACCACATAAAAGTGAAATTAAATGACAAAAATAAAATGGAAGAAAACTAGAATTTTAAAATAAATCAGTTTTATTTAAACATACCTACATTAAGTCCTAATATGACAGACTATTACAAATGATTCATAGCATTTTTGAAAAACTTAATGCCTTTGAATTTAAGATAATTGAATACTATATTTGTTTCTACGCAAGCTCTTGTATTTGCTTGTAATGCTGCCTATTTTGCAACATTTATTGTCTAGACATTGCTCTAAAACAATTACATAAGTGTTTTCCAATACAAACTTCAAATGTAAGGATAAATAGCAGCTGTTATGCCAATTAAAATCTTACTATGCCCAAAGGATATTATATTTAGATTAGTATGCAGCTTCCCTTAGTAAACGGTTCAGCAATTTTAAATAAAATATTCGCTTATTATCCATTATATTTATATTTTCAGTACGAATCAAAACCAGTTATATTCCAGCAAGAATTATTCGAATTAAGACCAATTAGGGAAAATATTTATCTTCCTATTACCTGTAAATTAATCCCTCCCAATAAGAAAATAAAAATAATTCTCAACTGTATCATGCAATACAAAAGTTGTAGAAAAGTTTATGTAATTATCACAAGGCAAAAAATACTTGAAATTCCTTCAGGATGTAATGGGAGGATAATACTCAATAATTGGAACTTTTCCAAACTTTATTTCAAAATTGTTTCCAAGTGTAATACTCTAAATTAAAGCACCTAGACTGCATTTAAGATTACTATAAGATATATGATTTTTAAGTTAAAATAACGTTTTCGCCTGAATTTTGAGCAGCCATGTAACTAACCTGTTTTGGTTAGAAAAGCGAACAATAAAGTAATTGTTACTTTATAGTTTAATACAACTCAACAAATAGGTATTTTCTTCAAATTTATATTTAATTCGAAGTGTAATTTAAGTATCATTTTTAATCAAACATTTAGAATCTTGAAGGGGAGTGAGGGGGTTAACGCAACCATCACGTAATCAATGATTAAATGGCACTTAAAAATTCGAATTTCGATCAGAAATATTGCATGAGTAATCACTGGTACGTAGGTATAATTTCCCTTAATCGAACAAACAGCTGAACAGTAACGGCTCAACAGTTTTGCCATTTTTTTTTGGCTATCTTCAGGACAATTAGTTCTAGCCGGTAGCTGTTGGTAATATACATTTTTAAAAATGGCTTATGGTATCATTTAACATGAATAAAACCAAAAATATGTATTAAAATGTGGATTCCTACGTAATTAATGATGAATCTGCCCTGAAAATAAACAAAAAAACGGCTAAGCCGCCAGCCTTCACTTTCCCAACTTTTTGTTCGATTTAGGGAAAATAGACCTACAAAGGATTACGTGCAAAATTTCCGATCGAGATTCGAATTCTAAGTGCCAGTTACTCATTGATTAAGAGATTGTTGTAGTCCCCCCCCCCCCATAAAAAAAATATCTAATAAATTGTCAAAGATAAATCACGAGTAACTATGAAATTAAGCAAAAGATTAAATTAAACGAGCAAACCGTGCCTTTGTTTTTGCCTGAAATAAACAAGCAAAACTAAAAATTTAAAACTTAAAGTAAACCACTATAAAAAAAACTACCTTAACAACTCTATTCAATAATGCAGTTACGTCAAACGTACGTAGCAATAAGGAAAAATAAAACCAGAAAAAAACATAAAGCAAAATTCTTACAACTGGCAACAGGAAAATATTTAATAGATATGCCATATGTTATTACTGCATCAAAAGTCTAAAATAAATTTAGCGATGGTCCTTATTCGGGTTAGATTTACAAGAAATGCATATCAAACCATATTTCTATCTAATTTACAAGAGGGATGGGATAGCCCTGTGACTTAAGCCCCCTTAACATAATATATATAAATTAATAATAAAGAAAGTCCATGTTTTCAACATTATATATCTCAATTAAAATTAAAAATAAAACAGCAAAATCTTGTCTCTATATATCCGGTGTCTCTAATAAAGATACATTAAAGCCATATTAAACAAAAATGACCTCTAGGCTAGCTATAATAAATACTTTACAACTTCTGAAATTCTTCTTATAATATTGATTAAAATAAATTTATAGATGCAACAGTACCTAATAAAAACCGTGCTTTTAATAAAACATATAAATGATGAATTTGTAAACGTTTGTTAGATATTTGAAAACACGTGTAATAATCATAATTTTGAAACTTTTCAATTGCAAAAAGAGATACTATTCTCCACACTAAATGATAATTAAAACAGACATTTTAAGAAGCATGACACTTGGAAAGTACATATACATACAACCAGACTTAACCAGTTAGAAACAAGATAGTACAACAAATAACACAATTTACACATTTCTTACACAAATAATCGCAAAAATCTCAAAGTATTCTCCACTACTTGTAAAAAGCTGTAAAACATCCATTCGTAGGACTTGTAACTTAAAAATAACAAAAATTTCTAACCTACAGTCAAGTCAAGTCCAGAGGGCGGGCAAAGAGGAAGAGAAAAGATGGAAGGTAATGGAGGAAAATATAAACATGGCGGTTATGGCCTGAACTTCCGATTTATGTAATTTTATTTAAAAATTTTAGAATCTATTTTTAAACATAATTTTGCATTTTATTTATAAATATACCTGAAATTATTTTTTAAATATTTTTTTAAAAGTACAAATGATTAAAAATCGGACTTACTGCAGAATGGCAAGGTTATTGGACAAAAGTTTTCTACATTTCCCCCCCCCCCCCCCCCATATATATATTCAAGGTAAAAAGTGGCTTGAAGAATTACTATCAAAACAATTGTAAATAGATAATTCTAATTCTTTAAATAAAAATTTTTCAAAGTTAATCAAAGTAATTAAAAATATTAAAAAGGGTATATTTACAAAGGAATAAAAACGTAGAGAAAACATTTCTAAACTTTACTAAGGTACTCGGTCAAATATATTGCCAAGGATTTTTAGCGGATTTTCGGAAATTCCGGCTTTCTCTCAGATCAGCTGTTTACCAGCTGACAATTTCCTTATTCAAAAGAGATTAAAATACTTATAAAAATAAAAGAAAATTTTACGGAATAAAAATATAATATCCTGACTAATGATTATATGACCGTTTTGCAATAAAAATAGAATTGTTATAATTAGCGTATATAAATAATTTTATAATTTTAACCTAATAATTTTGTGTTTGTAACTTAGAATTTGTATAACTTGTAATTGGATATTTGTTGTTGAAAAATCATGAACATTCTGAATTAGTTTTATTGCAAAAAATGCGTGTTATAGGGATTCTTTTGCATAAAAATTTGCATGGTTTATATTTTTTGTTCCAACAAAGACGACATTTGCATACTTAATAATTTGCGCGGAGTTTGAGATGTGTAAACAAACATTAGCGAAAATTAAGCAGACAACATTTCTTATATTTTTCCAATAATTTTCTTCTTTTCGATTAAAAAATAAATATCTCTATATGCTTTACACTTGTGATCGTTTCTTGCTGATTGTATGGTATTAGTCGAAAGCTTTCAACTATTTCAGAAAAATGAGTAAAAATGGCCTAAAGTCATGTTCTAAGCCCAAGAAAACTTATGTGTGCGAAGATTGTAACAAAGAATTCAGAGACAGTTTCATTCTGAAAGTTCATAAAAGGTCTCTAGAGTTTTTGTTGAAGAAAACTAATCAATCTTACCTACAAAATATTTAAATGTAATGTTTGAAAGTTTTTTTTATATCCATAGTTAGCACAGAAACAACAAGAAAACTTAAAGATTTAGTACCTACCGTAGTATAAAAATATCTTGCTAATTGGAATAAAGTTTGTATAAATGGAATAAATTTTAATAATTTTAAAGGAACATGAATAGATCATCTCTAATACATGTCTGTGGGAGAGTAATGTGCTGAAACTATACATGTAATGAGTTAACAGAATATTAAATAAAGCGGATTGACAATTAACAATTTAATACTCTTGTATATTATTAATTATTTTGTACATATTATCATCTTTTCACTTTAGAGCCATGTTTTAAATTGTTTAGAGTCTTTAATTTTTTATATCATCCGATTATTTTCAAAGACTCTGTAATAACAATTAGAGTTCATACTGGAGAGAAACCATTTGAATGTACAGAATGCAAAAAGAAGTTTGGCAAAAAGACGCACAGGATTTTACAGAATATTATGATTTATTGATCTCATTTATCATAAATATATTATATAAACGTCATCCATGTAAATACTGCAAGTGTTTAACATCAACAATAGTTTGGTAAGATTTGTTCTATCGGGATTTATTTGGAATTCCTTTTAGGTAAAGGTGTATATAAATTATTTCAGTTAGCATCTATAAGCAGTTAGCATTTTGTTAAAGAAAAGGTTAAACAAATGTTTTAATGTATGCATTAAAAAAAATATCTAAAATTCATTACCTAAATGTTTTAGTTTGAACCTTCCTTAGTTTGCAATATTAGCTTGGTCGTTTTTGTGCGGATCAATCAATTAATTTTTCATTCTGTAAAGATACTTTTACAGGGACCGTCATATGCTAGTCCATACTGGAGAGCGACCTTACTCTTGTGATTTGTGCAGCAAAACATTTGGACAGAAATATGATATGAAGCGCCACCGAGCAAAACACACAGGGGACTCATTCACATTTTTATGTAATGTTTGTGATAAAGGTTTCTTAAAGAAATTCAACTTGGACAAGCACATGTTAACACACAACGTTGTGGTAAAAGTTGAATCTGTCGAAACAAAACTGTCGTCAGAAAAGAAGTTCAACAGACCCAAAAAGGAAAGAATTGTGATAGACAACAACTAACAATAATGACAGCATCCATAAAAGCGAAGCTCTGAAATCAAACAGTAGAAAAAACGAAATGTGCCATAACTATGTAGCAGAATATAGGTAAAAACAAAATTGTATATAAACTTGTCACAAAATTGCGTAATATAGGATTTTCTAACTTTATGGACATACTCACATTTTTATGACTTGATTATAGAGATGCTTCGCCTTAAACATTGTATTTTGATACCCTAGAAATCATTGTTTCAATAATCAGATGAAAAGGATATTTACATCATACAAAATAATGTTGTAAAAAAATAAAAACCAGCATGTTTTAAATGGACTATGGACCTTCTGGTAACGAATATAGAGTTGCTACGCTTTCTAGATCGTACATAACTGTTAAAGGAATGATCATCCAAAATTTGAGATCGCATAACATTCCTAAATTAGCGAAAAGAGCTAAACGTTAGATACGTACGGACGTTCAGACCTAATTATAGGAAATTTCGCTTTTAAAAACTATACTCTAAAATGTTTGAGAAATTTATAAATTAAAGTATTAGGACTCGAATATTTCATGATATGATATGTACTTAATGTCATGTTAAAATTCTTGCTCGATTTGAAAATTTCAAAACGTATAAAAATAATATTTTTATTTTGATATTGCTACAGCTACGCTTGTGTTGGAAGTATTTGTTGATAAATTAAGTAATATTTTAAGTTTTAAAAATAAAGGTTAGATTGAAATTAGGATGTTTGCTCACGACCTTAACTCACAGATTATAAGGAATGGGGGGAGGGGTGAGTCCAATGAAGATATAATTTTAAAAATAAGTGCAAGATTCTTTTTCAGAATTCATATATGAATATTTCATATTTAACGATAATCTTAATGCTAAGATAATATTCTATCACACAACAAACCATTTCTTAGAAGAAAGATGATAAAGAAGGAAACAATGATTCGAATGGACTTAAAGAAGATGAGATGAATGAAACCAATATTGAAGACAAGGAGCAAATAAAACCATTAAGTGCTGCAAGCATAGATATCAAATCTCCATTAGAAAACGCTATAGATACTGTAAAAACCCATAATATTACCAAGAATATTAAATTTGAACATCAAGACTTAAATATGGTGTATCCTAGAACATTGTCTTCTGTAGAAAATCAAATGGACAGTTCAAAAAAAAATGTTTCCTTGGTAAATGAAATTAACCCAAACATTTCATGTAAAGCTGCTGATATAGGCAGAGAAAAGGCATATTTATGCCCGGTGAAAGATTGTGATGAAATCAAACTTGACACAGACCTTAAGAACGGGGCTGACATTGATCATTTGGTTAATTGTCATGGTTGGGACTTGGCTGCAGTGGGTAGTTTTGAATTAACATGGCAGTTTGTCGCCTTATGTAGATTTAAATATGACACAACTACGTGAAAAAGAAAATGCTGCAATTTTGTGATTGTTTTTTAATTATAAAGAGGGTGGGGGGGTGGGTGGGTTATTTCGGGTAAAGTCCCTTTCTTGGCAACGCCTCTTAAGGGACGTTTCTTCGTACTTTCACAGTAGCTTTTCTCTTATTAATAGCCCCTGCGGGGAGCTCTAACCCTGCGGGGCAATCACGTAACCTGTTATAACCTAACCTGACCTAAAATAACCTATCAAGAGCCATTGTGAAAATACGACGAAACGTCCCTTAAGAGGCGTAACCCGTTATTTCTTTACCTATACAAAATTACCCATGTTAATGGCATTTATTACTTAATATTGTATTTACTACCTAATAACAGTAAGAAAAACAAATAGTTAGAAAGGTTCTCAAAGAATATATATACTAGCATTCTTACACTTACACTTACGATCTCCGCTATACTAGATTATTCAAAATTCTTTGTATTCTTTGATTTTATAAATAGCATACTCATTTTTACAAAGTATAAACATCATTTGTTAATTTGTAATGTCAAATATTTAAAATAAACTAATATTAGATAATTTTGCTTTTTGACCATTTTTATATATAATTTTTTACTATGTAAGTATGATTTTAGAATGAAACTGGACTGTTATTGTATGATTGCAATCAGCTGTACCTAACCAACAACTGAATTAATTAAAAAAATATTTTGTAACTCCAATTGATTTTCTCAAGATTTTTTTTTTTTTTTGGGGGGGGGGGGGCAACACATCGTATTAAAGACGAACTTTTTATCTGCCCCCCAAATATTATTTTAGATTTATTTCGCTTGTTGGCTATTCCTTATTCCTGAATTGCAAAGACTTTGTTAAATGCCTACCTAGTATTTTCTGTAACATTTATCTTAAATTCTGTCAACTTTATTATAAATTATAATTTTAGAAACTTGGAATTTAATATATATTTTTTTATTTTTGAGATTAAAAAAAATAACTTTACGTTTGTGTTGTTTTTATGCTTGTAAAATTAATTATGATTTATTGCTCTAGTTTCAGAGGAATGTTGTTCTTAACTCCGCTTCTTTTCATTGGATAAAATGATAAGAATATGTGTCGTGAAATAAAAATTTGAGTTTTGTCTATTAAATTCAAGTTTTTTGGTTCCATTTTGCCGTTTTTTTCTCAGTGCATAAATTTGAAAGTTTTCTCAAATTTAATGTTCAAATCCATGTGCTAATTCCTTTATCCAAAAATAATAACAATTTTTGCGCTCTAATTTCACGACACTGTCACGAAGAATGGACAGAGGAAGGATTATAGATTCTAACGGTCAAGGACAACCAAGCTTTTTTGGTGGGGGGGGGGGGTAAATCAGGGGTTCGGAGAAGAAGGTATTTTTATTTGGGGGAGACACCTGCACTGACGTTTTTGATAGCGGTTATGCTCTAATATATGTAACTACACAAATAATTAAACCACGATGATGAAATTTATTTCAATTCTTGCTCATAAATCCGCCCCCCCCCCCGCTTTAAGTTTGCTCATAAATGCGTATTTTGGTAATCCCTCCAACCCCACCCCTATTTTCAAAATTCCCTACAACTTTGCTTTTATTATTTGTTTAGGGGATTATCTTTAATCTTTTAGTTTCCATAAACCGTCCCCGGAAAGGTTTAAATGTTTGAGATTATAAATTCCTGAAATTTTATTATCCAAATTGAATAGTGGCTAAAATTTTAAAAAATCGATGGTAAATATTTTTAACAAGTACAGAATTCTCTGTAGCATTTGCGTCTTTTTAAAGCCTATCTCTCAGCAGCCGAGTAAATTCTATAATCGACCCAGTTTTCTCCATTCTTACGACGTAGTGACGGGCAGACACTGTGGGTTGTAGTATAGCTTCGCTACAAACAAACATGATAACACGAACTACTCTTATCACGTTACTCATTTATATATATGGACAAAATATTTAGATTAGGTAAACTAAAATCTTAAATACTAACCACCGAAACAGGGCATATCATGACAAGGACAATTATACCCAAAAAAATTTTTAACCTTGATTAAATAGGAGTCAGTAAATTTTTTAAATCTTGATTAAATAGGAGTCGGTCAATTTTTTTAACCTCTATTACCTGATATACAAAAAGTGAGTGTTGTTTACCTAATTGCGTTTTACATATTGAAAATAGCCTCTGGCAATCACCTTTAAGCAGAGACAGAGACACGCACTCAGCTACATTATTTAGTTTAAATCTTGTAATATTTGTTGAAAAATAAACAATTGACTATATAATCTTTTTTGAGGTTTAAAGCATTTTTATTGTCCCACTTAAAAATTAATTGAAAATTCAAAAGTGGGAGTGCGTAAGCGACGTAGGTAGGGAGGAGGGGAATGACTAATCCATCCTTCAAATGGACATTAGGAGGTTTGTCTTTCACTTTTATCCGCCCCTCAAGGTCTACACTACAACCCCCCAGGCTAAACTCTTTTCATACCATCGAACATAATAGTAAAATTCTCTAATATAAATCTCTTTTCCTGCTCTAAGGTCTTTTCCTGCTCTAAGGAGTTGCGTCTTAAAAACCACTTTTTTCCCCAGTTTTTGTTTATATCCAAAATTCGTAAGGATTCTAAAGCAAAGAAGGCTTAATAATTTTTTTAAACACACAAATATTCATAAAATATATTCTTTTCAATTCTGGGTATATACTTAATGAAAAATCAATTAATCTCACTGAAAATTTGAGTTCTCGTAATTATTATTTGACCCATAGGAAAGTAGCCCTGGTATCTCTGTATGATAGCCAGAGATTAAGAGCGTAGATTTCATCAGTTTCATTTGCGCTCTTAAGGAGATTAGTTAGTTATGAGTGCTATAGCTATATGTCCAGACTACAAAAAATAAAGAGAGTCTTTTTCATTATTTTTACCATTAAAAAAAACTTTAATATTAACTTCCTTACATTGTTAAAGTGAAATTATCTCATAATTAAAAAAGTCTGACATTATTAAAATATGAATGGGAGAAACTTGAATTTCTGACTACTTAGCATCCAGAGTATAATTAATTTGTTCCGTCGGTCATGCAGATGCTACAAAAGACCAATCCATATTTTATGTTACAGGTTTTGTGTTTTTTTTATTTTCTAGATATTCTTAGGTATTTATTCTTCAAAATTTTTTTTGCTCTGCTTCGTATGAATGTTATCATTTGACCTTTTGTACTAAATGCTTATGTTTATTAATTAATTATGCCATAGAAATAAGTTATTGGAATGTCCTCTGAAGAAATCAAAATAAACAAGTTTTGCTTTCACTTTTGGTTTGCTTCTTTTAATTATGAATGTAAATTTAGAAAAGTGGGGTGCTTTCGATTATTAAGGTTCTGTCCATTTGTTTGGATTAACAGATAGCTCTTCAAAGTAATGTTAATATTGTTCTAATAATTTCAAACATTATTGGATTTATGTCAAATAATGAAGTCCGTACTATTTTAAATGGTGATTTCTATCACGATTTTATAAACATCCTTCCCAAAGCTGCAATTATATTTTACTTAAATTTAAGATATCTTAAATATTAAGCAATTTTTGAAATTAAAACCGATCCCCATAAAAGTTCTACTTCCTAAAATGTAATTGTTCATGTTTGGGTTATGATTCTTAGGGCTTCACCCTGATGAAAATTGATAAATTGCACAACAAAAATAATTTAATCTACTTAATAATTTTCCAGTTACTCAATTAAAATCCGTTTAACTGTAATATGAAATGATGTAATATTAATAATCAAAGTCAGCATTTTCTTATTATGTTATTTGATATAATCATATCATACTTGCTTTTAAAACATTTGGCGCTTTCACACAAGGGATACTTTTGAGCACTGATACGGTACCCCCACCCCCATTATTTTTTAATACATGAATGAGGTTTTTTTCATTTGCTTGATTATTATTTAGGTCAGGTTAGGTTGTATTAGTAATTGGATAGCCTTGAATTGCAAGGCTACAACAGGTATAGGCCCCGCAGGGGTAAGCGTAGGAAAAAACTATTCTCCCCTTATTTTGAATTAATTTGAAATAATTAGGGAGGTAGGGTATTTGTGCCCAATTGGAAATTTGTGGGAAAGCACCAAAGCTTTTAATACTTAGTCAATGCGATTTAAAAATCAGTCAAAAACATAACTGAGTGTCGTTTCATCTTATTTTAATTTGAACCATAGGATATTAAAGCACATTCTAGAATATTGCACTAAAAACCAGTGTTTCTTGATGTTAAATTCTCCTATGAATTTGTTGCAGTTTAGACGAGGCAGATAAGACCATAAAACACAAAGATTAAATAAACAATAATATAAATAAAACAACAGGTTATTTCATCATCCAAGAAAATAGCTTAAAACTATATAAAGACCACAGTAGGTAAATTCCTTAAAATTATAGACTAATAAATTAATTATTTTAGTGGTTGCCAAGATCTTAAGCTTCAGAGAGGCTGACAAAAAAACAGACAGACAAAGTTCTACTTTTTTTTATAGATCACTTAAAGAATAGTATGAGTAGGCTATAGCTTCAGTCAAAGTGTTATAAGAGCAAAAATTTCATATCAGTAAAAATCACACTGGCAATAGAGTGCAAGGTGCAATATTTTTGGGATGGTATAGTTTGCGCTATAGAATTTATTTGAAGAACTAAGATTCTTTTGACGATATGAAACTAAATCAATATTACAATATGCAGAAGTGATGTTTCACCAACTACACGAAGGACAGGTCTTAATCAAGATTTTTTGTTTGTGCTCTATTAAGACAACCAAAAATACATTTTTATATTACTAATTTTTGTGAACAAAAAAGGCAAATGATAATATTTAAGCTCTTTTTGGTGACTATGTTGCTTGACAATTTTTTAGATATTACTATTTTTGTTGGTAGGTATCAATAAACACCAAATTTGTTTTTCCTGTTGCGAAATATGATGATAAACATCTAGAGCTAATTAAAAATTACACCTGTCTAAAGAAACATTAAGAAATTAGAAAATATATGGGTTTTATTTACGGATGGCTACGCCTACAGTCTCTAGTAGAAAGGGGAACGGGTCTACTACCACAACCACCTTACATTAAAGATAGATTATTGAATCTCCTCTCAAGCCTAAAATAGATTAAACATCTGCCTTCGGCACCTCGGGGCTAAAAATCTGGTTTTAATCTTATAATTGTACATTATATTGTATATCCGCGGAAAGCTGTTTATAAAACGATGCGAGAAATAACTATTATCATTTGTTTAGACAGACCTAAAGGCAGTGACCAAAGTAAGTTAATTCATTATTTAAAAGCAACAGGATCTGTGACAGTGTATACTGTATATGTTATTTTTTGGGAGGATACTACCACCCTCCTAAGAGAAATCACCCCTAGATAAAATGACCCCTTAAACTTTGTTTAAAATGTAAAATTGAAAGTGGGGAGGGGGTCGACTTCCCTTCCCCTTTAGTGCCCCTAGGGGCATAACCGTTAGTAATCTAAAAAGTAAAAGGGGGCTTGAATACATTTACAGTTAGAAATCAAATCTGATAATACCAATCATGAAATATACCAGTTATTGAGTTTGAAAGTACATTGATTAAAGGTCTAGCTAAAAAACGTTTGTCGATTTTGAATCTTTTAGACTTTATCTTTTTTTGGGCTAAATATCATTAAAATTATACACTCCTCTAACAGTAGAAACAATTATTATTGTTACCTAGCTTTTATATACTTGATTCATTTCAATACTTTATATTTTTATAGATTATTTTTATGTTAACAATTTATTAATCAGATATGAAATATCAAATTACTTTTAAACACATTTAAGTTCCTGAAAATTCTTAAAATGCAAGCAGTTTAATGTCCTTATCAAATAACTAGAAGCTGCGCCCCTTCCCCACAGGGACATAATTATTAGGTCAAGGGGTGCATAGTCATTTTTATTACCACCAAAAGACCTATACTTAACCTAAGAATAATTTTAATTATAGATATTATATTAAAGGTTAAAGGTCCAATTTAAAGGTAAACAATGTTCTACTGTTTAAAATAGGATCTCAAAATTGGGCGGATTTTGGATTTTGATTGCCAACCTTAGTTTAAAAGTACAACGATAAGTTCAATTTTATGGGATCGGTGTAGCTGCACTTGAAAATCGTACCTTACTTATTAATTTTCTCATAGGGGCGAAGCTGCAGGCCATGACACTTTAACGTCAGGTAAAACAACATAGGGTAACTAAGGAGAGCCAAATATCTCCTTTTCAGTCCAAACACCCGGGATTTTACTAATACCCAACAGACAAGCATTTCTTTAGATGCACGACCTTTTTACGGGAAGTTCTAACTGTGCATGATAATTAGTTGCGCAATCGCGTGTTTTGATCAGAGGCATACCCCCTCCTCTGTACATTAATGTCACGCATCTGACATATCAGCAGTATGAACCATATTTACCATCTATAGTTATGCGGTGTTGAGCTTGTACTTTCATAAAAAGATGAGAAAATAATTTTAACTTTGCAACGTTGGAGGAAATACCTATTATGTGAAATCTCATATCTTAAAAATTTCCAAATTGAAATTTTGTACTTTTGTGACATTTGACTACTTAAATATGTACATCCTGTAGGTAATCCAATTAAACAAAAATAGCTCCCATTTTTTTTATTTTGCCTAATTAAATCATTGCCTTTGGCTAAACTACAAATAAATAAGTTTTTCCGGTTAAATCCAGGGAGGGAGGGGACACTGGAAATTAAATTATTCTGGCACCAAAAGTTTTATGAAAACTTTCTCTCAATTGTTGGCTTGATTACTATTGTTTCTTAAAAATCTTGATGGGTTGGTTTTAGCTAGCAGTGTCCAAACTTTAACTTAATCTACAGAAGGGGTAATTTTTTTAATCAACATTTAGGATATAGTGAAATGTATTGTTCATTAGCTTATCCCTAATAATATCCCCGGTGAAATGAGGTAAAGACATGCAGTTGTATTATATTAAGCAAGAACAGTTTTATCCCTAATTAGAGGAGTTATTCTTTTTTTTTAATCTGCTGCATTAGAAGAGAAATAACGATGGCATCATAATCCCATTATATTTAGTAGTAATATTTAGTAGTAAGGTTTTTTTTTTGTCTGAAGCTTAAGCTAAACTGATTGAGTTTTTTCTTTAAGGGAAGCTTCATATAGTTTCTGGAATATTTTAATGCTATTTTTCTGCCCACTTTCATAGTCCTTAGTTGCTAGGGGTGTAGCCGCTAGTACTTAATAAAGAAAAACAAAAACAAAAAACTTTTAATATTTAAAACCTTAACTTTTCTCGATTTGATTTTCTTGATGTTTCAACATACCTTATTCCTGAGTCGTGATACTTAAAATTCAAGTAAAAAAAACAGGAGATGATGACAATTAATATTAACTTGATATTTTATTCAGTTTACTGGTTCAACTCAAATTGTCAACACCAGATTTATTTGTTAAGATTGCCATTAGCGAAGCTTTTCTATAGTTAGGCTATGTACGTCACAACATTAAAATTATAAAACTTAAGTAGAAAATATTGTAATGTGTCATTTTCGCACCAAGTGATGTAGCAAAAATACTCTTAAAGTGTAACCAAACATGTCTGTATGTCTAGTTTAGGTCAAGCTCTTTTTATGCATTTTTAACTAAATTGACAGTCTAGTTTTAGTTGGTTTTGAGGATTTGTTTTTTTCGAGCTTGCTTTTATAGATAATGCCATCTATGCTCAGTGAAATGTTTAGCAAAATATGAAAAAAAAACAAGGATTAAAACTTAGAGTAGCAGGTTTGCTTTCAACAGAAGTTTGAACAAAAAATGCTATGTTTATTCATTGTAAAATTGAACAAAAATTTTACACTGACCTTATGACAAGGGTAGATATGCTTCTTGTATCATTAGAAAAGTCAAAGGTGTAAAAAGCATGCCATAACTGTGCATGAAATTCTACAACTAGAGATTGAGAGGCAAAATTTTTTTAAAAGTTTCTTAGTTTGACCAAATAATTGTAGATAGGTAAAAAATGTCAGTAAGTGATAAGACAAGAAGTCTGCTGAACCCTGGTGGAGGGTGTCCCGCAGGGTATGTTTTGCTTTTACATTACATTACCTAATCATTTATTTTTAATGTATTTTTGCTTTTTAGCTTTTGATGTTATTTTCCTTGATTCTATAAATGGCTACTTAAATTCAACAAAGCAATTAATGTTTTAGATAAATTCGATTTACAATTTTTTTCCCTAAGATTATATAGAATTGATTTTTTTGTTTATTTATGTACTTTTAGTATAAATAATTGAATTTGATGGTTTAGATCTCCAAAATTATTTGCTCTTGTTCGTGTATACTGTATAGTCCCCAAAATCTTCATTTGTTGTTCAGGTATGGAAGGCCAAAAGATGATTCTGTGAAGGAAAAACCGGTTAAGTAAGTTTGTTATTTTAAATAATTCAATTTTAAAACTTGTTTTCAATGCTAATTTTCCAAGTCATTTAGTTCCATAGTTTTCAAGGATGTTAAGTATTGGTCCAGGGTAGGTTTTAGGCAATTTGTCGGGGAGATTAATTGCAACTAAAAATTTGAAACTGACTTATACCATGGAAGATTCAAATCGTCTGAGTAAGTTTAGGAAATTGTTTATCTACATTTTATGGATTATATAATCTTGATTACACCGAAATTTATAGAAATTCTGAAAATCTATTAATTTACAGATGTATTCTTATTACTAAAATACTCGTTTTCACTATACTCTATACCTATTGTTTTAGATCTGGATCTGGTAGCACAAATGAACAGGTTTGAAATTTAAATTGAAAAAAACCACAAAAAAATTACCCGCCGTAGCCTATTTTTCTGCATTACGGCTGCTGATTGCTATAATGCATAAAAGGTAAAAATGGCTGTGGACCGCGGTTTTATTTTTGTGTCTTTAGTCGACCCTGGCCACTTTTTTTGTTCCCACAATGACATTTCCTTCCAAACCATACAAAGTTTTTTTTTATTATAGTGACATTGTTGTACAATAGGATACAAAAATTATCATTATATCTTTTACTGCTTGTAAAAGCATAATTATGTTCCTTTCGGCCCAAAACGCGTAAAAAATTTTTTCGTTCGTGAAATAAATGTTCTTCATTCTAGGAAGGTATTAACCTGATGGTTGAGACAAATGGATTGTCCTACGGAGATTATCTTCAGTTGGATAAAATTCTGACCGCACAGACTTGCCAATCAGAAATTCATGGTAAGTTTATGTTATTGTTGTTTTGATTACAATGTAAACGTATCAGATACAACCATAGAATATCAATTCATTGAAAGTTGATTTACTTAGATATATTCAGGAATAAAATGGGCAGGAAAAAAGCCAAGTTTTTTAAGCTATGTCGTCTAGCCTACAACCTCACGAATGATTGTTGCTTCTGAAACCTAATGAAACCTGACTTTCACATATCAAGAAAAAATAATTAATTGTAATAAAGAAATTAAGATTTAATTTATTTCTAAACTCGTATGTACTTTAAATGAACGTGAATCTCTTTGAAATAAAACTTAAAAACCAATGTGAAAAATTTCAAGTAAACTGGGATAGAAATATTTCAATCTTTCCCCTAAATGTTCTTAAACTACCAAATGCAGTAACTAGTTTAGAAAATTTATTAAAACATTAATCAAATTCTATCAAAGAAATTATTTTAAAGGGATAGTTCTACGAAGTGTATTTAAAGAGTTAAGGTACTTAGAGTAGTGAACTTTTATATGTCTTAGTAGAATATATTAGGCATTGGATAGATATGATTATATGTTAAAGAAGTTTTAACATTGACCAGACCAAACTTTTTTTATTTGGCAATATCTAAAAAAAGTTAAAGTGATTTGCCACATAAATTACATGAGAATGGTCTATTTTTTTCCAAATATGTATAGCCAAAACACCAATATCAGAGAATCTTTTTCCACATATTTCACAAGAGTTATAAAAAAATTGAACAGGGGTTCCCCTTGGGACAAGTTACTTAAAAAAACATAAAAAATAACGTCCGGTTCATAATAGGACAGGTTTTCTATAGATTTTTTTTTTAAATAAAGAAAACCGTTGCAAATCACTAACTTTTAGAGATATTGTCAAATAAAAAAAGTTCGGTCAGGTCAATGTTAAAATTCTTTATCGCAATCATATCTATCCAATGCCTAATATATTCTACTAAGACATATAAAAAGATCACTACTCTAAGTACTATACTAAATATTTTATTGGTCATTCTTTGTTGTTATGTGTATTATGTTGTATAAAAAGTTTGAAGTTCTATTAACTAGTAAATGCTATCTAAAGTTGTATTTATGACAAAAAAGTTTTTGCCATATATAACATGCAACGAAGTTGAAAATAAAAATTAAAAACTCATTTTTTAAGGAAAATCCCTGGTCAAATCTTTTAATTTTAATCAATAACTTTATATTATGCACTACTACGTTATTTAAAATAGAAAAAAATTACAGTTCACTATTTTTATTAAAATGCACTTCGTGAAACTATCCCTTTGATAAAATTTCTTATTTCAGGTGAACTTGTTCATGATGAACATCTTTTCATTGTTATTCACCAGGTTCACAATTTTTATTATTCTCAGGGGTATTAAGGGATAGAACATTCGAGAATTCATATACATTTCCAACGATAATAAACAAAATCACCCATTCTGTATTTTGAAATTATAGAATGAATTACCTACTGCTACTCTGTACCATCCAATCAAGGCTTTAAAAATGTGCTAGTTTAATTTACAGTCTTATGTCCCACCCTTCCCTGTTTTTTCATATTAAAATGTTTTGTATTTTTTCATAAATAAATAAAAATCCATAATTTTAAATTTTACTCTAGGCTTACGAGTTGTGGTTTAAGCAAGTAATCTTTGAAATTGATTCTATTAGGTAACAGTATAAAGTTCAAATGTAAACCAATTACTTCAAATATTTAATACTCAAAACTTATGTAAACTTACTTGATTTTAAATTAAATTTAATTCTAAAAGTTAATAAAAAATTAAGGAAAATCTTCCAACAAGATATAATTGAAGAGGCGTTAATGTTGGAGGTTAATAAAAGACTTCAACGTGTGGTTATGATTGCTAAACATCTTGCTGATCAGGTAAACAGTACAATTGGAGGTCACTGCTCTCAAAGACAAATTTTGCATGGCTGTCTGCCTTTTTTTCGGCCCATAATGTTCTTGGAAAATTGAATTTCTTAGGATGAAATGTGATTTACTTGTTTCTAAATAAGATAGGTACAATATTTATGTAACTGGAGAAGAATTTTCCGACTATTTTCATCTGTCTGTCTTTTTCATAACGACACAGAAATAATTTAACACCTATGCAGGAAATGCAATATCCTTAGCTGCTTTATCAGATAGGCATCTGATTTTTTTTATGAAGACTCCTCCGGAGAATGAGCAGCTAATCTACAGCTTTTATTTCCATCAATTTGTCTGTATTGCTTTACATCTTTACTGTATTTATTCGTTTTTCAGGTTTTGATTTTGGAGACAATGACACCTTTGGACTTTATGGATTTTAGGGATCATCTCTCTACTGCTTCTGGTTTTCAGGTAAATATCTTTCAGTTGATATTATTATTGTTGCTATTATATAAAACAAAGTTTGCTAAATTACCATAGAACGTCCAAGCTTACTTTGTTTTTGAAGGGTAAAAATCTCGATAGAGAGGTACGTTGACAATAACATAAATAACAATTTCAAATTTAATCGACTTCTTATCTTAAGTAGAACACTTGCCAATAGAAATGAATATCTGGAGTGAAAAATATCTTGGAAGTTTTTTGTTTGTTGCAGTGTTGATTTTAAATTATTTTTAAAAACACCAATATTATTACAGAATACCTATATAATAAAGTATTATAATTTAAAATTATTTTAGAGCCTTCAATTTCGTCTGATAGAAAACAAGCTAGGAGTGAAATCTGAACACAGGTCTCTTATTTGTTGTTGTGTTGAATTATAGTGTTATCTTTTATGGGAATGAGATAAAACAAAAGGATATGAACAGTTTATTTCATCCCTGTAGATTTAGACTGACAGGTTGGGATGTAAAAATATAGCCATAAATTTCTTAGCTTTAAAAAATCAACATACTTGGCCTTAGACCAATACTGGACGTGTAATAAGTCGAGATTGAAAAACAATTAGGTAGACCATTAATTTTGGGAAAAGTATTGATATGAAATTTTACAACTAACTAACTACCTACACAGCCCAGGGGTACAGTTTATTTTCTGTCCCGTTCATTAGGAAAACGTTTCTAGCCCATTTGTCTAGAGGCCTCCGCTACAATATCGTTGTCAGTGTATGCAAATTTTAAATGGATATTCTTTTAGATTAGGGGTCGTAAAATTGGCGACAAATTCACATCCAACAAGACCACTTTTTAACACATTTTAGAAAAATTAAGTCAATTCATAAAATATCATTACTTTAGAGTAAGATACAATCGGAGCAACTACAGAGATGTTTATAAAGAAAAGGAGAAAGAATTGGAACAACTGATGAAAAGCGAAGAAGACCCGAGCCTTTTTGATTTAATTGAAAGGTGAAATAGCTTTTTTTGTTGATATAGAAGATATATAATATTTATGCGTATTTATAATGATAATCTGATTGCATATAACTGTGCGCAAAGCATAACCATTTAGCCAAAAGATTCTAACAACTTTAGAGAAACAGGTTTGTAACAACTAAAAATGAAATGTATACTTCAAAAACCAGTGTGAAAAGTATGCTATTTATGTGCAAGTTTAATTTGGAGAGAGAGGGGCGAATGTGCAGTTTATTACCCTAGTCCCCAAAGTTTTAAAATTACGTTTTCTTATTCGTTGGCGTAACAACTTTGAGGACTTTGGTGAATTTTGAATTAGTTAATTCATTAATGTGAGTATTCAAACTTTTCAACCACTTGTTTTGATTTTGATCTTCAGAAGGCGTAATGTTGTGTATCATCATTGGGGATGTACATCAATTTATCGGCCATTGTCTTATCGCTTTACATCCCTGAGTTCAACTACTTATCTATCTGTCCGTCAGTCTATCTTTGTATCTATCTATCTATCTAGATGGTTGATGAGAACGCCTGGAACCAATGTCAATGACGATTTCTGCTTTTCTAAAAGTTATCAGGTACTGAAATCAAAACAAAAACGATTACGTATAATTAAAAATAATTTTTTAAGAAGTTTGCTTATTTTGATGTTAGCAAAACATTTAATGGAAACGACTACACTAGAATTTCCCCCCTTACAGTTATTTAAAAAAATACTTCTTAAAAGCCAGGGAGGAAGGGACATTAGACTCTATATTGAAATGGCACGATATCTTATTATTTGGCTAAAAAACTTTGGGTACTTTTATCGAATAAGATTGGTTTGTTCCAGGCTTTGGTGTCCAAGCTTTTCAACGAATAATTTTATTCTATATAGAAGAAAAATTTTGTTTTACATTATTTGGAAGGAATATAAGTCAATAGTCCATTGTCCAATCTTTAAAGATGAAAGACTCCCTTAAAATATTTTTTATAAGTCATTTTTTGATACTACGATATAAAGGGGAGGTGTTACTCAGATTTGGCTTGATACTTAAGCCATAGCTTTTGTATTGTTTAGTTGTAGATTGGTTTTCTTTTATTTCTAGGATGCCATTAACAGTATACTAGAGGAGAGCTTGAAAGACATTGAGAATGAATCAAATCCGAAAGTTCGGGAGGTCAGTTTTTTGCGTATCAGCTTTATAATTGTTCTTAAATCCTGTCCCACTTTATAGCTTCAGTATTGATATAAATAGTAAATTTTAAAAACAGATAAGGGTATGAACAAATTAAATTTATAATGAATGATTGGCTTTTAATCCATTTATTATATTTCCTGGATATAAAAGATTAAAATGTATATTATAAATAATGCAGGTATTGTTGAACAGCTACAAAAAGAAGAAAGAACAGTATTCATCCATCTTTGATCAAGAAAAGCACGACTCCTTAATTGCCCGGTATATATGCTCATCGGCCGTAGGAATATTCACAAAGATTTCCGTCATCTATCATTAAGTAATTCTAAAAAAAAATATCGGGTATAGTCCCTTTCGTGGCAACGCACTTTAAGGGGCAATTCTTCGTATTTTTCACAGTAGCTTTTCTCCTATTTCTAGCCATTGCGGGGGGCTCTAACCCTGCGGGGCAATCACCTAACCTAACCTAAAATAACCTATAAAAAGCTATTTTAAAAATACGATGAATCGCCCGTAAAGGTGTGGGTTTCAAGACTTTAAAACAGGAGTAGAACTCTGAAATTTGGCATTGCAGTGCTGTAATGGGATATAACGTTGATTTATGAAAAAAACGGCGGTTGAACCGCCGCTTTATCGCCGAATTGCGAATACCGCCGAAAAGTTTTACTTCTTCATGTTTTAAAGTCATAAAAATCATCCCCTTTCTTAAAATTGTTTTAAAATCTTTGTAATTACTCAGCTAACGTACTCTTTATTGTTAATATTAGAGCATAAAAATGTACTTTTGTTAAACTAAAATCTTGTTTATTTCAGTGGGGAAAGACGACTTTCCTTTCAAGCTTTGCACGGGGCTCTTATGATTTCTCTTTACAGGTAAGAAAATAATAAGAGAGACCGATTCTATTAGTCAGGCCATTTAATATGATTGGTTAATTTGTAATACTCACAAAATCTTCACATTGATTTGTAACTTCCCTGTCTAACACTGTTTTTCCCTGATCACCTCTAAAAATATACTTTCATAGTATTTTAGCACTAAAGATATTTTTTTTTTATAATTAAGAGAGGAGCCTATATTTTATCTGCCTCACCAAGTATAACAGTATCTTATGGATATTTTATAATATTTACTAATCATAATTAAGAGAATAGCCTATCTTTCATCTGCCTCACCAAGTATAATAGTCTCTTATTGATATTTTATAATATTTACTTATTATAATTAAGGAGGAGCCCATATTTTATCTGCCTCAATAAATATAACAGTATCTTATGGATAATTTATAATATTTACTAATTATAATTAAGAGAGGAGCCCATATTTCATCTGCATCATCAAGTATAACAGTCTCTGATGGATATTTTACAATATTTACTAATTATAATTAAGAGAGGAGCCCATATTTCATCTGCCTCAATAAATATAACAGTCTCTTATGGATATTTTATAATATTTACTAATTATAATTAAGAGAGGAGCCCATATTTCATCTGCCTCATCAAGTATAACAGTCTCTTATGGATATTTTATAATATTTACTAATGATAATTAAGAGAGGAGCCTATCTTTCATCTGCCTCACCAAGTATAATAGTCTCTTATTGATATTTTATAATATTTACTTATTATAATTAAGGAGGAGCCCATATTTTATCTGCCTCAATAAATATAACAGTATCTTATGGATAATTTATAATATTTACTAATTATAATTAAGAGAGGAGCCCATATTTCATCTGCCTCATCAAGTATAACAGTCTCTTATGGATAATTTATAATATTTACTAATTATAATTAAGAGAGGAGCCCATATTTCATCTGCCTCATCAAGTATAACAGTCTCCTATGGATATTTTACAATATTTACTAATTATAATTAAGAGAGGAGCCCATATTTCATCTGCCTCATCAAGTATAACAGTCTCTGATGGATATTTTACAATATTTACTAATTATAATTAAGAGAGGAGCCTATATTTCATCTGCCTCACCAAGTATTACAGTCTCTTTTGGATATTTTATGATATTTACTAATTATAATTAAGAGAGGAGCCCATATTTCATTTGCCTCACCATGTATAACAGTCTCTTATTGATATTTTATAAAATGTACTAATTATGATTAAGAGAGGAGCCCATACTTCATCTGCCTCACCAAGTATTACAGTATCTTATGAATATTTTACAATATTTACTAATTATAATTAAGAGAGGAGCCCATATTTCATCTGCCTCACCAAGTATTACAGTATCTTATGGATATTTTATAATATTTACTAATTATAATTAAGAGAGGAGCCTATATTTCATCTGCCTCACCAAGTATTACAGTATCTTATGGATATTTTATAATATTTACTAATTATAATTAAGAGAGGAGCCCATATTTCATCTGCCTCACCAAGTATTACAGTATCTTATGGATATTTTATAATATTTACTAATTATAATTAAGAGAGGAGCCTATATTTCATCTGCCTCACCAAGTATTACAGTCTCTTATGGATATTTTATGATATTTACTAATTATAATTAAGAGAGGAGCCCATATTTCATCTGCCTCACCAAGTATTGCAGTCTCTTATGGATATTGATTCGCTCATCACTAAATGGAGATGTAAGTAATAGTATATTTAGTTGAAAACAGAAATGTATGAAATTTAGTAGTTGGATTTCAATAGATTCTAAAGAAATTTTCTGAAACCAGCCATCTGTTTTTTTGACCCCGACAAGGATAAACTTTCAGCTCCCCCCCCTCTCCCGATGGCCAATCTCTGTGCATGCGAAGTGACAGGGTTCAGGGACGTCCAAGCTTTTTTTAGGAAGGGGGTAAAACATTTTTAAGGGGGGGGTAATTCGTTTTTTTTGGGGAGTAAAATGAAAAAAAAAATATTTTTGAGGGGGGTAATCGCCACTTTACCCCCCTCCCCTTGGACGTCTATGACAGGGTCCTCTATTTTCAAGTTTTTATAATATTACAAACGATTTGTCTCACCAAAAAAACACAAAAAATATAACTGGACTATGGCAAAACATTGGACAAAATTTAGCAGCGCAGAAACTCTAAAAATAGGAAAGGTTTGTACGACTACGGCCATCTCAATAGTAAATGTAATAAGTGAATAAGGGCCATCTAAAAGACACCCTCACAATACAATACTAAACAAGGATGACAACATACATAAAAGCGAAGCACTGAAACGGTAGGACACACGGACATTAACACTTGTATAGTGTCAGAACTGAATAATCAATATACAAATGTATGAGAGTCAAAGCAAAATTGTAAGTAAATTTATTGAAAAACTGCTTGATAAAGGATAATGTTTATGGACATAATTACATTTTTAAGACTTGATTTTAGAGTTGCTTTGCTTATTACATTATACTTTGTTGTCCCAGGAATCAGTATACCAAAATTAAGATCAATCGAATGAATAGATCACATAAAAATTTGTTGTTAAAAAAGTAAAAACGATCAACATGTTTAAAATGGACGTACGGACATTTTGGTAATGATTATAGAGTTGCCACGCTTTCTAAATCGTACCTAACTACTAAAGGAATCACCATGCAAAGTTTGAAATCGATAGGACAATTCTAACATGCCAAAATTAACAAAAAAGCTATCCGTTACGGACGGACGGACAGACGGACGGACCGACCCTAATTATAGAAAAGCTTCGCATTTAAAAACTTAAGCACTAAAAACACGTTACAGACTTTAGGGTTCTAACTTCTAATTGTGTTTTTTTTAAAGAAAGGTATTGTTTTTTTTTTTGTATCTAAATAATTGTTTATTGATTAATGACTCGCTACCTTCGAACATAATAGTCCCGGTTTTCAGACAACCACGTGATGTTAGTGCAGCGAATGTTGGGCAGTTCTCAGATTGGAACAGGCGGATCTTCAGGATACCAATATCTTAGGTCTACTCTTTCAGAGAGGCAAGTATTCAGGTTTTTTTTTCTTCAGTTTCCCTAGGGTTCTAAAGGGATAAGACAATGGCGGATAAATTGATGACACAGAAAATTACCCCTTCTGTAGATTAAAATTAGTGGTTGAAACGTTTGAACACTAGTAAACTTCATAAACCCATCAAAATTCAGTTAAATTTCCAAAAGTTGTTAAGCCAACGAATATGAAATGTTATGAATGTAAACTTTAGGGTTTAGTGCAATAAAAAACAGCCCATCGTCCCCTCTCTCTATGATTTCCCTCGTAAGTCTGGTATAAACGTTGTTTTTAGACAGAATTCTAAATTATGTGATTAGCAATTGGCATTAGTTACAAATGTTGCTTTAAGGTTAGTGGTTCGAACGGAACCCCTGCATAAATTAAATATTTTTAGTTTATATATTTAAAATTATTTTTTATATAAAGTTTTTGCCTTAAAAACAAACGTCGTATTCATGATATTTTGTTTGTTCAGGTACAAGGTGTTCCTGGATCTGTTCAACCTGTCCACCTTCCTCATTCCTAGACAATTCCTGCCACCCCTCACTAAAGAGGTAACCAAGATAATGGCTGGATATCTTTACACTCCAGTACAGAGGTGCTCATATTAATTTACCTGTGGCAGCGACCATAGCTATAGCCTTTATGGAGGATAACATGATTACGAGGCAAAACGTACACAGCCAACCAACCCTTTTCATTGCTAGACCTTTGTCTTTTAAGTCCAAATTGTGCATAGTAATGAATTTTCCCTGACTATTTATGTCGTGCATCTGACATAGCAGAAGTTGAAATAATTTATAACGTCTTTAGTTATGACGAGGTAATGGACCAAATTCGAACCCATTATACACCCGACAATGAGCGGTTACGCTGCGTGAAACGCTACAGTCGTTGGTTAGCCTATGGTGATGAGTCTAAGGGGGATATGTGAAGACAACCCAAATAATGTGCTTTATAATTGGGTTATAGAGACTTGACGCACTGCAGGATAGATAAAAAACCTCCTTAGCAATTTTATATAGCTACCATAAAAATTATTATAAGAAAATAAGCATAAGATTTTATAGAAATTATTTCTATCTTCAGATGAAACGTGTTCTGGAAGGATGGAGAAACAACGACAATTAGAAGCATTTAGAAAAGATATATTTATATTGTATGATTATTAACTAAAATGTATGTAAGATTTGTAACTTGTATTATAGTCTGCTTTATTAGAGATTAATAAGAATAAATTGTTATTAATAGAAAATTAAAAATATAAAAAATACAAAAAGAATTACAAAATTATTCACCAACGACCAAACCAAATTGTATGTAAATACTTATAACATTATTGAGATGCTTCGCTGTAAACATATAGCATAGGAATAACTATTCAAAAATAAGATTAAAAAATTGTTGTAAATTTTTGGCAACTATATAAGAAATGCTAAATCGTACTGTTTCAGAAATCGTCTTCATGAAATCGATAGAACGATTCTGATATGCCTAGATTAACGATAAGAGCTAAACGTTACGGAAGGACCGATAATAGACTAATTCATTTTTACATTCAATAATCTTTAAAGGACGCCTGCAAGAACTACCACGCTTCAACTGCTGACAGACTGCCACAAGTAGACCCACTATACTAAATTTAAAGCCTACAGCTTCAATAACAAAAAACTTCTAGGCATTTCAAAATAGTATTTTATGTATAATGAAAATTTTGAAAGATTTCCAATGCTCATAAAAGAAATAACAATATTAAATTACGTTGCCTAGACACAAAATTTTAACCTTATCTTTGTCAGAAACTTAGATTGACGGTTACTGAATACATTTTTACAATAAAAACATCACATTTCATATTTAAAATCTGTGAAAAAAATTCGATTAAAATTGCATTTGTAAACAAAAATCAAAGCGGAAACAAAGGGGGAAACTAACAAGCTCAGCTGTGGTTGGTTGCTTAGCTGATTCAGCCTTCTGATTAGCTACAGTACACTCAAAACAACGCAAGTTAAACTTAATTTTTTTAATGATTTTGACTATAAAAATGGGTATTTTTATTGAAAAAATATAATTAGTTACTGGCAATCTAAATTTATGACAAAAATAAGCTTATTATTTTGTTTCTAGGCCACATGGTTTAATTTCAAAATTTCTAACATTAGCATTGAAATTCTTTCAAAATTTTCATTGTACATAAAATGTCATTTTGAAATGCCTAGAATTTTTTTTGTTATAGAAGCTGAAGGCTTCAAACTTGGGGTATTGGATCTACTTGTGGCAGTCTTTCAGCAGTCAAAGCGTGGTATATCTTGCAGGCTTCCTTTAATATCATCAAAGAACTAATTACGTAAAAACACGAAACCTTTTTAGTAAATATTTTTATATGGAGTTTTATCTTGATCGAAGACGATTTGATTATGGCTCGGCAGCTGCCTATAAGCCTCGGTGAAATCATCCTATTATAACTCTAAAATTAAGCTGGATATTTAAACCTGTTATTAAGCAGAGCCAGACAATCCCTCTTTTCAGAAATGAATCGGGTTTATATTTGAGGCTGAGACACGGCTGCCGAGTCCTGTATCCTGTCTGTGTGCACATTAGGATCTCTGTAACCGCCTACTGGATCGTTTTTCTTAACGTTATACCTTCTCATACATCCAGGGAAGTTTTAAAACTATTTTTTTTGGGAGGGTTGGGTACCACAATCCTTCTAAAATAAATCACCCCTTAAAAAAATTACCCTTCCAATTTTTTTTCTTTTTAAAACTAACATTGAAATTGGGGGGGTGTCGACTCCACCCCATCCACCCTTAATTTTTTTCTTCGCTTTTTCTTTAAAAAAATGGCTATTCAAGTTCATAAAATAATTGTATGTATACTTTTTAAAAGCGAAGCTTTTCTATAATTAGGGTCGGTCCGTCCGTCCGAGATAGATAGCTTTTATTCGTTAATTTAGGCATGTTAGAATTGTCCTATCGATTTCAAACTTTGCATGATGATTCCTGTAGTAGTTAGGTACGATTTAGAAAGCGTAGCAACTCTATAATCATTACCAGAATGTCCGTACGTCCATTTTAAACATGTTGATTTTTCTAATTTTTTAACAGCAAATTTTTATGTGATCTAATTATCCGTTTGATCTGATTTTTGGTATATAGATTCTACTCTATAATCAAATCCTAAAAATGTAAGTATGTCCATAAACTCAATAAACATTATCCTGTATCAAGAAGTTTTTCAACAAATTTACTTACAGTTTTGTCGACTCTTATACTTTTATATTCTGATAATTCAGTTTAGACACTATACAAGTGTTAATGTCCGTTTGTCCTACCGTTTCAGTGCTTCGCTTTTATGGATGTTGTCATCCTTGTTTTTATATTTTTGCACAAGTTTGTTTACATTAACTTGTTCTTTTAATAGAGTACTTAATTTAGTCACATGTGTTTAAAAACTTGCAAGTTGTTTAAAATTAAATTAATGGATGAAATTATTTATCATTTAGTTTTAGAAGAAAAGCTTTTCTTTAATTAAGGGCTCTAAGTTAGATCTTTTCTTTAAATTAGGCATGTTAGAATTGTCTTATCGATTTCAAACTTTGGATGATGCTTCCTTATTTATCTATAATACAAAGTAGCTTGATGTCTGTCCGTCTGTCTGTCCATCTGAAGCTTAAGATCTCAGTAACCGCTGAACCGATTGGACTCTACTTTTCAGGGAATATACCTACTGGTCCTGTGATGGTTTTAAGCTATTTTCCAGGGGGGGTGGGACACCCCCAACCCCCCAAAAACTAAAAAAACCACCCCCCCCCTAAAAAAAATTATTTACATTTTTTGTAAAATCTCAGTAACTGCTGAACAAATTGGGCTCTACTCTTCTGGGAATATTCCTACTTGTCCTCCGGTGGTTTTAAGCTATTTTCTTGGGGGGTGCCATTTTTAACGTCATTAATTATGACGAGATGTTAAGTCGAGATCGAAGCTCCCAGACTACGAGCGCATGCGCTACGTGTCGAGACACGGTCGCGGGTTAAGCCAAGGACCCAAAAGAAGCTTCACTGTTTGGTTTTGATAAATTTTCATTAATGAATAAATTTCTTTCTTTTCATTATATTACATGTACACCAAACACTTTTAATGTTTCATCACATATTTCACATTTTCAAATCAATAGAACGAACAACAAATTATTGCTACAGCACAATTCTTTCTTTACTTTTACTCTCATTTACTATCGTTGTGTCTTAATGAAAATTTTAAGTAATTCTTGGATATGACTCTATGCGGAACTAATGACACACCAAACTTTTTACTGTTGCTATAGTTTTTACAATGGACGTATTATTACTTGGATCTTACACCAAATTTTCATGTTCTATCTTTAGGTGAAATTTGTTGCGAGCTGAAATAACAAAATTCCCCATCCCCCTGCTTTACCCTATCCCCTCCCCTCCTCCTTGATAAACAGCCCGATAAATAAAGCGAGAGGAAATTGCAACCTAAATCGACAATAATTTTTCTCCTGTCATAGTATCCACGTACCTATATATTCTACATCCATTGTTTTTAGGAATTTATATTCCCCTCGCCCCTAGCTAGAAATTTTTGCAAGTTGTTAAGTTGTTCACTGAATTATTGCAAGTTGGCGAATAGTTAAGAATATTATTATACAATGTTGGCCATAGCCAATATATTTATAAATGCATACAGAACAGTTTAGGACCTATGTCTAACTCTAAGATCTCGTAAACGGCTTGACAACTTTTTAATTAAAAGAATCTTTCCTCCATAGAAATTTTATGTCCGTCAATGCTAAAAGAAAAAGATAAATTTATGGATAAGATTTGCTTCTTATATTTACTTTTACGAGATCCTTCGGTACAGATAGACAGACATCCTGTTACTTTATTATAAGGATTTCAATCAAATATGATACAAGGTATTCTATATATTCAAGTGGGAGTCCTAACCTTGCATCGGTCTACATTATAATTTAAAGCGAAACCAATTCGAATGCTTCAACAGTGAATGTTCTTTTCAATTTATTCAGTTTTTAAAACACTACTATGCCAAGCGTGGGATATTTTAGTAGGAATAGATAGAATACATCGGAACATTACCAGTTCGAATCCCTAGACAATTTTGAAAAATGTAAATAACCTCCCCCCCCCCTCTATGAAGGGGTGTGCACCCCTGCCTTAAGATTATAATTTCAATGGATGTAGAATACATGGATATTGTTAGAAATTCTCGCATACCCTTATAAACATTTCTCCCATCTAGCTAATATAAAGAAATCTCCCCTTCCCCTGACCATGCAGTAACATATTGACCAATATCTGAAGACTATAGTAGCAACCTAAATTGACAATAAAATTCCCAAAATATCCACCCACTCTATATCCATTATAATGTATATTACCCCTCCCTTGTTCTCGTTAATGTTATAGAGATTTGCAATAAAAATCTACAAAACTTTTTTGCAATTTGTGTCTCAGAGTCAGTTTTTCAAAGATTTCCAATGTGTAAGAATGTTTTAATATTGTTATGATTTATGGACAATTTATTATTTTGTCTACAGAAAACTAGTATTTAATGATTAATTGCTTTAGTCTAGAAGACTTGAAATTGATCTAAAACAGACGGAATATACAACTTTCAAAATTAACCCGTTACACAAGTTTTTTTTTGGGTCCATGAGATTATCACGCACATAAACAATTTTATATTTTATTATTATTAGTAGCGAAGCTACTCTATAATTCACTTTGTCCGTCCGTCAGTCCGTCAGTCCGTAACGCTATGGGGGAAATGGGATTTACTCAGCTCCTATAAAAGGTAGAATGCTGAAATTTTTTGACAACGTTCCCATTATTAAGGAACACAATTAATTATAAAACATCGATGGCGATAGGACCGCTTTTTAGCAGGTTTTAGGCTATTTTTGTATTTTTCACATTTGTCTCCATATCTTCGGTGTTTATTGTGTGATTTTCAAAAATTTTTCAGTTATAGATATCAAAATTAAATTTCCAGTTGTTTAAAGAAAACAACTATGAAGGTTAGACTGCCTTTTCAGCAGGTTTTAGGCTATTTTTGTATTTTTTACATTTTTCTCCATATCTTTGATGTTTATGTTACGATTTTCAAAATTTTTTCAGTTATACATATCAAAATTAAATTTCCTGTTGTTTAAAGCAAACAACCATGACGGTTAGACTTCCTTTTGCAGGTTTTTGCCTATTTTAAATTTTTTATATCTTTGATGTATATAGTCCGATTTTCCAAATTTTATTAAGTTAAGAATTTAAAAATTAAATTTCCTGTCGTTTTAAGAAAACAAGCATGGCGGTCAGACTGTCTTATAGCAGGTTTTTGCTATCTTTATATTTGCTATTTTGCATATTTCCAATCCTCATCTTTGGTGTTTTTGGTCCAATTTATAACTTTTTTGGGATATCCTTATCAAAATAATTTTTTTCCATTGTTATGAGCATCTTTTATGTAATTTACTTTGACCGTCATCATTATACAAAATATAACAGGGTTTCGTGTTTATTTTCTCCAATAAATCAATTAATGAATACACTTTAAATCTACATATTACCATCCATGATTTTATTTTTTGTGCTTCGCTACTTATGGATGTTGTCATCCTTGTTATTCTATAATTTATTGGGTTTTCTATAAAATAAACATAATTTTATATTTTAATGGGTTAAATCAATTAAATAGTCAGTTTTTAATTATAAAGTTGAACTAAAAAGAAATCTTATTATAGACAGCTTTCCACGGATAGTGAAAAGAAAAAATTGTAAGGCTTATTCTAGTTTTTTGAGATTGAATGATAAATGATAAACCTGACTAATTATAAACCAAAATTGTCGTTAAGATAGATTATTGAGACTTATTGACCATCTAGAAAAAAATTAATTTACAAAACAGAAAATAGACATCCAGTTACTTTTTTATATAGGGATTATTAAAATTCTGTGTTAAGCAGGACTCAAACACGATCAGACGTGAGGCTTCGTAAGCCTACTAAGCCACCCAGTAAGCCACAGCTGCCAAATTTCACATCAGAAACATTCAGCTATAGCCATTAATTTCTAACTTAGCCTAAGCTAGCCTTAGCCAACCAAAACAAAGTAGGCCTTGTCGCAGCTGCAACAAACAGTGCAAAGTCGAGAAAGCTGGGGAGCTTGGGGGATGAATCAGCCGTTGTCAGCCATCAAATTTTAATTTATCCATCCTCAGTCGCAATTGTGTAGTTAGCTGCGCAGTTGTCGTTTTCTGGTTATAAGACATGATTTGACTTATAGACTACTAGCGGCTGCGCCTTCGCCCAGAGAGCTCTCTAGGGGCATTTTGAGTATAAGAGGGGAGGGGTGGTTTTGACCCCAGCAAATTTTCAATTTAAGTTTTAAAATTAAAAGAGAAAGTAAAAAAATATTTTATTGGGGTTATCATTTCTAGGGCGATTTCTCTTGGGATGGTGGTGATACCATTCCCCAAAATAGTTATAAATCTGCACTGGACCTATCAGAAACTACATTGTAAAGAAGAACCATATAGGTCCAGAAGCTATGGAGATCCTTCGCTACAAACCAAAAACCTTACTACTTTATATAATAGGATATGTAATATTTTTTAAAAACTGAGTTTTAAAATTAATTAATTTAGATATTTCCAAAGATTTACTTGAATATGTTTATTTTAAAACTTGATTTTTTCAGACACACTAATGATCATATGATAAGAGTTAAAATTTAGGGTGATTTACAAAAGCCCTCGAATTTTGTTAATTAAAAAAAAAAACTATAGTAAAAATTTACATTAAAGCTCAAAATATTAAAGATAAGAGTTTTAAAAATAAAAAAAAAATACATTATTAAAATAAAAATGATAACACCCTTATATATCCCATAAAATGTTTTTAAAGACAATAGGGATTTTTATCAATAATTGTAGACAAAAAAGTTTAACCTTTAACTACAAATAAAAATATTGATTTTCTTCTATTTTATCATAGCTTAAATTAAATTAATTCAGAATGGTAAATAAAAATTAGCTGTCAAATCTTTTTATAATGTTTTACAGAAACATATCCAGTTAAAAATAATACTACTGGTGTCATTTCAATTCCGCGAAATTATCAGATTTTCAAATCATCACAACAACCGCGCATTTAATAAAAACAGGAAAAACTGAAATTTCCCAGTGAGGGAGGGCACATTGGGATGTTTATTACAGTAGTCCCCAAAATTTTATGATAACGTTTTCTCATTCGTTGATTTGAAAACTTTGGGGACTTTTATTGAATTTTTATTGGCGTGTTCAATACTAGTATTTTAGCGGAATTGCGGGCACACCTTTAATACTACCCTTTCTTTACAAATATAATATGCAAGTAATTCTCTCTCAGTTCAAATCTGCAAGTTGGCCAATAAACAGCAGAGCAAAGGAGCAAAGAGGAGATTAGTTAGAGTCTGCGCAGTAAGTTTTTATTTGTATTTATTTATTTATTTTATATTTAACTTTTATTATTTTTTTCATAAATTTGATATATTACGATTTATAGTTTTTCTAGTCAAGTGAACTTTTTAAAAGTAGAAATTTTTTTAAAAACTTAATTGTATACTTTTAACACACAAAAATATATTTTTTTCATATTAGATGTGAATTTCATTTGATGTTATAAACTTTTTAGTTATAGCATTTTGTAAACGAAGTAGGATGTTGATTTGTTTGTCTGTCTGTCTTGCTAACTACTCTAACAATTAGATTAGATTTGTTATTTAAGTGAAGCTTCATTAGGATCTTAGGAATGTTTTAATCTATACGAAGGAAGGGTGGCTTCAACCTTCCTAAATCTTTCCTACATAATATTGATTTCAAAAAAAATACTTTGTTTAAGTCAAACGTCAGAACTATTTGATCAATAAATTTATTTGATAAACAAGAAAAACAACATCCATAATAGTTATTTATCGCATAGTAATATAGTTTTCCGTGGATGGTAATATTAAAAATATAGGAATAATTTCAGTTTTATTGGAATTCTAACAATAAACATTTTAAAATCAATTAATTCTCCTACGATTAAAAATACTATTTTGAAATGCCTTATTTAACGAAAAGAACTATTTATTACTTACAGGCGTTAAGACCATTAATGTAAAGATGCTTCGCTTAATGAAGATAATTAAAAGTAATTTTTGTTTCAAATTTAAAAAAAAAATATTTTTACATATTTTGATATATTTTATTGCTAGGTTAAAGATAAAAGAAGTACTAACCAGATATAGACTGAACCCCATTATTAAATATCCATAACTAGATAAGGTAAGCAATTTAACTGTTTGCAGTCAAGCTTTTCTATGTTAGTATCAGTCCGTCCGTCCGTTAGTAAAATATATATTGATTGATAACATACATGCCAAAATCGTTCTATGAATTTCAAACCTAAATTAAAATCTGAAAAATTTAAACTACTGTTCCTTAGTTCAGGGGCGTCCAAGCTTTTTTATTTTTTTTTGGGGGGGGGGAGTAAAATTTTGAAAATAAAAATTTTGGGTGCCGTCCATCTGATTTGTTGAGCTTCGCTTTCATGAATGTTGTCATCCATGTTTATTAGTCTCATATATAAATGCTGTTAGTTTATTTTTATTGATATTAGAAAATTGAAATTTTGATTGTAGGGATAATTTTACGTTTTTGCTTTATGGTGCACAGCTTACCTATAACTAGGTTCTATTCATTAATTCGTATGTCGCTCAAAGATTTCAAATTTTGCATGATAATTCTTATAACAGTAAGGTACAATTTAGTTTGCGTGGCAACTCTATAAATCGTACAAAAACATTTTAAATATGCTGATTTTTTTGACAACAACTTTTTGTATGATACAATCATCCTATTCATCTAATCTTTTGAATAATGTTTCCTAAGACAACAAGGTACAAGGTATTATAAGAAAAGCATCTCTATAATTAAATCCTAAAATTAAATTATATCATATGTCATTATACAGTATCCCGAATTTAATTAATTTTTTCAAAAAATTTATGTACAATTTTGTTTAGATTTACAAATTAATGTTCTGCTTATCAAGTTTTGACACTCTACAAGAGTTCTTATTCGTTTGTTCTTCCTTCTGATTTTAGAGCTTCGCTACATGGATGTTGTCATCCAATTGTTCATGAGAATATTGGGGTATACTCCCTTTCGTGGCAATGCCTCTTAAGGGGCGTTTCTTCGCATTTTCACATTAGCTTTTCTACTATTTCTAGCCCCCGCGGGATTAATTGCCTAACCACGCGTGGCAATCTCCTAACCTAACCTAAAATAACCTATAAAATATTACTGTGAAAATACGACGAAACGCCCCTTAAGAGGCGTTGCCACGAAAGGGACTATACCCGAACATTGTTTATGTTGCTCTACAGATTGTCTGTGTTAATTTTTAAGTTATATAACTACACTTTCAGATTATCAAAATCAATGTTTCTATCTTCATTTTAAACTCAAAGTTTTTGAAAATAAGTATTAGATTTAAGTGACCTACTATAAATCAAACTTATTACTTCCATGTTTTCTAAGCTTTTCTATAACAATGGTCGGTTCGTCCCGTAATGGATAGCCTTTATCGTTGATTTAGGCATGTTAAAAACCGTAGCAACCCTATTATCTATATAATACCAGAAAGGATTCATTCTCTTTAACCAAGTCCTAAAAATGTAAGTATGCCCTTAAACATTATCGTGTATTCAAGCAGTTTTGCAAATTGCAACAAATTTATTTACAATTTTGATTGTTATTCATTTCTGACATTCTACGAGTGTTAATGTTCGTTTGTCCTACCACTTCAGAGCTTCGTTATTATGGATGTTTTTCATTAGTAAATGTTGTGCTTCAAATAATTCCTCAAATTGTGCGCATTTGTTAAATGATAACTTTTTTTTAATATCTTAGTGTAAACTCGTATGAAAATGCATATTATTAACAAGTTCATGATTTTTAGAGAGGAAAAGCTACTATTTGAGTCTTCGGTCTGTCTGTCTGACTACTCATTTGTAATATTTCTTTTATAAACCTCCAATCCAAAAAGAAAAAAATTGTATGGTTTATATTATTAAGTATCTAAAGTTTTTTTTCTTTGGAAAGGCAGTAATAATCTTATTTTGATATTAAAAATGTGGAAACATTAAGAAAATTTATAAGAATAGCTTAAAAGACGGGCAAAAAGTATCAAATAATAGATACTTTTAATACTCAATGGCCTTAAGAATCTTAATTTGGAATATTTGAATTCCATATGCAGCCGAGAAATAGCGTTTCTTAATAAACACTCATGACATACAGAAATCTGGAATTAACAAGGATGACAACATCCATAAAAGCAAAGCTCTGAAATGGTAAAACAAACGAACATTAACACTTACAGAGTGTAAGTACAGGATAATGTTTAAGGGCATACTTACATTTTTAGACTTTTAGATCATAGAGATGCTTCGATTATAACATTGTACTTTTTTGTCAAAAAAATTCAGATCAACCGGATTATTACATCACATAAAATTTGTTGTTAAAATGATAAAAATCAACATGTTTAAAATGGACGTACGGACAATCTGGTAACTATTATAGAGTTGCTACGCTTTCTAAATTGTACCGAACTACTACAGGAATCACTATGCAAAATTTGAAATCGATAGGACAATTCTAACATGCCTAAATTAACGACAAAAGTTATCCGTTCCGAACGGACACACCCTAATTATAGAAAAGCTTCGCTTTTATAAAGTATTTTTCCTACTAAAAAACGTATGTTACAAACTTTTGATGAAATCATATCTTCCATATGGGGGGGGGGGGGGGTGTCGGTAAAGGGTTGATAACCCTTCCAAATGGATTTTAATTTTTAATTTTTACCCCTCTCCTTCAAATAAAAAAACTTGGACGGCTCTGCCTATATGATATAAAGTTTGCCCCCCTCCAAAAAAAAGAAATGTTTAATTTTAAATTATCACCCCCTCCCCCAAATAAAAAAAGCTTGGACGTCCAACCCTTTATAACTAAGGCGCAATAATTTTAAATCAAGTCCAGCTAAAGGTCAATAACACCGATTAAGCTCTCTATTTTAAGGAAGCCTCACAGGTTTTAATATTCTTTAGTCTTCGAATACGAAGCCACTAGATTATGAAAGGTCATCCTATACTTGATGACTTATTTATACAGTAGCTGCCCTCTACATTTGCTTAAAAATTGTGTACATTATTAAGACACAAATACCCTTCTTTCTTGCAACCTTATGAACTATATTTATATTTTTTAACTAATTGTCATAAATCATAGATTTAATCTTTGGCTGACGGGCAGTTTTGGACGACATAACAATTATGAACAGCTTTGTTTGTAAAATGAACAAGTTATATTAAACTTAAACTTATAGCAGTTATTATTTAAAAATGTGAAAATAAGTTGGGTTAAATGCAAAAGTATTTTTTGTATTTTTTTTGTAGAAATTTCTTCTTGCATTGAGCATTATTGTTATTTTAACAAGGAAAGTTATGTTTCAAACTAGCGCAACAAAAACAAACCAATCATAGTTTGGATAAAGTCAATCATACTAGGGTCAATATCTCTTGGGAGGGCGGTGGTTTGTACCCTACCCAAAAGTAGGTATAATAAACCTCTCCAGATGAAAAGCTACGTTGTAAAGGAGAAACACATAGGTTCATCAGTTAGCGAGATCCTTCGAACCACACAGACAGACAGACAGACACACACAGAGACAGACATCCTGTTACTTTTATAGAAGGATATTGTTTGCTGTTTATTGTTTTATGTTTTCAATTAATTATCAGTCAAATAACTATTTCCTTGCATTCCAGGTTAATGATTATATACACTATACAATTTTTTTTATAATCTAAAAAAAAATCCGTCAATTAAGAATAAAAATAGTATTAGGACAAAGTGTCTCAAAAATCAGTCATGTGACATCATAAAAATTACATGATATGAGAGTAGAAGTGGGACAGAAAACCCCTAAAAAAGAGATGGATAATCCCTCATTTTTATGACGTCACATGACTGATTTTTTTTAGACACATTGTCCAGTTCCATAAAAACATATTCAATTTCCTCAGATTCCTTTTTATAGAGCAGCTACGAGACAAACAAGAGCAAATAAATAAATAACAAATATCAATAATTTTTCAGATAACATTTTGTTAATTATAGAAAAGCTACGCTTTATGACGTACTTTATTCCGATTAAGAAAAATCATAAAGATATATAGGTCCCGTTTGCATTCAAACTAATTTTATTCAAAACATAAAAAGCAGAAATTGTTGTATTTTTAGAAGCGAAGCTGCTTTTTAGTCTTCTGTGTTTTATTGTTCTTTCACATCATTTTTTACAAATTTTTCACGTGATTTAAAGACTTTTTTTAACATATAGTGTTGTAATATTTAAAGTAACAGGTCTTAATGAGCAAAAAAACCTCTGATGACATTTTTGTTTTGGCTTAGGGAGTATAGTATTTTTTTCTTCTTTTTGGGCTGATTTACCCTCCTGGAAAACCTTTCATTGACCAATACTATTGTGAAACAATTAGTCCACCAGTTTAGGAGATCTTACAGGACATACATTGTACATACACAATATAACCCTTTTTTACCATATCCTATAACTTAAGTAAGATTTTTTATTCTGTGCTGAACCGACATGGTTCTCGTTTTTAATGTCTTATAGTTCCTGGGAAGGTTTAAAACTATTTTAGGGGAGGCTACCACCAACCCTCCCAAGAGAAAAATGATCCCATAAAATTTTCTTTTTTCTTTTTAAAACTAAAATTCAAAATAGGTGATAAATTAACCACCTCCCTCCCTATCAAGTGCCACTAGAGACCTCTAGGGGCGTAGCCGCTAGTTGTATCAGATAGTAACTCTACTGTAGAAAGAGTTAACTATTTCTATTTGTAACTTTTTTTTAATGTGGGGTAGTTTTTACCCCTAATCCACATATTACGCAGTTACCCGTACCAGACAACCTCTCTGTTAGGCGTGTAGCCTCATTCTGACATCCTCAGACAGACGACTCAATATACGCAAACTTCTTATTGGTTAAAAGTTTGCAATTTTTGCCAGTCTGCATATATCCATTTGCAATAATAATGCAAGTTCAGTTTTGTTAAAGCCCCCGCGCTCTCAACACATTATTGCACAGAAGAATTGCAGCGGAGAAATTGATAATGTTATCGATGAATAACATGCTAGATGTAAGGTATATATTTTCTAATACTTATTTGTGTATGCCAATATATAATATATATATGTATGTTATGAAACTTGATTCTAGACACTACGCACTTTCCCTCACAGAAATTCGCAAGTTGGTGGATATAATTGATGTAGTTATATCTTACATAGAGGGCAACTAATTCTCACAACAAATTTTTACTTTCGTTTTTTATCATTTTAAAGTGCATAAAGTATTCTAAATTATTATTATTGAGTGACCTTAATTTTTAACATGTATTTTACACCCTATGAACAGTTGCTAAGGGAGATATGCAGATCTGAATGCTTAGAGAACATTTTCACTCTCTTTTTTTACTTTTTTAAAGTCTTCCATGAAAGTCTTTTCACTTTCTTTGGTCTAAAAACCCCTCTCTATTAAAAATCATAAACTTTTTGAAAAGACATTTTTGAATTACCTTGGAAGAAATATTTGAATGCTTGTCTTTTTTTACCCCAAAATTATGTATGTTTGTCATTGCACATTATTATCCTTCTACCAACGTTTAAATGTATCAACAGTTTGACCTTAATCCCAATTGAAGTATATATATAATATTGCACTCTATGCAGTGTGATGTAAAAATAGAAATTATCTAAACTATTTTACTATCTCCATTCCTAAAGTACAAATTCTCTGTTGTGAGTTGTATCAGTTGAAACTGCAGATAGAGGCCGCAAAATCAGACGTCTCACTATTTGCAGGCTTTAAATTTAGCACACCCACACACACACACACACACACTTACACACACAGCCTCTTGGATGATTTACCTAAACGCTAAAAATTAACATATTAATTACAGAAGCAGATAATTATTATTTACACAACTAGGGGGGGTAATTTCAACCCGCCACTTAATTTTGGAAAAAGAAAATTTTTTTAGAGAAGATTTCTCTAAGGAGGGTGGGGGTACCATTCCCCAAAATAGATTTAAATATTCTAAGACCTATGATAAGCTTTACTGTAAAGGAGATCCAAATCCGTTCAGCGGTTAGTGAAATCTTTTGAAAAAAACAGACATACAGAAAGTTACTTAGTTACTTTTATTTCTTACTTAATTCTCCATTCTTTAGACAAGAGTTCTTTGTCAATTTTTATCTGGTGTCCTAATCCTGCGGGGTTCTACATGTGCTTGAACCTAACATTTTGGGACACTTTATAATTCATCATTTATGTTTTGATATTAAACCCATAAAATTTTAACTTTTAAATTAAAATCTTATGACCCAACATAGAGCAAAAAACCTGAATATACGTAAATACATATAATTTTTGTTTTAAATTTTTAGAGGATTTTTGCTTAGATATTAGCACTAAAAGTAAAACTTTCTACTAAAAGAAGAAAATACTTCTATGTGCAAATTTTACAAGTATGAAATGAACTAAAAATAGCAATTAAAAAACAAGTTTTTAAATTTCCTAATATGTCAGAATTTCCATAAAATTTAATTTCGCAATTATGAATTTGTTTATATTAAAATCTTCGTACATTTACAAGTTTTGGGAATTTGGAGGAGAAAAAATTAATATGTTTTAGTAGAATTTTACAAATTTAGTTTTAAACAAAGACAAAACAATCCATTAATATAAAGAAGTAAATTTTAATTTTTAGTCCGTTAAAATTTCGTTAACCACTGAAACGACTGAATTCTTTATTTAAGGGAAGCCTTGAAATGGTTTTTGGCTATTTTACTTCTAAATTTAAGTCTCAGAGCTATTTTAGGACCCCTTCCCTTACTTCAAATTCAGCAACGCTCAAAATGCTAGAGCCGCAGCCACTAGTTATATTTAAAAGAAGCGCATCAATATATGTTTATATGTGTGTGTGAGAAACTGCATCCATCAAATTTAGAAATACGAACATTTCTTAGTTATAGAGTAGCTGCACTAACAATAATAGGATCCAATAAAAATTGACCTTTAAAACTTAGATACAGTTGCAATTCAAGGACGTTATAGAGCTCTTTTTTAAATGCTTAAGGGTGTTAAGAAATAGTTAAAAACCTTCCCTGGACCTGTAAGAAGATTTAATGTAAAGAAAACCATATCGGTTCAGAGGTTATTGAGATCCTTCGCTACATACAAAAAAGCTTACTACTTTATATAATAGGATGTACATGTAGAATATCTTTTGCACCAATCTAGCATGCAAAATAGCTAAGAAACCTGAATCAATACTAAACTTCTATTAAAACTGTAAATAAATCGATCCAGCCGTTTTAAAGATCTTAAAAGAAATACTTCCCTGCATATACACAATAAATTTTTAAGTATATGTATATGGCAACTTTTAAAAGTGAGATATTCATTATTTCTAAAACAGACATTTTTATTAAAATTGTGCAAAGATTCGAACCTGCAGCCTTGCATTTTTATTGCATCCCTAAAAACACGAATGCAAATGCCATATTTGTAGTCTGCAACTGCACATTTAGGCCACTAGACAATTCACTTACTCCGCCGTCTATTTTTCATTCATTTGAGACGGCGCGGTTTGCCATAAATAGAGACGGCGGGTGTAGTTTTGGTGAATTTAGTTGCATCGCTCTGCAGAGGTCTTGCAGTTATATGCAAGTGGTAGGGACTGCAACCTCGAAGCTTACCTGTTAAACTATTGTGCTATTATTATATCAACATAGACTGAATTATGATTCAATCCTAGAACAACTTTTAAAGTTGGTATTTATTTTCTAGTTACATTGCTTAATATTAAACATGTAGAAAGTCGACTTAAATATGAGGCCATTAATATCTCTTATGAATCATATATCAGCCATGCCACCCTTATATTAATGCATGTAGTCGACATAAACCATTGTTATTGTAAGTCAACACAAAACTGTCATACTTAACAGGGATTAAAGAGCACCACCGTGCAATAACTTATTTTAGCATATGAGTATTTGCTTGAATGTGCCATCCCTGACATCTTTGCAATTTGCTGTCCACGTGTAATTTTATTGGTTTTTGTCGACATTATGACATAGAAATAAAAGTGGCTATGGCTGACAATTTATTGACATTCCATTATTTATCATAAACCGTGATTTATGTCGACTAGGAAAATACAAGAGTGGCAACGGCTAACATATGATAAACATAATGATGTCCACTAATGACATTATTATATGACTACAAACAGCTATTTTATAACTACACTAGTAACAGCTTGCTGAGCATCAGGGAAATGTTGCCTATGGAAAACATGATTATTAGTGATACAAAATGTATTAATTTTCTGTATAATATAACACAAGCAGCCAATACATATCTTTTACATATTATCACAGCAATTTTGTTTATGTATTTTTCGTATTTTTAAGTACAACCAAATAGAATTAGGGAAAAGTTTTATAATTAAAACAAGGATTAAACATCTCTAACTGCGATTTACAAATTTAACATAGGAATGATATAAAGAAAAGGCGTTGCTACAAAAGACCTACTCTACAAAAGACCTACCCCTACAAAAGGTCTACTCTACAAAAGACCTACCCCTACATAAGACCTACTCTACAGTCATGGCCGCAGCGCTCGGCCCCCTGGCCTGCCTAGCCGCGGGCGCTCGCCCCCCTTGCCTATAACCTAACCTAACCTTACCTAAATATTGTAAAAAAAATATTAAAATTTGAAAAAAATCTACCAACCAGTTTTTGTAAATCAACGAAATTCTAAAATATAATCAAGTTAATGTACGATAAACAATGAAACATTCATACATTATTACATATAAGTTAGGCTAGGTTAGGTTAGGTTAGGTTATAGGCAAGGGGGCCGAGCGCCCGCGGCTAGGCAGGCCAGGGGGCCGAGCTCTGCGGCCATGACATTCTAGCATTACGATTTTTTGTAGAGTAGGTCTTTTGTAGGGGTTGGTCTTTTGTAGAGTAGGTCTTTTGTAGGCGTTGGTCTTTTGTAGAACCGACGAGTAGGTCTTTTGTAGGGGTAGGTCTTTTGTAGAGTAGGTCTTTTGTAGCAACGCCAAAGAAAAGGCCTTTTGAGTTAATTAAGGATATAGAGATTCTTTGATTATAAACCCAAGCTATGCTATGCTTAATATATCTTTTAGGTAGTTTGAAATAAAAAGAGCTTTTCTATAATTAGGGTCGGTCCGTCCGTCCGTACGTATGTAATGGATAGCTTTTTTTCGTTATTTAGGCATGTTAGAATTGTCCTATCGATGTTAAACTTTGCACGATGATTCATGTAGTAGTTAGATACGATTTAGAAAGCGTAGCAACTCTATAATCGTTACCAGAATGTCCGTACGTCCATTTTAAACATCTTGATTTTTTAACTTTTTTAACAATATTTTTATGTGATATCTGATCTGATTTTTGGAGTATTGATTCCTATTACAATATTGTACAATATCATAAGCGAAGCATCTCTATCATCAAGTCCTAAAAATGTCAGTATGTACTTAAACATAATTTTGTATTTAAGAAGTTTTGCAACAAATTTAATTATGATTTTGTCAAAACTTATATATTTATATTTTGTAAATACAGCTCTGACACTCTACAAGAGTTGATGTTCGTCTTTCATATCGTTTTAGAGCTTCGCTTTTATGGATGTTGTCATTTTTAAATTTTTAAACATTCTCTATGATATTTGGACAACGATTATAATTTTGCTACTCCTGGCTAGAGGCGTGCTATATAACTATAACGGATTGATGTCCCCCTAATGAAGAGCAGCTTCGCTGTTAATTATAGATGTCGCATTTTTTAATCTTGTGAACCCGTGAATTGATGATCATTTCATTGATCTAATATTTTAAAGAGCAGAAATTTCTACATGCGCTTTGAATTTCTCTCCCCCGCTCTTTATTATTATTATTAAAAATAAAATTTGCATTTATTAAAGAGGATTACAATATTTTATCCTATTAGTTGCATTTCAAATCTTATACTATTCACAAAAAATTAAATATTTTGAATACATTATATTTTCTTTACAAAAGAATTTTTTCTCTGTAATTTATAAGAAAGAAGATTATTGATTATAATATAATTATGAAAGGGATATGTCACATTTAATGAATAGCTAATCCGCCCCAAAGAAGGTGTATCAACTATTTTTTTTATAGCTAGCCGGTTCTTTTAGTAAGTAGTAGATGTAAAATTTTTCATAGAATTCAGATATGCAATCGGTTTTTTTGTAGACCTCTTATTTTTTAAGTAATTTAAGTTTAAAAAAAAAAAAATTAAGTCGATTTTAAGGTACTAAAATGCAACAAAAAAAAGAAAGAAAATGGTCATTATGAACAAAAATAGTAAGATCTTTAATTTGACACCTTACTTTTTCAATTCTGTCAGGTAATTATTGAAAAAATCGATTTTTTTAAACCCACGAGAATAAAAACTTTGAACTTAATTTTATTATTTCACAAATAAAAAAATATGGGTTCATATATACCATTAGAATCAGAAAAATATTACGAATCCATTGTAAGCAAAATTGAAAAAAAAAGTTTACAATATAGTATATAAACTACAATAAAAGGAATTATATGAAAATATCATATTATGTTGTACAGGCAACGTCTTAATTCTTCAATTGAGTATAAAAATGGGAAGGGGGTAAAGAGGGGGTAAAGAGGGGGTAAAAAAGGGAAAACAATAGTGTTGTCTGAACAAAAAAAAATAATTGGCCATTTCTGTAATTTTTTAATTTTTAAATTTTTTTCAATTTTGCTTACAATGGATTCGTAATATTTTTCTGATTCTAATGGTATATATGAACCCATGTTTTTTATGTCTGTTTGAGAAAATATTTAGGTCTAAAGTTTTTATTATACCGAGGTTAAAAAAATAGATTTTTTCAATAATTACTCAACAGAATTTTAAAAGTAAGGTGTCAAATTAAAGATCTTACTATTTTTGTTCTTACTGACCATTTTCTTCTTTTATTTTGTTGCGTTTTAGTACCTTAAAACCGACTTAATTATTTTTTTAAAAAACTTAAATTACTTAAAAAATAAGAGGTCTACAAAAAAACCGATTGCATATTTGAATTCTATGAAAAATTTTACATCTACTACTTACTAAAAGAACCGGCTAGCTATAAAAAAAAAAGTTGATACAACTTCTTTGAGATAAAATTGTTATTGAGTTGAAAAAATATTTCTGTTATTTTTTTTTATCTTTTTTAAAGTGAAAATGTAATTTTTCAGATTATTACAAATTAATTATAGTTTTAAAATCTGTATAAGAATCCAAACATTTGTTGAAACTTGATTGTGGTACGTTAAAGCTTACTTTTATATCATTATAGTCTGTGCGTCGCGTCATTACGTCAATGTAGATAATAGTCATTTAGGTGACAGTCTTCATTTGAACACAGTAATAGTGTCTGACTGATTATGACGTAACAAAAAAAATTAGCCAATGAGAGGCCGCTATTGACCAATGGTAAAATTTATAGTGGCCTCTCATTGGCTAATTTTTTTTGTTACGTCATCCTAGATGACCTCGTACGGGCGGGATTGCAGTACCGGACCTTATCGACTTGATGTACTGTCCAGGTCCTGGTCCAGCAATCCAGAGCTCGATCTTTAAATCGTTTATAGGTGATTTAAACCGGGGCGATTCATTTGGCGCACCATCAAATTATTAATATCAATCTTTAAATCGAATTTGCATGGGCGATTTGAATCGGGCAGTGGCGCGGGCCCGGCGCGGCAATGGCACTCACCGAGTGGCATTGCCGGTTTAAATCGGGGTGAATCATGCACTGAGCCCCAACGAAAGACCCATTGCATATGTAATAAATGGATATTTTTTTTAATTACTTTAATATTTTATTGCAAAACTATCGTGAAAACATTTTTATAGTTATTTTTAAAATAAATTATATATTAATGTTTTATATAAAATACCATACTGACACGGTATTTTATATAAAATACCTTACTGGCACTACTGCTTAAGTAATAAAGTTGTACTGGCGCGGATCGATATTTTAGTGAGTGCGCAAGCGATTTAACAACACCGCGCCGAAATCTTTTAAAATCAGGTGCGCTGTGGCTTACCACCAGCGCGCCTACGGTTCACCTCTGAATCGCCCCGATTCAGCGCGGCATAAAAACGATTTATGCCGCGCTAAATCTAAGGAGAACTAAGGATGACTAACGCACCCTTCTCTGTCCAAACACCCAAGGATATTAGGCTAAGTAACATCCATCAGACAACCAACTCTCTGTGATGCACGACCTTTGTCTGAGAAGTCCCAACTGTGCATGGTAACGAGTTGCGCCTGTTTTGGGCCAAGGCATTCCCCCTACTCTAACTATTTATGTCGCGCATCTGACATAGCAGCAGTAGGAACCATTTTTAACGTCTTTAGTTATGACGCGGTGTCGGCCCGAGATTCGATCCTATCACCTTCCCGACGACGAGCGGATGCGCTACGTGTTGAGCCACGGTCGCGGGTTTTGTTACGTCATAATCAGTCAGACACTATTACTGTGTTCTCTTCATTTGTATTTGATAGTATCCTGATCGTCAAGAAATCTGATAAAAGTGTTTAAATGGATGTAAAATATACGTGGATATTTTGACAGGGGAAAAATTTTCGTCAATTTAGGTTGCCATTCCCACTGTCACTTATTGGCCAGTTTGTTCATTCAGTAGGTGGGGAGGGTTTTACTTTATTTGTGTCCATGATAATCTAAATAGTGTAAGATCCAAGAATAAAAAGCTAACTGTGTCAATTGTTTTGCAACCTGCTTTTGTTTGGAAATTTTCCTTTAAAAGGGAGCTTTTTTGCTATCTTTTAACCGAGTAGAAGTTGACAATTCTGGATTAACAAATCCATAAATAGTTACAAACCAAAAAAAGTAAAAAAGACCTAATTCAATAAATGCTTTATATGTGATCTTCAAAAGATAAAAATCCATCTAAAAAATTTTCTTTTTTAAAGAATTGCAGAATTTTATTTATAAAGATTAATTATTTATTCACCCGTAAAAAATGCATTTTAAAAATTTATTAAAAATCATAGCTACTGTTTATTTTGAACTCGATCGTTCGTAAATTTAAATTTGATGACAATAATATTAAACCCCTCAAAAAAATGTCGTCAACGAAGTCGCGAATTTGGCAGTTAGTAGAGTTTTTAGCGATATGACTTACATTTAAAGAATACACAAACACCTCCATTATTTCGAAATAAATTATAAAGGGAGGGTTTTTACTCGTATGTTTGTGTTGACCCCACTGGGCTAGGGGACCACTGTTATAGGTCTCATTGGGATAGGGCCTATTGCAGGGGTTAGGGTTAAAGTAAAAAACTACCCTCCCTATTATTTACAATTTGATCAAAAATAAGGGGGGGGGGAGAGGGGTGGACACAGGGGCGTCAAACCTTTTTTTTCTCAGGGAGGATAACAAATTTTTAAGGGCCGGGGGGTAAAATGGTGCGCGAAGCGCTCTGCAAATTTTTTTACCCCCTCCAACATTTTAAACCCAGGGGGAAAATTTCCTTGGGGGGGGGGGGTAATTACCCCCCTTTAAATCTGTTGGGGAGGGGAGGGTAAATACACTCCCATAAACTGTTGGGAGGGGGGTAATTACCCCCTTTAAAATTTACCCTCTGGGTAAAATATTTTGGTGGGGGTAATTTGATAATGTAAAAAAGTACCTACCATTAAATAAAGTACTATAAAATATTTAGTAGTATATCATTCCTATACATGAAAACACAAAAATCAACTCACAAGTTTTGCTAACTTGATTCTCCTTATAGTGTTGCTTCAAATCTTAACTAGTTTTGGGGAGGGTACCACCACCCTGGCAGCATGCCAAGATAAATTGCCCCTAGAAAATAAGATATTTTGATAATACTGAAATGTTTGATTGATCTATTTTATGGAAGCTAAACAATTAATTTTGATTTAAACATTTATTTCTTAATAATTGGGAAAATGTTACATCTTTGAATAGACATTGTTTAGACACACCCAGTGCATTGTTTAATTAAAGGGCGATTGCAAACATGTATTTATATTTGGGGGGGTAAATACCCCTTCCTAAATGGTTGGGGGTGCCTACGGCTCCCCAAGGTAGGGGTAATCTTTATATTGGGGAAGGGGGGGTAATCACCACTTTACCCCCCCCTTGGACGTCCTTGGGTGGGACTTTTTCTGTGGTTGCTACGCGCGTAAGTGGATATAATATTACATGGATGTTGCAACAGATTTTCCGATATAGTACAGCTTACTAAAATAAAAGATGCTGTGAGTATTGGTGCAAAAAATATGACGTAAAAAAAAAAATTAGCCAATGAGAGGCCGTTATTGACCAATGGTAAAATTTATAGTGGCCTCTCATTGGCTAATTTTTTTGTTACGTCATATTTTTTGCACCAATACTCACATCATCAAATAAAATTATCTCAATCCAATCCCTTTTCTCCATTCCCCTCCACCCTACTGGATGAGAGAACTGACAAATAAATAAGGTCATGATTAGCAAGCTAAATTTATGACAAATTTTCCTCTGTCAATATATCCCCTTATATTCTATATCAATCGGGAGCACCGAATATTTTTCCTAATCATTTGACGTCAGTTTTAAAAGCAATAAAAATCTTTTTAGCCAAAAACTGTATTTTTATAATTTTTCTTTCTGTTTTAGGATGAATCACCCTACTGTCAACAAATCATATAAAGTAAGCATCAAAATATCTTTCAAGAACCAGCTTACAGTGCCTAATAAAAAATGATGTCGTACAATACAAATGACCAATGATAGGCCAGTATACATTGTAATTGACCAATGGTAAAATTAATACCGGCCTATCATTGATTATTTGTATCATATGCCGTCATTTTTTACTAGGCACTATAAAATGCTTCATCTTTCAAGATTTGCTGTGCTGCATATATTATCATAGTATTTATTTTATAATTTGAAATTTCCTTCTGTCTTTATGTCAGTCTGAAACGCTTTTGGAGAAACATGATTTTCTCGGCTCCTTTTCAAGATAGACGCCTGATATTTTCAGGGATCAAATACAATCAAATTCTGCATACTTCAAAGTTTCATTGAAATTTGCTTCTTGGTCGGGGTGCTAGATGTTTAAGTTTTCATGATTTTCACTTCTCATATTCAAGATTACACGGCTGAAATTTTCAGGGACTAAATAAATTCACACTTTATATATTCCCACAAAGATTCATTAAAATTTGCTTGTTGGTTGGGGTGCTATATCGATTCCTAGATTTCTACATTATAAATTTTTAAAGGTTTCGTGATTTGTTTTAATTTAATGTTTTTTTATATTTTTTTTAAGACACTGCTTTATAGTTCATATTATTCCGGATGTCCATATATAATTGATAAGCTTTGCTACTTATGAATGTTGTCATACTTGTATTCTTCAATTTCTATTTTTTTATGAAGGATGAAATAATCCTTGTTAAAATGCGCATTTGCATCACATGTTTTAAACACAAAACGATTTTACTCAGGAATACAGGGACTTGTAAATTTAGGATAAATTAATCTCCTTCAAGATTTTTATGTAAGAAAGCCAGAAATTATATATAATACAAAGATTTTTCGAGGGAAAGCTTATAATTCTATTTACCTATCCCTTCATTACTGATTTTTTTTTATTATGAAGGTTAATAATATTATAAATTTTATATATCGATTATGTCTCATTTTTAAAAGCAAAGCTTTTCTATAATTAGGGTCGGTCCGTCCGTACGCCCGTCCATCCGTAACGGATAGCTTTTTTCGCTAATTTAGGCATGTTAGAATTGTCCTATTGATTTCAAACTTTGTATGGTGATTCCTGTAGTAGTTAGGTACGATTTAGAAAGCGCAGTAACTCTATAATATTAATCATTACCAGAATATCCGTACGTCCATTTTAAACATGTTGATTTTTTTACTTTTTAGACAACAAATTTTTATGTGATCTAACAATCCGATTGATCTGATTTTTGGTATACTGATTCCTGGGACAACAAAGTACAATATTATAAGCGAAGCAACTCTATAATCAAGTCCTAAAAATGTAAGTATGTCCATAAACATTATTCTGTATCAAGCTGTTTTTCAACAATTTTACTTACAATTTTGCTTCGACATTTATACATTTATATTCTGATTATTCAGTTCTGACAATATACAAGTGTTAGTGTCCGTTTGCCCTACCGTTTCAGTGCTTTGCTTTTATGGATGTTGTCATCCTTGTTAACATAGAATGCAATCCTACTTTTCTACAATTTTTAAACAATATAAGCAAAATTAAGGAAAATTTTCTATCTTAGCAACTGAAGAATTAGGTAATGATTTCCCATAAAGTGCCTGTCCAGTATTTTACCCCCCCTTTCCCTACTTATTATTTGAATCTTTGATAAAGTGCCCTGCGGAAAATAGATCCTCAGGGATCTTTCGGGATAAGACTTTGGCCGATAAATTGTTGTACATATCTAATGATTATACACAAAATTGCCCCTTCTGTAGATTACAATTAGTGGTTGAATCGTTTAGACTCTGAACTAAATATGTTAATCAATTGAAATTCAATAAAGGTCCCCAAGGTTGTTAAGCCAATGATTATGAAAACATTATCATAAAGCATTGGGGACTCGTGTAATAAACAGCCCAAAGTCCCCGCCCTCTCTGATAGATTCTACCCAAGTTTTGTAGCATTGCAGATTTGTTATATAATGGACAGGCCCTAGTTATGTTGTATCTATGCTACTATAAATGATGTTGTATAATATTTCTATGTTGTCACACTAATCATTTTTGTGACAAAGTGCCGTACGGACGGACAGACCATAGTTTTGTTATATCTGCGCTAAACAAAAAAAAATAATTCTCTTTAGTATTTCTATTTAGATTGACGACTCTCAAAATCAACTATCACAACCTGGGTTCTTCAATTCTTCAGGTATGTTCATTATCTTGATCTTCCCTAACTCTATATGAGTGAACTAGCCACTAGGGGCACTTAAGGTGGGAGGGGGAATGTCGACCCCTCCCTATTTTCAATTTGAGATTTAAAAAGAAAAATTAAAAAAAATATTTTCTTAGTGGGGGTAAATTTTGTGGGAGGGAAGGTTACCCTCCCCCAAAACAATAAAAACCTTGGACTATAAATTTGAAATACTTCCCCCAAAATTACCCTTTTTGTACATTAGTGGTTGAAAAGTATTGGCTAACCAATTAAGATTTAAAAAAAGTACCCAAAGTTGTTGAGGCAAAAAATTAAATCACGTAAATTTTAAACTTTGGGTACCAGTATAATTTAAAATCCATTGCTTCTCTACATTCCAGTTCTTAATATATTTAGAATATATTTAGTTTGTATCAACCAATCAAGATTTAATAAAAGTTCCCAAAGTCCAAAATTTGTTTAAAGTTTTTGTTTTTGATGGACCAACAGATTGACAACTAAAAATTGTATATTTAAAAAATGATGTAAAAATTGTTTTTGTTATTTAGATTGGAACTATGACTATGGAACATTAAATACCTACACACAACTAACATCCAGGGTAAAACTTTTTTCTATTATAAATACTAAAGAATGCGCCCCTAGCATCTAGAAACTCTATATTCGAAGGCCAGAAAAATAGCCTAAAACCATACCTACACTTATTTATAAAAAAGAATTAATAACCTGAAACCATTTCAGAACCTATAAGAATCTGCACTGTAAATGAGAACCATATTGGTTCAGCGGTTAGCGAGATCCTTCGCTACATTATATTATAGGATAAATCTTGTTAAAATTCTTTATCTATCCATAGTTTTGTATAATGAATTAAAAAAGAAGCTACTCTAAATTTAAAACTGTTTGTCCGTCGGTCCTGGAGTCTGAGAAACAGTTTCAAATTCGATGATCAACATATACAATTTACTTAATTGGTATTTCTTCATTGCAATCGAAAATGCAGTGCTATTTATTGTCCTTGTATCATTTTATGACTGCAGGGTTGGGAAATTATCCTCGCAGGATTAGAGCCCCCTACAAGGGCTAGAAATAGGAGAAAAGCTGTGGAAAATTAAAGAAATCCTCTACTTTGTCTTCTATCCATGATCCAGTATTTCCATATATTAATTTTGTTCTAAATGTTGGTGTATTTTAGTCTGACTTAACCACTGCCCAGCGTGGCAACAACCAGCTGACAGATCTGGACCAAGGACCATCCTCTGGACGTGCACCCAGCCCAACGGCAAGCATGACAAGTAGCACAGCGGATAGCAGCAGCGGAGCCGGGTCCTCCAGGAGCAGAGTAGGCAAGGTAATCAATAATGGTTCTGAAAGTAAATTACATCAGCTTATACCAACAACGAAATTAATTCGAAAATCACAAAACCTATATGTGACTTTCAGCTGTCGCTTGGGGTCAACACATAGTAAAATTGACGACCTTTTTATCTACCCCCCCCCCCCCAATATTCTTTTAGATTTATTTCGCTTGTTGGCTATACCTTATACTTGAAATTAAAATTGTTTCTACTGCTGATATGCCAAGCGCGTGACATCAATAACATGAATATAAGAAATTTAATTTCTAATAAATAGGCACCGCATTACCAAAAAAAGGAAGGACTTCCTGACTATAGTTTTGAAGTCATATAGTCGGGTATTTGACCTGTGAGATATTTCTACTACTTCTCAGGACTTTTGTCACCAACAAGCCGACTTAATTACATGAGCTAATTGTCAAAGACTTTGGATTTTTGCTCTTTTATTATTTGAAAAGAAAATCATTTTAAAGACAGTGTAGACTAGGAAGTTTAAAATGTTTAATATCCTTTTCAATCATACTGTTTTCCGCTAGGAAAGTTTACCTGAAAATTTTTTTCATAGTACATATATTTTGCCCATCCTCCCTGGCTTTTTCAACCCCCCCTCCTCCTCTTTTCATCCCAAAATGTTGATGACGGGTAATAAATATCTGAAAATAGAAAAGACGCAAATGATACGCAAATTCTGATCACAATTCTCACGTTTATCTAAAAATGCAACATATAATAATAGCTATTAAAACAATTTTCAAGCATAACTTTTATCTTATTAGGATAACAATTAAATAAGAAAAATATTTTTACCATATGAAATTTGTGATCAAACACCTAATTGAAAAAAAAATGCAAGACATAGCTTTTATTTTAAGAAAGACTAGGGGCAACGAACGCCCCCAAGAAGCCTCTAGGTGTTCTTAAGGTGGGAGGGGGATAAGTCAACCGCCCTTCTACTTTTTAATTGGAGTTTTAATAAGAAATATTCAGAAAAAAAATTTAGGGGTGGGGATTTTAAATTGGGAGGGTGGAGATACGCTCTCACAAAATAGTTAAAAACCTTCCCTGTACCTAAAAAAAGCTTAATTGCAAAGGAAAACCAAACAGATGTCATTTTTAACAATTTTATAAAAAAAAACATTGGCGCACTTGTATAAACACCTTATCACATTATAGTTTACGCCAAAAAAGGGAAATGAAAAAGAGAGGGGGGTAAATCAAGTTTGAAGATATCCGAAAATAGTTATGATCACCAACCTCTACCATCCAAAATGTTGTTTTCATCTCCAAAAATAAAAGGTATTTGCACAATAATTAAAAAAACCCGACAACATTACTAATTACCATCTGACCAAAATCTAAAATAGTTAAAAATTTAGGTTTACAAAAACAAGGATGAGAAGCTTGCAAGAGAGGCGGGAATAAACTTCACCATAGATCAAATAGTCGGGCTGCCCATGGATGAATTCAACGACCTCCTGTCAAGGTATAAGGGATAGGAAACCTAAGAAAATATTATTCCAGGCCTATTTTCTAACTAGGCCTAAAAAATCAGTTATGGGATGGTGCAGTAGTTAGAATTGACAACTATCAACTAGAATGATTAAATAGCTAAATAAGTCCTAAGAAGATAATAGAATAAAATTCACGTAGCTAGCCTTAGGTAAAAATATAACTTTTTTACCCAATATATAAATGGCGTTTGTTAAAATTACGTTTTGATGTTTTTTTCTCCCAAATTTTTTTTTCTTTTACTCTAGTAATTTGAATTTTTCAGAAAGCTATCATTGGGTTTGTCGCAGACAGAATTTAGGTTGTTTTATTTTTATTTTTATTAATGAGTAAATATCTTATTTGAAAATATCATTGCTTTTTAAGATTCAAAATAATTAAATTAAAAAATAAGCACTTGGGTATCATTCTATCAATTGTTCTATGAATTGTAATTTAATAGTTGATTTGTACTCTGTACAAATTAGCTAATAGTACAAAAATTAAGGTTAATGTGTTTTATCAATTCCGTATAAAATTTTTAAAAATTGAATTACAACACCTCATTTATAAACTGCCAATTGAATATTCTTAGCTATGCACTTCCTAAAAAATAATCCCTCTATTTTGGTTTTTTATATATGGTATTTTTTAATGTAAAACTCTGGGCAGATTTAATAACTAAACTAATGTGATCAAACACCATTTCTATTATTTTTTTTTATAAGCAGACAGCTCATTATTTTTTCTAGAATTGTCTGAGATGGGTTTTTGAAAGATATATGCCGCGTTTTTTTAATTCGCAAAATTTAAACAGAGTATACAAATATTTATTTAATTATTTCGCTTTTGTTGGTATGGATTTTATAGAAGAAAAACAAATTATCTTTAATCCATTTTTGCTGCATATCAATTAATGCATCTTTTTAGAGCTGTATTAGACATTATACAAATGTCTAAAATTTTAAATTCTTAAGTTGTATACTCTGTTGAAATCCTTTCGTCTTTGTTCAATCAATCAATGTCTAAAAAATGTCTAAAAAACGCGGCATTCATCTTACAAAACCCCATCTCTGCGTTTAAAAATGCCGCGGTTTTTAAATATAGCTTGCCTCCAGTTGCCTATTGGTTGATACAAAAAAAGCCGATCCTTATTGGTTTAGAGCAAAAGCTAATTTGGAGCTGCCTCCAATGACTACATTTACTTAGGTAAAAGTTGCAATATCCCTTGTGAAACTAGGCCAGGATCTAATTTATGGCCAGGTTTCCTATCCCTTATCCCTGCTCCTTTCCAGACACGAGCTTACTGAGGAACAGCTCAATATGTGTAGAGATATCAGGTACAGTGTCTTTAACTTTCTAACAATAAGAAATTATGAGGGGACGGGAATTCCTTATCTAATAAAAATTGCAACTTATTACTACAAACTAATGACTTTAAGTCAAAGGTATTGCAATCAAAGGTTCTCTTTTGGCTTTACTTTATCTTATCCTTGGATTTCATTGAGGTGTAAATTATGTATGCTGGGTGAGGGGGCGGGGGTAAAAAGACCTCTAAGAAATTTTCTCTAGGAGGTATGATTGCGGCAAATCAGTAAAACATGAGACACTAACACTTAAATGATTCATTTTCACATAAATAAAAGATAGCAAAAAGCTCATTACTAAAACCTTTCAAAATAAAACGCTTGAATATAAGGAAGGTACACAGTATGTGCTGTAGTAACATACAATTTGCTATGTTGCAGAAGGCGCGGCAAGAACAAGGTGGCTGCCCAGAACTGTAGACGCAGAAAATTGGACCACGTGGATGAATTAGAAATTAAAATCAGAGAAGCTAAGGAGAAGAGTGCAAGATTAGACGCAGAGGATAAAAGGTGAGAATGGGAGGGGACATAAGACTGTAAATTATACGAGTACCCAAATTTTCATATACATAAATGTTTATAGGTTGGTTCTAAACTTTTAAGTCAATACTCTTAATCTACCTGATTAGAAATTTTCTCAATTATACATAATTTGGGGCAGCTTAATCAATTTATCGTCCATTGTCTAATCCTTTGGATTCTTAACAACACACAATAAATTATTTTTTGCAACAGTAAATTTATTAGATCTAATATATTTATTACTAATGGATGTGCCCCTAGCGCTTAAGTGTGCTGTATTCAAAGAGGAAGGGTAGGGCAGAAAATTATCCTAAAAATATCATAAGCCTTAAATTTAAACATAAAATAGCCCAAAACCATCCTGAGATTAAATCTAAACTTCCCTAAAATGGAGAACATAATCGGTTCAATAGTTATGAAAATCAGACAAAAAACCTTTCTACTTTAAATAATAGGATTTATTTATTTTGTAGAAGAGCGGAAGAGGAAGCAAGTAAAATCAAGGAGTTGGATAATCTGATCAATTCTGTACTCAGACAAAATAATTATGATCCAAATGCTTATACACTTGTGGTAAGTTCATACCAATTTGTTATTTCCTGGTTTCATAGTTATTTGACTATATAATAGATTTAATTCTGTAGATAATAATAGTTTAATAAGACACTAACATTCTTTCAGCTTATTTCTATAATACAAAGATTTTTTGTTTATTTTTAGTTATTTTTTATCCAAACACATAATACGAGCAACAGAATTTATTTAAGATAGGATTTCTCCCAATCGTGCCAAAATGTGTACACTTTTTCTTACCACTATAGTGTTGGATTGTTACTGCACTGTTTTCCTAATTAAGTGATTGGGGGTTTAGACTATCTATATTTTTTGGCTACACATATTTTAAATCAGATTTATTTTTCGGAAAATTTATTTGGTGATTTCTCAACCTGAGCTGGATCTTTAAATCATTTCAATGGTGGGCTAAATCACCCCGCGCACCATTGAAATGATTTAAAGATCCAGCTCTGTTAAAAATCAGGAATGGAGGTGAAATGTTACTTTATATTATACTAGCGGCTTCACCCCCAGCTTCTAGGGGCTTTGCCCCAAGTGGTAGTTAAAAAAAACATTAGGTACAAGCCTAAAAAAATTATGTGAGTATGGGAATCATTACATTTTCTATTACCTACCAAGCCAAAAAAAATTGCAAAAGGGTCCCAAATTTTTGCGATCAAATGGCTGATTCGCAAAATATATGAGGAAAAAATTGGGGGTATTTTTTTGGTGGGGGGGGGGGGGGGTTCGAGGTGTCCCACCCCCTAGGAAAATAGCCTAAAACCACCACAGGACCAGTAGTTATATTCCCTGAAGAGTAGAATCCAATCGGTTCAGTTGTTCCCAAGATCTTAAGGGACGGACAGGCGGACGGATAGACATCATTCTACTTTGTATTATTTGATTCTAATATCCTTTCAGAGAGATTCTCAGGGTGAAATTAGAATTGAGCCAAAAGTGAATGGACTAGAACCACATGGATCTTTAAGGTAAACTATTATAAAGTAATGCATAGTAAACTGTCTGTCCATTACTTGTTCGACAGAGTCATTTACTTTAGAAGTAAAGCTACAATACCTTACATGTTCTGCTTAATATTTAAACCCTGGCGTCCAGTCTAAATCCTGAGAGATTTAGTCTTTGATAATTTAGCCTAATTTAAATTCTTAAAAAGTATATCAAATAAAGTACACTTTTATAATTAGGGTCGGTCCGTCCATCCGTACATCTGAGACGGATAGCTTTTTTTGTTAATTTAGGCATGTTAGAATTACTCAATCGATTTCAAACTTTGCATGGTGATTTCTGTAGTAGTTAGGTACGACTTAGAAAGCGTAGTAACTCTATAATCATTACCAGAATGTCCGTACGTCCATATTAAACATTTTTTACTTTTTTAACAACAAATTTTTATGTGATCTGATTATCCGATTGTTCTGATTTTTGGTATACTGATTTCTGGGACAACAAAGTACAATAACAAAGGCAAAGCAACTCTATAATCAAGTCCTAAAAATGTAAGTATTTCCATAAACATTATCCTGTGTCAAGAAGTTTTTCAACAAATTAGCTCACAATTTTGCTTTGACTCTTATTCATTTATATTCTGATTATTCATTTCTGACACTATACAAGTGTTAATGTCCGTTTGTCCTGCCGTTTCAGAGCTTCGCTTTTATGGATGTTGTCATCATAGATGTCCAAGGGGGGGGGGGTAAAGTGGGGATTACCCCCCAAAAACGAATTCTGGGGTGCCTACGGCATTTTACCCCCCCCCCCCCCCATTTAAAATTTACCCCTACCCTGTGGGTGCCGTAGGGGGGTATTTAATTTTACCCTGGTGGTAAATTTTTTTTTGGGGGGGGTAAACAAAATTTACTCCTGCCAAAAGATTTCAGGGGGGGTAAAAAAAATTTGCAGCGCACTTTGCGCGCCATTTTACACCCCCAAAACCGAATTACCCCACCCTTAAAAAATTTTACCCCTCCCCTAAAAAAAGGTTGGACGCCCCTGGTTGTCATCCTTGTTATTATAAAAGTATTGGGTTGTAGTTTAATCTTGATATATAGCAGATTTTTTATCGTTTTACCGTTAAGGAGAAGCTTTTTCTTTAGTCTAACTTGTTTGCCAATATGTTTATACAAATTGTCTATGATCAATATATAAGGAGCTCCGTTAAAAACTATGGACCAAAGTTTTAGCAGTTTCTGAAATTTTGTTTGACACATTAACATACAAAGGGTAAATGTATGTTTATATCTTAATGGCGGTAAATTGAGACTTAACAACAAACAGACCGAAATGGGTAACTTGTAAATAAGCTTTACTACAAAATATTAGAATTCATTTCATTAATTAAAAATTTCTGAATTAAAATGAAAAAAATATATATAGCTCTTTTATTTAAAATCATACGTTGTCATTATATTGGATAAAAATGTAAAGTAATCAATATTGATAAGTTACAAATTTAATTCTAATGTTATATTATAAAATAGATTTAAACTAAATTAATGTTAATTAGGACAGAATTACTTTAAATGAAGTTTTTCTTATTATTTAAATTAAATAAAACTATTTAAAAGAATGATTTTCGAATCTTATTTTCTTCTTATTTTTAAAGTTTTTCAAATATACAGAAAAATAGGGATAATTTATCTGAAATTTATTATTTTGGCTGTCTTGATTTTTGGGTACTAAATTTCAATACTTTGAGTACTAGCTCAAAGTGCCACTAAATTTGTTAAGCTCCTAGCAGACCAAGCTTACTGAAATTAATCAACACAAACACTTAATTATTTATTTATTTTCTCATGGCAGATTTGTCCAAGATTGGAGTTTATAGTGATCTTTTTGGATAGTAATATGATTTTGATTTTAACTTGCAGACAGTAAAGATTCTAATGACTAAAATTATTTTGGTTGGTTCTAAAAATCATTTTATTTAATATAAATCAATTTAGTTAATCTCAGTTTCAAATGTGGATAATAACAATTTCTTTTTAAGTTAAATTATGAGTTAAAATGCATTATCTAGCTATGCCCTAAACCTCTAAAAAAGACACCTAAGCTTATTCTCTAAATTTTAACTTTTATTCCGGGATTTTTTGAATTCATAAGTTTTTAGATCTTCATATATTCTGGTAGACCTTACACCATAAAAGTTAATAATGAAGCCAGATATCAGGCAGAAGAATAATTTTGTGTATTATTTTAGGCCAGAAGCATGCATAGCCGCTGCTAATCTTCACAACTTTCCTACATACATGGGATATCATCCACCACAAGTTCAAAACTATTATTAAAATTATAGAGGACTATTTCATCTTAATGTATAACAATAATGTTCTATTAAGATTGGGATGGGAGACCAGGTACGTGCATGCCGTCCATCCTGCACCGTGCATCAATGACCCTAGGAGCTACACCAGAAGAGTCCTACTGTGCTGGAAAGGTCCCAGGGTAGATGCCAGACTGAATTCTGGTCACTTCCCCCAGTCCAGGGGGTTTGGGTGGGGCTAACAATCCTTCCCTAGAAAAAACCTGCTTATGTTCAATGCTAAAAGCCAAGGTTGACATCCTGGCTATCACCGAATCAAGGTGGACAAACAATGGAGAGTTTAAACATCATTCTGGCTTGAAAATACTATACTCAGGTCATATGAATGAGGATCTAGGCCATAATCAAGGGGTGGCTCTTATGCTGACCAAGCAAGCAGAGCAGGCCATGATCAGTTGGCAACCCCATGGTCCTAGAATTATGGAGGCTTATTTCAAATCCTCAGTTAAAAACATCAAACTGAGAATTATAGTAGCATATGCTCCTACAGAACAAGCAGATACAGAGGTCAAAAACGAATTTTATGACCAGCTTGACTCTGTATTTAAAAATGGTCATAAAGAAAAGGATCTGTCCCAGTGACCATGCTCCTAGGAGATTTCAATGCTCAATTGGGGAGTAATAATGAGAATTTAGAAGAAGTCATGGGCAGATATGGCCTAGGCTTAAGTAATGGCAAGGAAAATGACAATGGTGATAGACTTGTAAGTTTCTGTACTGAAAACAAACTTGTCATTGGTGGAACCATCTTTAAACACAAAAAGATTCATACTGCCACCTGGAGATCACCAGATCAAAGAACCTTTAACCAGATAGACCACATATGTATATCTAGACGCTGTAAAGGTTCTCTCCTTGATGTCAGGGTTGAAGAAGGACCTGATGTTAATTCAGACCATTATCTTCTATCTTCTAAAGTTCGGCTTAGATTTAAAAAGCAGGACAAAAACCCCAGGAAGAAATATAATTTAACAACCCTCCAAAACTCTGTAAAGTTACAAGAGTTTAAGCTCACTCGAAAGAATAGATTTGAGTTGCTGACTCTTCAAGAGGAAGATGGAGTGGAAGATATTTGGCAAGGTATCAAAAAAGTTTATAATGATACTAGCCAAGAAAAATTAGGTTTCAAAAAGGCTAACCAAAAGCCGTGGATCACTCAAAGATCCATTGATCTCATGGATCAAAGAAGAGAGGTAAGACTAAAGACACTCTCTAGAAACTCTCCAGAAGATAAAGACCTGTATAAGAGGCTCAGCAGGGAAATCCAAAAAAGTGTCAGAATTGACAAAAAAGTACACAAATCAGGATCACACATCAGGGACAAGGATGGTTTACTCCAAAAAAAACTGATGAGGATATTCTAAATAGATGGGCAGAGCATTTCACTGAACTGCTGAATCTTCCAGTTCCAGAGGAAGAAACTGAGATTCCACCCTCAGATGCACTTGACATTGACTGTCAATTGCCAAATCTATTGGAAATCAAAGAGGCCATTAAAAGTTTGAAAAATAACAAGGCTGCTGGACCTGATAACATCCCAGCTGAGGTCATGAAAGCAGACCTAGACACATCTGCTGAGGCATTCCTACCTTTGATCACTAAGATATGGAATGATGAGTTATGCCCAGAGGACTGGAAAAATGGACATATCTCAATACTGGCCAAAAAAGGAGACTTGTCCCAATGTGGAAACTACAGAGGGATAATGCTTCTTTCAGTACCTGGCCGTATCCTTAGTAAGATTCTTTTTAATAGAATAAAGACGAAGGTTAATGAAAAGCTAAGACCTAATAAGGCTGACACCATGGAAACTGTCCCAATTTTGTATAACTTTTGCGGAACATGTTCCAGTTACGTCATATTTTTCTTTCCCGAAAAAGGGAAGGGGGAAAGAAAAAAAAGGGAAGGGGGGAAGAAAAAAGAGATGGGAGAAAAGGGGGTTTTCCCCATCTCTTTTGAAGAGATTTTCTTCCCCCCTTCTCTTTTTCGGGAAAGAAAAATATGACATAACTGGAACATGTTCCGCAAAAGTTATACAAAATTGGGACAGTTTCTATGGTGTCAATCAGGCTGGATTTAGACCAAACCGTTCCACTATTGATCAGATAACCTCTCTAAGAATCATCATAGAGCAATCCAAGGAATGGAACTCTGAGCTTTTTGTAAACTTTATTGACTACAAAAAAGCATTTGATTCTTTAGACAGGAAATCTCTCTGGAAAATCTGCCGACACTATGGCATTCCAGAAAAGATAATCAATATCATTAAAGCTATCTATCATAAAGGAGGTGGAAATGTTATGTATAAAGGTAAACTATCAACCTTTTTTGAGATTGTAACTGGTGTCAGACAAGGATGCCTTCTCTCTCCCTTCCTTTTCCTCCTTGCCATTGACTGGATCATGAAGAACTGTGAAAGTAATGATGGCATTCGCTGGCAGTTATTTGGCAATCCCAAATATTTGGGAGATCTGGACTTTGCTGATGATATTGCTTTGTTAACAAGCAATAGAAGTCAAATGCAAAGAAGGACTAACATGATAGCTGAAACTTCCAAGAAAGTTTGACTTGAAATAAATGTTCCAAAAACTAAAATACTCAGATTAAATGCAAACTCCCAAGAACCAATAACTATTGGAAACCAAATTCTTGAGGATGTTAACTGCTTTGAGTATCTTGGAAGTAAAATACTCAGATTAAATGCAAACTCCCAAGAACCAATAACTATTGGAAACCAAATTCTTGAGGATGTTAACTGCTTTGAGTATCTTGGAAGTAAAATTGATGAAGCTGGAGGCTAATTCTAACAACATCTCCATAAAGACCAAGTTAAGACTTTTCAAGTCAAATGTTCTCTCTGTTTTGCTGTATGGGGCCGAAACTTGGTTCCTAAACACAGCAGTGGTCTCCAAGCTACAGACATATGTCAACAAATGTCTTAGGAGAATCCACAAGATCTTTTGGCCAAACAAGATCACAAATGCTGAGCTTTTAGAGCGCAGTGATATGTCAGACATCAAACTGACAATAAAACAGAGAAAATGGAGATGGTTGGGGCACACTCTAAGGAAAGGGCATGATGATTTAACCAATCAAGCCTTGACTTGGGACCCCTTCACAGAAAAAAGGAAACCAGGCAGACCAAAAACAACCTGGAGGAGGGAATTCCTTGAGGAACTGAGAAAGAAGAATTTTTCATCTTTCAGTGAAGCCTCTACTGAGGCCCAATTCAAAGATAAATGGAGAACCATTGTGCATGGCCTATGCTCTGGAAAGAAGAGATAAATGGCGATGATGATTATGAAGATTATTAACCCGTGACCGTGGCTCAACACGTAGCGCATCCGCTTGTCGTCTGGAAGGTGATAGGTTCGAATCTCGGTCCGACACCGCATCATAACTAAAGACGTTAAAAATGGTTCCCACTGCTACTATTTCAGATGCGCGACGTAAATAGTTAGAGTGGGGGGAATGCCTTGGCCCAAAACAGGCGCAGCTCGTTACCATGCACAGTTAGAACAAGGTGCGTGGAGAGAGGTCTAGTTACCTAGTACCTGAAGCAACACCAAGCCCCCTAGAGTCTTAACATCTATAAAGATTAGGGTCATTTACTTTATCTGTTTATTTTAATAACTCTATTATTTGAAGCTCTTTATAGTGCCTATAAAAAAAAATACGTCATTTAACTCAAATGACCAATGATAGGCCAATACACAGACTGAATTACCAATGACAGGCAAGTATACATTTTAATTGAGCATTTTCATTTTTCCTAAGCTACAATCAATCAAAACACTAATAAGATAATTCTAATAAAATTTGCATTTAATTTAGAGCATAAAAATAAATATCCAATATTATAAATTTTAAAAAAATCAAAACTCAATCAAAGTTACCAATAGACAAAAAGCAATTATCATTTATAATATACTTTTTATAGCTAAGCAATTGAGATATTTATTATATAATTAAACCTGCCATTATATTTGTAGTCGTAGTAGAAAATGTTATAACAAAATTAAACATTTTAGAATTAGTGTAGTGTAATTTTTATACTGTTGTAAAGATATTTGTAAATATAGAAGGAATTCAAGGAGAGGACAATGGCTGTTAAATAAATCTTACCCTAATTCTTAAGTTTGAAATTTGTATAGATATGGGGTGTAGATTAATTTACTTCTAGGATTAGTTCTATGACAATGAAAGATAAATAAAACTTCCCCAACATATATGCATAAAAATTTGAAAAATTTAGCAAGAAAGGGGATCCATAATTTATCTGCCAATATCCTCCTCCCTTCTCCCTGCATATGATTGTTATGTTTTTTTAAATAAATTATATCCTTATATTAAAGAAATTTGAGAATAGAATATACAGAGATTGGAAGGAGGGGCCATTTCTAACTATCTTCGTTCATTTTAAACATGGGATTGATGATTGAATGCCGCTGATCTTGTAAATATAAAGCATAAAGATGAACAAAATTGTTAAAATGCCTCCTTCCTCATGATAAAGCATCACTTAACATTAATTTATTTACAATACCTCAAAACACAGTATTTTTTCAATTTTAAAAACAATAGTAAAGCTAAATTTATTACCTCAATAAAATAGATTAAAATAGTTAAAAATACTCCCATGTCTCTATAATAATAAGATATAAATGAATTAATATAATTATGATTGGAACATATGTAATAATTATTCTTTGTACAATGTTGTTAATGAATAAAGAATTAATAATATATCATGGTCATTCAATTGTGAAACTATTATAAAATTATAATATCAACATTGGTCAGAATTATCATTTTCTATTATCATTTAATTTTCAATAACAAACCTACTCAGTAACTTTCTTTGTGTGTCTTCCTGTATTGAAAGGTGCTTTCTAATAGACGGCTTATAATGTGCTATTTATTTCTATAACCAATAAACATCTACTCTATAACTCACATGGTCCAGTTGTCTGCCTGTAATGTTCTAGGGTGTGATGTTATAGAGATAAGTAGGTGATTTTTTTGAGATTCTGTTTGTCAAAGAACAACTTTCCGAGTATGTATTTGAAAGATATTAATACCCGCTGGATTAGAACTGGTTTTCAGCCATACTTAAAAATCATGTATGTATAGCACAGTATTACAGACTATTTTCCATGACTATGAAAATAAAAAAATAAAAAAAACGTAAAATTTGAATAATTTAGTCAGGGTCTTTGGTCTAATCTTATATTTTTTCATTTTGATACGATGTGATAAACAACAATTCTATTAATCTATTGATCTGCCGATTTGTTGATTTTCTAAAAAATCATGAAATGGAAACTTGTTTAAAAAAAATAAAATGACTGAAATTTCTCATGAAGATTAACGTAACCCATGATCATAAAATTCATAGCTCACTATGTCTGTCTGATTGTCCATCTTCTATTGTGCTTCACTAAATATGTACATATGTAAGTTGTCATCCTCGTTATAGATATTATTGTAAACAAATAATAAAAATTTATAATTTTTACAAATTTGAAACATGATCTTTGTTCAGTTGTTTATTTTCTCAAATGAAGGAATAATTACAATTTTCTTTCATGACAATGATATTGGTAACATAAAACATATTATTAAATAAATTTTTTAAAGCAAAGCTTTTCTATAATTAGGGTCAGTCCTTATGTCTGGAAGGGTTTACAAATTTAGTTAATTTGGACATGTTAGAACTTTCCTATCGATTTCAAACTTTGCATGATGATTCCTATAACAGTTATGTACGATTTAGAAAGCTTAGCAACTCTATCATTACCAGAAAATCCTTGCATCCATTTAAAACATTTAAAACAATAGTTTGTTATGTGATTACATTAAGGTACAATGTTATTATCAAGTCTTAAAAGTGTAAGTATATACTTAAACAGTATCCTGTATTGAAGCACTTTTGCAACAAATTTACCTACAATTTTGTTTAGTCTTATACATTTATATTCTGCTTTTCAGTTCTATAAGGTTAAATGTTCGTTTGTCTTTCCGTTTCAGAGCTTCCCTTTATGGATGTTGTCATCCTTGTTCATCTTTTACTGCGAGTAATAATCTAACAAGGACAATTGTACCCATTAATAGTTCTGTACTAATAAGCTAATCAGAAAACAATAGGATACACATAAACAGCAAAGAAAAGGCATATTTAGTAAATGTAATATTTAAAAACTTTATGGAATTTGCATTTTTTTTTCATAATCTTATTTGAAAGTAACACTATATGTATCTATCTTTGTATCTTTCTCTACGTGAGTGTGTACTTCTGAAACAAGAGATCTTGCTCACTGATGGAACATTATGGCTCTCCTTTTTAATTGTAATTCTTGTTAACATTGTTATATTTTAAATATTTTAGGTACTTCAATTATTTTTATATTTTCATATCAGGGGAACAAAATCAGGTTTGATTTAATAAAATTTTAATTTAATAAACATAAATATTTTCAAAAACTATCGTTCCTGCAACTGGCAGAAATACATCTGGATATTTTTTTGTCAAAATGTAGAAAACTCTGCCAAAAATACAGTCATACTTAAAGGGAGTGTGAACGTAAATATTTCTCATCTGATTATCAAATCTTAACATTTTCTAAGCACATTTCACTACACTGATCAACCAAAAACGTCCTATTAACAAAAATATCCAGGAATAATGCCTTGATTTTATGGTATTTTGGGAGGGAAAAAGGAAAAAACAGGGAAAATCTGAACGTTTTTGTTTCTTATAATGTTTGTAGGGATATTTAACTTGTCATATATAGTTGAAACACTTTACTTACTGTTAAGGATTTATTTTATGATATAAAATTGCCAATTAGATTTTTTATAACGTAGTAGTTAGGTAATAAAGACCTATTTTAAATTCGTATTATTGACAAAAAAATACCTCACTGTCTACAAAGGGTTGAATCTCATAGGTTATTTAAAATAATAATATCCTTTTTTATTGTGATGGACAATAAATAACCCACTTTCGAGAATTAGTTTACACTTTTATCAGACTGTTTATAAAGAAATATTGCGTCTTTATTATTTACAAATTTGTAATTAAAGGTGGGCGAGAGATGGGCCATCTAAAGTTAATTGGATACTAATAAAATAACCTGTTTCTAGCTTTGTTATTGTATTAGGTTTTCAATAAAAAATATTGCTTATTTTATCAATTTCTAAGTAACTATACATTGGTTTAAAGCAAGGATTATGTTAAAAGCCAGCTTAACCGTTAGGAAAAATCAAGAACTATGTGAAAAAGTTTAATTTTAGCTATAATAGAATAAAAAAGCAATTTAATGCACATTTTATATAATACTGAAAATTTCTTCCTTTCCCTTTACCTTATAAAAATCGTCGGAAAAAGCCGTTTTTTAAGCAAACAAAAGCGCGTTTTGCTCTATCTGTGTGATATTATGAATGAGATAATGTTAAGATTTGATATTAAGATGAGAAAAATTTACGTTCACAGTCCCTTTAAAGTAACCGACATAAATACATCTAACACAGGCATTTATACATCCAAAATTGTCAAATTTACATCTATTTCTTGCCAATTTTACATATAAACTTTTTTATATGTCATAAATACACCTATACATTTTGATTAATAATTAAGTTATGTTTTTTAGATGATATTTCAAATTCAAAGAACATAAGTTCTGATTTAAGAGTATCAGAAAATCGTCAATTTGTAGGTAACTTTTATATTGGTACATATGCAAATCAACTTAAGTTATAGTGTCTATATAGACTATAGATATGTCACATGTGTATATTATGTCATCCTTAACCTCTAATTATTAATATTAATGGTGCATTATTTGCCAAATGTACCACTTTTCTGCACTACCTCTCCGATTTTGTTAATACTCTATATTTTGGTCCGTTGGGTGATTCAAGGATGCTGGATGGCCAAAAAAAAGTTTCAGAGTCCCTGGATGTCTAGATATCTAGCTATCTATGAAGGTAGGTAACAAAAATTTAAAAAACACCCATTTTTTCACAATTTTAAAAATTAATTTTTTCATCAATCTTACATCCAACCTATACATTTTATACACCAAAATGATCGTTTATTCATGTAGAAAGCGCACATAATGCTATTTTGGGCAAAACTCTAATTTTACATGGTGTCCAACAAAAAGTGTATTTTGGATATCTAGCGTAATACCCAAAATACCTGTCCGAAAAAAATCATTTTTTTTGGCTTAAATCCTGTGTTTCATCTGTGGGCATATGTGGTATATAACGGTTCGGACCACCCGGGACTATAAGGTTGTCAAATTTCACTTTGGGACACCCTGTAAATGTGATTTTTGCGTCTGTAGTGCTAAAACTTGGTCCAAATTGGCTATTTTTTTTCAAATTACTCTAATATGTGTCTTAGTATGTTTGGCCATAGTGTTTTCTGACCAGATCAATATTTTCCTATTTTTTGGACACCCTGTATTTTCAAAAAAAGAAAAAAAAAATTTTTGTTTTTTTTTAATTTTTTTTTCTATTTTTAAGTTACTTAAAACTGTCATATAGATACAGATTTGGACTAATAACAAAAATATTTGCCTTTTTTACAAATTTTTACACTTTTGGGACACCCTGTGCATGTTTTTAAAAAATGATGGTTTTTGCCCATTTTCGGGAGGAAGGAGTCGTTTTAAGGCCATAGACTATTTCTTCATTTTTGTAGAACTTTTCAAGATACATCATTTGTTATTTATGCAAAAAGCGCAAAAAACGAACCGTTTTGCCGTTATTCACTGCCAAAGGCGGAATTTTTTACGTTTTTTGCCGTTCCCGAGGATTTAATGAGCATTTTAGGTAGGAAGACGTTGATTTTTCAAGATTACTCTGAAATACTTTTATTTAGACATTTTAATTTAATAAATTTCATGTGAAGTAAAATTTTTTGTGCAGCTAACCGTTTTTCATCGAGATGGATTTCAATTGTTAAAACAAGAAAATGAAGTGAATATAATATAATAATTGCTATAACTATAAGTAATAAAAGAAACATAAACCATGTGCATTTGAAATTACTTTTGACAAAAATGGGTTAGATATACAAAAATTTTTACTTCACATGAAATTTTGTAAATTAAATTTCCTAAATAAAAGTACTTCACAGTTATCTTGATAAATCAACGTCTTCTTACCAAAAATGCGCATTAAGTCCTCGGGAACGGCAAAAAACGTAAAAAATTCAGCCTTTGGCGGTAAATAACGGCAAAACGGTTCGTTTTTTGCGGTTTTTACATAAATAACAAATGATGTGTCTTGAAAAGTTCTACAAAAATGAAGAAATAGTCTATGGCCCTAAAACGTTTCCTTCCTCCCGAAAATAGGCAAAAACCATCATTTTTTAAAAACATGCACAGGGTGTCCCAAAAGTGTATAAATTTGTAAACTAGGCAAATATTTTTGTTATTAGTCCAAATCTGTATCTATATGACAGTTTTAAGTAACTGAAAAAAAGAAAAAAAAAATTTTTAAAAACAAAAAAAATTTTTCTCTTTTTTTGAAAACACAGGGTGTCCAAAAAATAGGAAAATATTGATATGGTCAGAAAACACTATGGCCAAACATACTAAGACACATATTAGAGTAATTTGAAAAAAATAGCCAATTTGGACCAAGTTTTAGCACTACAGACGCAAAAATCACATTTACAGGGTGTCCCAAAGTGAAATTTGACAACCTTATAGTCCCGGGTGGTCCGAACCGTTATATACCACATATGCCCACAGATGAAACACAGGATTTAAGCCAAAAAAAATGATTTTTTTCGGACAGGTATTTTGGGTATTACGCTAGATATCCAAAATACACTTTTTGTTGGACACCCTGTAAAATTAGAGTTTTGCCCAAAATAGCATTATGTGCGCTTTTTACATGAATAAACGACCATTTTGGTGTATAAAATGTATAGGTTGGATGTAAGATTGATGAAAAAATTAATTTTTAAAATTGTGAAAAAATGGGTGTTTTTTAAATTTTTGTTACCTACCTTCATAGATAGCTAGATATCTAGGCATCCAGGGACTCTGAAACTTTTTTTGGCCATCCAGCATCCTTGAATCACCCAACGGACCAAAATATAGAGTATTAACAAAATCGGAGAGGTAGTGCAGAAAAGTGGTACATTTGGCAAATAATGCACCTAATATATCAATAGAATGCAAACTGTTCAATCAGTTACCTTTTGCCATTTTAGTTAGTTATAATAAAGGGGATCCTAAGTGAAGTTATGGTACCCTTATGAAGTTTATTAATGTAAGGCTTAGGAAAGCTATTATTTATGGATACTTAGGAAGTTTCTTAGTTGTTCTTAAGTATTTCTAACTATAGTTTAGATTATTAGTAATTATGATTTTAATTTATATCCTATTATATAAAGCAGTCAGATTTTTGATTGTTTGTGTTTTAAGATCTTGCTAACCACTGTACCGAGTTCTCAATTCAAGGCAATCTTTACACAGGCCTGAGAAAGTATTTAACAATTTTTCTTTTGATTGAAGTCTTATGTTTGTTTTAGGCTATTTTTCTGCCCCTTCCATCTCCCAATAAATGCTAGGGGCACAGCCGCTAGTGTAATATATGGTACAATACATGTTAATGCATGTATAATAAAAATTGTATTAGATAGGTTAGGAGAGCGGCCACCAAATGTGAAAGGTTTGGATCCTAATTCTATACCACCAAGTAAGTTCTGTATTAATGCATTTTTAATTTTAGCAAAGTATTGAATGTTTCAAATGAAAGTACAGTGGCGCGCCATTAGGATTACACCCCCCAGAATTCAAAATCGAGGGGGGTGGGAGCTTTACTTTGGTGTATTAAATATAACAAGAGTGGTGAATTATTAGTGTCCACCAACCCACAAAAAGTCATAAAAGCATCCCTTTTTTTAATAACCCCATTCAATTAAGGGGGTATGACTTTTCATCCTTACACCCCCCTTAGCTGTATAATGGGTGGTGGAGTTCCTTAAGGTGAATGTAGACGGGTGCTGGGAAATGGACACCTTTGGGGGAGGGGGATTTTATCACTACCCATTCCCCTTAAATTTGACAGGGGGTGGATACGCCCCCTACAGCTGCCTTCTAAACGCATCTGGTTAAGTAGCAAAATTTTTATATTTTAGGTGTTCTTAACGGACGAGGAGAGACGAAAACAGGTAATTTTTTTTAAATAAAAGAATCAATTTTATTATGTAATTTTAATGAATTTTTTTTCATTCACGTCCAATAAAATTATTATTTATAGAAATTCTTTTCTGTTCTTTCACGATATTGAGTAGCTACATATCAATATACAAGTGTCAGTCAGTCTACCACAAAGATCTGTAAAGAAAGTTATATTCTTCAGGTGCTGATTTGCATCATCACCAAGCTCCCTGCGGCGGCAATTCTTTTCATCCTCCTGTGCCTGGATTTCCAGTACCGCAAGCACCTTGCTCACCAGTCACAGGGCCGGCTCCGGGAATCTTTGTTCCAGGAACATTATTCTTTTACCTTATCCAACAAAATTATCATCCTTATAATAAAGTAACAGGATGTTTGTCTGTTTGTGCGTTTGTATGTTTGTACCAAAGAATCTCGCTAACTGCTGAACCGATCGGGTTCTCCTTAACAGGGTAGCTTCTCATAGATCCCGGGAAGGTTTATAACTATTTTGGGGGAGACGTAGTTGCTAGTATTATATAAAGTAGTAAGGTTTTTGTTTGTTTGTTAATATATCGCTAACTACTAACACAATTTAGACATCCATTTGAGGTCAGCATTTCATAGGTCCCGGGATAGATTTAGGTTATTTTGTTTTATATTTAAGTCTTGGTATTGTTTTAGGTTATTTCCCTGCCTCCTTTGAATATAAAGCCCCTAGTTCATATCTTACAGACGCTAGTATATAAAATAAAATTAAAAAGTCAGTTTTTCTCCAAAGGTAATGTAGATTAACAAGATTTTAAAATTACCACATTAACAGTAAATTGAGTGTATATGTAGTTTTGTCTGTTGAATGTACTAGAAAACTATATATTTACTGAAGAGTGCCTCACATTCACAGATAAACGGACGCATGTATGTACATTGTACAATTAGATTTAAAGAGTTATTGAGTAGCTGCGCTACTAATTTTAAATCTTATGATAAATAAAAAAAGTGTTTGTTCAAGGTTTTCCGTATCCGTTTATGGTAAGTTATTTTTAATCGAGTTTTTAATTTTATTTGATATTATCCAGGGAGGGAGGAGGCATTGGGCTGTTTAGTACACTAGTACCCAAAGTTTTATAATAATGTTTTCATATTTGTTGGCTTAACAACTTTGGGGACTTTTATTGTATTTTAATTGGTTGACCATTAAGTTGATTGCCCAAACGTTTCAACCAATAATTGTAATCTACACAAGGGGTAATTTTATATATCATCATCGGGGATGTAGGTAAATTCATAAGCTACAGTCTTGTCCCTTCAGACCCCTGATATTATCTATCTATTAAGGCAGCAAATGGTCCAGTGAATTGTTTTGCTTGTGCGGATACCTGCAATGTTATTAGACCTGATTATCAGAAAGCAGAGTAAGAATTTAAACAAGGATGACAGGACCCATCAGGGGCGAAGCATTAGATTAAACAATAGAGAGGAAAGGGGTTAAATAACTGTATGTACAGACTTTCAATTGGGTCTTTGAATATCATAATAACGTCGTAAACATTAGATAAAACAGCAAGTCGCTACAAAAGAGCAGTTTGCCAGCAGACGAAAAAGATCGGCAAGACTGGGGTAGTTGGTAGGGTTATACATTTATACTTATTACATTTATCAGCAAACCTAATAAAACGGAAAATGTAGTTGGGTTAACTACTTTATTCCTTTACACATTATTAGTAACGAAGATACTTTATAATTCTAAATATCTGTTCACCTGTCTGTAAGAAACGGAATGGTTGAATCTTGTATTTATCAACTACTATTCAAGATAGATAACTTAAGTATAGGTGAAGAATCCTGTACCAATGAGCATCCAGAAAATAATTTACTTTGTCTGTCTGTTGGTCATGCTGAAGACATAATTATATATATTATATTGACAAAAGTATTTGTGATTTTTTTCATCTTCTCTCCTTTTTTATGACTTGTAAACATCTTCTCTATAACTCACTTTGTTCGTTTGTCAATCTACGACCTTGTTCTACTGGATACTGTAATCCTTGTTTTTTTATCTGTTTAGATTGGAGAATTACAACCATTATCTGTATTACTTTTCTGAAAAAGGAAATTTTATATTTTAATTGAACAAAAAAAAGTTTTGGATTTGCCCACTTGACCTTGACATAAATCAATCTTACATATCCTATTTCTTTATGAAGTGTTAAATGATTAACAACTATATTTGCATAAAAATGGTAATTTTTTAAAATAATGTATGAAAAGCAACAAACAATACCATACACTTTTTAAGATTAATTTGACAACTGGTAACGGTCAAATGGGTAACCCGCGACCGTGGCTCAGCGCGTTGTGCATCCGCTCGTCGTCGAGGAGGTGCTAGGTTCGAATCTCGGCCTAAACAAGTCATAACTAAAGACGGTAAAATTGGTTCCTGCTGCTGCTATGTCAGGTGCGTGAAATTATTAGCTACTCAAGTTAGAGTAGAGCACAACGTCTTACCATGCAGGGTTAGGACTTTAATACATGGTTGTTGGACCTGACGTTAGAATACCATGGACTGGACAGCACCCTCATCCGTATGAGATAATTAATAGGTGAACCGCTGAGCATCAGGGTGCCAACAAATTATTGTCTGACTAAAAACATTTTAGTTACACCAGAGCACCAGCTATGATTTTAGTATGGTTAGTGTACTGAGGCTGTACAAATAAGGAGGGAGGGGACACTGGACTATAAATTATAATGCACCCAAATTTTAATAAACATGTTCTCTTAATCGTTGTCTGTAAAAAAAACTTTTGTGACTTTTATAAAATCTTGATTGGTTGATACAAACCAACAATGTTGAAACTTTCTGCCAATAATCTTAATTTACCTATATTTTTTTTATTAAATATAACTGGGTGTGTGTACATCAATTTATAGTCTTATCCCTTAAGATTCCTGGTTTTCAATCCATTATTTTTTTCATTAACAGCAAGGGAATAAAGAATTTTTTAGTCTTTTCTAAAAAATTATTCTTGCTTAGTAAACTTAATGTAAAATTTAAACTTGAAACATTAGGACGTTATACATTCCACGAAGCAGAGTATTATTGTAACTTTTGGTTTGGGGCACACTTGGCTTCAATCTACAGTGATGATGAATATAACTGGATAAAGTAAGTTATTTCAATATTATACTAGTGGCTCATGGCGTAAAAGCTTATTTATTTTGGAGTGGGGGAGGAGTTTAACATCCCTCCCCCCTCCTCTGGACATCACTGGCTAGCTATGCACTAGCATCTAGGGGCTCTGTATTCGAGGGGAAAGAAAGAGCTAGAAAAAATTTGTCTAAAATAACAACTTAAGGACGACAACATCAAAATTAGCGAAGAGAAAAAATACTATTGGACAAACGGATAACATAAAAAAATCACAAAACCTTTTTTTAAGTAAATTGTTTTATGACAATAGGTATAACATTACTAAACTTTTTAGATTACTAGAGGGACAGACACACAACCCTAATTATAGAGTAGCCCCAAATTACAAGCATAGTGCCAAGGCCTAATATAAATCATATTGCGAGTTAAAAGAATGATAATACTAAAAATTATATTTTTTCAGGAAAAGGTTCATACGTTCAAGGTAACAAAACTGTAAAATCGTAAATATTCTTTTTAAAAGCGAAGCTTTTTTATGATAAGGGTTTGCACATCCGTCCGTCCGAACGTACAGATAGCTCTTTTTGTTGATTTAGGCATGCAAGAATTGCCCTTTCGATAATGATTCCTGTTTGGAAAGCGTAGCAACTCTTTAATCGTTACCAGAAATTCTGTTAGTCCAAATAAAACAAGCTAATCTTTAACTTTTTGACAACAATTTTTTGAATAAAATTTTTGGAAATGATTCCAAGGACAACAAGATACTATATTTATACGAAGCATCTTTATAATCAAGTCCTGTCCTAAGTATTCCTTAAACAGAATCTTTAAAATTAATATATTGATTCAATTAAGTTATGACAATCTACAAGTGTTCTTGTTCGTTTGTTCTACTGTTTGTTTTTAGAGCTTCACTTTTATGGATGTTGATATTTCTTAACATTAATTTCTCAATGCTTAATATCAAATTTATTTACAAACCACATTTTTACTTCACTTTAACGTTATCATGTTAAAATCGCCCTTTTGGTTTCAGACCTTATTATTCATTGGTTCTATCTTTAAATTTCAGGAAAACTTCAATCTGGAGATTTGGTGGATGGAAGTAAATATTATTTCTCTTTTAAAGATAAAATAATTAACTAATAGCTCGGTTAATATGACAAATATATGTCATGGCTGTCATATTTGATGACATAAACATTAACATTAAGTCTGCATATATCAGACAATTGTATATCCTTATAATAAAGTAACAGGATCTCTGTCTGTTTGTCTGTCTGTCTGTGTGCACCGAAGGATCTCGCTAATCACTGAACCGATATGGTTCTCCTTTACAGTTTAGCTTCTCATAAGTCCTGGGCTGTTTATAGCTATTTTGGGGAAGGGTGCTGCTACCACTTTCCCAATAAAAATAAAAAAAAACCATAACGGGGAAATGTATTTTTTTGTAAACATTAATATATTTTTTTAAGATCATGGCATAGTTGGATTTGGGCAGATGGAACTTTCAGATTCTGGAAAATAAAATGGAAAAATGGACATCCTAAAAAATATTCCACACTTGCCTCTAGGTACAAATAAGGCCGCGGGCGTGCATAGGTACAAATTATGCAACGCACAATAGTATTCCAAATATAGAAAACAATGCTTAATTAAATACAAAAAACTAAAAATTATTAAAAAAACATCTGACTAAATCTGAAAAAATTACAAACTATACAACATACCTACCCATAAAATAAAATTTAAATTACAAAACTTTAGCAAGACAATTTAAAACAAGGATGTCAACATCCATAAAAGCGAAGCTCTTAAATGGAATGACAAACGAACATGAACACTTGTAAAGTGTCAAAACAGAAAAAAAATAAAATATTAATGCATATGTCTATACAAAATTGTAAATAAATTTGTTGCAAAACTGATTAAATAAATGTAACTGTGTTAGAACATACTGACGTTTTAAGGACTTGATTATAGAGATGCTAGTTTATAACATTGTACTTTGTTGTCATATGAATCAGTATTTCAAAAATCAGATCAATCGGATAATTTTATCACAAAATTATTTGTTATTAAAAAGTTAAAAATAAACATGTTTAAAATGGACGTATGGACATTCTGGTAACGGATATAGAGTTGCTACGCTTTCTAAATCGTACCTAACTACTACAGGAATCACCATGCAAAGTTTGGTATCGATATGACAATTCTAACCTATTTAAATTAACAAAAAGAGCTATCTATCTGTGACGTACGGACGGACTGACCAACTCTAATTATAGAAAAGCTTCGCATTTAATTAAATGATTTCTTTTATTGGGATTTTTTAAAAACTACAGGTAAAATGAGTTACATACATGCAGAGACAATACATACCTTTGTATGTCAGTCTGTCTGTACCGAAGGATCTCACTAACACCTGAACCGATATGGTTCTCCTTTACAGCATAACTTTTCATATGTCCTGGGAAGGTTTATAACAATTTTGGGCAGGGATCGGAAGCCTCACGTAAGCCGCGTGTAAGCCTCAGTGAAATCGTGATTTTATCACTATAAAATTCAGCTGGATGTATAAAACGGCTCTTTAGCAGACAATCCTTCTTTCAAAAAATTCTTTTTATGCTCTCAAGCAGGTTTAAAACTGAGGCTTATGCGCGGCTTACGTGAGGCTTCCGATCCCTGATTTTGGGGAAGAGTACCAGCAGCGTCCCAGATAAATCGTCACTAGAAAAAAATTAACCCATCGAAATATTTTAAAAAGATTTTTCCTAATAAAACTAAAATTAAGAAATAAGGGTTGGTCGACTCCCTCCCCTCCCCTCCAACCCCCGTCCCAAAAAAATATATATTCAACCAAAGTGCCCAAAAATCCTCTAGAGCGACGCCGCTTGTTAATAATATGTTACTAAAGCTCCGCTATCATTATACCTAATCGTCTTTGTGTTTAGTTTCGGAGGTGTGATAGATGTTTCTAAGAGTAAAAAGATTCCATATTTTGTTTGTAAGAAACCTTGTTCCTGGGACTGGCCGCAGTCAAGGAGCCTACCGGTACTTGTCATTTGCAATGCATAGTTATTCTACTCAGCAAACAAAAGAGATAAAACAATAGCCGATAAATTAATGTAAAACCCCAATGATGATGCATAAAATTACCCCTTTTGTATATTACAATTAGGGGTTGAAACGTTTGGACTTGTTATTTTGCTTATTATACACATAATTGTAATTTTAAGTAAAGTATCTGCTCTGTAATAAGTAATTTATAGTAAAAGTGATCCCTCCCCCACCCCCCCACCCAAAAAAAAGGAAAGGGTATGAGGGGACGATCAAAATGCCTGTCCCCTCCCTTGTCATGACATCTTTGCATGACCATTTATAAAAATTTCAGAACATTTTTCACACACGCCAAAAAAGAGCTTCCCTCTATAAAAGTCTGAATGTTGCAAAATGGAAACGAAAACAACTGTCACAGCGAAACTCAATGTTTAGCCTTCCAGATACATTTTTTTCAAAATCTAAAAAAATCTTCCTTTTAATCTAAGGATAAGAAGGAAGAACCTCAAGGAAGACAAGGTTAGATTCTAGCACACAAGGAATATGCACTTTGCTGTAAGTATTTTAATTTTTCTTAATCTATAATTTTTTCTTACCTATATTTTTAATAAAGCTTCATAGAGTTTGTGGCTTTTTTATCTGGAAAAGGGTGCTTAATGTCCTCGGACTTACCTGGGGGAATTGTATTCTTTAATTATAGTCGGTGGAATTAAAGTAAAAGAAATAGGGCTAAAAAACTGTATGTTGGTGACCCTGTGCCGACTTTCAATTGGGTGAATATCAGCCAAAGGCAAATATTGATATAGCCAAGTCGCTACAAAAGAGCAGAAATGTAATTTGCTAGCAGACGAAAAAGGTCCCCAACTACTGGAACTAGGTAGTCGTCAAGGTTATACATCTATACTTATACATTTATTGTCGGTGGAATAAATTGTCCTTGAAGTTTAAAACAAAATTGTAGATAGTAAAGTTGCTTTGATTTTAATATGAAATAGTTTCATTGTAAAGCATAAACGGTTATGGAAAATAATGCATCGATATTAATCTGTGGTTGAATTTTAAGGGATAGCACAATGGACTCTAAATTTATGTATATCCCCAATGATTAAAAATAATGTTACCCCTTCTGTAGCTTAAAGTTTGAACCCAAATATTTTGAACCAGCGAATAAGAGAACGTATTTATTAATGGGTACTAGTATGATTTACAGTCCAATGACCTATCCTTCCTTGCAAAGATTAGTTCATTTTGTGAATTTAAAATCTAATTTTAGGAAATGGACTAAAGAGAAATATTCCATTTTAAAATGTACCCCCTCATATTCGAAAGAACAATTTCAACTAAAGAAAACAAACCAGCTTCGCTGAAGTTTTTAATTATGTTTAATTTTATATTTAATACCTATACCTTTAAAAAAATTATGTTACTTATACGTTTGAAAAAAGATATATGTATCGTTGTAATTTGTGGTTTGCATTAGTTATTTTTATAAAATACAATCATTAAATAAATTATTTTACTCCTTTTATTGATTATAAAAATTAAGTATAACACCATACAAAATCAATTTTTGACAAATCAGAAAGTCAGTCAAGCGAACATTAATATAACAAGGATGACAACAGCCATAAAAGCGAAGCTCTGAAATAGTAAGACAAACTAACATTAACACTTGTAGAGTGTCAGAACTGATTAAGCAGAATTTAAATGTATTCTAAACAAAATTGTAAGAAAATATGTTGCAAAACTGGTAAATTTAGGACATACTTACATTATAAGGAGCTACATAGTTGAGGAGAAACATATTGGTCTAGCGATTAGTTATTTCTAAAGCTACACATGAGGACATCCTGTTACTTTTGTACACTAAATATATAGAGCTGGATCTTTAAATCATTTCAATGGTGCGCCTAAACGGGGTGCGCCGAATTTCAGCCAATCACAGCGCGGCATTTCGTAAAAAGCTGTGCTCTCATATTGGTGGAAAGTTGGCAAAAAAAGTTGGAAAGTTGGTGGAAACGGATTGTTTTGATGTTTACATGTGTTTGAAGAGGGGGATGTTTTTTACAGGGATTTTTTTAGTTAAAGTAATTTACTATTAATAAAATATTGTAATTTACAACTAGAAGTTTGGGGGAAGAACTAAACAATCTAAACTATGGACAGACAAGAGTGTGTATGGTAAAATATATTTATCTGTGCACGGCTTAGTTGTGTGTGTCTGTGCTATTATGCTAATTACGGAATTTTTAAAAGCGAAGCTTTTCTATAATTAGGTTCGGTCAGTCTGTCAGTCCGTCCGTCCGTAACGGTTTTTTTTTATAATTTAGGCATGTTAGAATTGTTCTATCGATTTCAAACTTTGCATGATGATTCCTGCATTTTAAACATGTTGTTTTTTTAACTTTTTAAACAACAATTAATTTATTTTTGGATTATTGATTCCAATTACAATAAGGTACAATATTATGAGCGAAGCATCTCCATAATCAAGTCTTTAAAATGTCAGTATGTCTTTAAACTGAATTCTGTATTTAACAAATTTTGCAACAAATTTACGTATAATTTTGTCAAACCTTATATATTCTTATTTTGTATATTCAGTTCTGACTCTCTACAAGAGTGTCTCGGTACTTTTATAGTGTGTTCCTTGCGGGATCGAACCCTTACCTAAACCTTACTAGAAATATGAGTAGAAGACAAATACACTATTTGTAACTGCATCAGTGCCTTATTTATTGGAAGTAGTGAGGATGATTGTGCTTCATGCACTTAAGATCTCGTAGACGGCCACGTAGGCCTAAGTACCGAGATATTCGGCCCAAGTACCGAAACAAAGAGTTAATGTTCGTTTGTCATACCGTTTCAGAAGTTTGCTTTTATGGATGTTGTCATCCTTGTTTTTATAGGTTTTGGCTTTAGGCTATTTGAGGAGATTTTTAGAACAAAAAAAAACCTTGAGGGCACAGCCGCCTAGTATATAATAAAGGTCATTCATCTCTATAAAACTTTCTATTCTCATTGTAAATTACAATTTTCTTAAATTTTGTTTTCTTGAAAAGCATATTTTTACAATTAAGAATAAAAATTTAGAATTCTAAACAAAATTGCATATTAATTTGTTGCAAAACTGCTTGATGACAGGATACTGTTTAAGGATGTACCTACATTTTTGGGACTTTATTTTAGAGATGCTTTGCTTATATATACATTGAACATTTTGGTCCTATTGATAAGTATTCAAATTGAAAAATTTCTGTTACAGGTATATCTAATTAAAATCTTTGCTTTTGCAAATGCTGACAAAAGCAATGCCAATTAAATCAGATAATCAGTCAGGAATCAAAATTTATTGAAAGCTTACAAAAGTCTTTAAGCCTACAAATAGAGAAGGTATTTACAAGACTTTGGTTACCAGCAATAATTAGGAGGGGTATTTTGAATATCTATAATAAATTATAAATAAGGACATTTTAAAGAGGGTGGTTGATTGGTATTTTGGGCTTTAATTTTAGGATTTTATTTTGTTATTCATGAAAAATTTTCTGTAATTCATTGCTACACATGGTTTTTCAGTATGCATGAGAACCGGTGGATATTAATTAAGTAGCGAAGCACAAAAAAATCGTGGATGTGAATACCTACAGATATTTGTTAAAATCAAGAATAGATTTATTGGAGAAAATAAGCACGAAACCTTATGATGACTGTCAGACCGAAAGTCAAAGTAAATAACATAGTAGATTCTCAGAACAATAGAAAAAATTATTTTGATACTGTCATCCCCCAAAAGTTTGAATATTGGACCAAAAACACCAAAGATATGGTGAAATATGTAAAAAATATAAAAATAGCTAAAAAAAAACATCTAAAAGGCAGTCCGACTGCCATGGATGTTTTATCAAAACGACGGGAAATAAAATTTTGATATTTTTAACTGCAAAATTTTGAAAATCGGACCATAAACACCAAAGATATGGGGGAAAATGTGAAAATTATAAAAATAGCAAAAAACCTGTTGAAAAGTAGTCCGACCGCCATAGACGTTTTATAGTTTATTATGCTCCTTTATGATGAGAATGTTGTCAAAAAGTTTCAGCCTTCTAGCTTTTATAAGATTTGAGTAAATCCCATTTCCCCCATAGCGTTACGGGCTGACTGACGGATGAACGTACAGACTGCCAAAGTGAATTATAGAGTAGCTTCACTACTAAAAAAAACATTATTAAAAAATATAAATTTTTATTCAGAAAATTGATTTAAACTATAACAAATAACTTTTAACAGATTGAGTAAATATAGAGAACAATTTAGTTAAGATTCAGGTAATTATAGTATTTTTTTTCAACAATATTAGGTTAGGTTGTTATTGTATTTAAAGTAAATTCTGTGGGAACTATAAAAAACCTAACAGTCTAAAATTATATGGATTCAAAATGCTTATTTTTTTGTGGGGATGTTGGATGCTTACACGGTTGGTTGTCGGTCATTATAACCAAAACACCTATTTCCTTCTCCACAGAATCCATAGTAGCCTTGACCTTCAATGTGGTTCCCATAACGATCAGTCTTTGTGGAACACCAGTATTGGCCTAAACAGTTAAGAATTATGCTAAAAAAGAACACTTAAAACCTGAAAAATATTCTATTCTAAACTTTTCAAATGGACTATTGTGACCAGTAAAAAAAATCTGTCAAGAAAATAATTTCCATATCTTGCATTCTCTAAACCCAATTCACCTCTTGTCTTATTGCTTTCCTTGTTTTTGTAAAGAATTGTTTTAAAATCAAAAATGTTTCAGAACACCTATTATAAAAGCATTACTTTGATAGTATACTTTTAAAACATAACTTACCAGTTCCGGATCCTCCCCACCTCCATTGTGCACAGTTGGAATAGGTTCGTCCTTGGTACCTTTAACAATATAAAGTTACATATAGATGGATGTACAATTATGCAATGGCTAGTAAAACCTATTTAAAACTAAGTAATTTTCAGACAAAAATACCAAAGATTATCTATAATACAAAGTTGACAATGTCTGTCTGTTCATCTGAAGCTTAAGATTTCTGATAATGCTGAACTGAAAGGGCTCTACTCTTTGGGAATTATAGCTACTGCGGTGGTTTTAGGCTATTTTCTTGGAGAATGTGAAACCCCCTAACCCCCCAATCAATTTTGTATATAATTAAAACGAATAAAGCCACTAGTTGTCTTAATGGATAATTAATCAAAATTATTCTTGTGTTAAAAAGTAAGTACTTTTATCAAAAAGAGATACTTTAAAAGACATCACAATCTTAGGTTGTGTCTAAGTAAATTTCTCATAATTGAATTTCATGACAGTATCAAATTGAATGGTTTTATTCAACTAAGTTAATTAAGATGACCCAAAAAGCATATTTATTTGTAATTAATATTCATGTCTATAATTGGCTTTAAGGTATACAAAAAGTCGGTTATATGTAAGAATTTAGTTTATTTCAGCTTAGGAAAATTTTATCTTGAAAAAAAATTATAATTCACTTACTTGAAGGGAAACTGGCATTGACTTCCAGTGTCAGGCCCAGATGTTGTTTTACATCCAGAATTATAGTAGTTGTAGTAAGGTGCATAGTAGTTGTAGTAAGGTTCAAGCTTAACCCGAACATTTTGGATTAGTCTTTCTCCCAGATAGTTATATACATCTTTGAGTGGTTGTAGATTTACTCTATTGTAAGTGTGGCTAAAAAAAAAGGCGGATAAGAATTTTTTTCTCTATAAAATAATTAAAATATACTCTTTTTGCAGAAAATTAAAATTAGCTATTATAGATTTTAAGTACTCTGTCTTTTTAAAACAAGATACCCTCAATATCTTTTTCCCCCACAAACACAAAAATTGTTTAGATTTTAGAAGCAAATTAGGAAAATGTATTGGGATTTAATCTTTATCTTGTTTGAACAAATCTTAAAATATGCATAAATTTTTAAAATGTGATTCATTGCATAAAAGTAAAATTTGAAATATTTACCCTGCCTCACAAGATACATGAAACAGCAATGCTAAAAGCAAACCAGAAACAAACATTTTAAAAGATGGATGTTTGTGCTCTTGTTGGTGGTGAAAAGTGAAAAACAGAATAGGTAATCTTAGTTTTATACATGTGTGGTGCGCTAGTGTTTATTTATTTCTCTGTTTTAGTGGGGGGGAGGGGGGGGGGGGGGATAATGTATTCGTGTGTGTGTTTAGATCTTGCTTTCGACCCTGTCAGAAAATGTTACAAAGATGAGTGAATATTAGGTCTAGGATTTCCTATCCTGTCAAAAACACAGTTTTTTTTAGGTTCTTTTATGTTTTACATATATCTATTTATTTTGAAATATATGTTTATTTTGAAATATATTTGGTTTAACTTTGGGTAGGTTAGTTTATTTTGGGTACTTGGTAGCCCCACAAGGCTAGGTCACCTCACATTTAGGCCCCGCAGGGAAAACCAATCTCCCTCATTTTTAATTTATTTCAAATATAAGGAGCGATCAACCATAAAAAGTAAAATATATTAGAGTCTTACCTCCCTCCCACAATCCTCCCTCCCCCCCCCCCAAAAAAAAACCCTCCAAATTTTTAAACAAAATATTTGCCCTATTAACTTGTGCCTCGCTTTAATCCTATTATATAAAGTAGTAAGCGTTTTTTTGTCTGTCCCAAAGGATCTCGCTAACCGCTGAACCGATATTGTTCTCCTTTACAGTGAA